>NC_086153.1:129060613-129685613 GCF_035149785.1 Candoia aspera | reverse complement strand
TCTGCATTCTTGTTTCAAGAAATACTGTCTGATCATATATAGCCAAACAAGAATTTTCTAGAGTGACAGAGTCTTGATCTGGAAGGAAGCAGAACTGGGATAAATGTGCTAATTTTATTCCTCTATCATCATCTCTGTTCCAGATGTAGAGGGCAAATGTCTGCAGCACGGATTTTTTTCCCCCTTCTAGATGCTTTTCATGTAACTTAGAAGTCTAGTTTTTAGGGTTCTAAATCACAGGGAGCTTCTGTTGAATTCCCTTCTACATATACAAGGTGATAAACCAAAAGCAAACCATTCCTTCTGCATGAATAGAGAGAACACATTTTTAGAATTCCTGAAATGGCCTATAAGCACATCCATCTTCTGCTATGGATATTAGTGTGAGATCTGATTTGTGATTTAATATATTTATTTTATTGCTTAACTGTAATCTATTTTTGGAATGCTGAGAGACCAAACTGTATTTTGCAACTGGTAGAACATGGAAATGGCTGTTCAATTAGATGTATACATAACATACATAATTACTGGTTAACTGCATTAATGCATAACCAAAATTACTTTAGAAATTCACATGTGAATAAAAAACTGCCATATTTAAGCATGGCTCCAATTTAAAACTGAGACAAGATGCTGGCTCTGAAAAGGGCATGTTTTGGAATGTATTCCCATAGGCTTCTAATAGTCCTATACTTCAACCAGGAGTGACATCTGGAAAAGTGAAGGAAGAAAGCAACAATCTTAATTATTTAAGAAACTGCATCTTCTCTTGTGTTGATTTGGCTATTATCTTGCATGGAATATTTAAACATTCCTAAAACATATAGTTTCTGAAATTTGGCTGAAAAACTCTTTTTCCATGATAGTATTCAAAATGTGCACATACGTTGGTCTTATTTTTGACCTGATACATTTCTGGAATAAGCCAGTGTTATAAATCCATAATTCTATGGCATAATCAATCATCAGTAGTTCTGCTGATGATGGTTAATGAGATCCCATATATCTGGATGCTTGGAGGTTCTATAAGAAAAAGAATTTCATATCCAGAACCCTATGAATTATTGTATTTGGTAAGTAAGAAAGTAGGTCTGCTAAGAGTGTTGCAGATGGACCCAGAGAGTTGTGTCAGCATAGCAACCTGAATTCTCACCACTGTGTTTTCTACAGTTGATATTACCAGATGACATAAGAGTATTCCCTACCCAACTATTAAATGTCCATTTGGACTAAGAAGGGTGGAGTTGGAGGAAGACAAGGGGAAGATGTCACATACCATCCTGCCGGGTTTTTTTTGGTAACAATGCAGATAGCTGCAGTATGGCAACCATGTGTTAGTAGAAATAACATCAACGGGCAATAGTTCAGGAAATGACAGGTCTAAACAATTTGGCATTCTAAATGGTAACAGCTCCAAAGGGAGATTGTAGACCGAAACTGCTGAATTAGATTTTATTAGCAAGTTGGAATTACAATGTTAAAATTTTAGGATTCAAATTTGCATATTAAGAAACTAGTACATTTGTTAATTTATTTTATTTTATTTATTCCTCACATTTCTTCAGTGCCCATCTCGCCAAAGCGATACTTAATACTTAGTCAAGAGCTCTAACACATGCATTGTGACAGATAAACTCACCTTTCTTTCATTTTATACTTCTCTAACTGTAATAGTAGCAATTTTTCCTCTGGGTACATTTTCATACCTACCAACTGAGGCAAAATTTTGTGATCTGACAACTTGGCTCTAACATATTGCTGCTCTTTAAGTTCTCTAGAGCTTTTTACAAATGACTGTGGCATTTTTTCTGGAATCCATTACTGAGTAAGGCAAAGACAGCTATGATTTAGAAAATATGGATATATCGCTATTTTTATTTTGTTCTGGGAAATTGAAGGATTAAAGCAGATTATAGCATTGGGAAAATACCCAATTCTTCGTGTTCCATTTAGTCCTAAATAAAGCCCAGAAAGGGAAAATGTTACTATGGTGATTATAGGCTTTTATTATGAAGGGGTGACAATGAAAAACTTACCCATATAAGGTCATTTACAGTGAGAACTCCATTATGGAATACTATGAATAGATGGAGATGCTTTTCAATTGATCCTTCAGTGAATAATCCCTTACATCTTAATGATCAAGCTCATAAATAAAATTACATTCAGATTACAGTGAATTTATACTTTCCTTACTATTGAGGAAAAATAGTTTATACTTCCTTGTAACTATTAGGTAATGCAAGCATATGATTTATCTTACTCCCTTTTTTATTATGCATGTATATTATTATTTGGTGCCCACTGTAAACACCACAAAATTTATATGAAATATATTTGATAATAAGTTATATATATATATGTACACACAACCACATATATAAATAAATTCCCTTTTCACCCCTACGGGTGGTATGTATTTTCCTCAACCCCGAGGTCTGGGATTTGAGGGTTCTGTGCAGGGTTCTGATTTATAGAATATATTCAAAATTCCCCAGATTTTAGCTATTCTCTCAGTTAACAGACAGATTAATCTCTTTCATTATTTACTGCTTTGAGAGTGATGGGACTTGAACCTTCTGCTTTCTTGCATGGATCACAACCTTCTTTTACCCATGCTCCCTGGGATGCATAAAACTTGACTTAGGTAATTTTACCAATTTTTTTGTATAAAGGAAGACAGTGCACTTCTGAGGTGGGTAGTGATTTGGCCTCTTTCATGGCAGATAGGGCACTTTGAAGGATGAAAGCACAGTGGCATAGCCAAGAGCACCCAGTGATCTGTAGAGAGTAAAGAGAATGACCCTGACAGAAAGAGGGGAGATCTGTTACCTAGGCAACAAGTAGGTGAATACTGCTTAAACCCAAATGAGGAGGAGGGTTATGAAAACGTCTCAGACAGGCACCCCCACCCCAATTCACATTAATTAAAAGAGGGAGAGGGGAAGCACAGTCAGACTTGCAAGATTCTGTTCTTAAGCCAATCTTTATAAAAGTAGTTTTATGCCTACATGGAGTTTGTTGGTCTGGTCTAACCCATAGGGCCGTAATGTGACAGCCCAGAAGCACAAGGTGGGGTGCCACCTTCTGCCATCTAAAAAGCTGGTATATCTGAGCATGTTGGTCCCACCAGCTCTGCTTCCTGCTGTTTGGCTTACCTGGTCAGAAATACTGTCTGATTTAGATTTAAACTTATGCAAAAGTCAGCTTAGGAAATATACTGACTTAGACTTTAAGGAAATGCTTGAAATGTTCTATTTACAGAGTGTACTTTATGTCTTTTGACACACTTTTTAATATCATAAAGTGTTAACTATATTTATTCTGTCTCTTTAGCCTCTATAACCTGGCATCACTGGAATTAAGGGAGAATTTATTAACATATTTACCTGAGTAAGTATTTTTTGTTTGTTTGTTTGTTTGCATGCACAACATGACTTGAGAATCAAATAGGAGAGAAGAATAAATCTTCTAGCAGAAAGTAGACGTTACTGTAATAAAGTAATTTCTTTATTTCATCATGGAGAAAATCTATGTGGTTTCTAGGAGTCGAAAATGACTTCCTTCCTTCCTTCCTTCCTTCCTTCCTTCCTTCCTTCCTTCCTTCCTTCCTTCCTTCCTTCCTTTATCGATCCATCCAATTTGTCCCCACCCATCTCCTCCCACTGAGGGACTCTGGGTGGTTTACAATAATTAATTAAAACAACAATCATACAATAAATAAAATATACAATATAAAATTACAGTAATAAATAATATAAATAAGAGTAAAAAATAAAGTTCAAGTGGCTAAAGAATCTACTTGATGGCACTCAATCGATCAATGTCTTTATTAACACCAGTTGTTTTAATATCAGGATAAATCATACTAAGAATGTCCTACTCTAATACTAATGCTAAACTGTATGCGTTTTTATTATTTTTTAAAAAACTATATTGTTCCTGATTTTCCAGGTCAGTTGCCCAGCTGCAGAGACTAGAAGAACTAGATTTAGGGAGTAATGAACTTTATAATTTGGTAAGCACTGCACATGTTGAAATTTCAGTACACAACTTCCTAAATTGTAACATATAAAAGATGGGCTGCTGAGTTGACTTGATTGTATGTAATTTTTTTTTCTAGCAGTTCTTCAAAATATCTGTTTCTTGGATACCTTTACTATGTTAAGTTACAGCATGTACAGTAGCTTTCTATGTGTATATTTTTGTTACTGTTCCTTTTTTCTTTTTTAATTCAAAAGGAAAGGCTAAGGATTTTGATCTAGATTGGGACTGCAACAGATAGGGATTATTCCTTCTGCCTACAGATACAATCATGCCCTTCCCTTGTGTGGCACCTGGAGAGAATTAAAGGAAAAACAGTCCCATTAGTGCCAGTGGTAAAAATGATTTCTATTGACACACAGAACACATCCCTGTGTTGAAGGGAAAGATTAAATCTCACTTTTTCACTTGATGTTCAGGTCCTTTTGGCATGCTTGCTTTTGACTTAAGAAAAAAACATAAAGGGTTTTTGTTTTTTTGTGTTGTTGTTTATTCATTTAGTCGCTTCCGACTCTTCGTGACTTCATGGACCAGCCCAAGGGTGTTACATGCTATGTATTTAATGTGCTCAACAGTTGATTTGGGGTTACTGTGCTAGAAGGGCTGGCTGAAAGACAGACTGCAGAAGAGAATAAGGAACCTCCTGAGGGAGGACAGTGAAAACTTCCTTGGAATGTAGATCCACCTGGATCGCATGGGCGTAGCTCTTTCTGCTGCTCTTTGGACTGGGTAAGAGCTCTGACTCACTAGGCCATGAGTCAGCAGCTTTTATGAATAGTAAACCTTTGCAGAATGGGGCTTCCAAAGAGCCATCCCTTCCTTGTGGGAAAGACAATTGCATTCTGTCTCTGTCTCTGGAGCAACTAATGTCTTTGGGGGAGTCGCTAAACTCCTTGAGACATGTTTCCTAAACTGAGAAGAAAGCTTCTACATATCCTATTTCTTTTTCTCTTTTATCTCACAGAATGGAATAATTCTATGATTGGAATTCTGAAAGCACATACATTTTACATCTTGTTTTGCATCCAGATGCATGTGTTTATTTAAAATTATACTCTGGAACAATTTTTCTGAGATTCTTTTATGTATTTTTTTTTCTCCTGTGTGATTCTTTACTTTCTTTGGAAAAGAAAAAAGGATAAACCTAGGTGGAAATAATATACAATTAACACTGCCTTTTCTGTTTTGAAACTTTTTCTATACGAATAGGTTGTAATTGACACAAATATGTGGAAACACTGGAAGAATAAGTTACTTATTTTACTAAAATATCCTTTTGGTGAAAATAACTTGTAAATGCTCTTTATGTAGTTTCACCCTTTATGAAGTCAACCCTTTGCTCCTGTTCAGGCAATAACTTTCCATGTTCAATCCAAGTAGGAAGAACAGTGAGATGCCCACCCCCACCCCCCCAATTCGCACAAGTGATGTGGGTAAAGAGATAGTCTGCATTCTTATGATGTGGTTGCAGCAGGGAGCATTCCTGTACCCATGTATGCTTCCACTATGATGATTTCAGCTTAGACTGAAGCAGTTGGAATCACTTGTTTGTGGTGGTGAGTCTTGTTCTACAGTTACACAATAAACCCAATGATGGAGGTTTTGCTTATTTCACCAACAAAACTAGGAGACTGGAAGGAAGGGTCATTGTTGCTTGTGTGTTGAATTGAATACTGGAAGACCCACTCAGTAACATTTTTGAAAAGACCTTTCCCATATTTGCTCAGTTTCTGTTGTCCAGTACTATATTTCCCTCTTTCTGTTTAGGAACACTTGCAAAAGGTTCCTTTGACTTGTGCTTGATTTCTGGTTAAAACTGTACATAGAAGTAACCATATAGGGGTTTGGGTTTTTTTGGGAGGGGCAATGTTATAGAAGTGGTTTGTCACTGTGGTCTTTTGAATTGGTTTTTGTTTTTTTTAACTTCCTAGTCTAGATCAGCCAAGGTTGCTGGGTGTTGCGCCATGTGATACTTTTCTTCACTTCAAAATAATCTTCAAACCACATGCACTTTTAAATTTTTATTTCTAGTTATCTTCAGCGGCAAGAGAAAAGGAAGCATGTAGAAGAAAAATTCCTCTTGCAAATGTTTATGGATACTAAACAGGGTCAGGCCTGGTTAATATTTGAAGGAGACCTTGAGGGTAATATCAGAGTTGTAAGCTAGACTGGAAAAGTCAGAAGTCAGAAAACACTTTGGAAGAATGTAATAATAAACTGCGTCTGTATTGCTGCCAAGAAAATTACATAGACATTTTCATGAGGTCATCAAAAGTCAAGTTTGACTCAAATGAGACTTTACCTTTTAAATTATTTTTCTTGAAGTTCTTACTGCTATAATTTTGATGCCATATAGCCTGAGATAGTGCTGCTGTTTGCTTAGATCTTTACCTTACATTGACATAGCACAATATAGGCCATCTTTAAAAAGAAAGCAAATGCAAATATTTTACAATCCAATGTATACAGTCATCTAATATTGCTAAGTGTCTTATCTGTCCACCAAGATCTTCAAGCTGGTTAATGAGCAGTGCTATAAATAAATAAAAACATATAAATGAACATTTTAAAAAAGGAACACCTAAGGAACAGATGATTTTTTAAGAAAAATCTAGGCATTCAGCTTGCTCATTCCCTCCCACCACTGTACCACTGGAAGTCAGCATGTAAAAGAATGAAAAAGAATATAGGCTGTTATTTAATATCCACAAAATGTACATGGCACCTAAATATATGCTGAGGTTAGGTTTCTAATAACAGTAGTTCGATTTACCCTGCAGCTTTGAAAATTCAGTGTAAAAACCAAAAGAACTGAAAAGGAAAATAAGTGACACCCAACTCTTCTTCCACTTCTGTAGTTTTCCCAAGTCCTTCTGGGCCCTGCAAGCTTCTGAAGTAAAAGCCTCTTCTTCCTTAGGTTGCAGGAACAATGTATCCATAATTCTCCATAGATCCTAGCAAAAGAATAAAAAAATCCAACAATGTAATTTTTTAAAAATTAAACTGGTTGTATCTAGCCATACTACTTTTTTTACTTAAAGTTTAAAGATGCATAGAGAGAATATTGATGCTCCTTCTGCAAATATGTACAGTCTGTATGTAATCTTCTTGTACTGAAGGCTCCGTGTGTGTGTTTGTGTATGTAGATCTGTGTGTGTGTGTATCTCAGAACATTTCATAGTGGGGAAGAGAATGAGTTATAGTTAATGTGAAAGTTATGCCTGATTTCTTAAGAGAAGTGAACGGTGTTTACATATAATCTTTGTAATTTGTATCGTCAGTCAATATAGAACATCTCATTCAGTTGAAGCACTTGAAGGTGGCAGTATGGGAGACCCAAAATCACTTCTCTGACCCCTGCAAAAAAAACTGTAAGAGAAGGATGCAGTTTACTTTCAGAAGATGAGAAAATGAAGGAAAATAGGTGTCTTTTCAGTTAAGAAGATATTTTGTTCTTAATCAAATCTGTAAAAAGAACTTTCCATACGACTTCAAAGATAGCATTTTAAGTGTTCTGTCTCCATGTGTACAGTCTTCTGCATGACTATAGCATCCTGAATAGGAAATAAATAACTTTTCTTCCTTGTGACATAAAAAAAATTAACTTGAAAGGAAATCCCCACTTGTAATGAATCTCATCCTGCATACATTTTTCTGTCAGTGGTTTAATTTACTTTCTTCGCTGCAACGTCTTGGAAGAAGGATATTCTCTCACTGTCCCATTTAATCTCTTCCAGTTTATGTGATTTTCTTGTAATTTTATCTTTTATCTTTGAATTTACAACTCTGACCAAAATGTCTCTGGGGTTCTGTGTGTTCCTGGGAGAGTAAACCCGGTTCAATATCTTTATCCTTTAGGTTCAAATTAGAGTTCAGGTCACTAATTTTCGAAATGAGATAAGTAGTCAAATCAGTTGCTCCGGTTTTCTCTGACACTCCTTTGATCCTTAAATTATTTCTCCTGTTATGATCCTGTAAATCTGCCAACTCAGTCTTTATTTTAGAAATACTCTTTTGAGCCTTGCTTATCTCTCGAGTATTACTTGTAGTCACATCATAAGCTTTGCTGGCTCCCTAAGCTATATCTGCTATTTGCTGTGACATTTCCTTAAACTGTTTATTCATTTGCTCAGACATACCTGCCAAGTCTTTAGTTACTCCCACAGCATGTTTATCCCATTCTGTCTTCAGTTCTTTTTTAAGTTGTTTTATTAGTTTCCCAATTACATCCATATCAGATGTCTGCCCATGTCTGTGGGCAAGCTTTCTTCCTCCATTGCTGCTGCTTTGTTGCTGGGAAGGGGTGCCTCCTCAACCTCCTTTGGGTCTTCAAAATAAGCTTTGATCCCCTTTCCCTTGTGCAGAGTCTCCGTCCTTAACATCCTGCTTAAATTACCTTACTGTTTGATAAAATATTTAGTAAGGTAAACTGGCTATGTTACAGTAGGTCAGCTGGGTCAGGGGAAGGGTAGGGAGCTCAGCACGCCTTCTCATCACTGGTTAGCCACACACTTCCTTTGCTCTTATAGACTAAGGTAACTAAGTTATGTATGCAAAAATAAAATCAGCAGCAAAAGGACTAGGATTCTGTCCACAGTTCGGGCTAAATACCTTGTAGTTATGGAAAACAGCTTCCTTTCTCTGATAGAAAGAAGACTTAGTATGAGTGAAGTTATCAAAAGTTGACCCAGCAGTGAAGAAACTGTAGTAGGCTGAGGTGTACCATTTCTTCACCTCCTTGAAGTTTTGAACTGCCAGCAGAATGGAAGGATCTGTACAATTGCCTACCTCAAGTTAGTTAGGCCAACAGTCAGGAGTATAACTCTGTATTCCAAAAGGTCGTCATGTTGCCTGTCCCTGATCTAATAATGGCACCAAGAATAGCTAACAGGGAATAATAGTGTTTGTGCTTAACTTTATTTACTTTCAGAAAAAATTGGCTACTTAGGATGCTTGACTGAGATAAAATCAAGTTGGGTTCCTTTATGGGTTATTGTGCTATACTGTTTCATGCTAATCCTTGCATCCTTTCTTTTATACATTGCAGCCAGGAACTATAGGTGCACTTTATAATCTTAAAGACCTCTGGTTAGATGGAAACCAGTTGGCTGAAATACCTCAGGTAAGAACAGATACTTCCTATAGCTTTGCAACTAAACTCATCTGCTTATTGAAGTAAATAATTTAAAACTTAATATTCCGTTATTTTTAAAAAAGTTTTTCTTTTTTATCATTACATATTTATTTTCAACCTGTCAGTACCTCTTCATCTTCATTCATTATTTGTGTCTCCATTTTGAAGCTGATGAAGTTGTTTTGGGATAAGGACGTTATGCCAGTTCCTTCTTGGGAAAAGTATTGTTTATGAAAGCAATATGCCTGTTTACTTGGAAGTAAGATAAGGCATTTTTCCTGATTAGTGGAGAACCTGGGGATGGTGAAACAGCTAAACATTAAGGTTTGGGTCTGTGAAAGATTCACAGAATTTTAGATATGTGATTGACTGCCAGAAAGTTTCTTGAGAATGTGTCCAGTTTTAGGGGAAGATTGCGAGCATATCCTTTCAAACAAATTTGCACTGTTAATACCATACAGATTACCCTCCTGATTTAACACCTTTGAAATTCCTCAGGGAGGATTTATAAACAGATATTTTGAAGAGTTGACAAGAATGAAACAGAAAGCCCAATTGTAGCATTTTCTTACCTTGGAAATTAGAAAGGGGGTAATACGTAGGAACTTACTTTGTTTAGCCGCTACCACAAAGAAGTGGGTTTTTTGGTTGCTTGTTTTTAATGTCTCTACCAAGTTCACTGTTCCAAAGCTAAACACAAGGGAGACGTTCAACAGAGCAGTTGTGAATGGTTGTTTGGGAATGTCTGCCTTCCACTGTGTTGATTTAGCAGAATGAGTGCTGAGATGAATGAAGAGCTGATCTATGGCAGTATATTCATAAGTGTGAATGTATGGCAAGGGTGCACATTGTGTGAACAGGATTTTTAACAATGATGTTAACTTCACAATCTTACACCAGCATCCATATCTTCTGCTAACTGCAGTCAAAATACAAGATTTCAGTGATACAGCAGCAGGACTTGTATATAAATCAGGGAAATAAATAGTTAAAATGTTGCTTCAGTAGAACTTCTTGTTGTATAAGAAATGAAGACATAAAATCTGCATGAGTCAGGTCACTAGAAAGGGGAAATTGCATTCGTGTACCTAGCCTTTTTATGTTTAGCTGTTTTACCTTGAGCCAGTACTAAGAGTTGGCTGTTGGTTTATGCGCCCTTAAAGCCTGAAAGTATACTAACATGCTAGGTGTTGTTGTTGTTGTTTATTTGTTAAGTCGCTTCCGACTCTTCATGACTTCATGGACCAGCCCATGCCAGACCTTCCTGTCGGTCAACAACACCCCCAGCTCCCCCAGGGACGAGTCCGTCACCTCTAGAATATCATCCGTCCACCTTGCCCTTTGTCGGCCCCTCTTCCTTTTGCCCTCCACTCTCCCTAGCATCATCATCTTCTCCAGGGTGTCCTGTCTTCTCATTATGTGGCCAAAGTATTTCAGTTTTGCCTTTAATATTCCTTCTAGTGAGCAGTCTGGCTTTATTTCCTGGAGTATGAACTGGTTTGATCTTGCAGTCCAAGGCACTCTCAGAATTTTCCTCCAACACCACAGTTCAAAAGCATCTATCTTCCTTCTCTCAGCCTTCCTTATGGTCCAGCTCTCGCAGCCATATGTTACTACGGGGAACACCATTGCTTTAACTATGCGGACCTTTGTTGTCAATGTGATGTCTTAACTATTTTATCGAGATTTGTCATTGCTCTTCTCCCAAGGATTAAACGTCTTCTGATTTCCTGACTGCAGTCAGCATCCGCAGTAATCTTCGCACCTAGAAATACAAAGTCTTTCACTGCTTCTGCATTTTCTCCCTCTATTTGCCAGTTATCAATCAAGCTGGTTGCCATAATCTTGGGTTTTTTGAGGTTTAGCTGCAAGCCAGCTTTTGCACTTTCTTCTTTCACCTTTATCATAAGGCTCCTCAGTTCCTCTTCATTTTCAGCCATCAAAGTGGTATCATCTGCATATCTGAGATTGTTAATGTTTCTTCCAGCGATTTTAACTCCAGCCTTGGATCCCTCAAGCCCAGCATGTCGCATGATGTGTTCTGCGTACAAGTTGAATAGGTAGGGTGAGAGTATACAGCCCTGCCGTACTCCTTTCCCAATCTTAAACCAGTCCGTTGTTCCATGGTCTGTTCTTACTGTTGCTACTTGGTCGTTATACAGATTCTTCAGGAGGCATACAAGATGACTTGGTATCCCCATACCACTAAGAACTTGCCACAGTTTGTTATGGTCCACACAGTCAAAGGCTTTAAAATAGTCAATAAAACAGAAATAGATGTTTTTCTGAAACTCCCTGGCTTTTTCCATTATCCATCAGATATTGGCAATTTGGTCCCTAGTTCCTCTGCCTTTTCTAAACCCAGCTTCTACATCTGGCAATTCTCACTCCATGAATTGCTGAAGTCTACCTTGCAGGATCTTGAGCATTACCTTACTGGCATGTGAAATGAGTGCCACTGTTCAATAGTTTGAACATTCTTTAGTGTTTCCCTTTTTTGGTATGGGGATATAAGTTGATGTTTTTCCAGTCTGATGGCCATTCTTGTGTTTTCCAAATTTGCTGGCATATAGCATGCATTACCTTGACAGTATCATCTTGCAAGATTTTGAACAGTTCAGCTGGGATGCTGCCATCTCCTGCTGCCTTGTTATTAGCAATGCTTCTTAAGGCCCATTCAAGCTCACTCTTCAGGATGTCTGGCTCTAGCTCACTGACCACACTGTCAAAGCTATCCCCGATATTGTTATCCTTCCTATACAGGTCTTCCGTATATTCTTGCCACCTTTTCTTGATCTCTTCTTCTTCTGTTAGGTCCTTGCCATCTTTGTTTTTGATCATACCCATTTTTGCCTGGAATTTACCTCCAATGTTTCTAATTTTCTGGAAGAGGTCTCTTGTCCTTCCTTTTCTATTGTCTTCTTCCACTTCCACACATTGCTTGTTTAAAAATAATTCCTTATCTCTTCTGGCTAACCTCTGGAATTTTGCATTTAATTGGGCATATCTCCCCCTATCACTGTTGCCTTTTGCTTTTCTTCTTTCTTGGGCTACTTCTAGTGTCTCAGCAGACAGCCATTTTGCCTTCTTGGTTTTCTCTTTCTTTGGGATGTATTTTGTTGCCGCCTCCTGAACAATGTTGCGAACTTCTGTCCATAGTTCTTCCGGGACCCTATCTACTAAGTCCAGTCCCTTAAAACTATTCTTCACCTCCACTGCATATTCCTGAGGAATATTAGTGAGCTCATATCTAGCTGATCTGTGGGTCTTCCCTAATCTCTTTAGTCTGATCCTAAATTGTGCAAGAAGAAGTTCGTGATCTGAACTACAGTCAGCTCCAGGTCTTGTTTTTACCGACTGTATAGATGTCCGCCAACACCTGCAAAGGATGTAGTCAATCTGATTTCGGTGTTGTCCATGTGGTGAAGTCCATGTATAAAGCCGTCTCTTAGGTTGTTGGAAGAGAGTGTTTGTTATGCAGAGTGAGTTGTCTTGGCAAAATGCTATCAGCCTATGTCCTGCTTCATTTTGTTCTCCCAGGCCATGCTTACTTGTAATTCCAGGTGTCATTTGACTGCCCACCTTAGCATTCCAGTCTCCCGTGATGAAAATAACATCTTTTAGGTGTGTTGTCCAGTAGGTGCTGCAGATCCTCATAGAACTGCTCTACTTCAGCTTCTTCACCATCTGTGTTTGGGGCGTATATTTGGATCACTGTGATGTTAGATGGCTTGCCCTGAATTCGAATTGAGATCATTCTATCGTTTTTTGGATTGTATCCAAGCATTGCTTTAGCCACTTTACTATTAATTATGAAGGCTACTCCATTTCTTCTGTGGTCCTCTTGTCCACAGTAGTAGATCTGGTGGTCATTTGATGTGAAGTGGCCCATTCCAGTCCTTTTTAGTTCACTGACGCCCAAAATGTCTATCTTTAATCTTGACAGCTCACCAATAACCACATCCAATTTGCCATGGCTCATAGATCTTACATTCCAGGTTCCAGTGGTATGTTGATCCTTAGAACATCGGATTCGCCGTTCACCACCAGCACCGTCGGCCACTAGCCGTCCTTTGGGCTTTGAGCTAGCTGCGTCATCATGTCTGGGGCTAGTTGAACTCATCCTCTGTTCCTCCCCAGTAGCATTTTGACCATCTTCCGACCTGGGGGCCTCATCTTCCGATGGTATACCGACATATCTCTGGTTGTACTGATCCATTTAGTTTTCATGGCAAGAATATTGGGGTGGGTTGCCATTACCTTCCCCAGGGATCGCATTTAGTCTGACCTCTCTGTCATGACCTTCCCGTCTTGGGTGGCCCATCACGGTTTAGCTCATGGCATCGTTGAGGTGCTCAAGCTCCAGCACCACGACAAGGTAATGATCCTTTGCTGAAGTAGGTGTTGTACATACAGATTTTACTGGTGATTCACTTGTGATGTCATCACAATTCTGTTACCATCTGGCAGGGAGGATTTGTAGTCTTGTCCTTAGGAATGGTGTAATTGGACAAATGTCAGATCTCTGGGTGTTGCATGTTGAGGCATGACTTGGTCTTTTGTTTTGTAGGAAATAGGAAACCTGAAAAACCTGCTGTGTCTGGATATCTCTGAAAACAAACTGGAAAAGCTACCTGAAGAGATAAGTGGTCTGACCTCTGTAACTGACCTCCTCATCTCTCAGAATCTTCTTGAAATGTTACCAGATGGTGTAGGTGGGTGAAATTAAAAAAAAAAAGAAAACAATAAAAATTAGAATGCTTAGTCCAAGTGAAAAGTTGATCGTTACTGAATGCATGCAGTCTAATGCACGTTATTACTATTTTTGTTAGGAACATTGTTTGTTTTGATGCTAGTGCTAATAAAGGCAAATGTCAATATTGGCTGTATTTGTACATACCACTAAGGCATGGGTGGGCAACCTATGATCCTGGATTGTTTTAAGCAGCCATTGGAGCCTCCGTTAGGGTTCTGTGGCTGCTACTCCTCTATTAAATCATGATTTAGCTGCGAATTAGCCTACGAAACCCTCAGTACAGAAGTCATGTATTCCCTTGCCTATTTTGAGATTGGAAAGTTCCTCTTCTATTTGCGACCACAATTTGGCAGTTGGATCTGAACAATATATTGTGGTTAATCTAAGGTATAATTGATTAAAATAGTTTTTATTATTTATTAATTTCAGATTGATTCATTTGGGATCCTTTTAGCCATGGCCAGCGAGAAAGAACATGAGATTAAAGCTCATACACATTTAGTACTGCACCTGAATGAAGCCATTATAAAAAAATGAATCTGAAACAGCTACAAGTCACTTCGTAATATGCAGTATCTTTGATTTGCCTACAGATGTTAATTACACTGTTTCTGTTGGCAGAGTGCTAGAAAGCATTTGGCCCAGGAGAGATCAGAAAAGTCACACACCAGGCATTTCTATAAAAATAATTTTATTTACGGAAAGCAAACATATTTAAAGGCTGTTTGCTGAGAGGAGAGATTTCTCTCAGCTGCGTATTCTCTGCAAGCCTACACAGAAGGGAAACTGAAACTAAAACAAGTTCAGGCAAGTTCCTCCCTTAGGCAATGCAACCATTAACACGTGAAAAGGGGACAATTAAATTCAAGCTCTTCACCCGGCCAAAATGATTAGTTACCATAGTAACCTTAATCTGTAGTAGAAAACATATTAACAGTTTCAACAGATTATTGCCTGCCATGGGCAAGAGTGGAAAAATGTTCAGTATGATGATGGTGTAGCTTGGAGCTAAGTTGTATTGCACCTTACAGAGTGGGAAGATATTGACATGAGACAACCTGACATTTACAATAATGTCTGGTTCTGCCCATGTATTTTCTTTGGGCTTTTTTCCCACAGCATGATCTTAAATCTGCTTATTATATCAATCTTATACCTACTCTTCAAGTGACATACAGTATATATTATTAGGGCTGTGGAAGGCATTTGAAAGATGTGCTTTGCAACTCACTTTGGCACCCAGAAAGCACTTCTCAGTTTAATGACTGAAGCAGCAGCATCATTTGCAAAAGTGGGGTGCTCCAAATACTCTTTCTGCCTGTATGTTCTGTGCATGCACTTACACGTACAAACTGAGGCAGCTGGGGACAGCTTTCTGAGCAAATTCCCGAACCTTACAAGTCCCATGGCTGCTTCAAGAGAGGTTCTTTATTTATTCTAACACACCCTGCAAACATTCTTTTAAGTGTTTTGCACAAGCCTAATCTCTCTCTCTCTCTGTCTTACACACACATATACTGTACATACACACTCCCCACTATTATTCAATCCCAAATCTTAGCAATTCATTTTATTTTTATGCTGGCGTTCTACAGTGTAATCAAGAGCATTTTCAGCATTTTCCCAAATTGATATTTATAGATGGTCATTATTTGTACAAAGCAATATTGATGTTATTTGCAAAATGTCAACCAGAGTTAAAGATATTTAATTGCCTGCTGTTAGCATTGAATTATAATTAAAGAGGATCCTCTAAGAAGTTTGCTGACATGTGATTTTCCCAACTGAAACATCTCTATTTATGCAAGGATTCTTTTGATTGTTTTATCCTGTCAGATCTCTTCCTCTTTATCCTTATTTTCCCTCCCACTTGCTAAACATCCTGGTTGTCTGTTTTCCTAATCTTGATCATATGGCTTACAAGCAGCTAGTCAGCAGTTTTACTGTAACTGGCTACATGTTGCAATTACCTGGAATACATTACCTGTTGCTGAGGGGATAACTGGAGATGTATGAATAAGTTGGGTTCTATTAGTTAAGCTCTGTCTGGCTCTCTAACTGACTTAGTCACAGCATTGAAAAAAGTAACTGCCACCTTAATTCTTCCTTCTGAGTGTAGCACCCATGATTCCTGGCTATGTCAGTATGATATATTGATGGATGGCATATTGGACTTAGATCTGATTTTCAAATGTATTATGTATTACTAAGCTAATGGGGACACCAGTATTTTTTATTAGTATACCTCTCATCAATTGGTGGCCATAAAAATCAGATAATTCAGTGAATGCCAGCCTGACAGAAATGTTTGAATACGAATATAATAGATAATCTCCTTCAGTGCAGAAGATCAGTGTTCTACCTGTACTGCAACATGTAGTAAATGTCCTTAGTTCTGTTTGGAAATATTGTTGTGATGAAATCCCAGACTGCAGCATTATACTGAGACTTCCATACACATGGAAATGTATATATTGGAACAGTAACTTCACTGGGCTGTCCACATCCAGGCAAATCTGTCTCCTCTGTAGAAATAATGTCCTTTTGCATATTACATAAAAATTCCCAGGAAGTCTAGGAGTTGCAGTCTCGACATATCTGGGGATCAGGTTGGGAAAGCTGTAATGCATAGCCTTCAGTGAGCTTATATTAATGCATGCCAGCTCAATTGCTGGTTTAATATTTTGCTGGTTGGTTTCTTGCGTTTCCTATATTTCTTTAGAAATCCTGCAAAGAAAGTTTTGATTTTCTTTTTGGGCTTAAATTTGCCATATATGGACCTTTTACTTAATTAAAATGTGTATCATGCTTTTCACTTCTACAGTAGAACTCTCTGTAAGATGTCTTACAGCTAAAAGCAAAAATAAATAAATAATGAACTAATCTACATAAGTATTTTATCCTAGAACCATGCTATTTGACTTTTTCACATTGCACTTCTCAACACATTCTCCTGATGCTATTGCTCCCTCAATAGTTACTTTTCTTCAGACTACTTTTAGCACCCACCCACCCACCATGGACTGCATGTTATACATGTTCCAATCTAATGTCTTTATAACTTTTACCAGTATGAATAAGTTTAAAAGCTTAAAACCAGTTTTTCATGTTTTTCCCAATTTACTCCAGATGGCTTATTGATGTTTGCAGACAGAGAAGTTTTTTTACATTTCATTTTGAGGCTATTTTTTTCAGTGCCACTGTATGCAGCTGAGCAGTTGTGAACCACCAGACTATTTTTATACTATATTCCTGCACAGCTGTGCAGATGTATGTATATTACTGGACTTTAAAGAAAAGAAACAACAAACAATTTGAAATGGCAGTGCAACCTCCCGCCGATCTCCAGATTACAGCACTGTACTATG
The DNA here is from genome assembly GCF_035149785.1 of Candoia aspera. Taxonomy (NCBI): domain Eukaryota; kingdom Metazoa; phylum Chordata; class Lepidosauria; order Squamata; family Candoiidae; genus Candoia; species Candoia aspera. Next base: position 129,668,308 of record NC_086153.1, on the reverse strand, counting down.
GCTTGTGACATCCACTTGTGCTATAAATACAGATTATTAAATATACATGGTATTTCAAGCTCTGCCTACTACTATTACACAACTACAACTTACATTAATGTACTGTATATACAATTTAGTTACGTTATACATATTGAAATACTGGATTACATTTGCATTGGAAACAGATCTGACACAGCAATGCATGAGAAATATGAAGTGCTTTCATGCAGATCCTGTGAGGAAGTTCACAAAACAGGACTAAAGAAAATAGCCATTATTTTTGTTTCCACCCAGCTCAGCAAATGGACTTTCTCAGTACTGCTGATGGGCAAACTGAAAAACTTATTCACGTTGTACAAAGTGTGGACTCAGAAAGAGCCCTACTTGACCTCAGGATCTGAAACTGCCACCAGAAATGTTTGGCTTGTGACTCCTCTCTGCCAAATGGGGATGGGGAAAGATGAAGAGCAGTCCCCCTCTGCTGCTGCTAATAGTTAAGTATGGCTATCGCCTACTTGCCCAACGTCCACCCTGGATTCATGGTGGTGTGCCTATGTGCGTGCACTCCTATTTTGCTGAGTGGGGAGGAAGGCCTGGAGGTTAACACTCTGAGGCATCTTCCTGCCCAAGTACAAAGTGCTGTCCCCTGATTTCTGGGCTGCAGGCCCAGCAGGGAGCCTGTTTGATGGAGCAATTGTGGATAACTCAGCCAAGGGCCCAGCCTTGAAGGATGAAGGTCACTTTTCTGAGCTGTGCAGTGTAGCATTTTGTGCACTGCTGTTCCTCGTTCCTGCAGCGGGAAAGCCTGTGCACTGGGGAGCAGTAATGCCAAGCCCAGGATGGTTGTTGCAACAGGTGTGAATCCAGGCAGTGAGGCAGGCTAATCAGGAGGGAAGAGCAGCTGTCCCTTGGCTTTGGGCAGAGTAGCTTTTGCTTGTGGGTACAGGGACAACGTTGAAATGTTAGGGTCACTCACCTTTCTATTCTCCCAAAGAAGAGTGATTCATGGTCATTTATTTCTATGGAGGCTCCTTGCCCTGATTTGTTGGCATCACCCATATCCAGACTTGCCCACAGAATCCAGCAGTGGATTCTAGGGTAGGTGGAGGGTGATAAAAAGAGTTCAGGCTTAGCTAGACTAAGTTCTCACAGGCTCGGGTTTTGTGAGGGCAAGCCCCAAAATATTTCCACCCTCCCCCACTTTGCTCGCAACCCCTTGGGGGGCACTACTCATAGTTTAAGAACTCACATCCTAATCCTTTATGGATTTTGTGTTGTTTTGATCCCACCCTGCCTCTCAAGAAGGTGATGTTGCCCATACAATTATCTATGTTTATACTGTCTTGCAAACCTCGAGAGAGGGAAAGAGGTTTTATTTTGAGTTCTCAACTGATGCTATCACCATTACTCCTGAAAACACATTGTTCTTTAATACATGGATCAGTGATAGGATGTGCAGAAAACAATATTTTGTGAATATTGCTTTTGGCTATCAATTACTATAAAGTTGAGCAACCGTTTGGTAATTATGATAGTTTTTGACATCTTTTGCAGTGTACAGCTAGAAATCTATGCTACTTGCTCAAGGATGTCTTCCTTGCTTTTTTGTCAGACATGTACTTCTGTTGTCTACCTGTTAGAGTGTGGTTTTCTCTTTATGATAGGCAGAGGCAAAATCTGTTCTTCCCAGGTGTTGTTGAATCTAGCCAGCACAGCCAGTGTTGAAAGATGATGGGAATTCCACTCTAACAGCATCTGGATGTGCATGTGTTGCCCACTTCTGCCTTTGAACAACCAGCGGAGAAGGCACATTTCAAGTTTAAAAGTCTGGCTGAACAAACTTATTTTTGACTGGTGTCTAAAAGAACACAAAGGGAACATTAAGTGAGGCTTCTTGAGGAAAGTATTCAGTTATTGTCTGTAGAGGGCAGAGGGAATGGCCTGGAGGGTTAGGAGGAAGAGCTGCTGCCAAGATAATGGTCAGATAAAAGAGGACTGAGTCTGGGGCAGGAATGTAACCTGAGTAAACATCTTTTACTGTATCTCATGAAGATAAAGGGAGGGAAGGAGGAAGGACATTCAGACTTGCAAGATTCTGTTGCTGTAGCTTTACAGTAAAAGTAGTTCCGACCTCTATGGCGATGGTTTCCTAGTCTGATCTGCCTTAAAGGGCTGATACTGTCCTACCACATCTACCCCATAGCTTTATCAGGAGAACTTCACCAAGATGAACAAAGGACGTGGGTATAGTGTCTCACATTATCATTTCTGTCTCTAACCTTTCAGCTAAAATACTAACTGGGCAGGCTGTTCATGAACTTGTGACTTTTGAACATACTGGGTGTCATGAGTAAGGATGGCGAGCAGGGGGCTCCCATCCAGGCTGTAAAGCGCATGCGTAGCACTGAGGAATTGGGCAGCCATTCAGAGAGACACAGATCGGGACCGCCTTAACCTTTGGGGTTTATATGTCTGGGTTTTTCCCACGCTTCTTCAGTTTGTTAGGATTCCTGTTATGTACAAGCAATAAAACATTAGAGACCAGTTCCTTGTCTCAGCGTGTTTCCTGGCTGTTAGGACATCAATCCTAACAAACTGAAGAAGCGTGGGAAAAACCCAGCCATATAAACCCCAAAGGTTAAGGCAGTCCCGATCTGTGTCTCTTTGAATGGCTGCCCAATTCCTCAGTGCTACGCATGCGCTTTACAGCCTGGATGGGAGCCCCCTGCTCGCCATCCTTACTCATGACACTGGGTTACAGTTTCTGCCATCCCAATCAGGATAGCCAATGGCCTAGAAAAGCTTTAAAACCCATAGAAGCTTTGTTGTTTTTTAATTGTAAAAATATCTTTTTGGCATAGTTATCTTTTTGAAAGATAGCCAGCAAAAAGGTTTTTAAAAACTCAGTTTTACAGGGACATCTAGGTATTTTGGAGAATGCATTAGTGAAGATTGTTTCATTTTTAATTATGTAGTTGATAATTGCTGCAATTAAGGTCACCAGCTTTCTTTTGTCTACAGTTTTTTAAAGGCTCATTTTTGTGCATACAGGAAAATTAAAAAGGCTATCCATCTTGAAGGTTGACCAGAACAGGCTTATTCAATTAACAGAAGCAGTAGGAAACTGTGAAAGTCTTACAGAATTAGTTCTTACAGAAAACCAGCTGCTGGTAAGTATGTTTTTAGCTCTTCAAATGATGGCACTAATTAACCCTTTTGCCATGTCCTGACTCATTTTGACTGCAGAATCTTTATTTTACAACCTTATGACAATTACAGTGAAGTACAAAGCAGCTGAATTACCACCCTTCTGGATGCATTTTAAACATAATATTGAATAGCATGAAGTTATAGTCTACAAAAAATGTCAGCTGAACAGTGAATGAAAAAGAGAGAATAGCATGTAATACATTTCAAAGCAAGTTTCCCTTGAATTTGGTTGTAATAACAAATTATCCAGCAAAGATTAGTGATGTAGATAAGAAACTGTATTGATGGAAAAAGCTACCGCTGCTTTAAGACGTAAGTCCTAATGATGGATAGATACATGATCTTGTACAGGATATAGTAGGATGCTGGCATACTAAATTATTTTCTGGTCTTCTCCAACTGCCTCAGACTTACATAGCTTTTCTTAATATGATTTATGAAATAATTTAAATAATAAATATTCAGTAATTAGTATTAATAAAGATTAGCTAATAGCTTTGTAACAGCAATCCCAAGAGGAAATCCTGTTTAGTGGGTGGTAAATGATAAGTGCAGAGAGATAAAACTATCCCAACTGATTTTGGAGGGAGATGAGAAAGACCTTAATTAAAAACCTTCCAAAACTGAGGAAAAAGTTTGATAATGTGTCTTTTAAAAACTGACTGGTTTTAAAAGCATTGGGATTAAAGAAAAAATAATTCAGAATGCAAAAAGCTCACCTGGCACAGGTAATTTGCTGGCTGTGGTCAAAGAGTGTGATCTGGAGGGGGAATCAAGCATTCCATTCTCAGTCAGTGAATTTCATATTCCTGGCTTATAACACGCACTCTGAGAGAATCCTGGACTATAGAAACACATCAGTTCTGATCAAAGTTCACTTTGATGCCAGTTCACTCTGTTATTGGTGTGACTGTATGAATTCTGAACCAAATGAGGCTGACTTGGATCTATTTGGGAGAGAACTGAATTGAAGCAAGATGCCTTAGAACCCTCCAAATGCAAATTTGTGAGATTTCATCAGTGATTCAGAAGTGGAACAAGCTTAGAAATATAAGTAGCATATCTAGAAAAAAATGTAATGTTTCTCCTTAAGTTCTGTGTGAGGAGAATTCCAAGGTGAGAAGTGGGAGAGATAGGCCACTTTGTCTTGCAGCACTGGGGCCTAGTCAAGGTGAATGATTTTACAGGATTCTCCAATCACAGGAGTTTGAGGGACAGGTGTCTGTGTGGGTGTGTATCACAAACTCCCCTGTCTTGTCTGCAATATGGTAAAATTAATCCTTTTCTATATTTTTAAATTATTCCAAAAAGTATAATTCAGCTCTAATAGGAACAATAAAGTTATGAGAGTTGATTTGAAATAATAGTGGGAGACACAGACCTGAGATTCAGATCTGAGCTCTGAACTTGCTTGAATGGCTTTGAATTATTTTATTCATCAGAAGTCTTTTGGTCAATTGCCAAACTGTCATTTGCATCTGTGTATGCTCCCTGATTTTATACTGATAGATATTTCCTAATCATATCAGCAAATTGTATGTAATTGTGCCCTGGTTCATTTGCTGCAGCAGATTTTGCTGGTTCCAGGTCAGTGACAGAGTTAAGTAGTTTTATCATCTTCATAGGATAGAGTTATGGGATAATTTGTCCAGTAAATGGGGAAGAAGGAGGAGTTAAAACTGCAGAGGTGAGGAAAGGGAAGAGTAAGAATGAAACACCAGACTTTTGCTTTATGGTGTGCTAGAGACAGATGTTAATAGTAAAATAAAGGCTGTAATTAGTTTTCTCTGTATTGTATGTTGCACCAGCTTGAGACTCATTACCTAGCCACTGTTCCAGAATAAGGCAAGTACTTTGAGAGAGGGAAAGAACCACAGTAGTAATCCTATATAACTTGCAGTAATGTATTTTTATGAATGGAATAACCATGGATTTTTATTTTTTTATTTTGCTATGTGAAGTGCCTTCATTTTTCTTGTTCTCCTGTGAGTGTGAGAAAAGAAGAGAAAAGGTGCAGGTAGTCTTGACTATTGGTCTCTAAAACCATGAAAATCCTAATTGGAGGATGAGGACCATCACCAAGCAGGATAAGAGGCTTCTGAAAAGAGTGAGAAATTGCCCCAAACTGGGTGTGACACTCTTAAAATAAGTATTTCTTCTCTCAGTTCCCACATTACTCAGGAGGGTTTTGCAATTGTACCAATGATTCTGAGGTGTAGGTTGCTGCAGATGAGAATACTGATCATACTTACTTCTAACTTTTTAAATCTCAGATATCTGAAATTATTCATTGTTACTTCATTAAAACCCCTCTTAGTAAAGTTTTTGGGCATCTTAGAATTCAAGGCTATCAGTCATTCTGTTTATATTTAAAGATGAATTCTTAAAAAGTTGCAGCATCATTTCTTTGCACAGTCAGCTTACTTTGAAATTTCAGTAATATTAATTGCTGACATTGTTTTGTTTCAGACTTTGCCAAAGAGCATTGGAAGACTAAAGAAGCTGAATATATTGAATGCTGACAGAAACAAACTTGTATCTTTACCTAAAGAGGTAATCAGTGTTCATTACTTTATTTATAGTGGGGAAAATGAAATACCTGTTTTTTATTCAGGTAAAATAGAATGGGAGAACTTAAGCTGTAGTGGCTGATAAATCCTTGAATAATTGAAGAATATAGATATAATAAAGTCTGCATGGGGAATTATGACCAAATCGGACTGAAACTGGAGCTTTACATTTACTGGCAAATGTATTGTGACTGATGATTGTCTGGAGATTAACCAAAATAATTAAGACTTTACCTCCTAGCCTTGAGCTTCTCAGATAAAGCAGGAGGACAGCTGTTACTTGTGTCAACATCTTTTCACACTGTAGGTGGAAATCTGAAATATTATCTTAAGTTTTAAGAAGAATTGAAGGCCAGGTCATTTTCCCACAACAATGTTCTGGAACATTAACTGCAGATAAATTCGGGGTGCTCTGTCAAAATACTATTGACTGTCTCCAGCTATTATGAATCACTATGTAGAAGTATATCTCAAGACTGCAGGTTCTTAGATAATTGAAGCAAATCAGTTGAATAATATTACCTCCTGGATGAAAAAAAATGCTGTCTGCAACTGCTTGATTTTTAACCCAGTGAGGATATGAATAGCTGAAAACAAATCATCACAAGTTTTTATATATATACTCTCTGTGTGTGTATACTGTATATATAGTGGAGGTAGGTTCTGTAGTATTGTTTAGCAGAACATGAAGTCCCTACTCATCAAGGTTAATCAGTGCTATGATTAATCAAATGTTACACAGGAACATGTCTGTTAATGGTTTTAATCATTTTGAGTTGTCTACATTTTGCCAGAACACAACCTGATCCAGTTTAAGCATTCCTTATTTTATTAAAATAAATCTTGAAATGTTTTGAGTGTTTTGGCCATAGGAAACAGTGGGATCACTCCCCCAAAAGCTGCTTGCTTCTTTCTTTTCACCCCAGGATCAAAATAATAGATTGCATAGTATCTCGTGCAAAGTACTACTTGCTAGTGGGCCAGCTTGTGAAAAACAGCAGAGGAAAAAAAAAATTTTTTTTTTGAAGATACCCATTATGGAATCATTAGTTTCATTCTCCTCCTGTACTGCCCTTCCTGGATTTAAAATACAAGTGTAGCCTTCTGCTTTGCCCTAGATGTTTGCTAATTGAAAGGAATATGAGGAGAGGTTACTAGTCCGGCTTGAAAGAAAGAAAGGACACAGAGACCTTACTTTCTCACACCTCTCTTTCAAGTCAATTACCTACAGAACAGGATGACATCCTGGCAAAAAATGAATTGGTGTCAGTCTATTCACACAAATGGGGTTTCTTTCAGAAATGTTTTAAAGCAGACCTCTTCTTAATCAAAGAATGTATGCCTCAACCTAATCCTGAGGACAGCTGGGGACATAGATTCTCCTTCTACCCTTGTTTTTACAGGCTCATCTGCAAATTTACCTCTTCTCTCTATCTTTGGCAGCCTTGTTTCTTGAACTCTGTCTCCAAGTCCACTTAAGCAATGGCTGCATCTAGACTACCCAAATCCAGGCAACCACTACATGGCTTTTAGGAGAGACAAACACTCTGCTGCCCTCTACAGGTCATTAGGTTGACAGATCAACAGACTTTGAGGAGAAAAAAATAGAAATAAAAAATGATTGAATGGAACACCTGGACTTAACAACACTACCCTAGCACATATTCTGTATGGCAATTAATGGTGGCTTTTTCCACAGTTGGTGAAGTTCATATTTTTTCCATGAAAAGCTGCTGGTCACTGACCCCACAGGGTTGTGTGGTGGAGCCGTATGGACAGAAGCACAGCATAGCCCTGTTCCAGATGTGTGTTAATTTAATTTATGTTGATATGATTTCCTCCTGGCTCGGAGATGAGAGGAAAATATGGCAAAGCAGCTGTGTGGATAAGCCTAAAATCACACATGGAAGTCCAACTTTCCCATAGGAACAGAGCCTTATCTTCCAGTTAGTCAAACAATGGCATGATGGGTGGGGAAAAAGTCAGATTGAGAAGGGCTCCTTCATTGTATCATGCATTCCTTAAATGCCTTCTGCTTTGCTCCAGAACCTCCCCCTGCCCCTTCCCCAGCCTAAGCCAGTAACAACAAGGACGTGACTTGTTCTCCTTACTATAGTGGTCCAGGGAGAAAAAGTCAAAAAGGAACACTCCAGTTGCAAGAAACAAGAAAGCTTCCAATCATATCACCTAAAACAGCACAGAACATCTGAAACAATTCCACTCCAAGTGTTGTTTCATACTCAGACCAAACCAGCTTAGCTTGTTTCATAATTGAACCAAAACTCACAAAACATGCCCGTTTATTTCGACTATGAATCACTCAAAGCAGCTGTTCAACTTGAAGTGTTTAGTACATCCCTAGAGGAGAGCTGAGGACTTCAGGGGGAAGGAAGAATTTGTAAAAACTACCTCTCAAATGAATCCAGTTTGTTTCCTAAAATAGTTGCTGTTCTTGAATTCTAAAATTCCTAAAATAGTTGCTGTTCTTGAATTCTAAAATTCAAGAATTTCTTCCACATACATTTAGCCTACTTGGTTCTCTCTGTTGCAGCCTCAAGCAACTGAAGAATAAAAAGATTAATAGAAATACTTCTGGTGGTGAATTTTGTTTCCAATGTGGTTGTTTGATTGCTGTCATTTGCTTGAAGCAAAATATGAGCATGTGCTATAAATAAGAAAAGCTACACATGGTGTGAAAGTCAAAACAACCAGAAAAGATTTAATTTATTGCTTTCAGAGAAGAAAGATTCTACAGGGAAAAGAGAAAGAATGGTGAGGAATCAGTGACAGACAGGAATATAAGTTCTGTAGACTAATGGCAACAAGGATGTTAACCTTGGAATCTGATTTGTCCTACTTAAAAGGCTTAACACAGTATACATCATCATCATCAGGATGAATGTGATATTGCTGTAAATATTTCCTAGAAGTCTTTTATACTCTCTGCTTGCCTTTCAAGGTAAAAGGAAACGCTTGGTCAGAAGTAATTCCATCTGAAGGATTCAAAGCTTGAGACACTATTAGATTTGCTATTTATTGCTTGTAGGGTTTGTTTTTGTTTTTGGTATGCCCTTCCATCTCCAAATGTCTTGAGATCTAGCATAGGTATGGAGCAATGAACATCTACTGATCAGGGGAACCTCTGAGTTGGTAAAAATATCAAAACAGTTCTATGTATTAGGGACCCATACTTTTATATTGGCTTTTACAAATATACATTTACTCTATATAGCTTAGTGGATGCATTTCTCCCAGAATTTAGACAGTAATCTATCTTTGATCACCCTGGAGAGTTTATTCTGGTGAGGTGAAGTCTTAATAATGTGGAACAAATCTGATAATCTGACCAGTAGGATGCAATCCTATAAATACATCAGCAATGATTACACAACAAGAGAATAATTACTGAAGGCAAAACAATATTTTCTCTTAATTAGATATAGCAAAACAAATTATCCTCTTAACTGAACACAACTGAAACATGATTATAGAATTCTTCTTCTTTGAGTAGTTTTAGTCTTCTCTCGACACAATGAATGCCTTCAGTTGTTAACTGAGAAACATCTTGGAGGGAAAGGTAGAAAAAGAATAAAACAGTAGTAAGCACTTATATATGTTGAAATGGAAGAAGTTCCACTTATCAATAAGGCATATGGCATGATTTTATGAGATGTTCCTTATTCCACAATATATCATGAGTAAAATATTTTGGGAAGATGGAAGTGATAATTTTTACTATTCTGAGATCAGTAATATTGAAAGTGTTAGAGTAAAACTGAACTAGAGTTGTGAGAATGAATAGACATGATCTTTGACGTAAAAGATGAGCACCACACATATGACCAGGCCAGACTGAATTGATTTTTTTCCCCTTTTCCCTTTCATGTATATTTTATGAGGCCATCAGAAGAATGGGCTGCAGATCCCACCTATACTTTTCCCGAGTAGCCAAAGATAAAACATGCATACTGAACCCTATGGAATAAATAGATACATGAGATTGATTGATGCCTTATAATGCAAAGGTAGTACATGCTGAGTCAGATAATTGTTTTGTTGAAATAGGGCAGGAGAAAATAATGAGTTATGCCAGTATAACCTACATATGCTGTACACAACTTTCATGTGATAATATATAGATTTTATTTATACACACATGCCCAGTAGTTGTTTTTTCACCTAATCTGTTGAGCTCCAGAGCAAGCACCAAGGAAGCATTGCAGCAGCTGGTAATAATATAAGCCTGATTCAATTTCTGAGCCTTTCTGCTTCTGTCATGGAATGTCACAAACAGCTAATCCATGTGCCATTATGCTATAGTTTGGTCACTGCAAATACTTCATTAAATGTGTTAAAAGTCAAATTTTGTTCACTAGCCAGATCCCTTTAGAAAGTGCTATCTGTTCTAAATATAATTTTTATGCCATAACTGTTTGTCTCAGAGCTTGAAATCTCATTTCTATGTCTAGTTTTACATAAACCAGCTATTCAGGCTTCTTTGTTGTTAATCATAGTCATCAGTGCTATTTACAGAAATATGACTCTGTATACTGCTGGGTGTAATTATGAATGTGAACTTTTGCTGTAAAAGTATTGGGGTAGAAACCTGATAAAATTCTGGACCGATGAGATCCAGCTAGTGATACGTTTAGGTTGCTCTAACTGGAAAGGATTCTAGAAGTGATGAGGACTGATTTGGGAATAGAATTCAGCAGGCAGTTACGTTCCATGCAGGCGCATCAGGTTCTTCAGTTCCTGCTTGTTAGAAATTTCAGCAGAAGCGGAGGGCTAGTTCATCCATACCAATGTTCCGCTCCTTATTTCATCACTCTGCTGAGCAATTGATAGAGTGGGAATTGCTTTTCATAAGTCACAGTCAGAAGTGCTGTACAGTGATATAAAAGTCATGATGCCTGATATGTGATTCCTGCTTTATGCCCACCAGGTTTTTTTTTTCCTGTTTCACTTAATGGACTTCCCTGTCTATTAATGTATTCTTGTTCCCTTTCCTGGATTAGATACTTTTATAAAGGGTATAACTCTGGCAATAAACCTGTATTCTTGTATGACATAATTAAATTCTCCTAGTTTGTCTGGCCACTATATGCTCAGTTCTGAACTCTAGTAACTTATCTCATTCTTGAAAAGGGAAACGATACAGAATCCTTGTTTTCTGGGCTACTGGGGGTAGACATTCTAAATTTCTCAATTACTAAAAAGACAGGTGTTTGTATGGTGGCAGCTACACAAGTTATACTTCAAACTGATGAACTTTGCCAAGTACAGTGCAGACTGAATTTCTGGTGAATCATCATCTAATACAGAGTGAAGTTAAAACAAGTATTTGGTATTATACATAGATGTTTCTCGTGTTTTTAAACATGCAAGCAATTTAGTGGTGGGAGGTTTCTCCTTTGCCATATCACTGAAGTCCTTTGAAGTTTATTATTCAGGATTTCTGCAAGCCTGGAGCAGTTCTTCTCCCATCTGGAATTAAAATAATTTCTCTAATTATATTTGTCTCTGTTAGGTTCCCCCAAAATTCATTCACATTAAACAGTTAACTTTACCCTATTTGTGATTGTCACAGAGCTCAAAATATTCTTGCAATGAGATGAATTATTTTCAGAACCATTTTGAATTCAAAGATACAAAATGAGTTTAAAAGAAGCTCAGATTTGTTTTGCCCACCCTTCAAAATGCTAAGTGTTCACCTAATAGAGCCAGGCAAGTTTCTTGCATATCAGGGTCAAAATTTTGTGGCATTTGGGATTTGTTTGTCCCCAAAGAGTTCTGTAAATATATTTAAAATACAGATTTGTTTTTAAAAAGAGAGAAAAATATGTTACAACAAAGGCTTCCAGTTCACAATTGACGCTTTGTGTCTTCAAAAATAACTAGGCAGAACTGCATTGTAGTGTATCCTTTAGTTTGAGCCCATACTTAACTGCCTCCTGTTAGGGTTTGAGTACCTACATTTGCTGATATTTAAAGTGCACCATGTGTATCCAGATACAAAGTATTTGCCGGTTGTTCTGCCTTACTTAGCTAAATTTCATATAAAAAGCACAGAGAATCCTTAAGGCATTCCTGTATGTCAGTTTATTATATCCATTTGTAAAGAATGGGTGGCAAACAGCTACTTACCATAAGCAAATGGTAAGTACTTATGAACTCCATAGAATTCATGCAGAAATAATTTGGGGAACTGGTCATATCTGACCCAAAGTTAGGAAACACTAACATTTTGGATTGGTTATATGATTGCAGCAAGTCTTTTAATATATTGAGAGTTACTGTATTGTACGTGGCTGGCATGCTTACAGTATTAGGTGAGCTACAGCCACCCTTCATTTTGTAAAAATTAAATTAATGCAAATGCTGAGCTCTCTTGTCATTGTGTGTGTGTGAGCATGTGTGTGTGTGTGAATGGCATTGTCCAGTCTGTGCATACAGTACAGTAGTCTGTGTTAAATGAAACAGTTGTATCTTGTGTTTTTCTTAATTGTTAGCTGCTTGGAAATTTGAGTCAGGTAACTCTTGCCACTGTAAGTATTGTTCAGCCCGCAGTTTCACCAGTTCCCTTCATCTGACTGCTTTCAATGCATGATGATTCAAACTGGCTGGCTCCACCTCCGCACTTTCATTGCCCTGAAATCTTGGATTTTCCATCTTAAGAGTCAGGATGCTTTCAAGAAGGCTGCATGGCCAATCCCATTCTGCTTATGTTCCTGAGGCACAGTTGTTTAAAGCAAAACACTCCTTGTGCACAACCAGGCATCATCTAACATTCACTAACCAGGATAATTGTGTGCAGGCTTTAGAGATACAGTATTTCAGTTAGACAATTATAATACTTCTGTTACAGCACTTCACCTCTTGCAAACTGACAGAGCACCTTCAGCAGTTTAGTGCATGGTTTCTCACTTTTAATATAATATAACACTATGCATCTTGCTTTTGCTTCCACTCTTGATTCCTTGCATGAAAATAGGAAAGTGTACATGTTCGTAATGGAAGGAAATATGAAAATATTTGTTGGTAACATTTTAGTGGTTATTGAAAAGAACTTCATTTATAAAGGTAAAAGATGAAAGTTAGTTTAGACCACAATGGAATTGGCTTCAATAGCTAGGTATCATTTATTCATCGATATAAAATTGTATTTCATTGGATTTAAATATAGCAATGTATTTTTAGGTTTATAATTAAGACTTAGAGGTGTCTTTAAAGTGGTTTGCTGATAACAGGATTGTACCTTGTTTCAAGGAGTTCAGTTCCTTTTTAAACTGATGGTTAGCATTTGTGGTAAATACAATAGAACTTCTTTATTCACTAAAATGGACATTTGATGGAAATGCCATCCATATTGTACATCTGATAAAGGAAAATATGATTGCATTTGTCACAGAATGCTAGCCATCTTAAAATTAGGTTTTCAGCTGTGGAATTAAGTTATGTGGTTGTGAATTCAAGATGCATAGTGTTAGCTACATTAAATTTCAAGCAGAAGATATAGATTCGTCACAGTAAATTAAAAATATTCTTCAACCTATACATAGTAACACAGAAGAACACTTCCTTATTTTGGTAGAGATTCTGTAGAGTAATTACTTGCTAAAACAAAACTTTTTAGAACTGCTAACTTACTAATAGAGCAACCTGATTTGGTACAATTTAGACTGCACCTAGTAAGCAAGGTGGTGGTGGTTTTTCCTCTTCCTCTTCCTTCCTTTAAAAAGAAAGATCTGTTGTTTGCAATTGTGCTGTAGATTTGGGGTATTATATACTCAAAGTCTAAGAACTCAGTTTGTCTTAATCCATTAACTGAAGTGTCTTTAAGCGGTATATGGCAAACATGCAGGAAATATATGTCTCTGTATTTTAATACTTAAACTGAGTTGAGTGAACCGAAGAGGCAAATGCTTTGCCTTGGGTGAATAGGCTTGCCTATTGTATTTCCATACTGAAACTGCACCACTCTCAAGGCATTCCTTAGCATCTGTGTTCACATATGGGAAGAAAAAATGATATTTGGAAGCTGAATATGAAGCAGTGACAGAATATTATTAGATCTACAATTATTAGAGCAGTGCAGTGATCTGAACTGAAAGGGGAAAAGGTGATATGGAGTGTGCAGGCTCCTTACACTGCACCTGTTGGTAACTCCTTAAAGAAGCAGTATCTTTTTCTGGACTTACACATGAAAAGACACAGGTAGTCCTCGCTTAACAACCATAATTGAGCCTGGACTTTTGGTTGCTAAGCAAAGCAGTCATTAAGTGAATACAACCCAATTTTATGAGCTTTTTATGGCAGTTGTTAAGTGAATCACCATGGGTGTTAAGTGCAAATCACGCAGTTCCCCATTGGTTTTGCCGGGAAGGTAAAAAATGGCAATCACATGACCACGGCTCGCTGTGACGGTCATAAATGTGAACTGGTTGCCAAGTGCCCAAATCGTGATCACATGGCCACAGGATGCTGCAACAGTCGTAAGTGTGAGAACCGGTTGTAAGTCAGTGTTTTCAGCATGTTCGTAAGTCTGAACCATCACTAAATGAATGGTTGTTAAGTGAGGACTACCTGTATTACAGTGACCTCTACATCACTTTAGTCTAACTGGCTCTAATCCACTGTAAATGAAACAAACAAAACAAAAATAAATCCACTTGCGTCACTATTTACAATATATACCCATGGCACCCTCTTGTTCTCCTGAGACAAGCTTCATTTCTTCTGTTCTGAAAACCTCTTTTAAAAAGCTGAATCCTAATAAGCTTCTAAAAAAACACCAGGAAAAGATGCAATCTCACCTCTAGGGACAAGCTGTTTCGCAGGGGGCTTGCTTCCAAGCCATCTCTTCTCAAATTTCCAGGTAGGCAGAGACTTCCAGCATTCATACTCTGCTTACTCTTACGGGGTGGGCAGAGTTTACCCATAGTAAGTGGTCTTAAAGATAACTAGGTCTAAAGCCATATAAGTGGCTATAATGATAATCAGCCACTTACATGGCTTTAGACCTAGTGATAATCAGCACCTTGAATTGCATATGGAAACACCAGTAGCTGGTGCATTTCCCACAACAAAGGTGTACTATGAGAGTCATGGGTCTGACCTGTTATCAAAAGGGCAGATTCACCTGTTGTGAATTATACTAGTCTAGCTAAGAGAAAACAGGGACAGGAGTAACAGCACCTCCCATTCCAGGAAAGATCACACCTGGTGCGCCAACCATAACTAGATGAAAGCCTATCCGGCCACAGCTCCCACCTGGTCTAAGGATATGACCAGATTGTAGAGCTGCTCTTTCAGGGGAAGCATATCACCATCAAGATGCAAAGTTGATATCATCCTGGAATCAGCTTGCTTCTGAATTAACAGACAGTCCATCTTGTTTGCATTCAATCTGAGCCTGTTTTTCTCCACCTGAACTTTAACAGCCTCCAAGCACCCGGTCAAGCCTGCTACTGCATCTCTAGTTTAGCTTTAGGTGGAAATATACAACTAGGTATTACTTTCACATTGATGATACTTCACATCATGTTGGTAGATGATCTCTTCTAGTGGCTTCATGTAGATGCTAAACTGAATAGGGGAGAACACTGAACTCTGGAGCACCTCCTTGTAGCCTAGGCTATAAACAATCCGAGGAACACAAATCTAAGAACTCATATGAATAATATTGTTGGAAGGAAAGTTAAGGTTCCTGAACAAGAATTCTCATGAGCACTCCCTTTTAAAATGAAAACCCTATATATAGGCAATTTAGGGCTGTAAAATTATTGTCTGTTTCCTCAAGCTTTTTGAGTACGGGTGGGTAGAAGATTCCTTTGTTAAAATGGGACGGTTTGCATCTTTGCCCTATTTTAATAACTTTCAGCCCTTTTGTCAGCTTGAGAAGCAAAACTCCCCTCCCCCATTATAAGTGATTGAACTGCCCATTTAGGAAGTAGTGGAATCATCACAACATGGTCTTCCCTATTCTCAGCCTGCACAGGCAACCCAGAAAGTGTAATAATGGCACTGAAGACCTCTGAAAGGGCTCACCCATCCAAGTCCCATTATAGGTCTTCCACAAGAATAACCAGTGCTTTTATTTGAGTTCCCAACAGGTATATGGCCCTGTGCCTCCTGAGTCATCTTTTCCCATTTAAGTCCAGATTGCTGCATAGCCCTAATAAATATTATATTTAGAGTACAACCTTATGTATGTTAAAAGTAAGTTATTTAAGTTCAGTAGCTTATTCCTGGATAAGTGTGTAGGATTGCAGTCTCATTGTAATTCTCTGAATTCATATCAGACCAAACTTATAACTGCAGTAGTTGAAACATCCTCTTGAATGTTCAAGGGCTAAATTACACATTAATGTTAATACATAGCATTTTTTCTTACTCAAATGTAAACAGCGAAACCATAATATGTATTTACTTATTTGCTGGATTTAAGCTCAGATCAGTGTACAAAAGGATCTCCATTTTATCCTTTTAACACCAACATCTCTTTAATAAGCTTGGCTGAGAGAGGATGATTGGCCCATGTTCACCCTTCCGTTACCATGGCTTAAGAATATGGGCCTCTCCATTCCTAGTGTACCACCTTTAACTGCTATACCATACTACCTATGGCACAATACGTGTTTTTTAAATCCTTTTGTTACTTATTGTAATCTAACATGTGGCCATCCTTTTCCATATCTGCAGTTTGATCTTATAAGACATTAAAACAAGAATCCCAAGATTGCTGTCTAAGTGAAATGTTGCATGAACATAAGACATGATTATCCTAGTTACCTAGTATCTCCTTCATTTTTAGTAATTTACTACAATTTGTACTCATTTTACATGATTTACCTACATACTTCACTCTGCAGCAGTAATACAGTCTTCTCTTCTTTCTATAAAACAGATCGGTGGGTGTTGCAGCCTAAATGTATTTTCAGTACGGGACAATCGATTATCTAGGATTCCACCAGAGATATCTCATGCCACAGAACTTCATGTTCTTGATGTAGCTGGAAACAGGCAAGTGTTCATATGTGCTCTAAACCTAAATTAATTTTGTAATGGATTTGAATTGGCAGCTTTCTTAACATTCCTACTGAGGGAATGGTGGGCTGGGGGTGGGAATAATCCTCTGCAATCTGGTGTTAAAGGTGGTCCCGTTAAGTCAAAGCAATGTTGACTGATGAATCAAATTAACTGGATTATTTATAGCCACATAGAATGGTAATGAAAATTGTATTTTCAAAACCACAAAGACATTATGTTCTTGTCCTTGGGAGATGTTTCAGGCCAGTGGGATGTAGTGGATCTTTCTCTCACTCACTGCCAATGGAAAGGAAGTTATACAAACAGAGAAGGTAGTCCTCAGCTGCTCAGTCTATCACCTTTCCTGTTCAGCTAGATGTACCCTGAGGCTCCCTTGTTTAGCTTCTGAGGATTCTGTTTTGACTATATTTTTAAAAGTAGATGCCCATTTTCCTGTGAAGAAGAAAAATAAGTATTCCAAGTTTAACGATCCCTTACCATAACTATTTCAGTAATATCGGTAAGCTTATGGTAACAGAACATGTTCATGTCATCTAGATTTTTTTAAAAAAAAATTCTAGGTCTAGCCTATAGCTCTAGCATTTTGTGGTAGACTCCCCTCCAAGTATTAACCAGTTTAACTTTTTGACATCAACTAAGAGGTGCTAGGTGTTGCCACAGCAGATAGTTGGAAGTCTGCACATTCAAATAACTAAAATATAGCAGCATCCAGATGATCTTGACTGAGTTTGGAAAAGCCTAAGAATGGTTGAACTTGCTTAGTACTTTGAGAGGCAATTCCCACAAATGCCAGGCCATAGATGAGACTTGGAAGTTTGGGGCAGGAGAGGAACATCCCAGAAGAAGACAATGGCAACCTCTTCTATACTGTTGCCAAGAGGACTTCACTCACATGTCCATGTAGTTGCCAGGAGTTGAACTCGACCCAAGGGAGTCTTTACCTTTTTACTCTGATAGGTTATGGGATTTTCCACTGTTTGTAGGAATAGGATAAGCATTAGTCACTTGGCTTGAAGCAGTTCAGTTCTTTGTACTTGCATTGTTTGGGTCTAATGTAGCAGCACAAGATACAGAATTTACTTCTTTCTATCCTCCACTAATTCCAGTTCTCAGAATAACAATATACAAAATGCGTGAAGTATGAAGTGGGGCTAATTAAGGGTAGAAAAATAATCCTGCCCCAAAGAAATATAATGTTTGGTGCTAAACAATGTGATGTGTAAATCCCATCAGGTGCTGACACCCAAGTTCTTTCCAGGGCACAGCGTTCCTTCCTTCCTTCCTTCCTTCCTTCCTTCCTTCCTTCCTTCCTTCCTTCCTTCCTTCCTTCCTTCCTTCCTTCCTTCCTTCCGTCTCCTCCCATTGGGGGACTCTGTCTCCACATCATAAATAAACAATGTAGTAAATCTGTGCTTAACTTGGAACACCTGATAACTTACAGACTTTAGCATAACTACATAAGAAATCCTAAACTTCTATGGCACTGCAAGGGAATATTTGCTAGGGGACTCTGTTGTATATAACATGGAAAAAAAGTTTTGTTTTGTTTTTTACTTGAAATATGTTCTTTTTTCCTTCCAAATAGTGGGGATAGTCTTTATAGCACAAGCAACAAATACGCTGCAGAATGCTTTGTTTTGCTTTATTCTGCGTAGTTGGATAAGAACTCTTAGAACTGACTCCTTCTTTTCTCTGTTAGGTTGATTCATCTTCCCATGTCACTGACTAGCCTGAAACTGAAAGCTTTGTGGTTGTCTGATAACCAGTCTCAGCCTTTGCTTACGTTCCAGACAGATACAGACCCTGAAATGGGAGAAAAAATTTTAACATGTGTTTTACTTCCTCAAATGCCTTCTGAGCCTAGTTGCCAAGGTAAATATTTTTGGAGATCATCTTCATGTGAAGCAAAGATGGCTTTAGTCTAGACAACGAGAAAAACAAATAATCCCTCTTTGCCTTTGTAACAGCGTGGACATATATAACATATTTTAAATGTGCAAATTATGAAAGATGCTAGCGTTGTGGAAAATATTCTGTCAGCTAATAATGAAGACACTAACAAGCAAAGAGAAGGTTCTTTTATTAACAGGACAAGGGCCATTAGATCTCTCCCACTTCCTTTAAGCAAGAGTAGGAATGTATTTTCTACACTTATATTCTTTGTTCCTAGTTTGTTACATCAAGCTGGGCAAATCACTTGTTTCTGAAGAAATGAAATGTATGGCAATGGAATGCCCTTAAGCCCCTTTCCATTGGCATACGTCCCATATACAGGTGCCATTTTAATAATAATAATTTATTAAATGTACTGTATATGCCACCCAGCTTCCAGCAACTCTGGATGGTTAACCAATTTTAACTATTTCCTAAGCTGAAAATATGCATAATTTGAACAAAAGAAAATGGAGGTTATTCATGTGCAAATGTATTCTTTTTATTTCATTACAGTAAGTTTCAAGAAATGAAAAGTTATTAAACAGCATAATATTTACCAGATCATTAAATAGTTTACCAATGGAAAATAGTCTAAGAGTGAGGACTCTTCAGCTGAGGGCATCATCCAGTGATATGACCAAATAAGAAACTGCATTATGAGGCTAGTTGCCAATATGATGTGAATACTTAATTTAACAAGATCTTTGCGGTTGACCTCTCAAGTGAATGTTGAATGTTATTTTCAAATAGTTTCCTATCAAGAAAAACCTCGGCATTTAAACTGTTGAATACGCAGTGACATTAACCTCTGACATACAAATTTGCTGTCTCTACTTGTCTGCTGTCATATCAGATAACCTTCCCCGGTGTGGTGCATTGGAGAACTTGGTAAATGAAATGTCAGATGAGACATGGAATGAACGGGCAGTAAACAGAGTCAGTGCAATCCGCTTTTTAGAAGATGAAAAAGATGAAGAAGACAATGAAATGGTGAGTTTTCTCAGGAAGCGACATGCAAAATTAGGGGTGCTATCTGGGATATTAGACTACTAATAATCTTAGAATAATGCCCACAGTAGCAGTAAACTGTATTACATATGGTTTGTGATCCGAATGCTTTTTTAAAAAGTTTTTTTGTTTTAAAGACATGAATGTATGCTAGTTTTCTTTTCTTTTTACTTCTTTGGTGAGGAGGAGGATTTGGTTTTCCCCAAAGCCAAAATAGAGGTAAGAACTCTTATGAAACATGCAGAGTTTTGTTTTTGTAGGCAATGGCCTCTGGGAGATTTCCACTGGTCTGTCTGTTACCACCACCCCCATTTCATTCACTTGCCTGATGTCACTTCCATTGTCCCTCCTTCATTTCATAACCATTTGCACTGATACCTGAATACAGTACCTTTGAGATACCAGGAAAAGTTTGGTATCCTGCTCAAATGAAGGAAGGTCTGGTGGGAGCATCTGTCACTGTACTTATGAGACCTCTATTGAAATACATATATGCTCACATCCAAAGTTGTTCTGAAGGAAGCTCAGATGTCAAGCAGCAACCAATCATGCTTCCAAATTGTAACTGTTTGATAGTTGTGTTTGTGTGGCATTCAGACATAAGATGTCCTTATGTCTACAGGAAACTCAAGTCAAAACTCTGGCTTAGCTTGTAGTGTGAACCCAGGCTTTAATGTTTATATGAACCCAACCAATTGTTAAGAAAACCATAGTTAAAAAAACAATTTAGTGCAATGTATAAACCAAGTCAGCATCTGAAACAATGTGTGGCATGAGCAAAAATAAATGTAAATATATATATATATATAGTAAGGGAATATTTTTGCTTTGAAAATTCACCATGACATTTTTAGTTATAGAAATATGATTTTTTCATATAATTAGATAATTGATTAAAGAAGACAAAAATGATTCTACACTTTCCTACCCTAATTAACTAGTGATATATGTGAAAAAGTAATTGTTTAACAACAATTTCTGCCTACTCCAGTCTTCACCCTCCCCTAGTCAGTAAGGCTGATAAAACCTTGCACCCTTTATATAGAAACTATATAGTTAGGATTGCTATAGTTCATTTAACTTCACCAAAACTTGTCAAAATATTAAGCACCATGTAGCTCACAGACGCAGTGTTATTACCACTAAGCTGTTTAGACCTCATATATAGAGTAAAAGACTGTTTTAAGTTGTCTTTGCTCTATTTGTCTTTGCTATGTAGTTGATTATACAATTAACTTTGTTGATTGTATAATCATACCAATTATTCAGTGGTTGTTGAAATTACATAATTATATCAGGGAAATTTTAACTGGCATGTAACAAGACAACTACTGATGGTAGAGTAGTGTTTCCACAATGGACGACTTCCTTTTAAACATTGGTAAAAATGCAACGTTGGTACCATGTAATGTTGTCGGGCACTGAACATTATTTTGCACTACGGTAGTCTCAGAGACATTAGAGTAATGTCATGTTGTGTTCTTATCTTTTGATTACATAATTATCGTGGCTTATGAGACAATATTACAGTATAACTCTGATATGCTTGTAGGTCTGGCTATTTACATATGAGAACTTGCCACTATGGCTTCTGACATGTCTGGTTTATTTCCCATGCCATAAAGTTCTGAAGAGCAGATGCATCTTGAAATATTGAATATAGCATCTTAAGCACATATCCACAAGATTTATATGCATATCTCTTCTTCAGATATAAATATTATTGGCATAATTGGCAGATAAAGCATGAATAGAACTGAATAATCATCTATAATTTCTGGAGATAAATCAGACCCAGAACCCAAGTATTCTTAAAAGTCCATGAGTAAGATAATCAGTGTATTGAATTGTGTTACCTTTCCATGACCAGTTATACTTCACCATGGAACAACATGCTGTTGGGCAATGTTATTTAAGAACCACAGACAGTTTTCTTCTTCCCTTCATACACTTTCCTGGAGCATCAGATTCCCATAAATGGCATAAATCTCTTTTTGAAACTTCTGTGTTTCAAATCAGTTTGCTATATATCTTTGTGGCAGAATCTGTTGTTCAAGAAAAGACATTTTCTATTTTTTTCCTGGTGAGATAGGGATTTTATCTAGAGTAGATAACTATATGAAATCCACATGTAGCCTGCTAGAAAAAAGTGCTGTAGTAGAACTATCATTTTTATAAATACTTAAACTGGGAATGGTTAACTCAGTGGTAAAAGCTAGTCAAGACATTTAATCTAAAAACAATTAAGTTAATATTAATCCTATCCAGTACTGATATCAGTACTGGATAGGATATCAGTAATCACGTTAGTTATGTGCATTTGTATGGCAGGAAGATCATGAACTTTGTAGTTGAGAAAGCAACATTTCAGCTTCTTGAATACTAGGTTTGTGCAGCCCATCAGCTTTGAAAGGGAAAACCTCTTCTGAGCTCACCTTGATATTCATGTAGAATCTGTTGGCAATTCCTTAAACACCTGTCTTTTCCAGCTGCTTGAAGGAATTGCAGACAGGTGCTTCACGAATACCTGTGCATGCTCCAAAGCACCTTTTGTAGATTGTTTCTTTGTAACACATCTACAGCTGTTGGATTTATTTCTTGCCCCAGCTATTAGAGTCAATAGCATGAAAATGATGACTGCCTATGTTTCTACACCTACTAATAAATCTTTTAGTTGTTAAAACTGAAAAGCCATTTAATTAATAGAGAAATACAATTTTAAGAAGACAGACACAAGAAATCATTTACTCCACTGTTTGTTTTTAGAGGACACTTCTAAGGCGAGCCACTCCACACCCTGGGGAATTAAAGAACATGAAAAAGACAGTGGAGAATTTACGGAATGATCTGAATGCTGCTAAAGGACTGGATACAAACAAAAATGAGGTCAATAATGCCAATGACAGAGTGACCACTTCTGTGTAGAGCCTCACATCCTCCAGGTTGTTGCTCCTGTGTCTTCCCTCTGCTGTCGAAACATTACTGTTGCATCCCGGAAATGCCATCCATTCAATTCTCATGTGTTTTTGACCAGAAATCCAACTCACCTTGTCCTTGTGTCATTTCTTGGGAAGGTGCTTCTCACCGGAAGGAAAGTGCCTTACTTCATTCCAGGCATTTGAACACAGAGGGCACAAGTGCACTGAGCAATGCTTCCTACACTCTTGTTCTTTGCTTGCATATCTCCTGTTTGTCTGCCAGTGGATTTCCAGTGCTGCCATTTTCATAGATTTTAAGTGGTTTTCTGTTTTTGGGATAAGGGGAATACACTATTATAGAACCTTGGTTGGTTTTCTACTAAGACATTCTCCTTAAATCCCTCTGTGGCTGAAGTATTTATATGGCTGTTTGACTTACCATGAAAAGAAATAGTTATGTGGAGAATTTATACTTTTTACCTCCTTGGCAGCTCAGATGGTGTAAATTTTATAATTTTGTATAGGAGTTTCATAACAAAACCAAATGTTTTTAAAAGAAAATTTAAAAAGTAGATTTTGCTATTTCTATTGGATTAATTCCAAAGACGTTCATGTTTGTCCTATTGCATGTGCCTTAATACAGCCTAAATCAAGCTAAACAAAAAAGTAGTGAGATTAGTTAAAAGCAGGGTGCCTCTTTCAGTGTGTTTTCTTGCAAATAATTAACTTTTACTCTCCTTTGCAAAAGTTGTTAAAGGCATCTCTTTTCTACTATTATGATGATGCTAGATCTTCAAACTCTGCCTGCCTTAAGATATGATTCATTCACAATTATGAAAAATAAGTTTGGCTGCCAAAGCATTGCAGTCACTAGAATTTCAGTGCCCATCTTTAACTATACCATCTGTAAACAAGTTTTAAAAAACTGAACAAAATTCACAGCAGCAAGTGCATATGTTGTGGAAGCAAATGTTACATGCTAAACAGACAAGATATTCTCATATGTTTAAAAGGTTTTATAGATATATAAAACCTAATAAATACTTTAAGAAACATAATGACTCAATAACTTTCATTTTAGTAGAAAAAAATTCAACTGTGTTGGATGTTAATTCATTTGAGTTTTACTGCATAGAAATCAAAGCTCTTGGCTAACTCCTATATTATAAAGTTTTTAAGCATGGCTCAGATTTGTTTTGAAATGTGAGCAACACATTCCTGAGGAAGCTACCAACTATTAATTTGCTGGATTCTGACATTTTCAGACTTAGATACAATAAAAGTTCCTCTATAAAGTAGTTTTGCATTTTCTAACGGCCTGGAAAAAGAATGAATAAGTTGATAATTCAGCTTGTGGCTACATTTTGGTTTATATTTTGGTTGTAACATGTGAAAACTGGCTTACTATTGCATTATTCAATAGAAAAAAAAATGGAAAAACCCACAAGCAACCAAATGGCTTTTGAAAACCAACTATGCAGTTTCTAATACACTAGAACTCACAATAGTATACTTTACAGAAGATGATCTAACTTCTCAAACTCTTACTTAATATGTGAATGTTCATGAATATATGAAACTGTGTATCTGGAGTGTGTGTGTGTGTGTGTGTGCACGCCCACATGCATTCAGTACTTGAGTGTAATTTTAATTTAGCGAAAAATATACAGAAAAATCCTAGTAACTGAATATGGGTCAAAGGTTCTTTCCTTTCCTCTGCTCTAATTTCCTCTCTGTAAAAGAAACACAATCAATACAACCAAAATGCAGATTTTTCTGTAGAATTTTCTGTCTGTAAAACATTGTGGGACGAGTACAGATGAATTAAACATATTTAGATGAATTAAAAATATACTTACAAAGACAGCTGTAAAAGGTCTGCCTGTGTGTAGTGCTACATATGTTCTTGAGGAGAAGCATCAAAAGAGCTTGCTGCAAGTAGCTGCAACTTCCCTGCTAATAAAAATGAATCATATTTAGCAGTTTCTTCTTCATACTTTGCTCATTTTATTGATACTAAAACCCATGAATGCACAACTTTGAGTTGTGGATCAATTTCTTCATTTGAGTTGACTCATGTGAGGTCATCCTGGAAAGCACAAATTTAAATAAAGTCAGATAAAAGTAAATTGGTGCATCATTTAAAAGATTCAGAAAAAAACAGCTAACCATAACTGGGTTAGAATCAAGTGGTCAGGGATATATCACTATAAACCAATTTACACATGGCACTCGGTTTGCTTATAACTACTATGTGATATCATATATTAGCTTCTCAACACTTGGAAGTGAAGAGCAGAGTAACTGTGTTGTTTGATGTAAAAAAAAAGTTGGAATTGTAAGGTAAGAAAATTCACAGAAAGATATTTTCCTTTTTCCTCCACCTCCTCACTCCTACCACCATCATGGCTATTCTACATTGTTCAGAAAAGACACTGTGGGAGCGACAGGAAGGACGACGAGATGAAAAACCTGCCTTTTGTGAACTTGCATATTAAGCATAAATCCAATCTATTAGGTTTGAAATATGTGAATTGGATCCCTGAAGACTCAGTAATATAGTTTGCTACCTGATCCACCAAAAGATTAATTAGTGATTACATATGTGCATAGCATTCCTTTCAATAAAATAAAATATTTTTATATTTTGTAGCTGACCCACACATTATATTAATATGGTTTTGACTGGAGTTTATCCTGAATCTGGCAATGGTGTTTTCTGAACTTTTCTTTCTTGGGATGGCTATAATCCTCTAATTAGCCTCCAAACTACAAGATAGTATGAAGTAATATGATGTGTGAATAATAATTAAATTTTGCAGTGTGTTACATAAACACATTCTTTTACAAGTAGCCCTCATTTAGTAACTGCCTCGTTTAGCCACTGTTCTCAGTTACGGTGATGAAGAAGTAGATTTACAACCAAGCCTTTCATTTACAACCAGAGCAAAGGGAAGCTGAAGTAAGATCATAAGCACAGTTGTGGTTTCACTTAGCAACTGCTTCACTTAATGACCAAGTTGCTGGTCCAGGTGTGGTCGCTGAACAAGGGCTACCTGAAGTCCTCTGCCACCTGAAGTGTTGCTTAAATGTATATCCACTGCTTCTGTTCAATAGGTTCATTATATGACCTGATTTTTCTTTCTATAAAAGAAATACTTGGTTCATGCTACTGTATACTAGTGCTCCCAAACATAGCTTCATTATGGGGTGATTATATTTGCTTCAGAAGATTACGAACTGGACTTAATTCTCAAATGTCAGAATTTTCATATGCAACTCCTGTGCTAGATCACATTTTCACATTCAATCATATTTATATCCAGGATGGTGTATATCTTTAAATTATTGTGTATTAATAAAGTTAATGATTAATTAATGATAATCTGGGATACAACAGAATCGCATGGTTAAAAAAGCATTGCTTTAGAATCCAACATTGCAGATTCTCTGTTTCCTTAAAAATAGGCATGGGGTTGAGCAGGTGTTTGTCAACTGGAGAACTGTGCTGATAACACATGGTCCTAATTCCATGCTGCACTCTCAAGCCATCACCACCGTTTTCCAAGTCCAATTTTTGCAAGGCCTTGTATGAGCAAGCCACGTATGTGTACTTGCCTACACATGCACACACACTTTACTTTTGTGATACAGTAAATAAAAATGTGCTGCTAAAATCCTGAACTTGCAGAGTTGATTTCTGTGGATCGTGAAGAGAGGAACACACAAAGTCTACCTGCATGTTTGAATCAGTACTAATTCTGAATATCTTAAATAACTTCATAAAAACCTAACTCGCCCGTTGTAATATTTTTATTGTAAATTATCAAGCAATAAAAATATTTTAGAGAGGTAAATATGCTCTGATGTCAGCAAAAGAAAAATGCTGGTAAGCTCCATATGCTTCTCTTATGTTCTGAATAGGATACATGTATGCTTATCAACCTTGACTCATGTCACCTGCCCACTAATTACCCTGGAACGGAATGCCCTGGAATAAGACACGTTAAAAGCAGGCAGCAAAGGCCTTTTTCACTATGCTTCACAATAGTATTGCTGCTTATTATGCCTTTTCCAGCTGCTTCACACCTTTCCAGGTTCATGGCAATTTAAAACATCGATCGAAATTCTAAAGCAAATCTTAAGGAATAAGAGAGGAGTAAATATGAGCACCTCTTATCTTGCAGTACTGTGCTAATAACCTGACAAATCCATCCAACAGCCCTAAATTCTTGTCAGGACCGGACCAAGAAACAACGCTGAGTCAGTGTATTCCAACTCTGGTTCTTTTCTGTTCTCACTGAATAGACAGAATCTTGCCAGACTAAAGCTACCCTAAGTAACCTATGGGGAAAT
Source organism: Candoia aspera (assembly GCF_035149785.1). Lineage (NCBI taxonomy): Eukaryota > Metazoa > Chordata > Lepidosauria > Squamata > Candoiidae > Candoia > Candoia aspera. Next base: position 129,641,277 of record NC_086153.1, on the reverse strand, counting down.
AACCCAGGAGAGTCTAGGGTGGGGCTACCCTGACTCTTTTTGACCCCCTGTGAGTCCTCTCATCAGCTTGGAATGCATCCCCTCCTTCCTGGGAATCAGCAGCAGTGCTGAATTCCACCACAAGTCCATACCTTCAGAAGTGATTATAATATTTCAGGTTGGAATATTATATGGATGGAGTATGCCATGAGTAGGAAGATACTATTATAATTATATCCTGCATCCAGCTGGCCATGGTGGAGACCATGCCTTGAGTGATTGCTTGAACCTCTTTAAAGAATCACGAAATTACATTGTTGTTGTTGTTGTTGTTGTTATTATTATTATTATTATTATTGGCATGGATGGATGGGCTGTCTCTAGAACAGCGTTTCCCAAACTGTGAGGTGTACCTCCCTTGGGGTGGTAAAGACAGAGTCCAGGGTAGGTGTGAAGTACCTTTTAGTAACATTGTTGCTATAAACCCACCTTTCCCAAAGTTTTGTTGTATTGTTTTGATTGTTCATTTATGTTTGTTTTGGTGTTTTGTTTAGGGGAGGTGTGTACATTAGGATTATACTAAAAGGAGGTGTGATTGCAAGTTTAGGAACTCCTGATCTAGAAACCACACCAAAAATGATCTAGTCTGCATACAGTGCTAAGCCTTAGTGTTTTTCTGCATGATACTCAAATCAGGTAATACAGATTGAGATTTGTTTGTTTGTTTGTTTGTTTGGCAAATTTATATAGCCACCCATCTCACATACATGACTCTGGGTGGTGTAGAAAGTTAAAAACAGAAAACAATAGAACATGTACTTCCTACTGGACCTGATGGGATGGGTAAATGTGACTGGGGAGAGGCGATCCCTCAAATAACATGGCCCCATCCCATGTAGGGCTTTAAAGGTCATTTCCAGCACCTTGAATTGGACCCAGAAGCAAACTGATAACCAATGTAGCTCAAAGAGCAGAGGTGTAACATGCACTGATCTTGGAGCACACAAAACTGCCTGTGCTGCCACATTTTGTACCAGCTGAAGCTTCTGGATGTTCTTCAAGGGCAGCCCTGTGTAGAGCGCATTACAGTAATCCATCCAGGAGGTGACCCAGGCATGTGTGATTGAGCATAGGGCTCCTGGTCTAGGAATGGGTGCAACTGGAATACAACCAAAGTTGCACAAAGGCCCTCCTAGCCATGACTGCCACCTGCTCATCAAGCTGGAGTTATGAGTCCAGAAGGATTCCCAGATTGTGCAAAGGGGCAGTGACATCTCATCCAAAATTAAAGATAGTAAATTCCCAGATCTAGGTGGCCCCAAAATCCAAAGCCATTTAGTCTTGCCAGGGTTGAGCTGAAATCAGTTGTTCCCCATCAAAACATCAAAACCCCCACAGCCCCCAGGCACCAAGACAGGATGTCAACAGCATCACTTACTTCACTAGGGGTAGAGATGTACAACTGGGTATCATCAGCATACTGATGGTACTTTACCTGATGGATATGGCAGACCTCACCCAGTGGTTTCATGTAGGTGTTAAGCAGTACTGAACTCTGTGGCACCCCACAATGTAGGGACCAAGGGCGGGACCTCTTGCTCCTGATCAACACTGACTGGAACCAGCCACGAAGGAAAGAGAACCAGCACAATACAGTACTGCCCACCCTCAACCCTCTCAGCCGGTCCAGAAGGATGCTATGATCAATGGTATTGAAGGCCTCCATGAGGTCAAATATAGCAAGGATGGATTCACTCCCCACATCCTGCTCCTGCCAGAGGTTGTCTAAAAGCAAGACCAATGCTGTTTCAGTCCCATATCCAGGCCTGAAATCCAACTGAAAGCGGTCCAGGATAACTTGTTTCATTCAGAATCCTCTGAAGCTGCTGCATAACCACCTTCTCAACAACCTTCCCTAATCCAAAGTGACTCAAAAATGTTTTTGGGTAAAGCAGATTAGATGTTTACAAGAATGATGATACATCTTCTTGAATGCAGTGGAGCTAACTGCCAGAGGTTGAGGCAACAGTATAAAGAATAAAATACTTGTCTTTCCCATAAAATAAATCTGTTGCAAGGCCAAGTTTACATACAGATGTAGCCAAAAAGTTTTGGTACCCCTCCACTTTTCCCCAAAGAATCTCAATTTGCAGTGAAATAAGTTGAAACTGGCACAAGTAAATGGCGTTCACCATTCTTTTTTCCATAATCTATAGGGCAGACATCATGGCAAATGATAGATTTTTTCCACCCACCATTTGCCATCTAGAGCTTTCTGGAGACCAAGAATTAGATCAGAGTAGGTTCAAACACATCCACTCTGGTTTGGTAAATTAAAGTCTATTCTGAATTCCCTTAGGATCTGGGCTTGGCCAATGCAATGCAGGTGCCTGGTAACATTTCAGCTGTGAACAATGTTCAAAATACAGTGTTGGAGCACTTGCAGCATCTCCATGTATGATTTCCTAGTTATATATGTTTCATTTCTATCCATCAGATCAGGACAGACAATTTGATCTGTTTTATTGCAGCCCTAGGAATCTGATCTAATCACAATTACTTAAAGTTGACAGCATGGTTTTTTGTCTTTTTGAAATGGCGACACACAAAACTGTTTGTATTCACCTTAAAATAGGCTTAAATAATTGAAAAGGCAAAGACTAAAGCTGAAGCTCAGGAAAAATAAAATCTTAATCCTGCCCACACATGTGACATATTTCCTATATTCTCCAACCCTCTGCATCACTGGCCATCTACCATGTCTTCACCCTTTCCAAAATTGTGATGTGTGTCATCTGGCTTCCTAACACTTGCCCATCCTTGACCTAGATGATGGGAACAACATATACGGACCTGCAGAAGTCTTGTGAAATATATGTGATATGTGCCAAATGATACCAAAATGTTCATATTAAATGTATGGGAAGATATAATGTGACTGTTACATCCTGAAAGCCTTCCAACACATGCCCTTAGTAAACTCTTTCTTCTATTTTTGGTCCTTGGTATGGATTCTCAATATTATTAAAGCAACAAAGAATGGCAATGCCTGTGGTTGCTATATATTGGCTGTTAGGTGCGCACTTCAAAACTCAAAGCTATGTGGTAATAGCCATAAATGGTGACATCTAAAATGCCCCTTTGAGATCCCATTTGCTTATTTAGATAAAATAATTTATGGGAAAACTTATGGTCCACAAGAAGTTGTAGAACTACAATTGAAACAGTCCCAGCCAGCTGAAAGAATGGTATAAAAATCTGGGATCTATAATTCAGCAGAGTTTATAGAACCACAAGTTCCCCAGCCCTGGATTAAATTAAGGAAGGAAGGGTGAAGGACATTGTCAGCTGTAGCATCATAATTCCTTTCCTTCCTTAGCTAGCTCTATCAGAAGCGGACCTTTACTTTGAGGAACTGTGAGAATGTCTCTTTTACTCTTCCTAACTGCTTAATGAAAAGATTACAAGTCTGAGGAACGAGGTGTGGTGGTGATGGGGAAATCACATTTCTCTTCCCCCCACAGCTTTGCTCCTAATCTTGGTCAGGAATTCCCTTGACATACTTTTGAGTAAGGAAAAAAGTCCAGACTAGCTGCCTGTTATACTGTATATTAAAAGTAATGTTTAGTTAAATCTTTGGTGCTGAGGAGAACTGTGGGGCAAAGAACTAGAGGATGCTGCAGTGATAGCTTACTCCACTTGTCATCGGGTCTATTCCCTAGAGGGGAAGAACAATGTTTCATGGGTCTACTGTTCTGGCTACAACCAATAAATGGTTTATATATGATTCAGTAGATACCTGCATAAAACAATGTGCAATGGAAACCACTAGGTGGTGGTATTGTAGACAGGAAAACTAGAAGCCCTATTAATAATGATAAATAATTCAGAGATACTGAATCTGATCTAATCCTTTTGAATACCTTTTGAATTTTAGTATGCTTGTGGTTTTGCCTCCAATCACAAATTTGCTAGTTTCCTGAGTATGCGTATCTTCTTCAGAGTGCCATTTTTTTTAGAGATTCAAAGCTTCCAGTTTCCAGTCCTGCTTTAGTCTATAGCCCAGTCCTGGGCATCTTTTTCATTTCCAGATAGGATAGAAGAAACACTCCTGAAATCCTGGGGAGTGTCTGCCTATCCACGAAGATAATCCTGGGTTACATGGACCAGGGGGCGACTTGATATAAGGCTGTTTTTTTGTTTCTAAGAAAAGAGCACAAAAGGCCCTTAATTAAAATACAAATGAATTAACGGATAAACTTCTAATTTGTTGAAAGAGGAAACAATAAAGGGTTCCCATGGTCCTGAAAGAACTACTGACGACAGTCACCTTCCAGATGCCATTTGCTTTCTTAACATGCTATAGATGTGGAAAGAGAGAGTTCCTAAAGAATTTGGGTAGGACACAATGGGTCATGAAAGTTCGGTTCAGCACATAGAGCCTAGTATCGGGTTAAATGTATGCTTTTCTTGCAGGATTCTGTGAGGTGGCTTCCCAAGTCTCCTAAGCTACATGGTAGCCATAACTGGAATTCTCAGAGCTCTCACTGGGCTTCTCTGAAGGGAAAAGAAAATGTCCAGGGATCGAGATTGTACAAGTTCAGCTCAGTCAATGAAAACTGGAAGGAAGGTCGAATCAGTCCTGAGCAAGAAGCTGAAGGTTTGGAGGATCCAGATGAAGATGTAAGTGGGTTGTTTGTTTATTTATTTTATTCTTCAAATTTCTATCACCGCCCATCTCTCCCAAAAAGGGGACTCTGGGAAGTGTTGTTGTTATTATTATGAATAATAATAACAACTGATTAATTTAATATTAAAATAAGTAAAATCAAATTGAAGGGTTGCACTAGCCTCACTCTTTTTGGGGTGGGGTGGGGTGGGGGCAGGGAATGAGACCCCTGAAACGTGCTTCTAGGACATGAGATGTCCTTGGCCAGAAGAGTCATAAAGGAAAGAAATAGAAAGACACACTAACTTAGAGTCCAGATTGCTCCCTGTATGTCAGACACCATTTGCTGCAATGCATCAAAGTACGCATGCACAGCAGTAATACATATTCCCTGTATTCTAGAGAGGACAATACTCTATACCAGTATTTCTCAACCTTACTAACTTTAAGACATATGGACTTCAACTTTTTGGAGCTACATCATGCTGCTGGCTCATATTCTGTTAGCAGTCAATTACTATTCCAATTTTTTTTCACATGCATCACTACCTAGCCAGGTATTCTCATTCATTTGTTTTGTTTCCTAATGGAAAAACCTTGCATTTTTTCTATTCAATTTCATTCTGTTACTTTCAACTCATTGCTCTAGCCTGTCAAGAGTGTTTTGAATTTTCTGTTTTCTTTGGGTATTAGCTGTTCCACAGAATTCTGTATCATCTGCAAATTGGCAAGTATTCTTTATCCAAGTCCTTAATTAAAAAAAAATACTGATGAGTACAGGACCCTGGACAGAACTTTGTGTAATCTCGTGTGATAGTTGATGAGCACCCTTTGAGTACAGTTTTCAAGCCAATTATGTATCATCATGCTAGTTAGGCTATTCTTAATGACTTGTTAATCCAAAAAGCCAGATTATGCTTTGCCAGAAGCTTTGCTGTAATCAAGAGAGAGAGAGATAGAGAGAGAGAGAGAATTTATTATTTCTTGGATGGGGACATTTACTTCTCCTCCAGTCAACTGGCACTTCACAGTTCTCCAAGACTTCTTGTAGAGAATGTATACAACTTCAGCCAGACCATCAGCTTAATTTCTTCAGTTCCTTAGGGTGTAATTCATCGGGTTAACCTAATTCAGAGTAAAGAAGTGTTGCTTAAGCATGTTTCTATCAATGTTGGGTGAATCTGCACTTACCATTTCAGCTGCTTCTGTCCTGTGGTCATGCTGGTTTGACTCTCAACCGGTTTAAGAAAATCCTGTCTGGACTGAGACACTGGCCAAGTATTCAGGCTGCAATGGTCTTCTGCTGAACAATTCCCTTGCCGTAGTGCCTTCCCACATTTCTTTCTAAGACAGCAATTGCAGTTGCTTTCTTTCTTGTGGGCAGGTCTTCCTGGAAGTATATACTTGTGTTAGTGTGTGTGTGTGTGTGATATGTATGTATCTGTGTAGACACACACGGGTGCACACACACACTGCACAATGAAGTTAAATTTATATATGCAATGTTAAAACATCAAAATGTACAAGCAGCAGCTTTTAAAAAAAAAAAATCCCTTCTTTCCAGCACACACTACACCTCCCTTTACCAGTAATGTGGAAATAGCCTAGTAGTTTAAGATCCTTCTTGTTCAATACAGACCCAGCAGATTTCCTCCCCGCTTTTTCTTAGGAGCTGGTTTCCTCCCTGGTTTTTAAGTCTAGGGTTGTACCTGTTGAAACCCTCTTATCTCTGGTGATTGTAAAAACAGTAAAGCAATAGCCCCTTAAAGTATTTAAAAAAAAAATCAGCAGGAAGTTGCCAGCAGACTTGATAAGTCTTGAAAGTCATATCCCTGATCTGTGCTCCTGGCAGGCAGCATACGTCACCTGCCAGTCAGTCTGCTTGGGGCTGCTTGAGGAATTGGGGGCAATACAACACAAAGTTTGGAGGCTGTTCTGATACACAGTTCAAGATGACCTCTGCAGATTCCTACAGAGGAAAATAAAATGGAAGAAAAAGTGTGCTTTAGAGGAAATAGCACTTTGCCTTACCAAAATGATCTGGGGAAAAAACAGGCCCACTCAACCTGCAGCATGGAGCCAATTTAGTGGCCTGCTAGAACCACTAAAATGGAGCAGAGCTTATAAGAGCTGAGAAGCTAGCACAGAAAAAGAATATTATCTTTAAAATAGCTTCAGTGAGCATGCCAGAGAAATACAGGTTATTGATCTTACACACTCAGCCCTCCCAAGCATAAAGAATCACATGCTTAGACAGATTAGGTTAAGATAAGTAAAAGAATTTCTTACTGACTTTATTGTTGCTTCTGTTACATCCATCTTGGTGAAAAGATGAAGTTCCTTGTTCTTCTTTTCTTTCTAAATACTTAGTTTGCCCTAAACTCTCAGCCCTACAGCTGCCAAGAGCTATGTGGAAGAAACGGGCAGAATCTTTCATCAAGGCCCGAGCACATGGCCCTAATGAATGGAGAGCAGAGCAGCATGCTTGCTTCTCCCTGGGTGGAAGAAGGAACAAGTGGGAGTGGCAACAAACAGCTTCTTCAGAGTTGCATTGTGGGACAACTTAATTTACATGCTAATTCACATGCAAATGAGGCATGCTGGATTTGCCAGGAATTCTGCTGAGCAGAATGACCTAATCAGTTGAACATCCCTGTTGGCTACAGTGGTTCTGTGTTAGACTACAGATAGATCTGACCCCTGAAAATCCTTCAGCCCAGTCTACCTCTGGCTCACACAGAGCTGGATCAGCCAGTAAATACACCAGTCTGCCTGTCAGCTCAGTCTGTCTGTTGGTTAACATGGAGCTGAGCTAACTGGCTTGCCTGAAAACCCCATCAGCCTGACACAAGCTGAGGTGCTCTCTCAGGATCTTAAAACCCTTGAGAGTGGCTTACAACCAAAAAAGCAGCATTCTCAGAGACCGAGTAGGCAGGTTTATTGCAAGGAAAAATGGGCTTAAGTTACAGAACCTTGGAAACTGGATATGTATGCCTTGGCACTCATTTATTAGTGAGGCTTCCCTATTGTGTATGATCTTTTTAACTGAGTCTTGATTTAATAGGGGAAATGCTAATCCCTGACATCACAAACATGTCCATCTATTCCTTTCTTTAATATTTTGGAAACAGACATGTTTGTTCCCAGGCTCAGGGAATGCCATTCCAGGATGGAGCAACAGATGCAGGCAGCGACAGCCTCTTTGCTTATGCATCCCCAGATTGCTTGCCCATAGCCTGCTCTGCCTGCCCCTCTACTTAGCGGGGCATTTCTCAGGGTCCAACGCAGCTATGCATTCTGCAACTCCCTTTAATCAGCCCTGGGTCTAGTTGGCATGCATTGGTTTGGATTTCTTCTGGTAGTGGCTGCCATGATTCTCCTTTCTGTTTTAGCCCCAGTTTCATCAACTCTGACCTTTGGGGGGCCATTCTCCTGTCTCCCATTCTGAAGCGTACCTTTTTCTTCCCCCAAGTGGTCAGAACCTGTTTCATCTGCAAGGGCCTAAAGTAGTTTCCGAGTTTCAACAGGGCAGAATATCTTCAATGTCTTTTGCTTCTGGTGGTTACTTTCACCCACTGATCTATTTCTGCTTTCTGCTTTAGTATCTCCTTTCTTTGAACTGACAGATCCTCATTCTTTCTCATCAGTGGAAATGTGCTCATCCATTGCTCCAATTCTTTGAGGTTTTCTTCAGTACCTACTAGGAGCTGGCCAGACACTTTTCAGGCAGAAAGACAAGCATGCCACAAGTTCACAAGGGAAGATTCCAGTCCATTCATCTCTACTTCTCATAGCGAAAGATTTGTATTTCTTCTTGTTTATTTCTCAAGTTAGCCAAGTGCAAAATTTATTATGGACTTCATCTCAAACTGCCCTGACAAATTCCTCTTATTTCTTCCTATTCTCTCACTCAGGAAATGTAATGAAAATGTAAAATCCTCCTCAGGGTCAGAGGTTCTCCCGAGACTGTAGCTTCTCATATGCTCAAGTATGACTGAATGCAGCATACACAGTATAGTATTTTTAAGACGACCTAGCTCCATTTTTATAATGCAACACGTAGTGTCTCTTGAGGTATTTTTCTAGTATGCTCAACTTTCTTGGCATATAAAGTCTTGGTAACTTGAGACAAAGATACCTAATGGATTGTGCAACTATAACGGGAAGAAAAACACTAAGACCTTCCAAGGAGGTCATACTGTCAGTGTCACAAACTGTGGACCGTATTCATGTACAGTAATTACTAGCAGACAGACGTTCTTGATTGTCACATTTGCTCTTTGGAATCCTCTTCCCCCTCGTCCCCAGGTATTTGAGGCATGACTATTACTACTTCATTAAATGTTTACTCAGGCCTTCTCTGTATGAACAATAATGTTTTATTTTCTTTTTCCCCCCACCAAACCATTCTGAACAGACATGTTTTATTTCTGATTGTTTCAACCTACTGTTAAATTGCTTCAGAATATAGGCTGTGCTATAGAAATGTTTAAAATGAGTAACTAATGAACAAAGGCTCTTTCTTCACCGTGTGGGGACGTACCTTGCCTTTTTCTTCAAGTCTATTAGTGTGCCTGCTGCCTTTCAACAGTGACCCTTTCTGTGACTGATATGTTTTCTAAACAAAACAGGAACCAATATCCAAATTTTCTGGGAGCCTTTTTGCCTCGAGTGAGAGCATCAGAGATCACAGAAATGCAAAAATCCCACTTGAACAAGACAGGCAGAAGATTGCAATGAAACCCAAACGCTTCCCAGCCACCAACAACAAGCAGCAAGTTGCAAATAATGTTGCAGCAGAAGGCAAAAAGTTCTCCATGGAAAATAAGGACCAAATCCCAGGCAGCATGGAGGCAGCCAAGCCGTTCTCGAAGGTAACTTATTAGCAGGAATTTTCAGTTTTTAGTTAGTTTTCCTTTCCAATCACTCTCTAGAGCAGTGTTTCCCAACCTTGGCAACTTTAAGACATGTGGACTTCAACTCCCAGAATTCTGGGAGTTGAAGTCCACATGTCTTAAAGTTGCCAAAGTTGGGAAACAGTGCTCTCGACGGGCCTCATTTGTTGACAAGGCAATGGAGTCAGCATTTCCTGCTTTTAAGGTAGCTTTCCCCAACCCACCAATCCTCCAGAATAATGGACTACAAACCCCATTTTCCCAGCTGACCTGTGATGGGCCTGGAAATAATGGGAGTTGTCCTTCAGAGTATATGGCAGGTGTGTGGTCAGGGATGGCTGTTGGAGGATTTGTCCAGGCTTTGAACTAGCCTGGGTCCTCCATCTTTATCAGTACTTTGAACAACAGGAGTCAGAAGGTTAAGCTTTTTATGGCCAGGACACAACATAGATCTTTACCAGATCAAGGAAAAAAACACAGGGCCAGGACCAGCTTCACCTCTTCCTTTCCCAGCTAGCAATCTTGGCTCATTTCTGCTTCTCTTCTAAGACCTGTTTTAAGACCAAGTCTTGCTATTGGAAGCAGGTGTTGTTATGAATCTTGACTGATAAAGTCTGGATTATATTGTTTGCAGGACTCATTCTTAGACTCACCACACTGTTATTAACTTGGGGAAGCACAGCATCAGCAGTGCTTATTCCAATATGGATATGCTTCCTCATAAGCAAGGATCTCAGGCTGTATTAACCATCCATTTCATAACCACATTTCCTGATTTTACTATTGCTCCCTTCTGCATAAAACTGGCCCTATGTACTAGTTGTGAGAAATCTGTGGTTCTCCAGATGTTATTGAATTATGACTCACAGGAGCTCTAGCTAACATGACTTATGGGAAGAGCTGATGGAAACTGTTCTTCAGCAATAACTGGAGAGATTGTGTGGAAGAAAAAGGACATTGCTTTTAGATGACAAAATTTAGGTTATTCAAAGGGATTAATTTAGAAAGAGGGCTAGAAAATTGTATCATGAACATAGGCTAAATCAACAGCATGTTTTTGAAAAAAGGAATGCTGATGTTCATTTATGAAATGGCATCCTTTTACAGAAGCTTTGTGTGAATAATGTTTATGAGCTTTCTGCTAGGATGTTATTTTAAAGTGATTTTTGAGGGAAGCACAGATTCCCTCAAATTAGTAATGAATCCAATTTTCTGTAAGATTTTAAAAAAATCACTCACTGTTGTGAGTATTCAAGATTAAATTGTCCCAAAGCTGTATACACACACACACACACACACACACACACACACATTCCCTTCTCACTCCTATTGGTGGTATGTGTCTTCCTCAACCACGGGTCCCCTACCAGAGGCCTGGGAGTTTGAGGGTTCTGCACAGTGTCTTTGCTGTTCCTAGCACTGTACTCTTCTGGTCAGAGAGCTCTGATGTTGTTCCTGGGATCTGTTGGAGCCACTCTCCCAGCTTGGGGGTCACAGTCCCGAGTGCTCCTACCACCACTGGCATCACTTTGGCCTTCACTTTCCACATCATCTCCTCCTTCAGGCCCTAATACTTCTCAAGCTTCTCATACTCATTCTTCCTGATGTTGCTGTCACTTGGCACCACTGCATCTATCACCACCACAAGAGACGTCATTTGAGACTTCCACACTAATGCTGCAAGGCACCTACTTTATAGCCCATCTGTTTGTTGGACAGCTGCTTTTTCCTCTAGGGGACCATGTACATGTACTCCTGCCACAAAGCATTTGTGCCTAATCTGTACTTTTCGATAGTATATATGGCTTGGACTTGCTGGCCTATGAATATTGGGTTCCATTTTTTGGTTTGTTTATAGACCAAGCCAAAAAAAACTGGTTTCCATGGCATTTGAGGCAATGTCTCCCCAGGCACCTTGTAACTTCTAGTAGATACTATATGCTTTTTACAATTAGCTATTGATTGCGTCTCTGCTTATGCATTCCTGCTCTCCATTACATATCCTTTATATCAATGATCCATTCAGTCTGTTGTGGTTGCAGCATGTCAGTAACAAGTTAACAAACTTGGCTCTTTGTGGCATGAGTTGTGTGATAGGGTTGGAGAAAGCAAATGCTTGCATTAAGCAGAATGCTGGATTAAGATTTTCATCATTCTATTGCCCAAGACTTTGTTCACCAATGTATTTGGTCCACAGCCTAAGGCAGTCAGCCACGTACATGACATTTGGCAACTTTCAATATCCCCAAATAAAAGATGGGATTTTTCTACATCCAGGTTAAATTCTTTGTGGAATTTAAAGAAGAGGCATATTTAAAGTTTACCCAAGCACTGGCTCCTCCAAAGAAAGAGGCATGCCCCGTATTATAATATACAGTATATGCTATAAAAGCTCCTTTTACCTTGTGTCTTGTGTGCATCCAATTTGTTGTAATAATGACAGATACAAACAATATAAAAATACATCTAAGAAGTGTCTGTGTGTGTGTTTGCTGCAGTTATGAGAACAAGCCTGCTAATAATAAATGAGGATAAACTATTTTGAATGTCATTTCATTTCATTTCATTTCATTTCATTTCATTTCATTTCATTTCATTCCATTCCATTCCATTCCATTCCATTCCATTCCATTCCATTTCATTTCATTTCATTTCATTTCATCATATCTTTCTATTTTAAATGATATGTTTTGTAGAATTGTTGGTTTTTATGGTCTACACCCTGGATTTTTAATAAGTTCACAATCAGCTCTCAGGTACGCCATGTTCTCTTTTCTCCCCAGGGAATCTTAACAGCACACAGGTCCAAAGATGGCCCTGTTGACTTGGCTTAGATGCAGTCTGAAGAAAAAGTGTTGGAGGTCTAACAGTCTTGGTGTCAGATGTCACTTACAGTGTTTGTGAAGCCAATTTAGTGGCCTGCTAGAACCACTGAAATGGAGCAGAGCTTATAACACAGCTGAGAAGCTGACACAGAAAAAGAAAATTATCTTAGATAGCTTCAACTTCCAACAGTTTGGACGTGACCCCAAAGCCTGCTTAGACAAAAAAGGGCTAGTCTGACTGTAATTGCAGGTATCCTGGCTCTGTAGTCATATTCTGCTTCATCAACTGCTGAGCAAAAGTGTGCAAAATACTAGATGATCAGGGCAAATATAAATTATGTGTAATTCCTTAATAGTATGGAGACATTCTAACTGTGAGATCTCCTGTAAAAGGTCACATATTAACTCATGTATGAACATTTACTGTATGTTTTATTATCATACTGTTCAGTTTGCTTTCCATACCACCACAGCTTCCATTCTCCAATCCCTCAAAAGCAATTGGAAGACAATCTCCTATTGTCTTGAGATGCCAAGGTTGCTTTGAGCTTCTATAGGACCTGCACTAATTAAAATTACCCCACTCTCACCTCATTGCTAAAGGAAAATAAACATAAGTTGATTAAACACTGTCTTTACTTCCTGCTATGTGCAGTTGCCTGATTATAGGCAGAAAAATCTCAGCAGTGTTCAGTGGGGATGCTGAAAAGGCATCACACCAACTTTCCCTTTTAAAGACCTAAAGCAAATGGCCTAGCAAGGCAGGAGTTCCAGAAAGACTGCAGTTTGAAATATAACTGCAGCTGAGCCATAAATTAATTGGCTCAGCTCTCAAACAGCTAGAGTTATGAGAACACTAGTGTCGTTTTCAGACGGGCATAGAATTTGTGTGGAAGTGTCCTCTGTAAAACCCTATGTTCCATTTCAGAACTGTCCCGTTAAAGATTCCTGGTAGTAGTATTAGACAAGGTTTTATGGCTAGACGGACACTTGGTGTAATTTATAAAGCATCCCCAATATAATGGTTTTAAGTCTTCAAGATTCTCCATGCCGGGTAGAAGTCCTGCAATAGTTCAAGACATTCTGGGTTATATCCTGATTGTGTTTTCCAAGTCCAAACTTTGGTCTATGTTTTCTCTTGACTAGAGAAATGGTATGGGAGAAGGGCTGCTTACCACATCTGTTCAGCCTCTCATACAATTTGTGATTTTTGTGGATTGGGTCTCATATTTTTTTCCCTATAATCCCATTAAAAATCCTCACATGTGACCACGCAGATGATATCCCATCTTCTGAAATAAGTTAAAGTATCCTCACTGTTTTCATTATGCTTGAAAAGTAATGTCTGCTGTTTTGCCCTTCCTTTCCTGTTCCTCTTCCCTCTCTCTAGGATGCCCTTATTTCTGAGCCCAACACACATGACTCTGGTCCTGTTGAGATACCACCAAAAAGTGGCCCATTCCAGACGATAAACCATGTTATAACAGTAAGTAATTGACAATGAAACTAACAAGAGTGTTTGAAGAGATATTTCTGAAATGTATCAGGAATTGTAGAAGAGGCATGAGCACTGCAATTTTTTTTTCACATTCTGCCCCAAATATTAAAGTTATAAGCACCTTTTCAACACTAACAGGATGTTAAAGAAGCATAACTTGAAGATCTATGCACTGACTGTTACTAATTTTGACATGCTTCATCCTTTCATAACGCTCCAGTGTACCTGCAAATTCATCAAATCCTGCTGAACAACAAAAGATGTATAGGCAGTTGTTCTCATAGCAGAATATGGAGAATGAAAGGCTCTGGGACCAGACAGCAAGCCAGTATGAACTACTTTTGATTTGCCTCGATTAGGCCATTTCTGGAGCTGCAGAATACATCATCTCTGCACATTCCTAGTTCTCATCACCTTGTAAATTTACTAAGTATTATGAAAAATGTTTAGAATTAAGTAAAGATCTAAGATATAGCCTATCAACCATTTATTTTTTCCTCGTGTTTCATGCCTAGAATTTCCAATTGGGATTAGGAGATTGACATCTTTTAAAAAAAAGGATGGTACCCATGACCTTGAAAAAGATTGTGATGCATCCAGTCTGCATAAAAGCCAGTACCCATTTTTGATAGCTGCACAAAATTTGTATTTACAGTACAAGCTAGTAGAAACTTTTTGCACAATCTTATGGGGAGATATCAGATTTGGGGCTTCACGCTTAATATCTGTTTTGCATGATATTAGAAAACGCCATTAGTAACTAACTCTGTTGTGAAATCTGGTCATGGTAAGTACCAAAACAAAAAGAGAGTATCTCACTTTACAAGACACATATACTTTTAATGTAGAATGTAAGGAAGGAAAATTTGAAATTCTTAAAGTAAAAATTAAGGGAACTAAGATAGATGCTTTAAAAATAAATAAACTTATTTTTCACTTAGGTGGATCAGAATGAGCTATTTTAAATCAGAACAAAATATGATATTCTATTTGGGGCCTGAGACTATACAAAAGAATGAAGTGGCAGTGATAGACAAAGGGTATTGTTTAAGTACAGTATGAGCTCAGCTATAACCCAATAAATGACAGGATCAAATTTGTCAGATCAGATTAGTAGATAGCCAGTGAACATCAGTACAGTCCGCTTTTAGTGACTGCCTCGTTTAGCAACCATTTGCAGTTATGACAGTGATGAAAAAGTAACTTTGCTACCAATCCTTGCATTTATGACCTTTGTAGGTCTGTAAAGCAAAGGAAAGCTGAGGTACAATCATAAGCACAGGTGGTTTCCCTTAGTAACCACTTTGCTTAATGACTGATTTGCTGGTCCCAATTGTGGTCACTAAATGAGGACTACCTGTATTGTTATAGTATATGATATACTATAGATGCAGCATTGGTAGATATTAAAAATTCTATAGTAAATTACAAGTGGTGTTAAATGCAACATCCAGAAAGGATGTAATACTACAATGTATAGTTTGATTATAAGCTGTAAATAAGTCATAGATTCAGTGTGCTTAACCTGTGCAGAAGAGAATCTGCAGAACTTTGGGAAGAGATAAAGACAACAGCAGCAGAAAAAAATATTTCCAAAACTTGTAAGTGAAAAAGATCCAAGTAGCTGCCAAAACAAGCTATTATGACAGCCAAAGGAAGACAGTGGATGAAAAGCTTGAGCCATAAGAAGGATGTATAATTGCTGACTGCAGACTTTCAGTGTCAAACAAGAAAGGACAAAGAAAGATACCTTAATAAAAAATGTCAACAAATAGAAGATAATAATAAGAAAAACGATAGTTGATTTTAAGAAGATCAGAAAAATCACAGAAAAATGTACAGCTCTGATAGGAATAGAAATGACCTAAACATTTTCAGAGGGGCAATAAATATATTAATTAAACATGAAGTATGATGGGTAATAGTTCAACTGTCAAATATACAACCGCCAGGTATAGATGAATAACCACTGAATTGTTTAACTACCTCTTCTCTTGCAGCTTCCAAGTGCTAACAGCTGATCTATGTCAAGAAATACGAAACAAGACTAAGAGTCCAAGAGATTAGAAACATTCTATGCTGAAGAACGGAGATGCATGAGAATGTGCAGATTAGTGAACCATTGCACTAATTGTTCACAAAAGCAAAGTTTTGTTTAAATTCTTAGAAAGAATAGAGACATTCATAGAGATAGAAATGCCAAATGAACAGACATGTTTCAGAAAAGGCAGAGGGATATGAACCCAGACAAGGCACTTAAGATGGCTGATGACAGAGCAAGACAATATGTTTGTTATCAATAAAGGAAAGAGGTTTACCTTTGCTTTATTATTTACAGAAAGTCCTTCGATTTTTTAGATCCTGTCAAAAGTGGATTGTATTAAAGTTAATGATGACTGACCTGATGATTTTTGTGGAGAAACTTTACAATAATAGAGACACTGTAAGAACTGAAATTGGAGAAACAGAGTGGTTCAGAATAAATAAGGCAGTCAGACGAGGATGGACATTGTCCCCAATATCTGTTTATTGAGAAGGATACTCAGGTTGATGGTATCAAAAGCCTCTGTGAAGTCAAGATGACCAGCAGAGTCACAACCTCTCTGTTGAGCCCCAAAGATCATCCATTGGGCCAACCAAGGCAGTTTCACTCCCTGAAACCAATTAAATCAATATAATCTGCTTCTTCTAGGACTATCTGAAGTTAAGAAACCACCACTCTTCCTATCACTTTACCCAAGCTCAGTAGGTGAGAGATTGGCCTATAATTGCCCATCTCTGAGGGATGCAGGATAGACTTTTTAAGAAGAGGGCTAATAATTACCTCCTTGGAGGTGTTCTGTTTAATGAGGCATTTATGATTCATTTAAGGTGTCTGTAATAACCTCCCAGCTAGAAGCCACAAACCAAGTTGGGCAAGGATCCAGAGGGCAAGTGATAGAATGTACCACCCCAAGCACCTTGCCCACATCCTTGGAAGTCACAAAAACTGAAATTGATCCAGTCTAACTATACAAGACAGGTTACATAGTTGACTCTTCATCAGACCAGACTGAATATGAAAGATTTTACTGAAGGAAAAAACTCACTGAAAGTATTACAACAAGCCTCTGAGAGGTCTGTAATAGAACTCTGGGAGAATGAGGCAGGGGTATAAGTCACCTCCCTTACAACCCAAAACAACTCACAAAACATGAACTTGAAGATGCAGTATACTGTATGCAGAAAAATAACATTTCCTGCTTATACTGCCATAGCACAAGACTTCAAATGGGCTTTATATTGTGCCTTCTCAATATAATCTGTAAGAAGCCAAAACACCAAACAATTGTGACATGCAGATGACACCACTTTTTTAGCTGTAAGTAAAGAAGATTTGGAAGACCTCGTGAGGCAAGATGGAATATTAAGAACTTGGGTTAATGCTAACTATTAAGAAGACAAGTCAACCAGCATGCCTAGGGAACTTTCAGATGACAGTGAAGAAATGAAGTTAGTATATAGATAAAGATGATAATGTACTGGAGAGATAAAGAACTTGAATTAGAGAGGAAAGCAATGACAACTGAGGCAAGATCACGCAAGATAAAAATACTGTTTGTTTTATACCACCAAAAATAACAATAGTTAAAGTAATAGCCTTTCCAGTGGTAATGTGTGGCTGTGAAAACTGAACATTAAGAGTGAAAGAAAGAGTGCCATGGATCATAAGAAAAAACAAGCAGTTCTGGACAAAATAAAGACTGATTGTTCCCTTGAGGTGAAGATCAGAAAACAGAAATGCACGTAGTTTGGACTTAAGATGTATTATGGACTAAAATGATTATACTTGGCAAGGTTGAGGGAAGTAGAAGAAGGGGAACACTATAGATAAAGTGAAAGGGCAGTATCAAAGGGATTTCAAGATTCTCCTTGAAACAGTTATAGGTTAGAGGCAGGTTGATATGGTGAGCTTTTGTCCATGCAGTCATCTGGATGTTACTATCTTCCCACTCCAAAACAGTTTTCTAGCTGATCATTTCACTCATAAACATGGCAGTCCATATAATTTCCTAATTGATCAGTTGATGGTATAGTCCATGTTCCAGTTTGCTAATGTAGTCCATGTTTCACTTAATTTTTATATTACCATTGATACAGATGTTTTCCATATAATCAGCTCATCCATTGTCTAAGAGCATGGAGTTAAAAACAGATTCATTTTGGGAGATCTGTACATTTGCACTTTTATGCTGACATTCATCCTGTAGCAATGCTTTCCTGAATCAGCATGTGGCAGAGGATGGTGTGGCTGTTGGAATGCTTGCTGAACGTGCCAACCAATCAGCACTTGCCTTCATTGTCTCAGAGTTGGCCAATCAGTGACCACCTTTGGCACTCATCTGCAAATGCTGGTTCTCATTGCATCAGAACATGTGCTGGTCATGAACTGACAAAAATCTCTTCAGTCCTATCTGCATACAATAAAATTAAATAACTGGCTAAAAGTTCCCTTTCCATTCTCCCCAATTCAGGTAGTTGCCTAGTACAAACATAATGCAAGCTAAATGAAAATTAGCTAGCCAGATGTTTGAAAGACCACCTAGGCAGTTAAACTCTATGCAAGGCAGAAATTCTATGATTAGGGCTCAAGGAGGCATGAAGAAATCAGATCCAAGGGCTATTTTTCTGTGAATACCTTATCGCTTTTGTCCTCATCTGACCAATAAAAAAAATGGAATGATGGTCTATGCTTTGCTGCATAACTAAAAAGTTATAGGACACTGCTATTCCAAGATCTATTGCATTTCTTCTGTTTAATTTTATCTTTGGAACTTATTAACACTGATTGAAAGCTGTACAGTTTAAATACTTTGTATGGCCTTGCCCAGAGTTGTTTTGTTTCAGGGGAATGTGGTTAATTTTGCATTCCTGTTTAAGTGAAGAGGCTGTTTTTGTGAGTGAAGCCCAACACTGCTCCGTGTGATGTTACTGCAGCTTAAATCATGCCTCCAAAACATCTGCACTTTGCAGTGGTTCTGTCAAAGGCATACAGGCACTTCTTAGTAGCTGTCAGTGTAAGAGCTATAGGTTGAAAATTACTGTAATCCATCTCTCTGTTTCAGTTACCACTATTGCTATTTGCGAACTGCCATGTTGCAAAACCCAACTCACTTGCTCTTAAATGCAGACACTAGGCCTTTCATACATACATACATACATACATACATACATACAATGTTTTGAGTATGTTGGCACTTGGTTTATTTGCATATGTACTTATTACATGGTTTATATCCTGCCTTTCATTTAGAAGCTTAAGGTAGGCTGCAAAGCACTGTTTCCTCCTATTCCTCCCCCCGCCCCACAACAACTCTGTGAGGTATATCTGAGCATTCAGAAATGAAAACCATCACCATACACGGAGGAGAACCCTAAGGAGAGATCTGTGATGTGTCATTAGCTTTCCTTTCCAGAGTTTCATATGCAATTCATGTTTTCTCTCCTCCTCTGCCCTCTGATGGCATACTAGATACCTCGAATCATCTTAACCCACCCTTCCACTTCAGATGAAGATACTGACCAGGTAACCCAAGATCTAGATGACTCTGCACCAGAGGAGATGAAGAACACAGAAGGCCAGATTTATTCAGACTGTTTCAATCATGCTTTTTATCCTTCTTAATAAAGCATTCTTTTTAGAAAAAAGAAAACACAGATCCTTGTCAGTATCCTGTTTCTCTGTGGCACTGACTTTAATTTGCAAGTGGCTTCTTCTTACTTACCTCTTCCAGAAGAGTTGCACATCAACTGTGGTACAATGTGCTGCCCTATTCCTGTCTGCTTGTCCTGTCCTGTGTTTAGAAAGCTGAAATCATCAACTGGAAGCATGTTAATTTTCAGAAAGTTGAGAACATTTGAAGGTAAATTTTAATTAGAGTGGTGTCATCATTTGTACAGGCACTAACTCATTTTAATTGGTTGAGTTTCACAAATTAATTGGAAAGAAGGCAAACACATTTTGTAGTTTTTAAAAAAAAATCCATATGTTCCATACATGAGACTGCATCTCCATTCTAACTATGTATAGGATGCCACATTTAACAATCAGAATGTGAGTTTCTAGCAGAGAAACCCTACTGAACTCTACCTAGTATTATTTGAATCTTCTTTTCTTCGAGGAGCAATCAAGGCAGTTCCTGTGCAGCCCAGCCAATTTACCCCATGCAGGAGCTCTGCATGAACAGGTCCTCTGAATCTTTCAGCTGTGTCTCAAAGATCCGTATTCACACTGGGGCAATAGCTGCACCATCAGCCTATAACCTGCAGATCCTCCTCCTTCTCTGGTGTTATGATTAGTGCATACCTTCCCCTGGTGAGAGAGGGCAGTAAAACCAGAGAAATAAGCTGCTCTTTCTGCTTATAGCACATTGAGCATGCAGAATTAGGACAGCGCTATTTGGCAATGAGTCACACGACAGACAGGATAAGGTTTGGCAGTGGGGGAAGCAACTTTTGTGCTGGTGCAGCTTTCGGGAGATAGCATTTTAACTTAGCAGCGGGGAAAGGCCCAAGTATTTTCAGTGGACACACAGGCTGAACAGAAAGCAACATCTTGATGTCAAATATGGGGTAGGTGAAAATTTCCCACTTTGCTTTGCTGTCTCTTCCTGATTCTGCTTCTGTAGTTGGATGATTGTTGACAAAAACAGCTTAAAAAAAACCCCTACCCATCCTGCCCTGGGAACAATGAAGACCATGCCTTTTCAACTATTCTTGCAAAGAAAAGTCAGCCCAGGCATGCAGACCAAAGCTGTTGTTCTTAAAGGTCCTGACTGAGCCTCTCTCCTAGGGAAGCACAATCATGATTTTCATACTATTCTTCCTTTAGCCACAAGGTGGTAACAAATACTTGCAGAGTTCCTGTGCAGGCGTTCTCAGCTGTTTGAACCAACACAGAGCAAAGCTGAGCCACTCTCCACATTTCAAGCTGATCCTCACTGAAAAACTCCCCTTCTGGTTAGGTAGCATTCAGAACACCTGGGCAACTCTTCCCCACAGGCAGGCTGTGCATACTCTTTTCTCCCATAATGCTGTGCAGCCTGTTTTGTCATCCCCCCATGCCTTCCCCTTGTCATTTTACCGCTCTTCTGCTGCTCACAAAGCAAACAGTATTGTCCAAAGAGTGACAGGGGCAGTTGCTGCTGCAGGAATGTGGAATGTGCTCTTTCATGAGCTTAACTTCCCTCTTCGCCTCAGATTTTGTATCAGCTGAAAGGTAGGAATGCCTGAGGATAACCAGAGTGTTTCACTTCCATTGAAATGCATCTACAGGCAGAGTGTAATTTCAGCCAAGGGATCACCAGGCTCTGCTCAGGAACATATTTGAACGATCCTGAGCATGTTCAGAATGTACTTCCCTCAGTATTCACCAACCACAGCCAGCCTTAGTACTTCTAGAATTATGAAACGATGCTTCTTGCTAGTTAGTATTTCCAGCCTTCCTGATCTTCAGTGCTTTAATTTCTTCGATGGCTCAGAGATCAATCTTCTCATGAAAAGGACAAGGAGAGGAGAAGAAGGGCTCTGTCATCAAAGTAGATGATGATGATGATGATGATGATATGGCTTTTGCTCATATTTGGACTGTACCACTATCAAGTAGGGATTCACATACCAAAAAATTCACCTGCTAGTGGTGCCTTCCATCTTTTGCTAGTTGCAGGGGGCACCTGAAGAGAGGACGTGCTAGAGAGACTCCTTACCAGCAGTGCTGAACGTGGATGCTACCTTCTGAAGGTTCCCAGTTTTTGTGAGGTCATGCAACCTAACATCTCTTGAGACCCAGGAGGCCTAACTCTCACAAGAATTAGGGTCATAATTTGCAGGACTTGCTGAAGCTCTGCACATAAGGCTCAGCCTTTATTCTGGACAGGTTAGCAGAGGAGACATACACATTTTATAAGTGTCTGGGCTAGCTGAGACAAGCAGCTGTCATCCATTTAGAAGACAGGAACGGATTTGTTTAAGTTCACTAAAGCTGAGGTGGAGCATGTTTTCTGAAAGTGGTGCCTTGAAGAAATAATAAAGCATTTGTCACAACTGCAGAGAGCAAGACCCAGATCAAAAGGAAGCCTGAGGAATTGGCACTGGGAAGCACTGCAACCTGTCAGAATCATGCACTTTTAGGCAACTGCCAGGAACAGACAACAATATAGACACCCCTATAATTCATAGGGTTTCAGGATTTTGCTGGAACATCTGGCTGAGTGGAAACGTCATGGTGGATGGAACAACCAAAGGCTCTCCTTGGCCAAGGTCACATGGTAGAAAGTAGGCTTTATGACTTTCTTTCCCCATTACTGTATTCAAATTAGAATATGAATAAGAGAGTGAGTACATCCTAATCTGAATATAAAGTGGGATACCTTAATCAATTATGTTCCCTTACCAACAAAGAAGCATTTGCCAAGTGAGGATTCTTTAATTCTGGGTCTAGTATTGCGTTCACTTATTAATCATGAGAACATTCACTCAGAGTTAGATAAAGTGGTTTATAGGGAAGCTAAATGCCAACTGGTTAGATTAGGACAGAAAATCTAATTACACATTTCCTCAAAGAGAGGACAGCTTAGTTTCTGCTTCTTTCTGCCTTCCCAAATGGTTCTGGATGATAATTCTAATATATTCCAGGCAGAAGGGTAAGTGGCCAGAGATATTGGGAGATTCTATTCATGAACATCTGGAGACCCACGCTTGGGAAAAATGGAAGCTCTCCTTACACTACAGTGCACCCAGATATGCCAGAAGACTTTTTACCTTATTTTTTATTTATATTTATTTATTTATCAAAGTTGTATATTCAAGCAGCTTACAAAACATGAACAACATAAAAACAGTAACCACGAACTACGAAGATAAAAGCAGCAGCAAAAACAAGGAGTTCCACAAAACTAAAAACTAAAACAATTAGTAAAATTAAGCACCTGCAGATGGAATGCTTTTCTAAAAAGGAGTGCCTGTACACACCAAGGTAGTGTACACAATTGAATTAATCACCTGTACCACCATATTTCACACTGGAGATACTGAAGAGTTTTATTTTCTGATGAAGCGTACTGGTAAGGCTCATAGTAAACAGAGCTGTAATATAGTCCCACAAATACTCATGTGCATAATCCTCTCCACTGAAAGCAATAGCATTCTTCCCACCAAGGGAAAACCATACATACATATCCATCATACTGGTTCCTTCTGGAGTGCGGCACTGCACTGCATGTACCTCCTAGATAGTGGGATGTGGAAACAGTGTGCTGCCTTTTAAGGTAGTTTCTAGATTAGAGAACCTGTTGCACATAAAATAGCATGAACATGTTTAGAATAAACCTGGGCTTTGGTTGCTCATGGAGCTTCCTGGCCAAAATGTGCCCAAACTGACTGCTATGGTCCTTAACATGAGCAGAAGAAGCTGCACATGGCGCTGGCAAACCAAGTTTGGTAACCTCATCTACACCCTTTTCTGTCTTACTAAACAGCATTAGATAAAAGCATTAGGTAAGAACAATGGCTCCAAAAATAAAAGGATTGCACAATTTGAAAGCCAAGAATAATCGAAAGGATGGCTCAACAGATGACAGAGTCTCATTTCACTAGAGATATTCTCATGATATTTCAGATTGTCTATTTTTTAGAAAATCAGAGCATAATCCCTATCCATATTTATGTAGAAATAAAACCTACTATATGTGCAGGGAATCGTGCATTGGTTACAGCCTTAGACATTTTGTTTGTTGTTTTATCACTTTTCTATCAGCACTGCACTCAAGGCATCACACAAAACTAGACAGCATTTCAAGTAGAAAATGTGCTGGTAAAAGGAAAACAAGTAAAATAAATGTGTAGACACGGGGGTCTGGCAGCATCTTCAAGATTAATCTGCTTGAATGGGGCATTATGCACCAAAAAAACCTCCAGTTGATCTTGAAGGTGCTACTATATTCCATACTGATTTTGTGGCCTAGACTAACATGGCCCTTCCTCCCCATTTCCAAGATAAATATGTCAAATACGATGATATATAAAAAAAGCAAGCAGGACACATACATATAGTTATTTCTCAGAGATCCATTAGCTTGGTGGGATAGCACTGAGCGCCTAGGTCCTGCTTGCTCAACCTGCCCTGCTGTTCTGAAGGCATTCATAAAGGTCCCCAAATGGAGAAGGAGGCTCAAAAGCCTATTTAAAGTCCTGTGGGAAAAACACCCTAAGACAGCTTGTTCTTGCTACTGGGCAGGCATCCACCACTCAGTGATAACTGCTGCTGTCCAGTGGGGGGAATCACTTCCAAGGTAATGTTGCTTCAGTTGGTGTAGCAACTGGTGGGTATGTTGTTGTTGTTGTTGTTGTCAGCCTCGGAGTCTGTCTCAGAGCCAGGGAATGCTCCCCTCCCCAGCTGGGTTGCTAATATTGGACTCCTGGCTCGATCTGCCAGGAACTGCTGCCAGGTTATTCTTCTATTGCTAGGAAGACATCACAGCCTCCATCCCATCCCATGCAGACCTAGAAGGGCTGGGTAGAGAGGTACTTTGCTCTGATGAAGTCTCATGTGAAGCACTCTTTTAAGGCAGCTCTGTCAACTTGGTTTCTAAATAGCACAGCATATGGGTTGCCTCACTTCACTTTGTTGGATGAAAAGAACTTCTCTGCAAAGAAACACAGTCCCACCCCAGCTTATAAAGGTCAGTTGTGCCATCTGGCGCAACCATAAAAAGTAACTACTGATCTTCCTTGCTTCCTTCCTCAGCCAGGTAAGAAACCTGAGGAAAGAGCTCCCAAGGAGAAACCTGTAACTGATCCTCCGAAGTATTGCCACCGATAGCCCAGGTAGACAGTCTTGAGCTAGCTAGAGTAGTAGTTCAAACTGCTCCCCAGCTGGTCAATGCCATTTAACATTTGGTGAAAAATATGCTTCTGGCCAAAGCAGATGTCAACCTTTATTTGTCTAATCTCAGATGCTTTAATTTGAATCATTCTAATACAAAATCTGGTGGTTTGCAATAAAGAGTGAGTGTTAATGGAACAAGGTCAGATTTGATTAGCAGTCCCTGCCTTAAAGTGCTTACAATCCAAAATGCAACAGTGAGTTCAACAGCAAGATGGAGACTGAGGCCAAGGGAATGGAAAGAACATTGATTCAACTCTGTTCTCAAGTGGTTGGACCGGTTTGCATGCTGAGGCATGTTTCCCTCACTCATTAAGGTGGTGGTTCCATGCAGTACTCGGAATAATACTATATTCCCTTTAAAAATCAACAATGTCAATACCTACAGACAAGAGTCTAATAAATGTTTACAACAAATGTTTAAAGAGTCTAGCAAATGTAAACAAAAGCAAACCTTGTTTAGAAGGATTCTTGCCTCCCTCTGCAGCTGACCCTTTTATTAATAGTTTTCTCCCTGTCCCTTTTATTTAAAACGACTTCTGTTGGGAAAAGTAAAAAACCTTCTGCCCCTTTTATGTAATGATTGCCTCTTTACTCATATAGTTATTACATTCCTAAAATGCCCCTCAGTTAGTCGTGTCTCATTCCTTGCAAAAGTGTGCTTTGAGTGCCAGGGGTTTTTGCAACTAAAGTAATTGCACGTTATTTGTATTATTTTTTTTATTATTTTGCAGGATTGCTATTCAAATTAAAATGTAATAACGGTGGATGAAAGTTTATCTCTTAAAATACTATCAAAGTACAACTAAGGTACAAATTCTTAGAATTTCCAGCCAGACATTTCTGTTTTCAGATGTTGCTCTGATTTCTTTCATTGCCCAGGGCCATCTCACTGAGCAATTAATAACCTGAGATTTCAATTGGTCATACACTTCCCTGTGCAAATATAGCTTGCTTGTTTATCTAGCAAAATAATTGGCGATGGCAACTTTGAAAATGGAATGTGGATAAGTAAACCAATGGCATGTAAAAAAAAGAAAAGAAAATAGAATGTGGCCCCCTTCCCCCAGGGGAGTTAATTACTTTGGTTGCACTCCCCAGCATGTATATACCCACTTCAGAAGATTTATAGCTATTTGCAATGAAATGTAATCAACCCATCTGCATGGACAAAATGGCAGCAAGTTGGAGAACAATGGTTCCCTGTGCAGCATTATTGTAAAATAGTTGTGCAACTCCCACATGTTCCATGTAACATGTTCTGGGAGAGGGGTAGGTAGGGCTACTATTTGGAAAAGGACATGACATTTCTAACCCTCTAGATTCTGTGCTAGGGAATGGAAGCTGGCATAATCCATACACGGACCTAAATGTATTTCCTTTCTAGGATGTGCCTCTGGAGGGCAGCCTGAAATTTGTGCTTAAATTTACATTCAAAAAGGGAGTTCAGAGATTTGACACATACAGTGCCTCCTGTGAAAATAACTGCTGAATGACATTTCCCTTCTCTTTTAAAACAAATCGTCAGACAAAGCTATTTTACAATACTGCACAGGGAATCGTTGCAAGTAAAACTGGAAAAGAAGACGGTGGCCGGATTATTCAAAAGGGAAGAAAATGGAGGGAATCCCTGTCTTCACATCCTGCAACACTGCAAGCAAACATACTGATAAACAGATATAATCTACCACTTTAGGCAGGTTTTATTACAGAAAAGTAGGGACGTTCTCCAACTTTCTGCCAGACTACTGACCTTCAAGCGTGAACTTTTAAAAAGGATTGGGGAGGTTCTTATGAGACACCATCACTTGTGTGTGTGTGCTGGTGGAGGTGGTGGGAATAGCAATGTGATGTCCCCCTGAGTTACAGTCAATGCTAGAGATGACAAAGAGAGTGAGAGATGCCCAAAGTGGCAGGTGATTGACTGTGGACTTTTACCTCAGGCTCCTATCTCTCAATTTCTTCCAAATTCTCGAGGAAGCTCTAGTGAAGGTGATTGCATGAGCTCCAGGTAACCAAGATTATGCTGCATTTCAACTGATTTGGTGCCAACGGAGCATTTATTGTTCTCTGAAGCCGGCATCTTGCCTTCCTGCCAGAGTTGTGTTTGTGAGTTTTCTAAAGCTATAAATGGAAACCCTGGCTAGCAAGAAATTATCACCCAGGCAGTCTGATACAGTCCGGTCTCACCACTCGAATGTGGGCAGTTGTGGTTTCTAACACCTAGCCAGTTAAGCTACTTCTTTCTGGGATTTGAATCTTTTTCTTGCTGGGAAATGGAGGTAGAAAAATGTAAAAGAGGATCTTCAGCCAAAGTCATTTTGTCCCAAGAGAAGCTGAAGGTAGGATACAATTTTCCTTAGGGTTATTATGCAATATTAAGATACTAGAGGCTGGGAAGAAAAGTAGTTACTATTTTGATACTTCCTCAAGTCAGTGACCTTGATGATTAATAGGTTCAGCAATGGAGTGTTGAAATTAATTATGCTATAATCTTTCAGGAGGGATTATTTTTTATTTATTTATTAATCAAATTTATCACCGCCATTATGGAATTATGGAACTTTTTTGATATTTCTGTGGCTATGAATATTTCAGTTGATAAATCCTAGGTCTGCAGATGCTCAGTGTGTAGTTTTGTCTAAAAATAAAACAATTCTATAATTTACTAAGTCTTACAGTATGCTGCGTTTTATATTAATGGATATGAAATGACCAAGTGAATCATGGAAGAAGCAATAGAGAAAAACAGTTTCATTTTGTTTATGGTACTTCCTGATTACAACTCCAGAGTGAAAAATGGAATTTGCTTATGGCAGTAGTTGTTTCCCCAGGGGCGTGGAGGCGCCATGTTATTCCTGACACTGGAAATTGATAAGCTGTATGAGAGAGGGAGAGAGGGAGAGAGGGAGAGAGAACCTAGCAGTCACTCATACTGAATGACAAATTAGAAATAGTATCACATTCTTGAATAAGAATGCAATAATATTAAAGGCACCAGAGTGATTTGTTTTCTGCTATAAACAGACAACTATGTCTATGTCTGGGCTGCAAGGAATCTGGACAACACTAGATGGCAACAGATGTCAGATAAACAATTCTAACCCTCTGCTGCCATCTACTGGTTGTTTGGCTTTTTGCATTCCAGATATGGTAACCCTGGACTGCTCCTGATGGCACTCTTAAAATTTAGAGTTTACATGTTAGCAAAACTGTTGTCCCTATTTCAATCTTTTAATAGACTCCAAAAATTTAAATATTGGGGAAAATATTAAAACTGAAGTGGCCCATCCCACTTTACACCAGTTCCTCGTTTATGGTGAGCTTTCTCTTCAACTGTTAAATGTTGCCTGGACACCAAAAGCATGCAACTTGCGAGAAATGCATTAGTGGGCAAGCTGGAGGAGGAGGAGATCAGACCATGCATATGCCTCTGGAACCAGGAACTACCAAAAACATTTTCCAAAGAAATAATGTTAAGCAGTATATGAGTGGATAAAGTAACAAGAACTTTTTTAAAAAAAAGATGCTTATTTGTATGCAAACTAACCAAAAGCAGGGTATAATGCTTGCCATTTGTTTATTAGTAACATCAGATGGCATGTGTGAGTGGACCATCTATATATGAACATCACAGATTATATCCCACCATTTAAAAGTTCAATAGTGCTATGAAGTTTTTGCAGGCTGGACACGGTGCATAATTTTCAAGGCCAGTTAAATCATTTCTGCACTCAAGACAGAACATTTCCCAAACTCCTCTCCCCCTATTGACAGTAAACATTATAATGATAATAATAAATCAAATATCCAAGAAGTTATTGTCCTTTGATGACACCTGAAGTAAACTGCCTAAGAATAGCAATCTTATTTTACCTAATGGTAGGGCTGGTCTTTAGTGTACTATAATGAAAAGAAATGTAATGCACGTGTGAACTAGCCCTGAAGAACATTTCTTGCAGTTAGATGCAGCTTTGTCTACAGCAATCACAGTGTTCTTTTCACAGGTCAGAGTTTTAAGCTTCTACCTGGAATGATGCAAACAGATTCCTAGCATTATAAACATCTGAATCTAGATTCTGTCCAGCTTAATATATTTGGTCATGCAGGGCAAGAGATCATTCTAAGAAACACTTAAAATATTAATGCCCACATGATGTTGGACTAAGATTACTGCCCAGAGCATGCCGGTGATATTCAGGCATTGGGTACAGACTTGGTCCCTTTCAAAATTAAGTCTAAAGATAGCAGATAAACATGTTGCTCTCTTGGCCAAAGGGGAAGGTATTCCCCCCCCACCCCCCAATTCTACAAATAGAAAGCAATCTGACTGGCAGTTGAATCTTTCTTCTATTTCAGCAATAGGACAGTGTCCTCAAGAACACCTGACAACAGACGTCTACCTTACAGGGTGTAGGATTGATCAAGATTGTCTGAAATTGCCACCCTACTCTGCCTTATGGCAACATCAGTGGTTCTGACTGAATTCAGAGACTGAATCTCTTGTCCTCAAAGTGAGAGTAGATTTTTCTTGGAAGTAGAATCAGGGTTAACGCTGCATTTCTTAGCCACTTAATCCTATAAAAATGTGGAAAAACTGCAAAATTCTTGGAAATTAAGACTCTTAATACTTGGATTATCAAGGTGCTGCTTCTCTAATGGATGATCATTGTGATGCTTTAATGATCTCTCCTCTGTATGAAGAAAAGTTGCAATCCTTTCATGAAATGTGGCTTTTTCTGATGAGATTCTATTGTTAATATCATACACTATAACCTTTTTTAAACATAAAACTACTATTTCAGTTTTCTCCAAGATGTTGACTTCTAGAATTCCTATTAATCACTAAATCCCAAAGACTACACATGGCATCTTTTGAGATGTGTATTCTTAACAGGCTTTGGAAACTGTCATTTTACTAATTATTAGGAATTCTTGATACCCAATTTATCAGATTATCCCTTTTGCAAGGTGGGGTGGGGGATGGAGTACACATTATTATTTTATAAATTTATTACAATGTATGCCTGAACTTGCCATGCAGACCTTTCTATACTAAATCAAGATTCAGGACAATTTCCAGAAATTGCCATTCTAAACATGTTAACAGTTGACATTTTTCAATAAACAAGCAGAGGTGTGCAGCCTGAGCGTTCAGTCTGAATATTAATTCAAAGCCTCCTTTATCTTTTCTAATGGCCAGTTCTCTTTGTCAACCCTGAAGTGACTCACCCTCCAGGGAAATTAACTCAAATTCAAATTTTGTTACTGCCCATCTGCCCTAAAAGAGGGACTCTTTTAATGGTGATATTTCAATCTCTTTGGGATAATTAGGAACTCACCCGTGGTGAGTAGCTTTTGCTGTCATTATTCCCTACCAGTTGATGGTGTGAGTTCTCTTAAGAAAGAGGAGCCCGACTCTCCATTCAGTTTTTCTCCTCTAGAAATGCTATAAGCTTATCCTTGTTTCTCCCTTGAGACATCCTCCATGCATGTCTCTCTTCTCAAAAGAGATCACGGGAGAAAAGCACACCCAGATTCTTAAACCAGCAGCCATTGGGTACTTCTGCATTTGCTCCCAAATGAGTGCTTCCCATTCTAATCTCTCTTTGGATTCTAAACAAACTTCGTGTCATGATTGCAATTGCTGGGGCAATAATTCCCAGCTTTGCTCTGTTTGAATACTTGGCAACTGAACTTCCCCAATAGAGGCTGGGGTAAAATGAGGGTTAAACCTGAAAGCACCACTCCAAATATTTTCCATCTTTTCTTTGCACTGCATTTTTATGTGGCTAACTAACTGGGTTGGGCTCCCTAGGATGACAGGGGGAGAAGCTGAGGCAGACACTGGTTGGAGATAAGGTTACCATCTGGCACGTCTATCCTAAACATTCAAGACAGCGTGGCTGTTGGGCGCCACCACAAAGGGAGTAGTAAGGAGTTTGTAGTGCTGAGCTGCTGAGCAGCTTATACATACATTTCATTCAAAGCACACATTTCTTGGTGGAGCCAATCTCTGGACTGGGACCAAAAGGTGCAGAATATCAGGGACACCAATAAATCCATCCAAGTTGCTCAGAGTGTATGGCCAGCACTATTCACCTTAAGTGACTAAGTGTGTAGCTACTGGGCAGCTTGCTATAAATATACCACTTCCAGCTTGCTGTTAATTAGCAGCATGAGAACCACAACTTCTTTCTGATTTGGATTAGGAGTGTACAAATCTACCCTTGACCTTTGAAGCCACTCTCCAAAAGTAGGAAGGGTCCAAGACAAAGAACTGGGTGAGACCAGGACAAAAATAAAATGTTATGTTAATTTAATTTAATTTAATTCAAGTTTAATTTTAATATAAGTTAGTATGGTTGCTTTACATGTATTTATAAAGTACCCATTTTCCCACATTAATAATTACAATTCAGGGTCGATGCTTGATGCAGCTCTAATTTAGAAACTTGTATTGTATCCATTCATAGGTAGATAATGTCCAGTGAGCAACTGGTGAAAATGAGATGTCTTTTTCCACATACTTGATTGCACTTGCTCTGTTCCGTTAAGCCCATGAGTTTTGTTCTGAATTATGATTTGAATCCAATCCAAGGCCAGCAGGTTTACATTAGCCTGGTTCATGGATTGTGCTAAGCCATGGCTTTAAGCTGTGCGTGTTGAATAAACTGCAGTTGGCTGGGTTCACATAATTTGCTAGGGCCAAATCCAGCCGCTTTGCAGTTTAATATGATGGATGAATCCAGCCACTGATTTTCAGCTGAATCATAGTTGCCATAAACTTTGGCACCAGTGGAAGAGGACTATCTTCATCTTTCCATCCTGATTTTATCCAGTTGGCCTGATCCAGCAGGGCCCTTTTAAGTTAAATTAACTGATCTAAGGTTATATGGTAGCACTGAAAATCACACATGGTTGCTGCATTGAATCATGTAACCTAAGAGACATACCTCTCCCCCTCCCCCCCCCACACCCCCAAGGATGGGATGACATGATTTAGGGAGTCTAGAGACAAACTTACACCAGAGTATCCTTGAATAGCTTGGCTCTTCTTCATTTTATATGTTCACTGCTTTTCCTGACTTCTATTGCCAAAAATGGCGTTGTGTCCTATTAATGTCTGTCACTGCTGTCTCTGGACAGGCTGATAAGAACATGAACAATTTGCTAGGAACAAGTCTGGCCATTCGAGAACTATTCTCCCTTCCCATTCTTTTCAGGTTTCTGACAATTTAACATTCAAAATATAACGTTGAATTCTATATTAGTTTTGGGGGTGGCAGTGGAGTAAGGCAAAAGACTTTTCAGTTTGATGATGAAGGCACATATGTATGTATATGTATCTATATTTACATCTAGCTATATCATCTGTATGAATGAACTTTCTCTTTGTGTTTTTCCACCTCCCCAGAAATTTTATGTTTGATTCGGACAAAAAAACTCAGGCTCTGAATTTGTCATTGTGAAAGCAGATTTTGAGTAATTTTAATATTAACTCATCTCCAAGGAATGATCAACCAAGTTGATACCTTTGTTTTAAACCCAATTTATGTAATTGGTGTGTATGCTGGGCTTTAGTGATTTTCACACTTGTAATTTACCATATAGCATTTTATAGCATCAACTAGCTATCACTGTGGCAATATATCAGCTAAAAAAGCAGGCTTTATATTACCATGTGATGGCTGAGTGATAGTATAAGGCACTACAAATCACTATTTAGAAATAATCCTTGAGATGCTATGTCTATGGCTCTGAACCTCACTTTCTTATGAATGTGCAAGGTGAGAACTTATTAACCCAACCTTGCATTAATAACAGTGCAGAGCCCTTCTGACAGAGACCAAAAATACCCCATAAATTCTTGACTTACTTAAATCAATTGTTCTTTTACTAGCTGTTACAGCTCAGCTGATGTGGATAAAATAACAGATCTCACAAATCAATTTATGGAGCACCTTTTGTGGGCTAGAGTCATGTACCCCTGCAAATTGTTTTCAGGCAATAGATGGGAAAAATGTTACATATAAATACATGAATCAATGTAATTTATTAATTCAATGTTAATATAATTTAAAATAATCAAATTGGACTTGGATTTTTTTGCCCTTGTCCTACCTACTTCTTGGCATGTAGCCGCTGATACAATATTAGAAGGCCAAATGTGGCTCTTATTCATCCAAAGATGTATATTCTTCATTTAACAGCTAGACACAACTGTGTCTTACTTCTAGCAACTGGACAAGATGAAGTTATTCTGACCTCATGAAATACTGTGCCTTTTTTGGGGAGAGTGGGAAAATGGGAAATAATGTTCATCACCTTTCTATTTATGCTAAAGATTGGGCTCACTGTACATATGCAGACTTGACAAAGGGGGTAAACTGTAATGAAATTGGAGATGCACTAGATGTTTTCTTGTGTTCAACTTTAATTTGTCTAATTAGCTGCCTTAAGCACTCTTCGTTAGAAAAAAGGTCTGATATAAATTTGTAAATAGGAAATTCTCACTGGGCGTTGGAAAGTAGAAAGAGCTATTTGCTGTAGTTTTCTGTTCCTTGCTAAAAACTCAGTTGAGTTGTCAGGCCTTCAAGTAAATACAGAGGTATTTCTGAGGAAGAAATAAGAAAACCCAACTGTAAGTCTGAGCATTAATTCAGAGAATTGTGAAAAAAATCTTGAAATATTCAGTTAAGAGATAATGAGCAAGAATTCTGAAATAGAAGTCAACTTTTTTGTAAATGATGATGATTCCACTATAGTGATGAAGCAGAAACTGTTCTCAGGGCAGGAATTCCTTCCAGAAGGTCTGGCCTCTGTGAGGGAGAATAAGCAAGAGGGGCCTCAAAAGCAGTAGGGTTTCTCTGAAGTCAAATCCAGAGTGAGGGGCTTTGTTGCCTTGTATATCCTCATCCAATGAGGAAGTCATGGATGGATAAGCAGGGATGCACATGGAATCCATAGATCTCATCTCTTTGTTGGTTCTTCCAAATGTGGAAGAAATTATTCTCCATTCTTTCTGGAACATCCAAAACTAATATTTTCATTGTTAATCTCAGACAGGCTTCAGACCAACAATATTTTCACTATGCAACCCCAACCAATCTCAGAAAACATTTAATATGAAAACTAGGATGGACAGATCCATCTATTTTTGGACCAAGCCACTTTGCATGCATTCATTCCATCCCAATATTTTTGTCATCGATCTTTAAAAATCTGAATGAAAATTCTGATTTTTTAAAAAATGAATGTGTCTAGAAAAAGCATTTATTGTACATACAAATTCAAACACTGGATTGCTTAAAATGTTTGATCCTAAAATGCCTTTTTGAATGGAAAGTTATATTACAAAATATGGCAAAGCGTGAAATCCAAAGAATAATTCGTTTCCACTTATATTTGGCATGTATGGATTTGGTCAGTTCCTATCAATGTGCCTGTTGATGGCTGACTTGTCTGAGTGCCAAGCCTCCAGGAATTCCCTAGCATTTTTGGATTTAGCTTGGTCTAGGATGCTCACAGTTTCCAAGTTGAAAGTATGGTTCAGTCTGTCTATGTGTTGTGAGATAAAGGAGTTTTTATCATGTCTTCTGACTGCTAGTTGGTGTTCATGGATGCGATCTGCTGGTCTTCTGCCTGTCCGTCTTACATAGTGGCTGTTACAGTCCTTACACTGTATGTTGTAAATAACTCACCTTTTTTCTTCTTGAGCTACTGGGTCTTTTGGTTTACTTAAGATGTTTTGGAGGGCTTTAGTTCCTAGATGCTCACAGTTGGGAAACTGTGAGCATCCTAGACCAAGCTAAATCCAAAAACTCTAGGGAATTCCTGGAAGCTTGGCACTCAGACAAGTCAGCCATCAACAGGCACATAGAGGTAAACAACATTTACATATCTTCCAAAAGAGACAATAAAAAACCTAAAAAGGAAACAAAAAGACCAGAACACCTCCTTGCCAGCAATCACCATCCAGATAAGCAAAGATCAACACCAGACAAACAATCAAACAGTAAACAATACCCTAATCAAGGAACTACCAACTCAGTAAAACGACTGAGCACTAAACAACAGCCTAATCAAGGAACTACCAAGGAGAGAGCAACACCCCCACCAAGACAGGCAGGGCAAGCTACTGTATATCAATAGAGAGCAAACCCAACTCCCTTCTAGCACTGAAGGTGTTTCCTAGTCTGGCAATGAAACGTCTGCAAGAAAACAACCAAGCTCAGAGAGCACCAAGGACTCCACAGGTCAACCCTGAGCTATAGATAGTCTCTTCTATTGGTAACATTATGTGTGTTTGTGTGTACATACAGTATGTATACACACACACACACACTTACATATAGTTTGAACTTCCCTACCAAATTATTGGGCCAAATCCTTGTAAGCCATTATCATTATCATTATTATTATTCATTATCATTTATTATATTTGAATTGGAAGGATAATGGTGGTAAATAGCAGTTCTATGTTAGTATGATATTATCGGTCGCATTAAATTTGCTGTCCTTTCCAATTGACTACATAGGCAGAATTGGCATATTATCATATGCTCTGTATGGTTAAGTTACCTCTCTCCTCTTTCCATCACTAGGAGCCTCCAAGGAAACATTAAAAAAAAAAGAGGGAAGCTCTTCCTGTGGATCCTAATCTTTTCACAAGACTGCTAGAAACATGACAGTTTCAGGAGAAGCAAAATCTCATTCTCATATGGTGCTCTCAG
The DNA here is from genome assembly GCF_035149785.1 of Candoia aspera. Classification (NCBI taxonomy): domain Eukaryota; kingdom Metazoa; phylum Chordata; class Lepidosauria; order Squamata; family Candoiidae; genus Candoia; species Candoia aspera. The sequence continues at coordinate 129,605,754 of NC_086153.1, read as the reverse complement.
GATAATCCAATCACAGATTTGGAGATTATTTTTTCCTTTTCACAGCTGCACAGTTCAATGCCATCAGTGAAGGCCACTACACTTTATTGCAATCAGCATTTATGAACCAACCCAGTGTAACTAAAAGAGCAAAGTTGGTACCTCATTATTTCATTGTGATGATTGGCTTTCCAGTAGCTTGAGGACCCCCTGGCTTGTCCACAATTTCCAGCCCCATTTATTATTTACTGCTTTGTTAGATGCAGATCTTACTTCTCTTCCATGAGATTAAGGCAGTATACGCAGCTCTCCCTCCCTCCATGTTTGTATCAAGTCTGTGCATGTGGGAAATTGGTGTCTGCTCAATTTGGGTCAGAGCTTGTTGTCTAAACTCAGTAGATAATAAACAAATCTTTGGGCAAATGCATGCTAAAAGCATTGCCTCAATGGCAATAGACATGATGGTCCATTCTAATAATTAATATAGCAAATTGCAGTTTGTTTGTTTATTTATTTATTTATCAAATTTTTTATCACTGCCCATCTCCTCTGCAAAGGAGGGACTCTGGGCGGTTTACAATAAAAGTTATTAAAATGTTAGATGTTCTGAGTAATACTTCTGTTTAAATTACTTTCAGATAAGTTTCACCCAGTCCACTTATGGTTCTTTCTTTAAATTATAGCTTTTCCTAGTACATCTTCAGCTCTAGAATAAACACCAAGTCAGAAATATAACATTTTTATTGACAGTCTTTTTGATTTCCCACTGACGCCATTTTCAATTATTTCTTCATAAATGATCCAAATAAGTCCCTTATTATTTTGATCTTTTGTCAGTGATAATTCAACAGTGGGTCACATGTTTGATCAAATAATTGGAGATGATAAAACAGTTTCAAAGGCAGGCTGTTTGCCTTCGAAAGTTGTGATTGCGGCCTACCCATTCTTCTCCATTTCACTTGGTTGATAACGTGTAGCTTGCACATGGATTCCAGACAACAGTCTTCCGTGTTCAAGGAGCTATATAGGAACTATTTCTCTGTGGTCCCACCCTACACAGCTGCACTGTATGTTTAAGAGACTGAGAAACCTGCTGCTTTCACTTGGATACTTAAAACACTCAAAAAGTTCCTTTAGAGCAAGATGAATGCTTGAATGGGGTCATTCAACACAGTAGAAACTTACCATTGAACTAATTCCAGGTAGGGATGATTCCTGACCAGTAATCAACTCCTCCTCCAAAACTTTTGCTCATTCAAACCAGTCTAGAGCAATGAATGAATAAATGCAACAATCTAGCTGAGACTTCAGGTGAGTTTTGTGCACACTGAATACTTTCGTCTAGATTTTACAGCTTTCTTTAACTACTGTGCAGAACAAAAGGATCTGCAGTGTTAAAGAATTACCTGTTCATTCCACTTGAAGGGTAATTGTACAGACTTATTCAGCATGCACAAAACTCACCTGAAGTCTTGGCTGAATTGTTACATTTATTCATTCATCGTCACCAACCCTCTCTCTGCCACCTTTCTTTTTAAAGTGCTGGGAAAGCACTTAAAGATGGGCTGGAGTCTGTAAATTATAAAATATTTAGCTAAGAAAGAGAGGAGACAATCAGTGATACATACTGTAATTTAAGGGGAGAAGAAATGACTTACATTATATTACCATTTTTCACCCTCTTTTCATCAAAAGGAATCTCAGATTGGGTTTATCTTTCAAAACAAACGAAGGACTTCTTTTGCTTGCTATGGCCTGTTTTTAGCTGCTTATGTTTTACGGCCATTTACTGTAATGCATCTCATGAAAGTTAACTTTATGAGATGAGCACAGTATCTTAATGAGCATTGGTGAGCACCTAGCTGAACTTGGCTGAGCTTGAAAAAGTCAATCAGAGTTGGATGTGATTATTACTGCATTTCCAGGGATCCACCAGGAAACATAAATTTAATTTTTCAGTTTGAATATTCTAGCATTGAATAAAGGCTGCTGTGTTACGGGACATGTGATGTCCAGAATTCATAGAATTTCTCTTCCCGAACTGCCACTATCTCATGCACAAAATATGCTCTCCGTTTGCCATTCTTCTATATATATAAAACTTCCTTCAAGTCAGTGTTGACTCCGGGCAACTGCCTGAACAAGTCCCTGCAGTTTTCCTGGCAAGATTTTCTGAAGTAGTTTGCCATGACCTTCTTCCTAGGGCTGAGAGAGAGTGACTGGCCCAAAGTCACCCAGCTGGCTTTGTGCCTAAGGTGGAACTAAAACTGACAATGTCCTGGTTTCTAGCCTGGTGCCTTATCTACTAGTCCAAACTGGCTCTCAGTGGTCTGTTGGTAATGTCTAAATTGAGTTACTGGACAAAAGAACTTGTAAATTAAAAAACAACAACAAATCATTAGAAGGGGAACACACTTATTTATACATATCTATCTACATGCCTCTATCAACCATAAGAAGTTGTTTCCACATAGCAGAGAAATACTCATGGAGTCTTAGGCATCCTTCAGAGTCCTTTCTCCTTGACAAGCATAATAATCAAGGTTGGGAAGATGAAATATTATTTTTTATGGGCAGGGCTTAGCCATTTGCAGTTCAGTCATCTGGAATTTTTGGCATAGTATTCACTAAACCATATGAAAACTTTTTCCAGGAATAAGTAGATTCATTGTACTCAAATGCAGTATGTTTTGCATTAAGATGACATATGGTTTAATAATGGTTTAATAAGCAACACCCTCTAACATCTCTTGACTTTAGAAAGCAGCCACTTTGCTTTAACAATGGCACATTTTAGCAGCAGGAAAATTGGACAAAGAGAACATTTATGTTCTAGATGCTTCTTGTGCCCACATAAGCTGCCTACTCTCCAAATATCTCAATAAAGGAATTTCACTTGTGACTGGAAAAAGTGCTCTTTCTCTAAACCCAGTGCCCAAATTGGCTTCAGGTTGTGGATGGTTTCTGACCTTGGGGGTTTCTGACCTTCAAACCAGCAACCCATGCAATGCGGAGAAAAGAGTGGGGGACAAGAAGGAGTTGCTTTACAAAGAACAGGTATGATTTTTAAGGAAGATATTGTTGCATTTTGTATCCCTCAAAGATTCTGTAGGACTAGATATCTGTTACAGGTATTCGCTGTGCGGCATGATTTTAAACTGCAACGACTACTCTGAAGCCATGGTCATGTCTATGGCAAATTAGAAGTGTAGAATATATAATCTAAGATGGTTGACTTATCTGCAAGATATTTAGAGATGTCAGGAACACTTTTTAGTTGTGGACTATGAAACTCAGAATAGTTTTTGGGATTACCCAAAATAGAAGCCATCTGAATGAGCCGGTGAAGTATAAATTATTGTAGCATGTGGGCCTGATCTATTCATAGGTCTGTGAAATCCTGGATCAGTTGTGGAACTGTAAATATCACAGATTAGTTAGCAAGTATGATGTATGCAGGGTTCAAAGCCAAACTACACGATCAAAAATGTCAATTGGTACAGCTCTCTGGGGAGTGTTCCATTTTAGAAGGCACAAACTCCCATATGTTAACATTTGCCTCCACTGAAACAACAACCCCAACCCCAATTTATAGATAAATTGTTCCTAATGTGGAAGTCTTTCAGTTATGTTTCCCACTAACTTCTGCTGTAGAAGTTTCATACTATAGAACTTCTACTAACTTCATATAGACAGGTGTTTGTTTATTTTTACAAACAGGATCATAGACTGGTTGAATAAACTAAACATGGCTCTCCTTTGCACATATAGCTGGATGAGTATCAAGATTTTGTAGGAATAAGGTATCCTGAGTGAGTTCAGCAGGTGGCAATACCTAGCTGTTGTTGTCTGGGTTTGGCAGTTAAGTAGGGACAAGCCTTCTTAGCCTTTGGAAGAGGGACCACCAGGAAATGCCATGAAGGTATGCTAGTTGTTAGAAAACATCCCAGAAGAAGGCGATGAGAAAGTATTCCATAAGTGCCAAGAAAATGGTAGGGTTAGGTTATGTCCATGTAGTTGCCAGATTTGATTATGTGCCATCTAGTCATTGTCAGCTCTTAGTGACCACATAGACAGATTTTCTTCATGACGATCTGTCCCTCACTTGGTCTTTCAGAGTCTTTCCTTTGCCTTAAATGCCTTTTAATGCAATATTCAGGAATGTCACCTTTTAAAATCTGTTAGTTTAATGTGCTATAGGGGTGGAGCGGGCGGTACGTTTACTATCTATGAAATTATCGGGAACTTGACATGGGTAGGAAATCCACACACATTCCTCAAATAACTATACTGACAAGTCATTTTTATATGCAAAGGAGCCTTAGATGCCATTCTCTCCCAGTGAGTAAAGTGCTCTTGCATACACCTTCTTCAAGAATGCACACTCCACATGCTTCTGCGAGTATCCCATGCAATCCTTTCAAGAATGGCTCCTCTGTATCGAAAGCTCCAAGGGGCATTTCTGAAGGAAAAGTGCTGCCTCTACTCCTACTGGGTGCTTTCCAAGTGACTCACTTCTGCTCCGTATAGTAATGTGATGTCCTAGGCTATAGCCTCACTTGGTACTAAGACTGATTCAGTGAGTGCAGTGGGCAAAGAGAGGCTGTGCTTCAGTAAATGTACTATTCTTGAAGGCATCTTTCATCAACATGGAATTCCTTCAGATTACAACTCATGGAATTCCATGCTGATTGGGAATTCTAAGAATTGCGCTCCGGATCCATTGAGGGAATTCCAGGTTAGTGCAGGTGCCCCTGAAGTAAACAAAGAGATCTAGTTGGATTCCTCTGAAATTCCCAGGGAAGGGGGCAGTAATATTTCTAGGGCTGGGATCAAATATGTCAGTAACTTAGTGTAATTGAGGCAGAATGGCCAGGCTTACACATTACCCTGAGCTAAAAACCGTGGTTTCTCAACCAGGGTTCTGTGGAACCCTAGGGTTCCGTGAGAGGTCACTAGGGGTTCCCTGGGAGATCAAAATTTATTTAAAAAATTATTTCAAATTCAGGCAACTTCATATCACAGAGGTAAGTTTCATTCTTTATTTTTACTTTAAGAACACTGTTAATGCATATATGCAGGCCTACACGTGAAAGGAGTATAATAATTCTGTAACTTGCAGCCTATATTTGAGCCTGAATGTGCAGGGGTTCCCCAAAGCCTGAAAAAAATGTTAAGGGTTCCTTCAGGGTCAAAAGGTTGAGACAGGCTGGTTTAACAAGCTAAGGTGGCTGGTTCACATGACATGTTAAACAAACAAACAAACAAACAAAAAACATATTATAGCTGATACCTTCTGGCCCATATGATAGGATGTGGATTCTCAAACTTTCTGTCCTTAAGGCACACTTGGGTGGCAGATGCAGACAGAATCAGGCCACGCAACAATTATCTTTATGAGGGGAATATTTATTTCAATGTTCCTTATGATTCTTGAAACAACTTTTAAGCAGCTTTCACACAGTTTCAGGAATTCAGTCCGTAATTATTTTCTCTCTCTTATCATCCATCTGGAAGCAAGTTGGTGGGGTCTTAAGGAAGTTCTAGTATAAAAGAAAAACTTTTAAAATCACTTTTTCTTGGAAGTACAAGTGAGCAGCTGAGCAGGAGAGTATCTGTATGGTAACTCAGTTTAAAATCTCAATGTTTAGTGTCATGTGTCTATGAAGTTTGTGGTACTTGATCTATAATCAGCATTTCTTGTTCTGAGAATTGCCTTGATCAATTTGAATAAAAATATAATAGTCAGTATTTGGGAGCTGATTTTTCTTTTGCTAAATCTCATTGTGATCTTGAATTGGTTCTGATTATGTAACCTCAACTCTGAAATTGCCATCTTTTAGGGGATAATATAAGCATCTAACTGAATCCCCCCTTTTCTAATAGCATAGAAACTCTATGTGCACTGCAATCTAGACTAGCGTTGCCAAGTGACTCATTCCATTTTGTCTAATATGCTGCCAAAGAGAAAAGTAATGGAGGATTTGGTGGGTAGGTGGATTCAAAGATGCTTCTCTGGACTTGTCAATTCTAAGCTTTTCTAAATACGTTTTACAGCACCAAAATAATGTTGTCTTTGTTAGTTTTACATTCCATCTTTCATTCAGGACCTTATGGTGGCATATGTAGAGTTCTTCCCTCCCAACAAGCCTGTATGGTAGGTTGGGGTGAGAGAGATCAACTGCTCTGAAGTCACCCAGTGAGCTTCTGTGGCTGAGGGTGGACTAGAATTGGGGTCTCCCTACTGCAACATTATAAGTCCCTTATGACTATCCAAAAGTCAACATAAATTGATGGGTATTTACAGTAGAATAGTCAAAATCAGAGCCTGACTTCCCTTAATTCTTCGTAGAAACTCTTCTACAGCACTGCAATATCTGTTGGGTGATTTGATACAGGCAGGCCACATGGCTTGATTTTATATTCTTTGTTCAATATGCTTGTTATACAGTATCTGTATCTATTGTAGGTTCCTTTGGAACCTGGATTTCTTGGGTTCACCTTTGTCCCCTCATATGGAAGACTGCCAACTCAATGCTACCTTGCTGACTGCACAAAATTTTGTGTGAGTATTGCAGAAGTGTCTGAGTGTAAGAGGTTTAAAAAAATAAGTTTTTCTAATTTATATATTAGCCTTTGTCTCAGTTGTTTAGAGTGAGGAGGAGAGAGAATTATTTCAAAATATGCCTAGCTTGGAAATAAAAGGTTGGGTCCAATAGGAAGAAAAGTATTTTCAGACTTTCTTGTCACAGCAGATAGCAGCACCTTACGGAGCTCAAGAAAAGCAGAATGGACCTGGTTAGTATGAGAATGTGACACCACCAGGATATCCGAGGGCTGTAGGCTAGGCTAGGAAAGTTTTAAAAAAGCACCTCAGAAGAAGGAAATGGTAAATCCATATTGTTCCCAAGAGAAACTTCATTGATCTCTATAGGTAGTTACCAGAATTGAGCTCAACTCATGGAAATCTTTACATTTCTACTTTGCAACATTATGGGATGCAAAGCAAGTGTCTGTAACAGTAGTATGGGATTATGAGAGTACAGAAAGTCCCCAGAAACCAAAGGATAGACCATCTAAGTCAATTCACCAAATTCGTTTTGGGGCTTTCAAACCTGATAGATTATATGTGGTAGCAAGCTCTGGCCTAAAGTAAACTGTGTGTTTCTTCCCGTGTCTGAAGTAAATTGAAGCATGCATGATTCCAGCTCTATATCTGAGATTAAAATGTGCACTTGTTCACCAGAAGAGAATATCTGTGATGGCCCAGGAAGGTTCAAGAACTGGACATTGATTCTAAAAACCTCAAATATGCAAAGTGGCAAAGAGAATCTAAACAATGAGCCAAGCCATTTAATTTTAAAGACATAGCTACCAGTTACCTTCCTTTTTTCCTTTAACGTTAAGAAGGAAACCAGTTTAGGTTGGACTAGTATAATGGAAGGGATACTAGACCCCATTGAACCAGCAGTCCACTCTGCCTCAGTCCCTTCCTGAAGCTTTTATTTCCAAACAGTGATCCATTAGACCAGTGTTTCTCACCCTTGACAATTTTAGGATGAATGGACTTTGACTCCCAGAATTCCCCAGCCAGCCATCTTTTCCCAGAAAGTCCATACATCTTAAAGTTGCCAAGGGTGAGAAACACTGCTTTAGACCATTTTAATGATTAATATAACTTGTGGGTGAAGGAGTCCAATCCAGTGGGATCAAGATACCTATGCTAGTCTCCCAATGTATGCTGGATTCTTTATATTTTGGAATAAAAAGGAAAGGAAGACAACACAGTTGCTAGCTAAGATACAGCTTGGCCCAGCAGAAGGCCTGGGAAATGGTATGTAGAGAGAGCAGGCAGATTCAAGGGCCGCTGGCCAAAACAGAAAGTTAAATAAGGACAAAGGTGATCGGCAGCCAAACCCAAAACATCCAGCACTGAGGAAGAAGGATAGCCTTCCCTACGCTGGTTTCCTCCAGGCTAACACTATTCCCAGGAGGAGGGGACGTGTGGATCCCTTAATATATAAAGATGAAACCTTCTGCAATCTGCCAAGTAATCTGAATGTCTTTCTTGCCATTTTTGTTCTTATGTTATTGAAATACAACCTCCCCAAGCAAGAGGAGGGATTCTTCAACAAGTGCAAGATGCAGAACAATTAAATATATATTTTATTCTAGGATTTATCTTGTAAGGGTCCCAGGAATATATATGTTGTTTAAATACAACCTGAACTGTTTTGAGCCACAATGGTTTCCTTTACAAGCAAAACCTGCAGCTGCAAATTCTTTGTTTTGTCTGCTAGAGAATGTTTTGGTTTGAAGCCCTTTTTCCTTCCATACCTACAGGGCTTTGCCCCAGATTTGTCCCTCTGATAATCATGGGAGTCCTGGCAGTTTCCACAGCCAGAATCCCCAAGGCCCTTGTTTTTGAAATGCTTTGCATTCTCTTCTGCCTAGCTGCATCTGTTCCAGATTTCTGCATTGTCCTGGATATTGAGTGAACAATTCCTTCCAGTTTTGTCTTCTGTGTCATTCAAAAAGGACAAGAAATTGATAGCATCTCTAGCCTCGGTCCTCAGACAGACAATGCACTTGTGAAACAGGATGGAGATGGTTGGTAAAAACCACATTCCTTCAATAATTAATTCCCTCAGTTCCCCACACATACTGCACAAAAACATACTGTTTTTTCTCTGATACTTCTTATTTGTCCTGCTAATGTTTTCTGTAGGAATTTTTAATTCATTGTGGGCAAGGAGAGAAACTTAGCAGAAGATAGTACTGAACCATCTCTCTCCCTCCCTCCCTCCCTCCCTCCCTCCCTCCAGAATGAAGTAATTGCTGAAACAAAGGAATTGGAGAAGCCATCTGCCATAGGAAGTGGAAACAAGGGAACTGGTGAAGCTGCCAGCTGGCCCAACAATAAGCACAAGCCTTTCAAATGCAAGGAAGATAAGGCAGAGGGAGGGAAAATGGACGGGAATGATCTTTTCAAAGCTGAGTTTGTTCTCATCACAGACTCAGATGAAGATACAAAAGCCATTCTAGGCAATGGCTGCGGACATGAAAGCTCCAGGATTTTAGCTGCATCCCACGTGACTAGTGGTGATGAGTGGAAAGGACAGGGGAATGTGCCACAGCTGCCACAAAACACTGACCTTCCCTGCAGTTCAGCCAGTCAACAGAAACACTCTCAGGTAATGCCCAGAGTCACTTGCTGAGATGGGCGGCTATACAAATTGAATAAATAAATAAATAAAAATAAAATATTCTTCCATTTCTGCATGTAGATGAAAAGAGAAGTGATTGCACTTGTTAGGGAAGCCTGTTTTATTGTGTTGCTCTTCAGCATTGATCCCTTCAGGATGTAGCAGCTTCATGCCTGGATGGTTGTCTTCTGTGGCTGATGGGAAAAGGTGGGAACTGAATGCCAGCATATGTCTATATGCCGGTCACAGCCAGGAGAAAAGAGAAGCGCTGTATTTTACTACTGGTTTGGAATTTCAGTGGGACTTCACAGCTGTGAAGAATAGTAGATTGTTGCCATACTTCAGGAAAGGAAACATTCTGACCTATGAGCAGGCCACACGCACACACTCACACACACACATCTGTACAAACTTCTGAGAGCTGCAGTAGGCATGTACCGGCTTGCTTTGGCTAATGCTTTTGCCTCTTTGGGGTGGGTGGGGGGGCTTCAAAGGAGGAAATTTATGGGTTCTGCCTCACAGGTGGTTAGTCCATCCATTTCCATACTTATCTTTCATTAAAACCATCAAAACCTGTGCCCCTTAAAGTTGGCAATTTCACCACTGATCAGCAGCACAATCTGGGATTCTCTAGAAGTAGGGGGCCACATTTATTTATTTATTTATTTATATCAATGTATATGGCCGCCCATCCTGCTAAAGGTGACTCTTGTCAGCTAACAATGATAGCTACTGATAATTGTAAACAACATGATGGCTAAAGAAATGTTGTGTCTGAATCAATACCGGGCCACAACCAATATCAAGATGAGCAGATTATTGCAAATGGAACTCATGAAGTCATAGAAGGCTCTTTTCTAATTTCCTATTGCCCTGAGCAATGGCAATGACACATGGATTATCCTATGTAAATTACTTTCCCATAATGGGTTGCAGGTAATTGGTATCTAAAAGTATTTTGCTAGTTCTGATAGGAAACTCTTGAGGATCCTCTATGTTTTCACTGAAACCAATTAAAAAAAAAAGATTAGCCAAGACAGAGTAAGGAACATGCCCATTTGCTGATCAACTTCTTTGGAATGTATGCATGAGAAGCTGTGTGTGCCACTGACTGCAGCTATTTGGCTAAATCGAAGGGCCATCTTACAGAAGGGCTAGAAGGGCCATTTCGGTTTATCTCTTAGAGTTGTTTTTATTTTTTATTTTATTTTATTTTTATCCCACATTTATTATCTTTATAAATAACTCAAGGCAGTGAACAAAGCTAATGCTCCTTCCTCCTTCTATTTTCCCCACAAGAACAACCCTGTGAGGTGAGTTGGGCTGGGAGAGAGGGACTGGCCCAAGGTCACCCAGCCGGCTTTCATGCCAAAGGCAGGACTAGAACTCTCCTACTACATCTGATTGGCTCTTGGGCTGAGGGGGCGGGACTGGCCCAAGGTCACCCAGCCGGCTTTCATGCCTAAGGCGGGACTAGAACTCTCAGCCTCCTGGTTTCAATATGATTGTGCAACAGACACGGGAAACGGATAATTTCATTTGTGCAAATAAAAGTAGACATGAATAGTTTAATACTAAATACCAGACCTTTAACAACTCACCCTGCTATTTAATACTGGAAATTAAGACAGTCACTCTTCCAGTTAAAGAACTCAACAGGCGTTGCAGTTTTGATTCTAATCTTTCTTCTTTTTCTTTTCCCCCTCCAGTTAACCTCTCCTCTGTCTACCTCTGATCACCTTTTCCATAAATCACCTGCTGCTCCTTTACTTTCTACAACTAATCTGAAAGTAGAACATGAACAGGCTGTTCCAGGCCTTCAGGCTTCTTCTCAGCAAGAATCTCATAGCCAGTGGCGGTCTGCAAATGGATCCTGCATACACCAGACATCCACCTATTCCCAGTCTACTACTTCTTCTTCCAGTTTACCGTCCTCCATACTGAAAATACCTCCTTTCCCTTTTGACAGCCATGCAGATAGTGCTCAGTTATCCAGCAATGTTCAGACTCACAAACTTGAAAAGGAATTCACCCCATTGCCACCATTATTAAGCAAGGACTCCTGTCCTCCTTCACAGGTTCCCACTTCAGCAGATGCTCTTCAGAGCTCTCCGGCCTATTCTCCTCTTCCTTCCAAGAAACTGGCCCCATGGCCCATGGCTCCGATTTATATTACAACACATGTATTATCACCAAGTCCCAACCAACTGCCACCTTCTCTACACGGTTCCTCTTCAAATATATATAATGTAAACAACCCCTGCAGCCAAATGTCATCACGTGGGAATCTGGCAGTGTCTGGAATTAAATCTCCTCTTCCAACTAGACTCCCTCTCTTGACTGCTATTCTGAAGTCAGGGTCTTCTCCAAAAAGGCCATTTTCTCCTGCATCTTGTCCTGCCACTTTTTCTCCCAATTCCTTAGATTCTTCAACTCTGGCAATTGAGCAGAAATTTAAATCTACCCCTCCCACTCCCAAGAAATCTGCTTCATATTTTTCCATCAGGTCAGATTCCCCATACCAAGACGAAGGTCACCTTTCAGTGTTTTCTAATGCACCAAGCCATATGATGTTCTCCTCAAAATCCAGTCCTACCCTTCAAACTTGGTCTCTGTCCCCTAAAAGGACTCTGGATACCAGGGCACGTTCCCCTGACAAATTGCGTCCTTTGTCACCCACAATTTCCTCCTATAGAAAAACAGTTGTATCTCCTCTGTTAAAACCCAAACTGACCAATTTTTCCTTACCTCCCCATGTGCCAAGACAAGGGGCACTCAAAACACGAGAGCCTGAAAAGTCTACAAAAGTACACACCTGCTCTCCCACTTTCACTGCCAAGTCCTATCCAGTGCCAACCCTTGCTGTCAACCAAAGGGACACTATCTCTCCCACAGCACAAAAAGTGTCTTTCTCTCCCACTCCTGTGCATTCTGGTAATCAGCCTAAAGAGTATTTGCTACATGTCTCTGCAAAGGACCGAGATATGAATTCATCAACTCATTGGCCTTTTTGTCACCAAGATTCAACATCGTCCATTCCTCCGGGCTGTAATATCAACTCCCCTTTGCTTCAGACACATGCATCCCCTCTTCATTCAAACTTCAGAGCTTGTCCCCCCTGTTCAAGAAGCAAGACCCCAACAGTAACACCACACAGATCCCTGGCCCGAAAGCATTCTCCTTGCTCACAGTTGTCAAGATCAAGGGAGACTAGCTCACCGCTATCCTTTTCCTTGCCTTCTGATTGTGAGAATAAGACTCCTAAGGTATCTATTTGGTCGCTTGTTTCTGTTCCTTTAATCCCTTTTCCAATTTTGTTGCAGAAAAAATGGTGCCCAAAGAAAGGAAAACTGTGAATATAGAGACATAATAATTATTGCATTGTTAATGTTTTCACATCCAACAAAACATTAGAAATGCAGTAATAAAACATTTCCCAAGCACATTGGTTCCATGGATACATCCAAAATGATTTCATCATATTTTAATGGGGAGGTTCATATATGCTAAAGACATTTATGGCAATTTGGATATGTATGGATCTCTGTATTAGTAATGCTTAAATTCCACATCTGACTGACAGACAGTTCTAAATTGCCAAAATAACTCTTTTAATATGTTCACAGCCTGGGATAGTGATCTTTCAGCATGCTTATAAAGTTTCAGCTTTATTAAAATTTCACAACCAGGCAAGATATACAGAGATCATTTCTCTTTCTTTCTCTGTTAGTATTTTGTTCATGCGAATTTGACAATTTCAATTTGTGTTCATCAGTAAAAGAAAGAACCAATGGAATTGTACTGGTTTAATTCATTTAAGTATGTTGCACCCTCATTTTCTGGGACAGGCCTTGTTGACTGCTGCTTCATGTAGCGCTATGCTTCAAGTCTGTGGTAACAATGGGCTAGTTTGAAGTTCCTGTCAGTCAAAAACAGTGACTGCTGTTGGTGGGAATTAACTGTTGCGAATGATTCATGAAAATACTTAGAATTCAGTAAGACATCAGTTCTATTACTGGTTATAAATATTTACATAAAATCAGTTCTCTATGTAAATCAAGCATATGCTATTTGGTGATAAATCACATTTATGAAGACTGCTAATAATTGCATCCTATTCTTGCATTCATCCCCATCTGTAAAGGATGTTTTTGCATTACATTTGAGCCAAATTTGCAGATACAAATGTCTCTTTCACCCACACAAACAACTCATCTTTCCAGTTAGAATATAGAAAGTACCAGCATGCAGCTCTCTCAAAAGTGATTTCAGAAATCACTTTTCTGCAATGTAGTGATTTGGCATTGACTGCTATTCCATTCCGGTGGATCTGTTTTGTAGATTGTTAAAGCTTTAATTGTACCTTGATACAGGAGCTCCACAACACTGTGGAGTGTTATGGACAGCATATAGGATGATTAAAATTATAATATGGGGGAACAGTTAACTTTCAGTTTTAATAAAGTCACTCCAGGCAACAACAGGTTCCCTGAGATTGCAAGAAATACCCTTAAACGCCTTATTTAAAACTTTACTGGAGGCCAGGTTAGTGCTAGGTTGACAGCAACCTCCCCCCCAATACATGCAAACTAAAAGTAGGGCAACGATTCTATTATTTTCATTAAGCTCTCAGTCTAGAGAGAAACAGTGCTATATAAGTCATGTCCTCATTTAATGAAGTTTTATATGGCTTCCCCTCGCATCTTTGAGATGGGTGATTGGGATTTTTCTATCTTTACACAGTATTTATCCTATGTAGTGTTTTCATTTATATTGACACCAGGAGACAGCATGCAACTAGTTTTGTTCTCATCAGGTATATGTAGCCACAGATCTTTTTATGGATTCAAACCCTCTTCCAGTAATTAAAACCCTCCAACAGTTCAAACCTTCTACCTTGTGGGGACTACTTCCAAAATGAGCTAAGCTCTAAAGGTAGAGCTACCCATTACTTTACCAGCACATGTATCAAATCTCAGACTTACTTCTCATAAGTACATACACTTTAGTTTGGGGCAATTCGTGTCATAGTAAGTATGGGAAAGATGTCTGCTTCACTTATTTCTTCCTTGCTCCCTTTCCACTACAATTGCCTCTCCCAATCTGCTGTGATTTAGATGTTTGCAAAATAAATCATGGGCAGAACCGAATGCATAGCTCCAGTGTAGATCTGAAGGCTGTCTCATGCACACATAAAGCCTCTTATATTCACAACAGAGTCCCATCAGATGTGGGTGACTGAACTGAAGAAGCTGCCATGAATAAAAGTTTATCAGCTAAGCTTCTCCAGCTCCATATTTAACTCATTGTCATTGGAGCAGTGAAACGGCATGATTTGGGAGAGTGATAATAATGATACTGCCTCTTTCTGCACATTGAACCCTTGTCTGTGAGTAATGTTCCATTTCTGCTGTGACAGCATCTCTCATAAATGTGGCATGTTGATTGTATAGTTCTGCTATCTTAAATACTATAAAAGCAGAATTCCTAATTAAAGCCCAGCTCTCCAAGAGGTTGATTTATTGAAAGGAACCCTGCAGAAATCAAAATTCCTATTCAGGTGGTAGGATGAAATGTAAGAAGGGAAGAATTTTGAGGGACATGGGTGGTGACAAAATTTGAAATATAAATAAATAAATAAGAATAAAGTAAATGAATACAGTTTAATGCTGGTTTTAATGCTATGTCTGACAAACGACTGAACAATGGAGATCAGTGAGCTGCCAAATCCACTTTGTCTCTTAAGAGTTACTAACATTTGGTTCTGATGACTAGACTTCTCATAACTCTGGGGAGACAAACTGGGAAATAGCAGGGTAAGCAAGGACAAGAACAGTGAAGAGTTAAGAGAAATTAAATTTGCATTTCAGTGCTTTATAGCTTTATATTCAGTGCATTTCAGAAACTGAAAAAGTAGGAGGGACAACAACCTAAAAAAAGTGGGAACAACAGGAAATATTTATGTAATTTGTTACATTAGCACTGTAGAACACTGATTTCAGTTGCTAAGAAAAGCATAGAAGCTTATTAAAGGATGGTCAAAAATTCCCACTTTTTTGTGAATGCTGAATGACATTAAGACATTAAGAATGACATTATCCCAGGCAGTTTCCAAGATATTTTGGTAAATTAATGTTTTTATTGTCCAATAAGTTGAATGAAGGAAGAACTAGAGGCAAGGCACAAAAAAGATTTTTCTTTCTTTACTGAATATCCTTTCCTTCTCAGTTTGGCTATATTTTACTCTTACCTGGTAAACAAGTTTGAAGTTCATGCTAAGATAGTTTAAGGAAAATTACTCCATAAAGGTGATCGTCCATCTCTGTTCACAAGGGTCTTCAGTGAGCTTATATCTGAATGTGTCACTTCTATGGGCAGAAGGAAAAATATCTATGCATTGAGTAAAATATATGAATGGGTATCCAGTCTCTGAAATAAACTGTGATGGGAACCCTATTATATAAATTATGGCATTAAGAGGAAACACATAGACATTCAATACTTCTAAAAGTCAGAATATATTGATGTCTAACCTTTTCTCCCTTATTCTAAAACAGCATTCATACTGAAGACTTAAAAGAATTAGTTTTAATGGTATCATATGCTTTCTCTTTCTGTTTATGATTTGCAGTCATACAAGATCAATACAAGCTACAAGGCATTTGCAGCCATCCCAACAAACACATTGCTTCTAGAACAGAAGGTTAGTTGGGTGCTCAAAGGTATGTGCTGGTATTAATATTAATTTTGTAATTAAGGGCACAAGCAGATAACTGTGTTAAAGTGCTGTTTCCCAGTCTTTGAGACAGCAGGAAAGCATGCTGGCATAACATTTTCTGCCCAGATTGCTGAGTCCCATTCATCCACAGTAACAAGGCTGATGATTGGTTCTGTCCTTCCTCTATTAATGTGAGTTAAGTTAAGGAAAGCAACTGGTGGATTCCCCTGCTTTATTTTCTCTCCCACCGACCATCACCTACCAGTGTGAAAACAACCACCAATAACTCTCCCTAACATGGGGAGGGTAGGAGAGTAGGCAGGTGCTTGAAACAGTATGTTTAGCTACCTGTCACATTGCCTGTGACCTCTCAGTCTAGCTATTTCTGAAATGGGTCTCTGTTCTTCTGCAAGAGCGCTGAACCTGTGTCTGAAAATAGCCTTGCTGACAGATCACAGGCCTGGATGAGAGGCACAACATGAAGCAGAAGGTGCTATTGATGACAAGCAACTGGAATGCCTAGGCAAAATGATCTATACCCCCCTCTCCCATAATAAAAGGATTAAAAAGTATGTCTGGGTGAATCTGCAGAAAACCTGCAATGCAGCCAATAGTGACAGAATCAACAATGTGAGCTGGTAGAATCCCTCTCTCTTTCCTAGTTTAAAGGAAACTTCCATGCAGTGGAAGGCTTTCTAAAGAGCATTAAAACCTTGTTCTACAGGTCTAGTGCTTTTCAAACACTGCTAAGCCTGTGTTTATATGGCGCCTGCATAAGATTGATCAAGCACTTTGGGAAGCACCAATCAGTCATTACACAGGCATGTAATAAATAAATAACTGCAATTAATGCCTCTGCAGAAGACGGGTCTGGGATTTCTCCTGTGGCCCAACCCAAAATGTTCCCAACTGTTGAAGGGAAGAGGCGTGTCTGCAGCAGCCTAAAGTGGCCATTAGAATTTGGACAGGTTCAACCCTGACCACATTCATAAAACATGGTAGATTATATCCATGGCAAATAGAAAGAAAACACTCTTTTAAAACCGGAGGGTTGAATACAGTTTCAAGCTGCTTCAGTTGTGACCTGGGGAATGAGACAGAGGCAACCTCATGAGACTGCAACATAAGAAATGGTTATTGGCGCATGTTTGTGCTGCAGTTATGGAGATGTGAGGATGACCCTTCAGAGTGGGCTGAAATTTAGTTTAGAAAGCCTTTTCAAACTTCAGATTTTAGGCTGATTGATACCAAATCAAGCCTTCAAATGGGTAAACCACAAGCAAGATACAGCTCAACAGCCACATATAATTTCAATAAAACTCTTACTTTGGTTGTGACTGTAAAATCAGATGCATATTTAGCACCCAAGAATCCATAACCATGAACTGGCAGGGTTATCCTGGCAAGTCACTAATTATGAAAAAATTATTTAGTGCTGCTTTGGGCAATGCCAGGGGACACAATAGTTTGACTCAATGTGTGGCATCCCCATTGTGCTTGGCTATAACGTGGTTCATTGGTCTTGCCTTAGCATGTTTGTATGGAACCAGCCACTACACTTAGTAAGCCATGATGTATGGCTTAATATATTATGGTTAAGCATAAACCATACTTCAACAAGCTTAATGGATTCATTAGGTGACAAGTAGTTTCCAAAGGAATCAGGAGTTTGACTGCCAGTGTGGCATTTGTTCCATATTCCTTAGGCAAAAGCAGTATTAGGCTACTCCAGGGTTCTCAAATGTTGTGGTTGTAGAATCATAACTGACTGTGGGTTTTAGAAACCCTTGTATCTAGTGATCCTCTATTATTGACTCTGGATGGGGTGACACTCCCAGGCAGAGCTGGTGCACAATTTGGGGGTTCTTCTGAACTCACGGCTCCTGCTTGAGGAGCAGGTGGTAGCCATGGCCAGGAGATCCTTTGCACAATTACATCTCATGCACCAGTTGTGCCTGTTTCTAGATCAGGAGGCAATGCTCACAGTTATCCAGGTCTTAGACACCTCCCTTTTAAACTATGGTACTTCGCTTTACATGGGGCTGTCCTTGAGGAGCATTTGGAGACTTCAGCTGGTCCAAAACGCAGTGGCATTTGCAGATTGGGCACTTCATGATATGCACATATTAACACCACTGCTGTAGGAGTTGCCCTGGTTCCCATAATTTATGTGTGTGTTCATAGCTTATATGCTTAACCAACTAAATGAGTTGGGTAAGAGCTTATTTTATTATTTAGTTTTATACTGTACTTTGTGCATATACCTTTATAATGCTTAGATGAGTAGGATATAAATGATATAAATTACTTTAGGAGCAGATTATACAAGTGTATTTTTATTGTAATGATTGTTTTATTCTTGCCTTAATCTCAAAATAATATGAATTAAACCATAGGCACTCGATGAACAAACCAAAACAGAACTAGAAGTCGAGGACAGAGCTTTGGATACACATTCAGAGGTGACAATTAATTTCTCTGTATTTAATCCATTCCTATTTAATTCATTTAATTTTTGCCATATTGCTTTGTCAGATTTCTTTAATCGGAATTGAGCAGGTAAATAAATGCTTAAGACTGCACACTGCTGTGGTTCTCATGGAGGAGGTTCATATAGGGCTGTGGGATGCTTTGGATTTGAAGGTGAAAGAGTGCTTCAGGAATGGATTAGTGTTTTCATAGCAGGTTGTGCAACACTTTAAAGCAACTGCATGATTGTAGAAAAAAGTCCTCCTCCTCTCAACTTCTATTTAGCTAGAAAAAAAGTTGACATAAGAAACTAAGTATGCAGCTTTCCATGTGCTACATAGCACCACCCAGGCTTTATGTTTGCGAAAGGGTGCCATCAAGACAAGAATATGCAAGATGTCCAGAGTACCAGGAGCACCCAGTCTGGGTTGCAAAACTCTGATGACCACTAACTAGAAAGCAACATATTCTATGTCAGTGTTTCTCAACCTTGGCAACTTGAAGATGTGTGGACTTCAACTCCCAGAATTCCCCAGCCAGCATGACTGGCTGGGGAATTCTGGGAGTTGAAGTCCACACATCTTCAAGTTGCCATGGTTGAGAAACACTGTTCTGTGTGATAGAGATACTGAAATTCTATGTGCCATCTAGTGGTCATCCAACGTTGCACAACTCAGATCTAGTAACTCCACAAAGCAGGAGCTCATCTCAGCAGCTGTAGCAGCAAGTCATGTGGGACAGAGGTGGTACAAACAAATGCTTAGTCTCTGGAGTTGAGAATCATAAAGAAAATGGTTTTTTCTCTTTAAAAATCCCATAGATGTGCTCACCTGCCCAACTCAGGCAACAAACGGAAGAACTTTGTGCCGCTATTGATCAAGTCTTACAAGAGCCTTTGACCAGGGTACGCTAAATTTTAAAAACAATTTTGCTTGTTTGGGCACGTCCTTTCACACCCCGTAACTGAGCACCTATTGTTTTCAATCCACTCTTACAGCGCCGATGCAGCTCCTCTCCAAGCTCCCTGAAGAACATACTAGATTTGAATACAGGCAAAGTAAGTGATGAGTGCTAATGAAAATTCCCAAATAGCCAAATATGTGTCTCAATAGTAATTTGTTGTTGTTGTTGTTGTTGAAACAGGGATGAGGATGTGAATATTAAAATTAAGCAGGCAGTAAAAAGGGAGCTGCAGATCCTGATGCAGATCCAACATTCCTCTGGTTTTTCTTTTGATGCTGCATGCATTCACTTGCCCACACGAAGTCTATCTTCCCTACAGAAGTACTTGCAAAATGCAGTAATAACTCACATTCTAGGCAGCCAGGGAATAGCATGATGAATGTGGAAGAACTGTCTTTTTTTTTTCTTCTGTCTGGGTTGAGGGGTCTGCTGCTGGCCAGAGCATCATCATCACTATGCTGCATGTCTGTGTGTATGCTTTGTATGTTTGGCTTCAGGATACTTGGTTTAACCAGGATACTTGGTTTAACCCTGCCGCATCAGAGATGGAGGCCTAACAACATCATCCTGATGGGGTCATGTCAGTGGGGCTGAGAAAGGTTGGGGAGTCATAGAACAGATGATGGATAAATCCCACTGCAGCTCAGATATTGCAAGGACTGAATGTAACCATGCAGAGTTTCCTCCAGGGTGAGCCTCACTCAGTGGTTGCTCCAGTCTCCTAATCTTTCACCTTGCTTACTCAGATAACATAGAACAGCATTCTATCTTTTTTATTTTGATATATGTTTTATTGAAGAAATTTTTAACAAGATAAAAACAATACAAATATTAGAAAAGAAACGAAGTAAGGAAGAATAGTGAATAAATAAGAAAGAAAAAAGAAAAAGAAAGAAAAATGATAAAGAAGCGGCTTCCAATCTTTGCAAGAGAATTATAAAAGCATTTATATTTTACCCTCTCTCTCTGAGGTTACATCATAATTTCCTTCTTTTCATAAGTTACCCTTTCCACCCTTCATAAGCTACCCTGAGTCAAGAGGAGATTACAGAAGCTCATCAGTCAATAGTTTGTAGTTAAGAACTCTGCAGGCAGTGTTTCTCAACCGTGGCAAGATGTGTGGCCTTCAACTCCCAGAAATCCCCAGCCATCAAAGCTCACTCTGCTATAGGGGATCTTAATTCAACTTTCCCTTGATTATACTGAGGCATCTCCTCTTCTTGCTTAATGGAGCTATCTCACCTAGAGTGCTTGGTGATGATCCAGATACCAAGGTTTGACTATTTGGGTGCAGGGGTGTGTCTCCCGCATGGAGGGGTAGAATGTCCTTTAATGAATCAGTGGTTGTTATCATGTTTTGTAAACTTGATTTGATATCATCAGGGTCCTGTATTAAGTTCATTTGCTCCTCCTGAGAAGGCATAATAAGGGGTTGCATCGAGTCAGATTTATCTCCTTCCTTTGGTCTGATATATTTTTTTTGAAGAATATTATGTGGGGCAATGTTAATCAGAAACAGGCCTGGATATATCCTCCCATTCTGCCTTGGAAAGCTTCCTGGCAGTTAGATTATATCTCAAATTGTATTTATACCTATATTGGAGAAATTGGAAACCATCTTTTGTTTCTTCACTGTTATAGTCTCTTCTTTGTTCTTTAGCTATCTTTTCTTGCTTTTCTATATTTTTTACATTGTATTGTAACTATATATGTTGAAATTGAATACAGTTCTTAATAAAAAAAAAAAAAAGGAAAGCTTCCTGGCAGTTAGGAGGGGCAGGCACAGATATTTTGAAATTCTGTCATTGGCACAATTCCAAAGCTTTGTTGAAAGTGCTTGAGTCTTAAGAGCATTTGGGGTAGTACTGGTTGTTGAAACAACAGCACAAGCCTCTTGAAGCCTTGGCGGTGTGGAAGCCATGTTATCTCGTTAGTTCGATCAGTGTTACTCTACATCTGAGTAACTGGGACAGAGATTTCAGGATGGCCCTTTTTGTATTCCATCTTTGATTATTTATGTGGATCATTTCTATATATAACATGACTTTCCTCAATTGAAGTACATAGGTTTCATGTGGTCCTTCAGTACTAAGCTTTGAATTTTGCTTATCAGCTGTACTAGAGTTTGGCATAGTGCTCACACACTTGCAGGGGAGGGTTCTGCCTTGTATTGCCATTCTCAGCAGCTGTCTCACCTTCTTTTACAAGGCTAGGGAATCGTTCTTCTACTAGCCTTTTTTCCCCCCTAGCTTTTTGTTGGCCTCTGACAGCTGATCAACATATAGATATGACTGTGTGGGCAGTAAGCAGGCAGTTTTTTGCAACTAAGGACAGATCTGTGTTCACCTCTAATGAGTTTCCAGTTGAATCCTCTTCATGGGTCTCAGATTCCATTCTGGCTACTTCTCCCTCTTTGTCTATTCCTACTTTGTCTCTGAGCTTGTCAGAGTCCCAGTCAAATAAGGTATGATACTTATCAACTGTTGATTTAAGAGGCAGGGCAGACATAGGCCTTCTTTTTGCTGTTCAGATGGTCCTGGTTTTTTTTATTGTTTATCTTCTTCCTGCTGTTTTGAAGCTGTTCTATGACACTTCTTGATGCAGCCCTTTGCAGCTGCCTTTGTCATGCTGCTCTTCTTACTTCTGCCAGGCATGTTAGTATTCCTGGTCCCTCATTTCTGATACTTAATAAAACTCATAAAGCTTTAAAAACTAAAACATCAAACAATATAACAGCAAGATGAGGATAAGAGGTGTGGGTTAATAGATACAGGGAACAATGTGGTGTAGGAGAAGCAGCTCTTCACCTAAGCTCCTCATGCTTTTTTAGACTATTAGGATAATAGATTCAGATTCAGATCTAGCATAGCTGAGGCCACAGAAAACACCTGCTACCATAAATGGTAGTTGGCATGCTTGGGCATGACAAGGAAAAGCCCATACAGGTAGTCTTCATTTAGCACCCACAATGGGGACCGGCAACTCCATTGCTAAGCACTGTGGTTGTTAAGAGAATTATCATGTGACCGTGACTTACGATTTTACTTCTGCCTTCTCTATTAACTCTGCTTGTCACAAGCCAGTTATGAAGTACAGAAATGGTGATCACGTGACCGCAGGACTCCGTGAGGATTGGTTGCAAAGCTATTCTTTTTACACCTTCGTAACTTTGAACAGTTGTTAAATGAGGCAGTTGGTAAATGAAGACTACCTGTACCTAAACTGGGGCCCTGGTTACTGTTGCTGTTGGATTTCCACTGGACAGCCCAATCCTGACCTCCTGGCTGCAACCTTGTTTTCTGTCCTTCAACTGTGCCACTTCCACATCCAGGAGCTCTTCACAAGGAAATTGTCAGTGTGGATGATTATCCTCTTCACCCTTGGGCCACAAAGGCTGGTGAGCATGAATGCTTGCTGGGAACCCAAGAGTTTCAGCTGCTGCATGACTCCAATGTGAAGTTGGACTGTCAAGGCTGTACCATTGTCAGAGTCTAGCTGAAGTGAAGGACTTTTAAAGAACTAAGGGCAGAACTTGGCTCAGCATGGATGTTTCTGTACTTAAAAGGTTCATCATGAAGAAGAAGCACTTATGACTGCTTCAGTCATAAGTCTCACTCCTGGGGTCAATAAGACACACAGCTCAATGTTATGTATCTACTGTTCAAACAGCCATTTGAACAACAGTTCGGTGGAGTTCCCCCAGGTAGGGACATCCTAAGCAATCAGATATCTAGTCTAAATCCACCTCCTTTTCACACTCTGGTTGAACAACTAGCAATCTTACAGCAGTTGTGTGTAAGAGCACTGGTGACAGTTACAGTGCTGGCTGAAGTGATGAAATTTGTTACCAACAAACTGTACCTGATGGTGCCTTCCTCATGTGGAACCCAGTGTCCATGACCATGACGCTGTATTTGGCTGCCCAAACAGTTAGCTCTCAACAAGCAATTCATTGCTACACCTCAACTGTCAAGTGAGCCATATCCAGCACGACTGTGTGAAGCAGCTCCCAGTCTGTGCCTGGGTTCTGCACTTTAAGAATTGGTGGAACCTTCGGTGGCAGCTATCTCTCAATCTCACCCCAGCCTCACCAGGGTGTTGTGTTGGTAAGAGGCATGCCCTACAACTCAACTGAACCAAATGTTTGAGATGGAGTAGATATACATTTCAAGGCCTACTGTTCATAGCAGTCCCAACACTGCCACCCCGCATGAAGGATATAGGAAAAGCACCATCTACTTGCATCAGCAAAGGATCGTTACCTTGTCATGGTGCTGCAGCTTGAGCACCTCAATGATGCCATGAGCTAAACTGTGAAGGGCCACCCAAGACAGGAAGGTCATGACAGAGAGGTCAGACTAAATGCGATCCCTGGGGAAGGTAATGGCAACCCACCCCAGTATTCTTGCCATGAAAACCAAATGGATCAGTACAACCAGAGATATGTCGGTATAACATTGGAAGATGAGACTCCCAGGTTGGAAGATGGTCAAAATGCTACTGGGGAGGAACAGAGGATGAGCTCAACTAGCCCCAGACGTGATGACGCAGCTAGCTCAAAGCCGAAAGGATGGCTAGTGGCCAATGGTGCTGGTGGTGAACGGCAAATCTGATGTTCTAAGGATCAACACACCATTGGAACCTGGAATGTAAGATCTATGAGCCAGGGCAAATTGGATGTGGTTATTGGTGAGATGTCAAGATTAAAGATAGACGTTTTGGGCATCAGTGAACTGAAATGGACTGCAATGGGCCACTTCACATCAAATGACCACCAGATCTTCTACTGTGGACAAGAGGACCACAGAAGAAATGGAGTAGACTTCATAATTAATAGTAAAGTGGCTAAAGCAGTGCTTGGATACAATCCAAAAAACGACAGAATGATCTCAATTCGAATTCAGGGCAAGCCATCTAACATCACAGTGATCCAAATATACGCCCCAACCACAGATGCTGAAGAAGCTGAAGTAGAGCAGTTCTATGAGGATCTACAGCACCTACTGGACAACACGCCTAAAAGAGATGTTATTTTCATCACAGGAGACTGGAATGCTAAGGTGGGCAGTCAAATGACACCTGGAATTACAGGTAAGCATGGCCTGGGAGAACAAAACGAAGCAGGACATAGGCTGATAGAATTTTGCCAAGACAACTCACTCTTCATAACACTCTCTTCCAACAACCTAAGAGATGGCTTTATACATGGACTTCACCACATGGACAACACTGAAATCAGATTGACTACATCCTTTGCAGCCAAAGGTGGTGGACATCTATACAGTTGGTAAAAACAAGACCTGGAGCTGACTGTAGTTCAGATCATGAACTTCTTCTTGCACAATTTAGGATCAGACTAAAGAGATTAGGGAAGACCCACAGATCAGCTAGATATGAGCTCACTAATATTCCTAAGGAATATGCAGTGGAGGTGAAGAATCGATTTAAGGGACTGGACTTAGTAGATAGGGTCCCGGAAGAACTATGGACAGAAGTTCGCAACATTGTTCAGGAGGCGGCAACAAAATACATCCCAAAGAAAGAGAAAACCAAGAAGGCAAAATGGCTGTCTGCTGAGACACTAGAAGTAGCCCAAGAAAGAAGGAAAGCAAAAGGCAACAGTGATAGGGGGAGATATGCCCAATTAAATGCAAAATTCCAGAGGTTAGCCAGAAGAGATAAGGAATTATTTTTAAACAAGCAATGCGCAGAAGTGGAAGAAGACAATAGAATAGGAAGGACAGGAGACCTCTTCCAGAAAATTAGAGGTAAATTCCAGGCAAAAATGGGTATGATCAAAAACAAAGATGGCAAGGACCTAACAGAAGAAGAAGAGATCAAGAAAAGGTGGCAAGAATATACAGAAGACCTGTATAGGAAGGATAACAATATCGGGGATAGCTTTGACGGTGTGGTCAGTGAGCTAGAGCCAGACATCCTGAAGAGTGAGGTTGAATGGGCCTTAAGAAGCATTGCTAATAACAAGGCAGCAGGAGACAATGGCATCCCAGCTGAACTGTTCAAAATCTTGCAAGATGATGCTGTCACGGTAATGCATGCTATATGCCAGCAAATTTGGAAAACACAAGAATGGCCATCAGACTGGAAAAAATCAACTTATATCCCCATACCAAAAAAGGGAAACACTAAAGAATGTTCAAACTATCGAACAGTGGCACTCATTTCACATGCCAGTAAGGTAATGCTCAAGATCCTGCAAGGTAGACTTCAGCAATTCATGGATCGAGAATTGCCAGATGTACAAGCTGGGTTTAGAAAAGGCAGAGGAACTAGGGACCAAATTGCCAATATCCGCTGGATAATGGAAAAAGCCAGGGAGTTTCAGAAAAACATCTATTTCTGTTTTATTGACTATTCTAAAGCCTTTGACTGTGTGGACCATAACAAATTGTGGCAAGTTCTTAGTGGTATGGGGATACCAAATCATCTTGTCTGCCTCCTGAGAAATCTGTATAACGACCAAGTAGCAACAGTAAGAACAGACCACGGAACAACGGACTGGTTTAAGATTGGGAAAGGAGTATGGCAGGGCTGTATACTCTCACCCTACCTATTCAACTTTACGCAGAACACATCATGTGACATGCTGGGCTTGAGGAATCCAAGGCTCGAGTTAAAATCGCTGGAAGAAACATTAACAATCTCAGATATGCAGATGATACCACTTTGATGGCTGAAAGCGAAGAGGAACTGAGGAACCTTATGATGAAGGTGAAAGAAGAAAGTGCAAAAGCTGGCTTGCAGCTAAACCTCAAAAAAACCAAGATTATGGCAACCAGCTTGATTGATAACTGGCAAATAGAGGGAGAAAATGTAGAAGCAGTCAAAGACTTTGTATTTCTAGGTGCGAAGATTACTGCAGATGCTCACTGCAGTCAGGAAATCAGAAGACGCTTAATCCTTGGGAGAAGAGCAATGACAAATCTCGATAAAATAGTTAAGAGCAGAGACATCACACTGACAACAAAGGTCCGTGTAGTTAAAGCAAAGGTGTTCCCCATAGTAACATATGGCTGCGAGAGCTGGACCATAAGGAAGGCTGAGAGAAGGAAGATCGATGCTTTTGAACTGTGGTGTTGGAGGAAAATTCTGAGAGTGCCTTGGACTGCAAGAAGATCAAACCAGTCCATCCTCCAGGAAATAAAGCCAGACCGCTCACTTGAGGGAATGATATTAAAGGCAAAACTGAAATACTTTGTCCACATAATGAGAAGACAGGACACCCTGGAGAAGATGCTGATGCTAGGGAGAGTGGAAGGCAAAAGGAAGAGTGGCCGACCAAGGGCAAGGTGGATGGATGATATTTTAGAGGTGATGGACTTGTCCCTGGGGGAGCTGGGGGTGTTGATGACCGACAGGAAGTTCTGGCGTGGGCTGGTCCATGAAGTCATAAAGATTCGGAAACGACTAAACAACAACCATCTACTTGATGTAGGTGGTACATGAAGGAATCTGGTAATCAGGGGCAACTGGAGGGAAGAGAAGTCACTGAAATTCAGCATACCCCACTATGCAGAATAGTTGGTCATCCATGACATAATCTATGTGATAGAATGCCAGATGTCTTTGGACCATCCAGCTGCTTGCCATTTGATGCTGCTTCAACCGCTGATACAAGCAGCTTGCTCTGCTTGAGATTTGGTGTCCTGCTGTTAGTTGGCAACACGGGCTGCCTAATGTTGTCCGAGGTAGCAAGGAGATTTGGATGATGCCTAAATAAATGTTTAAGCATCCCTGAAGTCAAAAGATACCTAGTGTCTGTCCTCCTGTTGACCCATGTCTTTCAATAATTGTAGACAAATAATATAGGTCTTCAAGCAGAAGATTAACTACTTCCATACCTTGCTGCCTCAGGCCCATATCTTGCCCACTTGAGTGGTAGTGGGTGGTCTGCTGGCATGCCTGGATCACAACTACCAGTACATAATGCAGAGGAGGCAGCAACGTCTCCTCCTGGCTTCACCCTCAGCCCCTGGGTTGCTAGCAGTCAGCTGTCTTCCCAAAGTATGAACACCACCATCTCCTCTACTTGCATGGCTGCAAGAGCGCTTCCTCTAGCATTGGGTCCTTCTTTGGCTTCACCCATCACAGTGCAGCTCAGAAGCAGTGGACATAGTCAAGCTTCCTTACAGCAACTTCCTTCCTCCTTCCTTGGCCAGTAAATCTTGGCCAGGTGCTCCCTTTGGCTAGCGCTCTGCAGTGGCTCTCCCAGAGTGCCAGATGTTCCTTAAATGCCTGCTGCTTCATTCCAAAACCCAACCCTGATCACACACCCTAAACCTAAGCCAATAACAGTAGAGACATGACCAATCCCTCCCAATGTACTGGCTGAGGTAGAAGAATTCAAAAGACAAAGACCCAAAGTGCAAGAGACAAGACAATTTCCAATCACAGCAGCTAAAACAAACAGGACGCTTGAAACATTTATACCCAGACCAAAACCAACACTCCATTTCAGCCTGTGTTTGGAACAAAACATCCAAAACATGCATGCTTAGGTGTGGCCACACACAAAAAAAGCACTTGTTCTATGCAAGTACAGTTTACCCATGAATATTTTGTACAACTCTAGTTCAATGCACAGCTTTCTTACTGCCTTTGCTGTTTGGTGGTAATGGAAAGTAAATTTCGGCAGTGCCCAAATGTAACAATTTAGCAAAAAGTTTCTGCACAATTCCATACTGCTCTTACCTGATGTTGTTGTATTCCTTGCAGACATCTACAGCTTCACAGAGGCGAGCTGGGCGGGAAACAAAATATGTAAGTATCTTCATAACAAGGCCTTCACATCTGACTCCACCTTTGAGAGGAATTCTGAACATGTATAGAGATCTGCTTCCAATAACTGAATAACTGAAATGAGTCTGAAAACTACAGCTTAGGTTAAGAGCTTGCAGAGCTGAGAATAGCATTTCTTTATCTTGCTCTTTTCATTCTGAATTAAGTACTAATCAAAGTATCTTGTGATTTCGTTAGAAGCAAGAATGGTGCATTCAAATTCACATTATGAGTTATAATTGCATTAATTTTTACATTTATCAGGCTGAATGACAGAAATCCATCTCTGAGGAATGAAGAGCATACACATTTTAGAAAGCATTGGATTTTATTCATCTCTATTCCAGCAGCTGTCATCATAAATTTCTGTGGAGAAGACATGTTCAAACTAAGTTGGATTTTCTTCCACTTCATTATCATAAAGAGATATAGAAGGATAGTAACTGCATTTCCCTTATATCAGTAATGAAATGGGTGAAAAACCAATGGAAGGCTTTAATTTTTCTTTGATGTACATTGTATAAACCTTAGTAAAGAGTTTCATTAGGGCTACCACACATTAATTGTGAAAATCCAGAAAGCAGCAAAGATATACAGAAAACTCAAATTTGCTGCCCTAGAGTGTGTCATGTTCCCCGTTCCAATGTTTCTGCATCGTAACGGTTCTCTTGCCATGGTGCTGATACGTGTTCTGGCTGGGAGGGTGCTGCTGCGAGCCTTGTACTGAAAACGTGCTGATCTGTGCCAGGAGGAATGTGTTTAGACTATCTCTGAAATGTCAAGGTCTCTCTGCCCGTTGAGCAGCAGAGCTCGTTAGGAGCACCTGGGAATGTGGGGTGAACTGTATGTGAGGGAGGGGCTGGGCTGCTGTTTGTAAGATGCTATTTAGTTTGAGTTTAGGCGCGCTTTTCTCATTCTCAGCTTTTTACCTGTTTGCACCCTTTTCTAAATAAACTCAGAACCTGAATTGTCATTTTGAGTCTGAGCGTTTTATTGGAATTAAGGCAACCATCACATAAAGCTGAGAATCATTTTCCAAACCAACATCGCTGCTCTTTACTGGAAAATTTTCTTGTGAAAGAGGATCCAGTGATGGCTGAGGGGGGAGAGGATCTTACAGAGTTTGATGAACGGGCAGAACAAGCTCCAGAGTCAACGGCCACCAGCAGGGACCCGAGCCCTGTTCCTGCCCGAGCAACCTCTCAGTCGGGGGGCTCCTATTCTACAGCAGGATCAAAGAAACCCCAGCAGGATGACAGATCGGGGCAGGAGCAATTTCTATGGGATGCACTGATGGACCCTCAGCCCGGGCCACCCTGCTCAACATGGAAGCTCCGCTGGCCAGACACTCCGTTGGGAGTGGGACCCGAGGTGTCAAGGAGCCCTCCACAGGAGGGACTGGGGCTGGAGGACTCTGCCACGTCGGACCGAATCAGGGTCCTGGAATCCAAGATCGAATCCATGGAACATGTCTTGCGCTCCATGTCGGCTGCATTTGGGGACCTTGTAAGAATCGTCAAAGGTCCCGGGGCGATGCG
This sequence comes from Candoia aspera, assembly GCF_035149785.1. Taxonomy (NCBI): domain Eukaryota; kingdom Metazoa; phylum Chordata; class Lepidosauria; order Squamata; family Candoiidae; genus Candoia; species Candoia aspera. The sequence goes on along the minus strand of NC_086153.1, from coordinate 129,576,082 downwards.
GCCGCCCAGCCTCCCACCTTCCCCCTCACTGCCTCAGGGAGGGAGCACCCCACCACGGGACTCGCCACTGGGTCCAAGGGGATCTACTCCCATAGGGGTGGCTCCGAGACAGCCATCCAGTGGGGTTCAACATATTGGGGGAACCCCCCCGGGACTTCCCGGTGAAATTTGATGGGGACCCTGCTAACCTGTCCTTCTTTCTCACCAATGCTGCCAGTTTCATGAGACGGCATGGCCACCTCTTCCCGTTGGAGGACGAGAAGATAGCGGCAGTGACCACGAAATTGAAAGGCAGAGCTGCGGACTGGTATGTCCAAATGGCGGAAATTGGGGCTCCAGCCCTGGCCTCATTTGATGCCTTTTTGGCTGCCTTAAAGCACTACTTCGAAGATCCCTTAGCTAAGGAAAGAGCTAAGGACGCGCTGAAAGCACTTGTGCAGGGGCAGAAGCCGGTGGCTGACTATGCACTAGAATTTAAAGTTTTGGCAGGCAAACTCCCTGAATGGTCTGAGGCTACCCTGATTGATCGCTTTAAGGATGGCCTCAATTGTGAGGTCTTACGTTGGGCTCTGGGGCGAGATGATCCCAACTCATTGCATGATTGGATCTGCCTCGCTGGTAAAGCAGAACATGCCCAGCACACCTTCATGATGGCCACAAGAGAGGACAAGCCCGTCTCATCTGGCCGCACTCTGGGGCTGGCATCTACCTCGCGATGGGATACGGAGAAGCAGCGCCGATTTGTCCGGGGCCAATGCATCACCTGTGGGAAGCCAGGTCACCGAGCTCTTGACTGCCCCAAAACTAAGGCAGTAGAGCGTCCCACGAAAGTGCTTCAAAAGCCAACCAAGAAAGCCTACTCATCGGGTGACAGGAGCTCTGGCTACTGCAGATGACGAAGACGTCTACACCCCAGAAGAAGAATTAGATGCGTTGGAGCAGTTGGCGGGAAACGCTTTCCACCTGTCTTAACCGGCGCCGCAGGGCAGGTGGTACAATCCGGGCACAACTCTAATGGGGTGAGTGCTGATTGCCCTATTCTTGCTGTTAAAGTTGACTTGGGCTTTCAGAAAAAATCTATTGAGGTCTGGGCTTTGCTAGACTTCGGATGTTCTAGGTGCTTGATCCATCCTGATTTAGTCAAGGAATTGGATTTACCCTGCTTCCCCCTCCCAACGCCGCTGCATTTCCAGCAGCTTGATGGCTCTACTGCGGGGGGGGGGGGGCAGCAACCCACTTCACGGGGGAAGTTGCATTGCGCATGGGGTCCCACTTCGAGCTTAAACAGTTTATAGTGATTCCTGTGGGGAATCCCCTGGTGGTACTAGGGATCCCATGGTTCGCTTCCCACAACCCCTACATCAATTGGCGCTCCCGCTCCATTACCTTTGAGGATGGCTTCTATCAAGCTCCTCTGCTGGGACGTGCCATGCCTCCAACGGCTGGGCAAGCAGAGATTGTGGCTTCCCCCCCTCCCCCATCCCCCTTGGAGGGTCTTCCAGCCACGTACTCGGACTTTGCGGATGTCTTTGGGGAGGAGGAAGCCGACCAATTGCCCCCCCATCGCAAAACTGACTGTTCCATCGAACTCCTTCCTGGCATTCCCTTGCCAAAGCCAAAGATTTACCCTATGACTAAAAAGGAACTCTCCGCGTTGCGGGAGTTCATTGACAAGAACCTCGCTCGAGGCTTCATTGAACTGGCAAATTCGCCGGTCGGAGCGCCCGTTTTGTTTCAAGAAAAGAAGGATGGCAGCCTAAGACTTTGCACGGACTACCACGGGTTAAATTCCGCCTCCCTTTCCAACAAGTACCCTCTGCCTCTCGTCAAAGACATGCTCTCACATCTGTCTACCGGCAGAGTTTTCTCCAAGTTGGATCTTCGCGAAGCATACTACCGCATTCGCATTCGGGAGTGGGATGAATGGAAGACTGCTTTTAATTGCCCACTGGGTTCTTTTCAATATAAAGTTCTCCCATTTGGGTTGGCAGGGGCTCCAGGGGTGTTTATGCAACTAATCAATGAGGTTCTGCATGACCACTTGTTTAAAGGTGTATTGGTGTATTTGGATGATGTTCTCATTTACACTAAATCCTTAAAGGAGCATGAATGCCTGCTAAAACAGGTGCTTACCAAGCTTAGACATGCCAAGCTTTATGCTAAGCTGTCTAAATGTGAGTTTCACAAGTCTCGCTTGGATTACCTTGGCTACAGGATTTCAGCTAAGGGCATTGAAATGGATCCTGTCAAAATTCAAGCCGTGCTTTCTTGGGAACGCCCCAGAACCCGGCGGCAGCTTCAAAGTTTCCTGGGATTTGCCAATTTTTACAGGTCCTTTGTCAGAGGGTTCGCTGAAATTGCTCTGCCCCTCACTGATTTGTTACGAACTAAGGGGGTGGGGGAGACCCACAAGGTTAAGAACCCGGGGGCTGTGCTGAATTGGACCCCTGCATGTCAGGCCGCTTTTGATCAACTTAAAGTTCTTTTTACGGAGGAGCCCATACTCTCCCACCCCAACCCAGATCTTCCCTTCGTCGTTCAGGTTGACACGTCTGACTTCTCTATTGGGGCTGTTTTGTTGCAGAAGGATTCTGCTGGGGTTTTGAAACCCTGTGCGTATCTGTCCCGAAAATTTTCGGAGACTGAGAGGCATTGGCATGTTTGGGAGAAGGAGGCTTTTGCCATAAAGGCTGCCTTAGAGGCTTGGAGGCATCTTTTGGAGGGGGCTTCTTCCCCCTTTGAGGTTTGGACGGATCACTGCAACCTCGAGGCACTCCGCGCGCCCAGGCGCCTCACCCCGAAGCAGATTAGGTGGGCTCAATTTTTCAGCCGTTTTAATTTCCAACTAAAATTCCTCCCTGGGAAGAAGAATTTTATGGCTGACGCTCTTTCCCAATTGCCTCAGGATGAGAGCCCAGTCTCAGATGTCGTGGGCACTGTTCTGTCGGGCCCACAACTGGGTTTGGCGGCTGTCACCCGCAGCCGCGCACGGGGCCAGCCGCCTCCTCCTGCCTCGCAGGTTCACAAGCCACCTGCTTTGTCCACTTCATTGCACTCTGCTTTTGTCTCAGCACTCCGCTCAGATCCATGGTTTCTGGCTAACGCTGACAAGGTGTCCATTGAGCATGACCTCGCTTGAGTCAAGGGGCGGTTGTATGTACCTGACTCACAACGTTCCACTGTACTGTCACGGTCTCATGACAGCAAGCTGGCTGGTCATTTTGGCTTTCTAAAGTCCCTCCATCTCACCCGTAGGCAGTTCTGGTGGCCTGCTCTCCGTAAGGATGTTAAGGCTTATGTGGCTTCTTGCCCTGTCTGTGCTATGTCAAAACGGGCTGTGGGTAAGCCCCAGGGGCTGCTACAGCTGGTGGCTGACCCTGCACACCCTTGGGATGTGAGTTCCATGGATTTCATTGTGGACCTGCCCCCCAGCCAAAAGAAAACTCTCATTTGGGTGGTTAAGGACTACTTTTCTAAACAGGCACATTTTGTGCCCTGCGCTGGTATTCCCTCAGCTCAACAACTGGCAAAACTCTTTTTGGTACATGTGTACCGCCCACACGGATGCCCCTCCCGTTTGGTGACCGATAGGGGCACACAATTTACTTCCAGGTTTTGGCGGGCTTTTTTGAAACTGATTGGCACTGAACAGGCATTGTCTACTGCATGGCATCCCCAGACTGACGGATCCACTGAAGTCCTTAATGCCACTTTGGAACAATTCCTGCGCTCTTATATAAACTATCATCAGGATGATTGGGTTGACTTGCTTCCATTCGCTGAGGTGGCTTACAACAATGCTGTCCACCAGAGCACGGGTCAAACCCCATTTCGCATTGTTTCTGGTAGGGATTTTGTTCCCATCCCTGAATTTCCCCAGCCACCTGCTCCGGCTGTTGACGCCGGTGACTGGGGCTCCTGGCTAGCTGATTCCTGGCCAGTCATTCGCATGGCTCTTCGAGAAGCTCAGGAGACTTATAAGAAACATGCGGATCGCCACCGCTGCTGCCAGCCGGCTTTTCAAGTGGGGGATTTAGTCTGTCTACTAGATTTATAAAGTCCCCTCAGCCATCAAAGAAATTGGCTCATAAGTTCATTGGTCCTTTCCCGATTGCTGCAGTGATTAATCCTGTCACTGTGCGTTTGGATTTGCCTCATAATTTGAAGTGTTTGCATCCTGTTTTTCACTGCAGTTTGCTCAAGCCTGCTCACGATTCGTCCCGCTGGCATCCTCGCTCTCCTCCCCCTCCACCGATCATGATTGATGGGCAGCAACACTTCGAAGTTAAGGAGGTGCTGGACTCTCGCAGACTGCGGGGAACTCTTCAATACTTGGTCCGCAGGAAACACTTTCCACATCCTGAATGGGTTGCTGCCCGAGATGTTCTTGCCCCTGATTTAATACGTGCTTTTCATGTTGCTTGCCCTTCTAAGCCCTCTGATAGCTGATTTTTTTGGGGGGGGCGGTATGTCATGTTCCCCGTTCCGATATTTCTGCATCGTAACGGTTCGCTTGTCATGGTGCTGATACGTGTTCTGGCTGGGAGGGTGCTGCTGCGAGCCTTGTACTGTAAACGTGTTGATCTGTGCCAGAAGGAATGTGTTTAGACTATCTCTGAAATGTCAAGGGGTCTCTGCCCGTTGAGCAGCAGAGCTCGTTAGGAGCACCTGGGAATGTGGGGTGAACTGTATGTGAGGGAGGGGCTGGACTGCTGTTTGTAAGATGCTATTTAGTTTGAGTTTAGGCGCGCTTTTCTCATTCTCAGCTTTTTACCTGTTTGCACCCTTTTCTAAATAAACTCAGAACCTGAATTGTCATTTTGCGTCTGAGCATTTTATTGGAATTAAGGCAACCATCACAGAGTGGTTGTCTGAATTTTTGTATCTTGGACCCAATAGTTCTAGTTTTATATTAAAGCTTTGAACTGAAAGTTTGGTGTAGTGGTTAAGGCATCAGGCTAGAAACTGGAAGACCATGAGTCCAGCTGGGTGACCTGGGGCCAGTCACTCTCTCTCAGCCCTAGGAAGGATGCAATGGCAAACCACTTCCTTGCCAAGAACACTGTAGGGACTTGTCCAGGCACTCACCAGGAGTGAAAAACTGACTTGAAAGCGCGCACGCACACACACACAAAATAGATTTAACAGAACTAGCAAGGAAATAGTTAATTACTGGCACTGAGGACAAAAGGTTATAACAGAAAAGATGGAATTTATAATTGGGGGACAAGGCTTTAAAAAAAGTTCTATGTGATGTTGTGCTTTACAACCACATGGGATTCATTTCATAACGGCAACCAGACCTTCCGCAACCGCTGTCATGAGTTGGTGCAGTCACGTGACTTCACGCTTAATGACCATGTAGTTTACAAATGGAGCTGCTGATCCCAGTTACTGTTGTTAAGCGAAGACTACCTGTATTTCAAGATAGGTTAATGTGGTATGTTTAGGGAACATGAGAAAATTCAGCACACATGCATTATTAATCTTATAACAAGACTTCTTCTTATTCATGTCTTTACACCAAATGTGGACTGCACCACCCTTCAAGCAGAGGACACTCTCAAAATAGAGGGACTTCTGGTATAAAATGAACCTCATAGTCATCCTATTTATAAGCTGGCTTCTTGTTTTTTCTGATGGATCAATGGACAACTCCAAGGAGAAGCAATAAACAGCTGGTTTATTTTGTTCTATATTGCTTAGTCAATAAAAGAGAGAGAGCCAGAGAGAGAAAGAGATGACAAATTCTATTCTGCCTGTGCTATGCCAATCCTCTGTGATCATTTACCCAAATGGAAGTGATCGTTCTGTCCCTCTGCTGAAATATTGTCATTATGATTATGCAAGAAATATACAGTTGTTGGTTATTTGTTATAAATATGAAAGTTTCCATCAAATAGGACTCATCTCTAGTATGTCTATAATTTAAAGGTGGGTACGGTGAATACCTGAGATTGCTAATGGACATACTTTTTCTTTTTAGCACCTTTTCCTCTTTGCTTACATCTCAAGTGGCTCTACAATATTGGGCTGATTTCTGTTTGTTCGTTATATTAAAAAAGGAAAGGAAAAACACCTGGCCTCTCAGTTCATTTTCCACTTGTAAAGTCAACCTATTTATAGTTTTTTCTCAAGACAAAACAAAAACAAAAACAGATGCCTAAATCAAGTTAAAACAAAATGAAAAACCCAGTGATGGGAACAGAAGTGTGTACTATTGAATCCTCTCTTCTTAATATAAGTAATTCGCCTTAATATAAATGAAAAATTCTTTTCACTGAGCTAATATTATAAATATTTTGTTTCAGGCCAACCTCTACTTAACGGCTCCTTCAGTGACTGAGACTCAAAAGGTACATTTCTAGATCATTACTATCTTCATATTATTAATTAGGTTGAGCGAGCAGATCACATTCTCAGACTCAATGTGATTTGAATAAAAATTCAACACAATTACAAAACTGTGGCTGACACAGCAATAAAGATGTAGCATCAAAGCAGGCATTAAGAATTATCATTATCTTGAAAGAGTCCTTGGAAATTATTTCTTTTCATATCATAACTCTCTTAAGAAAATATGCTCCAAGTAAAGATGGAATGAAGTAACTTGGCTCTGCTGGAAATCTATATGCATGCCTATATGTGTAGGGCCATCCCACATAGTACACAAAGCACTCAATTTTTAATGTGCACTGAAAACTCTACTATTTTGGCCCCAGTAGAGATCTGTGCCCCTCTGATGTTTTCTTGCTGAAATCTAACCCCAGTTCTCTCCCTCCAATCCCCAGAATGCACACATACGCACATGTTCTGTACTGTATATCTTAATCAGCTGCTTTTGATGGAAAGGAAAGGGAGAACTTGTGATGGTTCTTCACTAGCAATCCTTAGCAGACCAGTCCTTAATATGGCAGTGGAATGAGCTTGAGGCATAACCGGCATAACCATGTGTTATCTTGGGGTGGACAACCTATGTCACTAAGGCCACATTAGATCTTTTTTTCACCCTTCACTGCCACCATCCCCAACCACGACTACTGAAAACTGATTGCCATGGTGAGAAAGAAACAAAAACTCTAGTGGAAGCCCTAGCATTTGTATATCACAAGCAAAAAGAAAACTCCTAGGGCCTGGCCACAGGTGTGATAAGGCCTCATTCTCTTAGTAGAGTTTGGTCTCCTTAAAAATTTAAGTATGGCTTTTGGCCACAAAAACCCTGTTGGCAGATTGCTGGGAAAGCCTTTAGCCCAGGAGAGATCAGAAAAGTCACACACACCAGGCATTTCTATAAAAATAATTTATTTACAGAAAGCAAAACAAAAGCAAAACATATTTAAAGGACTTAGCTCTCATTGAGAGCTACCTAGCTTGGCTACATATCGGCACAGAGAAAAAAAAGGAAGTGAAACAAGTCCGGGCAGGTTCCTCCCCCCAGGCAATTGCCATCAAGCACGTGAAAGGAGACAATCAAATACAACCTCTTCACCCGGCCAAAATGATTAGGTACAATAGCAGTCTTAATTGTTAGTAGGAAAACATCAACAAACCCATTGTCCTGCCCCTGCATTATGCTGCCTCTTTTTACTCTCCTTTGTTTCACTGCTGGCTGATATTTTGAGATACAGAAAAGGGCAGTCTTGGGGTTAGGGAGAAACATTGGGGTTCCCGGCTCTTCCGTTGATGCTGTAAATTGTCAAAGAAGACTGGTTCCTTATTCAGCTCCCTACTTTTTCTCCAAAATCTGATGGATGAGTTGTAACTAAACAGCAGTTCTAGACAGTGGGTTGGGTTGGGCAGGGGAAAGGGGCTTTCAGCAACTATTTATCCATCAGTTCCCTATCCAGCATGTGGTTGTTAGTTAAGAGAGGGAATGCATATATTTATTTATGAATGAAGGGAAACCTTAAATACACCCAGAGAACAATCTAGTCTTGGGCTTCTTAACCTTTTTGTGCCATGGACCCCTTTGAGAACCTGGTGAAAGCTATGGACACTTCTCAGAAAAATGTATTTCAATGCATAAAATAAAACATATAGGATTTTACATAGTATTACAAAGGGAAATTATTGTGCTCAATTACGGTTATCGGAATATTAAAAAATAAATATATAATATATTAATGTAGGTAAAAATAAAATTCTAAGTTTTTTCCCCATCCAAATTCATGGACCCCCTGAAACCTATCCACAGATACCCAAGAGGCCCATGGTCCCCAGGTTCAGAACTCCTGATCTAATCCATGAATCTGGCAGCAAAATTTCAAGGAGTGTATGAGCCTGGTGGCAATGCTAAAATAATACTTCAAAGTAAGTCCTGTTAAACTTTGGTCTGAGTGGAGTTCTTGGTGCTCTCTGAGCCTGGTTGTTTTCTTGCAGACGTTTCATTGCCCGACTAGACAACGTCTTCAGTGGGAAGAAGGTCTGAGTATCAGATTCAACTGTTTCCCATCTATAGTGAAGCTCTATCTGGCAATCTAGGCCTGCTGTAATAGTTGAGGCTGTCCTGGGTGTCATAGAGAGGGACACAGCCAGACGTGCATTTCAGAATACTTATTAATCTGAAGAGTGGTTGCCTGCAAAATTGCTCCATACTAGGAAAAGTGGAAATAACATTAACAGTGCCTACGCAAAATGTACTCATGCATTTCTAATAATGGTTGTCTGTTCTCACATGATGGAGCAAAAGATTTAGTGAAATGGTTTTTTAGGAATAATATATATTCTGCGAAGAGTTAACTCCCCAGGGTTCCAAACTGCCCTTTGAATGTAAAATATGCCTAAAAACAGTGCAATGCTTGTTTTGGGGTTTATAGCTGAATAGTCTGGTCACACAATTTTATTAATTGTAAAACAAAATCCAGTAACTTGTTTATTAACATAAACAAGTTAAGTTGAGAAATGCTGATTGTGAGCAGTAACACCACTGCATTCCATAATCTTTAAAGTTTTATCTTCATTCATAGGGTCATGAGTGGAAGTTTGTTAATTAAAATTTCCCACCTCATAACTCATGTTGGGAAGGAAACTAGTACTGGAAAAGATATGCCTAAACTAGATCATATTATTACTGGGCATAGCATTCCAAATGTCTTAGCTTTCTGTTCTTTTAACATTCAGTTTTTAGCTCATATTTAAGACTATGTAAAGAAACAGTCTTTGAAAAGATGATTTCTTGAGCAGATCACATATAACTTGAAGAAGTTATTCACAGGGAGTAGTTATGTAGAGACCTGTGAGGAAGGAAACTGTGGAGGAAGAAGCAGAAACAGGACAGAAGCAAATATTGGTGCATTTCCTTAGGATTTGCTCCCATGTGGCATGAGTAAGAAGTTAATGTTTACTGCAAGGCGATACATTAAAAATTTGGATAAAGAATCTCTGTATTTCTCTAGAATCCCAGAAAAAAAAACTCAAAATACACTTTGTAAACCTGTGTGTGTGTGTGTGTGTGAAAAGTCAACACCTATGGAATGTGTTGTTTCATAAATAAATAAGAGCAAATAAAAGAATCCCCCCCTGCAGAATTTATAGAGGAGAATAATTTATTTGGCTGGGGAAAAGAAGCAACTTAATATTTATCTATTGAAGGCATTTACCACTGACTGTTTTGATCCATGAACGTAAAATATTATTACCCTGAGTCATCAGCTGAGATGCCTGACTTTTACTGCATTTAGATTTAAGATTTTCTGATAATGCAAAATGTTCCATGGATATTACTACAAAGAAATATAGCACTGTGATAGAAGAATGACCAGGAAAACATGTTAAGTAATTTATCATTTAGTGCAGTAGAACTCTTAGTATAGGAAAACTCTGCAATTTGCTATATTAAACTAGAGCGCCTGTCTGATTTTTTTTATTTGGAAATCCTGCTTTTTCTGGCTTCTTGACACTTGTATATACTGCATTTTCACATGAAAAAAAAATTGGAAAAACCATGACTCGTGAGGAGATTTTTCCATACCACGGATAGTGTTATTAAGGTTAACTTCTATGGGCACTCCCATTGCATGTAAGATTGTTGTATGCAACATTTGCTTTAGCATATGAGAAGTTCTCAGGGTTTAGGAGCTTACGGAAATGGCAGAGCTGACCAGTTTGGTCAGGGGAAGAATGATAAAGACTTTTTTAAAAGACGGGAAACCTTCTATGGGCTTTTTGCAGAAAGATGAAAAGACAGAACCAATGATTTATGGATTTGGGGATTAGAAAGGGTTAAAGAGGGAGGGGAAAGAGTAAGATGGCAATTACTTGATAGAATGGCAGAAGTAAAAAAAAAAATGTTCACTTCTTTTTTCCTTATTTTTCTTTTCATTTTTTATACTTTTATTGTATTGTAAAATTCTAACTTTTTAAAAAAGAAAAGATCTCATGTTTTAAGGATATATTCTGTATTCTATTATCGTTCCCCTAAATTAGTAGTTCTGACTTAGGCACTTTTTGATGCCCAGACCGTCAGTGGTGGCCACTTGCATGATGCATGGAAATACAGTAATAGTTACTATATATTTTACTTTGCTTTACTTTACTTTATTTATTCATTAGATTTATATCCCGCCTTTCCTCCAGGAGCTCAAGGAGGCATACCTCCAACAACCCTGTGAGGTAGGTCTGGCTGGAAGAGAGTGATGAGCTAAAAATAAGTCACGCAGTAAGTTTTCATGGCTGAGGGTGGACTTCAGCCTGGGTCTCCCTGGTCAGAGCCCAATCAGTGAACCGTTACACTACAGTTAAGCTTCTCAGGGCTGACGAGCTTCGCATTCAGTGCCAGCACAGAAGGCCGATCCATCGGGTTTACCATACGGGAACAAGGAACAGTTTGGGGGTTCCCACCTCCTGAACCACCAGTGAAGAATGTGACAGGCAGACGCAAGTTCTCGCTAGCATTGTCACTATCTGGCACATGATCTCGAACATCTGGATTAGAACCTCTGTTGTGGTAGACTCAACTCTCTTTATGTTGTCGGTGTTAAACATTATGTAGGTATATTTTTATACAAACCTTTTTTACTATGCACTTGAGACATTTTTTTCTCGCTTCTATATTTTAGCATTGGTTCAAATGTATATTTGTCATTCTGGTTACGACTTATTTAACATTTCTGTATCATGCTCTTTCTTCAAAAGCAGACAAAGCCTGGGGTAATCCGACCAACTACAGTAAAAGCAAAAATAATAGTAAAAGAAGAAGAGTCTGTCCAGCCAAACCCGTTCAACAGGTATTTGGAAGAAAGAAGTGATCTTCAGACTGAACAGGTAGAGTTTCCCTTTTCCTTCCTAATTCTGCATCATTTATCAGCATTTCCTTTCTGTGTGGAACTTCGTAGATGAGTTGGTCTAGGGCTTCTCTTAGCCAATGAAAAAATGCTGGTGGGCATTTAACAGTGGTGCAAATAACAGAACAGCACAGTTGTTTTTCTTAATATTTCTTCCTCATGGTTGTAGGGTTCATTTCTTTTGCACAGCACCCACCTACAGTAGTTCTCACAGCAACACTCTCAGTGCATGATGCAACGAGGGGTTTTGTTTATTGGCCGGCTTGTTGTAGAGCCTGGTCCTGATTTGGACTGCAAGGGAGTGACTGTCCCACAGTCACCCTGGCAGCTTCCGTGCCTAAGGGAGGAGATGGCTCTCCCCACTCCTAGTCCAGCACTTTAGCCACTACCCCATGCTGGCTCTCTGAATAACCTATGAGCATAATTTTGGAAAAAAGGAATTAAAAACACATGTCGCAAGATATTCCTCTTTCTGTCCTGTGGCTCTCCATGTCCTACTCCCCAGCATCATCTCGTAAGAATGAGGAGGCCTGTGTGAGCAGAAAACAAATGTTCTCCTTCCTTCTCCAACCTTCTCCTTCTCCGATCCAGAGGTCCTCTGACCATTTGGTCTGGCTTTCTGAAAGATCAGCAAGCTCAACCGCCAGGCTCTGTGATAATTATTTCTCAGAATAGCCAACTTCACAGGTTACTATGTGGATTATATACAAAGATATTCACGTGGGGTTAGGGTTGAAAAAGGAGGAAAATACTGTATGTAAGTGCAACTAGTAAATTAAGAAATAAATCTGGCAGTGTTGTTCAATAGAGGGCTGAACCAAAGGTTCTTTTTAAAAGGTATCAATCCACACCTGCAGACTGAAAATGCTTTTGGATACTAGAGCGTGGCTTATAAAGGTAACAATATTCAGAATAATCACAGCCAAACATAAATACCTCTATAGTTTGTGGTAGCCAAAATTACATAGGATGCAAAGGGACCTTAAAGAATAACAATTGATTATGATTTAAGCTTTCATTCCCTTCTTTATCAGATGCATAAAGTGTCCTGGAAAGCTGATGAAATAAGTAGATACTCACTAACAATGTCCAGAACTGCTGTCTTGAGATAGGCTTAATTTCACAGTTCTAGCTGAATCCCACTGAACCAATGCATTTAAAAACTCTGATCTGTGCTGCTCTGAGGCTGAATAAAAGAGAAGCCAAGGGATTAAATCTTTGCCTGTCAGAGATGCGTTGAACCCCAGCTTCCCAAAGGAGAACTTCTCTGCCCCTAAATCTCAACTCAAGATTAAGCAGCTGTAGGGGCTTGTTTCATCTCCCCTTCTCACAAGCAGTACTTGGGGTCAACTGACAGCTCTTCTGAAAACACAAAATGACACATTTTGGCTTCTCTAGCTGCAGAGATCTGCTCATTCCAGCCTCTATGTGTGGACCAAGATGGGTTTATTGTAAACTTGCAAGCCACATTGTGAACTGTTCAGTTGAAAGTGTAAATCTTCCAAGTAAATAAGAAAGAGTCTCATGAGAGAGTCAGTTGTTTCTGAGACAACCTGAAGACAAAATTATAGACAGACAGATTTGTATTTGTACACTGTCTTAAATAGTTCAGAGGTTGTAGGTGTCTGCATATACTGAGCCCACTAGGACTGCATCACTGAACTTCATAAAAATCCATACTAGTGTTACTGTTTGTCAAGTTCATCTCTACCACCATAGCACTTCCAACTCTCCTTTATATATACAAAATCACCATATTAGGAATTTCACTTTCCCATATTCCTGGGAGTGATGGATGGAAGGAAGGAAGGAAGGAAGGAAGGAAGGAAGGAAGGAAGGAAGGAAGGAAGGAAGGATTAGTGCAATGATTCTACTTTTTTGGGAAACATTGTTAAACATAACAGAATAGGAAATTATACAGGTAGTCCTTGACTTATGACTGCAATTGAGACTGGAACTTCCATCACTAAGTGAGTCATGCCCAATTTTATGATTTTTTTGCCATGGTCATTAAGCAAATCACCACAGCTGTTAAGTGAATCACATGGTTGTTAAGCGAATCTGGCTTCCCCCATTGACTTTGCTTGTCAGAAGCTGGCTGGGAAGGTTGCAAATGACGATCATGTGAATTTTGATCACGTGACCGCAGGGATGCTGTGACAGCTGTAAGTGTGAGGACCAATCGTAAGTCACTTTTTTCAGCACCGTCATAACTTTGAATGGTCACTAAACGAATGGTTATAAATCGAGGATTACCTGTACTATGGAAATTGTATTTCTACTGTCTACCTTAGAGTACATAATTGTTGGCTCATTAGTGTAATAAAGCTAGCTTCAGTGCCAAGACCAATGTTGAAGCACATGGGCTAAAAAATCAAAACACTCTTGTATCTGATTAATTCATGTAATACAAGTGTGTCTTACTTTTTGAAATATCCTGACTTTTACAACTTATATGGGAAATCTGATAGTGATTTTTGTCACACATTTTTGTCGCCATTTCATTACTATCTTGGATGACCTTGCAGCATTTTTAGGAAGGATTGCTTCTTTTCAGCCTAATTGAAATAGCCAGGTTTTATCTCAATTACTCAATTGAGTAACATACTTTTTTCCTCTTGCCTGTTGTAGCGCCTGCACTAACCAACCAAAGAGTGCACTCTGTTCTTTTCTACCACTAGAGAGCAAGATTTGCTGAGCAAAATGACCATAATGGCCTACCTAAGCCAGCTGAACAGAGACAGGCATTTTTAGTAGATTTTGAAATCTTCACCTTGAAGATTCATCCTTGAAGATTCTCCAAGGACTTCTCTCATTGTATTGTAAAATTACAATCAGTTTTAAAAATCAGTTTTATTTCAATTTAACTCTGGGGTAGCTTTTGCCATAGAACTGGCTTGGATCAGTTTCTATCAGTTAAGAGATAGGTGGCCTTGGGCAAACCATCTTAGACAAAACGAAAATGTCAAGCTTTGAAAGTTTCCACTCTGAAGGCTGATTCATGTATTCACCTGATGGGGATTATTTGTGCCTGGTCAGAAAACAGCTAGCATGAAATGTCAATAATGCACAGGCAGTTACAAAATGCTTTTTGTTGTATTCATTCTAACTTCATTTCTTGCAAAATATTTTATCTCATGTTGCCATTTCAGAAGAATAAAAATAAGTGCATAATAAACTGAAATCAGTTTCTGTAAAGTCCAGTATTTTGAAATGATAAATTACTGCAAACAACAATATAATTGGGATACGAGTTTTTCATCTTACTTTGGGGAAATTATTCTTAAATCACGGTGGCCTTCCTTTTGTGTAAATACAATATTGTATTATCCTTAAGAAACTTGTGATAAATTATTTTAAAACAACATTAATATGTCAATGAAGATTCCCAGTCATCCAGGTGGAATTATAGCGAGGGATTTTAGGAGCAAGACATCCCAAAGACAATCCCCACCTCCATCGCCCAATTAACAAGCCATTCAGGTGGAAGGACAATGCAGCCACCCTGGAAGACATATATGGGGTCCCCTCACCAGCCTTTGCCCAGACTGAAGAAGCTGCTTGGACAAGCAGCGAAACGTTTCAACCAAAAAGAAAGAAATCCAGTTGCCATGACTCAACCTACAGATAATAAAATTAATACGTAGATCTTAAATGCTCCTCTGTTTCCCAAATCAAATCCAATTAAATCAGAACAGAATAGTTTGTCTTAAATGTACAAAGCGAAATAGTTTTTTTTATTGTATGTATCTTGTTTAGTTTTTTAAAATGTATTAATTATTTTTTAAAAGAAAAAAAGGAGCAACTAAGCAAAAGCGAAAAGAAATAAAATGAAGATTGGTACAGAAATATACTGTATCTATAACTGGACAAAGGAATTATCATACTGCTAGCATTCAGTGTATTTTTGATTCGAAATTAAGCATAGAAAACATTACATTATATTTTAGTACATTAAATTGTTTTAACAATGTAAGTCAGAATTTAAATCTCTGAGCTAAGTGCCAAAATCTCCACTATTTGTTGTTTAAAAATACAAAAGAAAATAAAAAAGAGAAAGAAAAAAAGAAAATGTTACTAAAAAAAATTACAGATAAATATTAATTTTTAATTGCCCCTTTATTATATACCAATAAGCAAATTAATTTTTGAACAAGAGAAACATTAAACTAGGAAGACAGAAAAGTCAAAAAGATTAAAGTTCCTACAAATTTTGTTGCTATGGTTTTTCCAGTTGGCAGTGATTGCACTATCAGGTGATTTGGCTCCATTTTGGCTTTAAAAGGACTGTGATGGTATTCTTCTCAAAGGCCAGATTATTATTGCAAAAGATAAGAGGTGATCTCTTGTCCAGTTAAGAAGTCTGGAAGCAAATATCCTCTCCTGTTTAATACCCTAATTAATCCATTGTGCAGGAACAGCACCATCAGGGATAGATTCAATAAAAATAAATAAATAAACCAAATGTGAGGCAAATAAAGAGGTAAGATTAGGCTAGCTTCTTGTATGCATGCTTAGTGTTCCAAACTATTTGCAGATTTAACAGAAAAGCCTGGTTAGGAATGTGTCAGTCCATAGCTGGAGCATAGGCATCCTGAGGGACTGTCTTGTCCCCATTACATCGACCCATCCCACCTGATCATGCAGAGAGGGCATGTTGTGGTCCCCGTCCATAAGAGAATTGCACCTGGCAGGGTCCAGGATGCGGGCCTTCTCTGCAGCAGCTCCTGCCCTCTGGAATAACCTCCCCCCAGAGGTATGGCAGGCCCCATCTCTTGTGGCCTTCCGAAAACAACTGAAGACCTGGTTTTGCCAGCTCGCTTGGGGCGGAAGGGGAAGTAGTCACTCCTGGGGGTGGCTGTCGCCCTAAAATGGCCTTAGATATAGAGTGGCATTAAAACTGTCAACGCCATCTGGATTTTATTCTATCTTTTTACTCTTTATTTATATTTGTATTTGTTATTTATTTATGTATTGTTATATTTTAATGTTTTATTCTTATTGTGAATCGCCCAGAGTCCCCCTTGGGGGGAGATGGGTGGTGGCAAAATCTGATAAATAAATAAGTAGGCTAAATTTCCATTGTCAGCACATTCCTCCCCTGTACAGATGGTCATCTTCCAAGTTATTCTCCTCCCCAGCAATGCTCTCTGTCTGACAGAAAATAGAAAGATAAGAATGTTAGTATATTTATGGATAAATGCATAAAAATGCATATGATCAGTTTAGAGATGTGTTGGTTGGAGATACTGAAATACATGTACCTTTGTACGCAGGTGGTGTCTAGTTGTTGAGATCCTAAATGATCTGTAGTGAATGTTAGATGGATTATATAATACAATATAGGTCATAGATCTAAAACTTAATGTATCAAAGATCAGTCTTTGGTATTTGACAAAGAAAAATTGAGTTGGCAACTTGAAATTATATATAAGTGGCCAAAAAACTAGAGCAAGTAGGGCAATTTGCATATTTTGAAAGAATGCTTACTAAAGATGGGGAAATGGATGAAGAAATTTAAGCTATGTGGTTGCTAGTAGAAATGTAGTGGAGTGGTACTCTCTGTGGATTGCTGTGAGGAATGAATGTTTGATGAAAGAAACAAAATGGCTGAGTATACCTGTGTCATGAGCACTGATGGCGAGCAGGAGGGGGCCCCTGTCCAGGGGGGAAAATGCATGCGTAGTAGTGAGGAGTTGAGCAGCCATTCAAAGAGACACAGATCAGACCCGCCTTGACTTTTGGGGTTTATCTGTCTGGGTTTTTCCCACGCTTCCTCAGTTTGTTAGGATTTTCTGTCTAATGTAGCAGTAATAAAACACTAGAGACCTATTCCTTGTCTCAGCGTGGTTCCTGGCTGTTAGGACAAACTGTGTGGTTCTGACTACACTATCACATGGAAGTACTGTAAGAGTCTGGTAGAGAATTGTAACAGATAAATGAGTGGAAATGGCTTACTTAAGAAGTATGTATGGTAAAACAGGAAAAGGGACTCAGGAATAAATGGCTGCAGAATGAATGAGGACTGAATATAAAAGTGAGTAACTGTTATGAAGGAAGTATCTTAAGGTAATTTGGTCATATAGAGAGAATGAATGAGGATTGATTTGCAGAATAAATATATGGAAGAAGAGTGCATTGGTGGAGAGAAAGGGGGAAATTGTGATAGTTATGGCTGGATGCAGTTGATGATAGCCTCAAAAACAGAAAGGTAACAAGTTTAAAGCATAAATGGCAATGTATGAATTGGTGTAAAGACGTGATGGAAGCAACGATGCTTTGCAAGGATTGAAAGGTATGGAGAGGCAAGTTGCATTTCTGTTACCACATTTTAAAAACTTTGTTGGCTTACCAAACAAATTATGACTTTACTCTCTTTCTGCAATTTGTATAATGTTGCCTACCCTAAAACTGAACAGCATGGTGGTTATGTAGGTATATATGAATTATACAGTGTGTGCAAAACATTTCATTTGGTACATTTAGCCTGCATGCTGTCATCTTGGACTTTTTTTTCAAGAGGATTAAAGGAATGCTAGAACACTGGTATTGAATTTATTAATTTGAGAGGACAGCAGTTACTGGCTTGCACAATGTTTTGTAGCCTTAGGCCTTACAACAAGAAATATGTCCCGAGCTTTACAGATTGCTGAAACATATGTCTAATTTTACTGAGTAAATTTTTTGTCAGCTTATTCCTGTAGGCTCCATGGTAGATGTTCTGCAGAAAGATAGAATGTTGTTGACGCTGTGTCGTTATGAAATTTTGACTAGGAAAAAAAGAGAGAGAGAATGAGAGAGGGAGAGAGAGAGATAAATCAGTTTTCCCCCTGTGGTTAATGCATACTTCATTAGGCAGGCAGCATGTTTCTGGAGAATGCAGCTCTTCATTAGCAGATTTTGTTATGACTTTTTCCAGTACATCAATTTTGTCCATTTTAGTTCCATCTATAGTGTCATTGCTCATCAGGCATAGTGCCAGTGTGTCAGAACTTGATTTCCTGGCATGACTATTTCTGTAACTTTCTTGTATGCTCTTTAGTGTTCTTTGTGGACATTTGAAGTTAGCTTTTGAATGCCTGCATACCTGTTATCTGCTTTTTTTGTTGTTGAAAAAAGCAGATAGTATTTACCGTCATAATGGATTCTGGCACTGGCAGGGGGTTGGGCCAGAAGATCTCCAAGGTACTTTCCAATCCTTACATTCAATGATTCTGCTTTATGCAGCACTCTGGCAGGAAATAAGTGTACACTTTATGACATCTGCATGTCCAGACAGGAGAACAGCCTCAGTTTAGTCTTCTTGTTTTCATCAGCCTTTTAAGTGGATTTTCTCATAGAAAGTGTTTCAGAAGTTTCCACTGGGTAACCATTGGAATCCATTATCACTTTCCCTGTCAAATATTTGCTCCAAATGTTTCTTCTTCCAGTAAAACATCTCACATTCTACCAGAAGGAAGGTGTTTTAGTAATATTTGGAAAAAAAAATGCTATTTTTGGAAACCCAAATGGTGCTCTATGCCTAAAATAGTGTCTGCCGTTTTGGTGCATATTTGTGAAATCATGATCTTTTGGACCATGCTTGATTTCTGGAGAACTAATTGATTACGTCTCAGTATTTTGATGCTCCATGAATCATGGCCAGTAGAGACTAACTCTCTCAGTAGCAGGAGCTTCCAGGCATCCTTTTAATTACTGATGGGATGAAGCACATATGAGAAAGTAGGAGCCCAGCAGAAGACATTTTCAATTCAGAAACAGAGAAGATCATAGTGCAAATGCTGCATTGGTAGTAGATTTCTTTTGTATAATTAGTTTTAGAGTATTTTTCTTTTCGTTTTGGAGCAAAGACATATAGCAATAGACTTGATCAAACAACCTCTTTGGTAAATGGATTTACAACAAAAGGGATTGAACCTAAAAGAAAGCAGGACAACTATGTTTTTTTTCCTCTCTCTCTCTCATCAACATCACTAGACTTTACTTTTCCTAGCCAGAAAAGTGTAGTGATATTTAGTAGTAGAAATTATAGGGTCCAAATACTGCTTTCAAGCAACTGGAGGTGTTTTTTTTTTCCTGTTCAATTGTGTCTGATTCTTGGAGACTGCCTGGACAAGTCCCTGCAGTTTTCTTGGCAAGGTTTTTTGGAAGTGGTTTGCCATTACCTCCTTCCTAGGGCTGAGAGAAAGTGACTGGCCCAAGGTCACTCAGCTGGCTTTCTACCTAAGGTGGGACAAGAACCCATGGTCTCCCGGTTTCTAGCCTGGTGCCTTAGCCACTACACCAAAGCTGGAGGTTAACTTAAAATGGATTCTTTCTACTCAATATTTCAGCAGAATTTCTCTCTACTGCATCCATCGTTAAAAAGGACCCCCTATTCTCCTCCAAGCTTTTTGTATAGTTATCATGTTCTTTCTTGTCTCTCTTGTCCCTTGTCTTTCTTGTCCCTCTTCTCATTTCTAACAGCATTTATAGCGCTGTTCAGGCTTTTTTTGTGTCATGCCATGGAATGAGAAAGGATTTCTCATTCATGCATGTAATTCTTAGATTTCTTGCTTACCTGTCCTGGATACCTAATCCTAGAAGACTCACATAAATATATTTGTGAAAAGTTTAGTTCAGCATAGTTTATCTGGAAAAATCAAACTCTGGGGCTGCCCAGCATTTCATTTAGAGAGCATTTTTGCATACTGCCAAATCAGTAAGGATTCCTGGCCATTTATGGTAGTAAACACAAACACAACAAACCCAATAAAATGCAAACGCGAATATGCAAATAACCAGATCAGTGATAAAAAGAACATAAAAATAGGGGTAACAATAATAAATGTCTACCTCATCCAACAGCAATGCCCTAGGCACTGAGTCTCCAGACTATGAATATTATACTGATAATATGAAATGTGTGCTTTAGATCTTATTCCAGATGGTGGAATTACTGAGTTGCTTATGTTTGGCAGTGACTTTGCCAGTTCTGAGCAGCTATGTTATGAGGAATTTCCATTAATATTCTTCCTGTATATAAATCCCCATTAAAGTATGATTTATTTATTTATAATTTAGATTTATATGGCTGCCCAACTCAACATTGACTCTGGGTGGCATACAGTTAAAATCAATATAATACCTTCACTACAGACAAAATAAATTTAACATACACCTAAACATAATAGGGAGAGCAACATACCATAGTTGAGGCAAAGCTATCCCAGAACTTTGGAGAGGGATAGGAAACCAGTTTTTAAAATATCATCTAAGGCTTGCAAGGTTGAAGCAGTCTGAACTTCCAGGGAGATGTTATTCCAGAAGGAAAGTGCTGTAACAGAAAAGGTGTGCTCCCTTGGCCCCATCAGATGACATTCTTTAATGGAGGGTACATGAAGCATGCATGCTCTGCTGGATTTTATGGGGCAAGCAGAAATTATGCAAAAATGGAGATCTCTGATAGCCATACCATGAAGGGCTTTGTAGATGATAATTGGTACCTTGAATTGCACCAAGAAGCTCACTGGTAACCATTACAGCTTGAGCAGCAGGGGCATGCTAAAGCACACCCTTAATTGCTTATGCTGCTGCAATCTGAACCAGCGGTAGCTCCTGAGTAGTCTTCAAGGGCAGCCCTATTTAGAGCCATTGCAGTAATCCACTTGTGAGGTGACCAAAGCATGAGTGACTATGAGAAAAGATGTCCAACCCAGGAAATAGCACAATTTGGATACCAGATGATTCTTTGTGAAGGCTTTCCTGGCCAAGTTGCCACCTGCTCACTGAACAGGAGCTCTGAGTCCAGGAGTACCCTCAAATTGCATACTAGTTCTGAATGGAGAAGTGCTACCCCATTCAGAACCAAAGCTGAACAATCACTGGCATCAGAAAAATCATGCACCCATAGCCATCCAGTCTTGTTGTGGTGAGTTTAACTGTGTCCTCCCAGGCCTAAACAACCTCCAGGATTGGGATATGACCTCAATAGCCTTGTTTGGTCAACCAAGGGTTATGATGTATAGTTGAGTTCTGTTAACAGACTGATAGTACCTAATCCCATGTCAGCAGATGACTTTGCCCAAGGGTTTTATGTAGATGTTAAGCAGACGAGCTGAGAGCATTGACCCCTGAGGCATCTCACAACCCAGTGACTTCAAGCGAGACTTCTTGTCACCTAACTGACCACAGAGAAAGAAAAACCACCCCAGCACCATCATCCCTACTCCCAAACTCCATAGCTGATCTAGA
Source organism: Candoia aspera (assembly GCF_035149785.1). NCBI lineage: Eukaryota > Metazoa > Chordata > Lepidosauria > Squamata > Candoiidae > Candoia > Candoia aspera. The sequence continues at coordinate 129,554,567 of NC_086153.1, read as the reverse complement.
TGTATATTGCGAGTGATAGTATTGAAAGCTGCTGAGATATCAAGAAAAATCAGGAGAGCTGCACCACCCCTGCCCCAGGTCCACCAGAGGCCATCAACAAGTATAATCAATTCCATACTATGCCTTGGCCTGAAACCCAATTGAAATGAGCCCAGATAATTCATTTCTTCCAGGTCCTCTGGAACTGTGGTTTGACCACATTCTCCACATTTTCTGGATGAAAATTGTCCAAATCACTGAATCCAATGATGGCTTCTTGAGGGCAGGTGGGTGCACCATTGCCTCCTTCAAGGCAAGTGGAACCATTCTCTATCTCAAGGATGAATTTACTATTGCATGGATTTAACTATGTGTCACCTCCCAGGAGACCAGGAGGGACATGGATTAAATTAGCAGGTGACTGGACAATGTGTCTTGTCCACTGCCTCAAGAGTCACAGCGTCAAACACTTACCATATAAGAAAACAAAGCCATGCCTTGGCCAAGTCAACAGGACCTTACAGTGGATCTGAGCAACTTTATCCATTAGATGCCTAGAGTAGTCTTCATAACAGAAGACTACTATAGATATTCTTGTGACTCCTTTGCAGCAGAGAGTGGGTCACTTTAAACAGGGCTAGTGGTTGGTTATCTCTGGAGGCACTATAAGTGGAAAAATAACTACATTTTCCCACTCTTATTCCCATGATATAATCCCTAATATGAGCTCTTACCCATGCTTGGTTGGGCTTGTTCTTCATTTTCTCCAGCAGTGCTCTAGGAAGTCTCTCTTGTCTTCTCTCCTGAAGCATCTCAGAAAACCAAGGAGCAAGACGCTGTACTTTATAGCCAGATTTTTTTGCCCAACAGCAGCAACCATGTGTGTAGATTACAGTCTTAACTTCAATATGTGCATGTTTGGGGGGTGAGAAAATAATAGTTCATGTGAGTCAAAAGGCTGGGAAAACAGATGAGGCAAGAAATTGATACACACTAGCAGAAGAAATCAACCCAGGCAGTTCTTATACTTTCCTTTTTTAAACTGGAGAAAGTAAAATAGACTCAGAAGGTTTAAGGTTAAGATCAGATTTGTTGACTAGATTCCCTGTAAAATCTCTTAGAAAGCTTCAAAATTCAAGCTGCCAAGGTGGGATGAGACAAGAATTCTGATAGATTGGAAAACAGCCCCACACCAAAACCCCACAAACCTTCAGGATCACAAATCACAAAGGAGAAGTATTGCAATTTGAGTCTAGCTTTCAAATGAGCTAAAATAAAATTGGTTTGGCTACCCAAGGAGGGTGACATAGGTATCAATGTCATGCATGGGGGGCCCTCAGAGTCCCAAAGTGCATGTTGTTTCTTTTCAGTTTCTCTTCTGTTTCAGGAAAAGTTAAGGCTTTTTCTTTGGGTGCTTTGCCACTGAAAGGAAAAGTAATGTCCTTTTTTCCATCCATGTTGGCCCTTGCTGGCAGAGAACTTGATGTGGAAGGAGGGGCAGAATTGTTTTTTTTGGCACATAAGGATGCCCAGCATGCACAGTTCCAAGAACTCCAACCTGCTTTCTGCACAAATACACCATCTTTCATAAGAATGGCATTTTCCTGATAACGTTATCAATAAGTCCTCAGATAACCGTTCAATATGAGGATATTAGGAGCAGATCGCACTGGCCTTTAATTTTCAATTTGCCAAATATTTTTCATGTTATGCCATTATTAGGCCATCATGGCTACTTCAGCTGCCTTATAATGTTCTTGACATTTCCATTCTTTGCAGACAACCCATCCAATAGTGCCGATTCCTGAAAACGAAGCACTCAGTTCTAACGAGGTAAACCACTGTCCAGTTCTGAAAACATGCAATGTAATGAATGAATATTAGTTCGAATGTTCTTTTATTGGTGGAGTAGCTAAGGGAAAAAGGCTCTGCCTGGCAAAGTCCCCTTTATTCAATAAAGCAATACATTCATTTACACAAGTTAAATTTGTTAATCTGTCATTTTTAAAAAAAATCATCAGCTGCTTGCATCACTTGCACAAAGTACATTAGTTTTTGTTGTTGATCAACATTTCAAGGGATCGTTTAGACTTTATTTGATCCTGGACTAATTGATAGATTCTTCTTTCAGTCCATAGTAACTTGTCTTCAAATCCATACTACAGTTCCAACAAAAACTAACATACTTAATGCATGTGATGCAAGCAGGTGCTTTTCTTGACCACTCCTCAAAACCATGCTAAGAAGTGATTTGCTTGCGCTCACACACTACCCTTTTAACATATGATTTCTTTTCAGCTTTCTTCTGTCAGAATAAAAGACAAACTACCCTACCATGAAGATCTAAGTGAAGGAAATTTCCTAGACAATGAAAGTCCATACCAAAGAGGTCACTGTCCGCTCAGGGAAGACCCAAGAAATAGTTCTGCAAAACTCAGCTAAGGTATAGCCACAATGATCTGACTTGTGTGTACAGTGTTGCAACTACTTCTTGTGGCCCAGGAGTAGTTCCCAGGCTTCTGGAATCACTGTGCCTTAAATATCAGCTGCAATGGAGAAAGAATCTCCGTATTTGTGAGCTTCCTAAATGCATCCAGTTGACTACTGTGTAACGCAGCAAGCTGGACAATGTGGCCCAATCCAGTGATAAATGTTAAGAAAGGTATTGTTTTTATTTTCTAAAAATGCTTGGGATCTTTTGGAGGCCTGCTCAAATTAAAGCGGGTGCTGGAGGTTGGCATTTTGCTTTTTAACATTTTAGCTTTCCTTTTTTAATATTAAGATAATATTAAATATTACTTGAGTATTATACATATGTCATGTTTTAAATGCTGTTAATCCAGTAAAATAGGTAATGTGGAGGGTGCAAAGAGAGATGTCCATGAACACCTTAGAACTCCTAGATACTACATTGGTGAACTGTAATTCTATAACAATTCACAACTAGGTTGTATAAGAATAGCATCTGTGTCCATGTTGCATCCTGTCACGGTGCTTACTATGTTCAACTTTCACTAATAGACTGTCTCATCATAAACTTGTTTCACACATCATGCTAAGCACTGATTTGTTTTAACTGCAGTTTGGACAATTTGTGAGAAACAAGCTAGAATCAGTTGTTGGATGAACAAAATATTCTTGTGTCCCTGGGCCAATCTGTGGCTTATTTTATCTTCTTTTTAGCTATTCTTGCCTTATACCCTAATCCTAAACACTTTTCATTTTATTGAGCAGCATGTATTTACTTAGTTTTGCCTTTTTAATAGAAAGACAGATACTATGAGATGTTCTGTCTGGGAGCTAAAGCAGGTATTATACTTCCTTTTTTAGTCTAATCACTACTTTTATTTCAGTTACACTCAAACAGTTTAATACATTACCTTGCAGCTTAAAAATATTTCATGCATGTATTACCATGTATTAAATAATACCACATTTTCCTTCATATTCATTAGATATAGAACTTCCAATTCCACAAAAGGCCTAACTATGTGTCTTTTAAGACTTGAAGAGGCTTTTTCTTGTGTGCATTTTTTAAAAAACTGAACCATTACAAATTCAAAACACCCTAGTCTGTATTCAAAAGAGTTGTTCTGCATGCACAGCAGGCTGCCTCACTCATTTTGGAAGTGTTTAGGGGGCATCTCTACATTGCACTCTTAAGCTACTCCTGTCCTTTGTTCATGCTGACTTGGCTCTAAGCTAGTTTAAGAAAATCCTGTCCAGACTGAGATACTTTAGCAGCAGCTTGCAAATTATTCATTCCAGACTTCAGACTACCATGTTTCCCATGGGACAATTACCCAGCTGCTGTGTCCTCCCAGTTTCTGGTCTAGGGAAACAATGGTCAATCACTTTTCTTCATGAGGGCAGGTTTTATTGGAGATATATATTTATATTTATATATCTCTGGGTGAATATATATGTAGACGTATACATGCATGTGTGTGTGCATGCACACACACAGACACATATGCAAAGTTACATTCAATGTACTGTATATATGCAAAGTCAAAACGTCAAAAGGCACTTACATTACATATATTATGCAAGTATGACAACCAGGTTTAAAATAAAAATTCCTTTCTTGCAGTTGGTCCCTGTTGTCTTCCTGAGATAAATTTAAGAACAGTGCTGCAATAGCATAGCAATTAGAGCACTTGCCTTGCCTAGAGAATGTTGCTGGTCTGAAACCTGGCAACTTTTTAAAAATTACTATTTATTTTCCCTGAGCTACCAATGTTTATACTGTTGTTTTTCTAAATACCCCCTCACACTCCAGCGACTGGAGAAATGATTAAACAGTGCTCAGGTCAACTTATTATTATTTTTTTTAAAAAAGGACAAGGGCCAAGTTAGGCAGCTCAGGGAAAGAAAAAGAGTACCGCATCTTAAAAAACAACAGTAGCAACAAAAGCAGCAGTGCTCTTCTTAAAGAGGAAACAGGAAAGCAGTTCTTCAAAAGGGTAGCAGAAAAATATGCCTGGAAATTGCTTTGTGCCTAGTGAGGGGTGAGTGTGAGGTGACATCATCTATTCCTGCCATCTAAAGCTGGCTGCTGGCCTGTACCAGCAGTGGGACAAGCTGAAAGTAACAATAAGTGTCAGAGCTGGTTTCAAGCTCAAGACGCTTCCAGAATGACCAAAAGAGCCCATTTTGAATATAAATCAGCTCTTTCCAATTTCAAACAGAGCAATGGCTTGAATTCATGATGGTTTTTGCACCACTACTTTCCCGCCCCAAAGATTCATCTTTTATTTACTTCACTGTAGGAAACGGATCTGCAGAATGGCAAGATTGGTAGAAAACTCTTGTAATGTATAATAACATCGAGAGTGTACACAGAAAACCTGAGTCATCTTTGCAACAGCCCTGGCAAGCCAACCGCTGTAACTGATTAAAAAAAACAAACCAAGTCTGGATTAAAAATGAGAAAAAGGGACATCTCTATGGCTGAAACAGCCTGATTGCATTACAGATAGGAGGGTAATCCAGCTGAGAATGCCTGCTTGTTCTCCATATTAGTTACAGTCTATGCTAAAGCATTTTAGAGAAGATACACATCACAAGCAAAATAACCATTTGTCATAGCAGCAAAATAAAGAAGGTAAATATGATAGGAAAAAGACATTTAGATCGGACATGAACAATAAAACCAGGCAAATAAAACTAATCTGAATGGCCTGGATGTTTCCTAGGATCTTTTTTTTTACAAGAGGGAAAAATCTTCTGGTCATTCTGACTTGAGCCCTGGAAGGATGCAGGGATGATTCTGTCCCTTAAATTTTAGAGAGCCGGCAGGAGAATAAAAGGTGAAATGTTCCTTTTTGTAGCCTGGCCCCAGTCCATATAAGATTTTAAAGTAATCAGAAGTATTATGTTGGCCCATGTTCAGAAAAGATCTGGTAGCCAATATTGTTTATGTGGTACAATTAGCATGCTGTGTAAAATGGGTTAGGATGAAGATATAAGGCTGCTTATAGACTGTGGTATTTCACCACCATGCCATTCAGATTATTTTCTGGTACTTTAAATGGTTCTATGTAACAAATTTGGCTGCTGAGGGTTCCTTTTGAAATGAAAATTTCAGATACATGGCATCTTGAATACTGTGGGATTTCCATCTGAATAAATGAGGCAGGAAAGAATCGTGTGACTGGAGCAGACATTTGCTGTGTTCTGAGGCATATCACTTCTGAATAAAGATTGTGTTCAAATTACTTTCAAAGGTATCAGGTAGTTAGATCTACCTTCAAATGTCAGTCTGGTGCAATGAATTTCTTTCGGATCACAAAAATGTTATATAGAGTATTTACAGAAATGTTTGTCCATAATACCTGAACTGCAAATATTTAAACTGTAGTAATGGGAGATTTGCTTTCTTTGTGGTTCACATGAATGTGTACCTATTTTTCTTTTTTAGACCTAATTTAGAATATGCAGAGAATTACTTATCAGTCTGGCACAATGCTGACACACAGTCCATGCTGAAGTAAGCAGAAGTGTTTCAACTTAACACTGCTTCTCTGTGTATACTAAATATAAACTCTTGATAGCATATGTCAAGCAAGCTCAGAAATATGGCAGCCCCCAAATCAGATGTGGATTGACCGAGGAAAATATTTATATACCATCTCCCAAACTGGTGACTGGGTGTTTAATGTACTGTATGTAGTGAAGAAAATGGTTTTGAAAAAATCACGTAACATTTTCAAAAGAAATAAAATGAAACTATATATTGTACAAAGCATTTCTTGTGTGTTCTTACGCCTATGGATTACTGGTTAGAAGCACTGGCCAGCAATTCCCCTATTTGAGCTTAGTTATCCAGGAGTTACCATTGTTGTAAGAGCCAACTGAGACACTGTGTACCCAGCGTCTTCTATACGTGTTCACAGATGTCCAGCATTTGGTGAGGTAAGTGATGCGGTGGTTGCCCTCTCTCGGTGCCTGGGGGCTGTAGCGGTCTGGATGGGGAACAACAGGCTTCAGCTGAACCCTGGTAAGATGGAGTGGCTGTGGGTGGATGGCTCCTCTGTATCTGGGAAGTTATCATCTTTAGTTCTGGACAGGGTTGCACTGCCCCATTCAGAACCAGTGCGTAACTTGGGGGTCCTCCTGGACTCAGAACTCCTGCTCAAAGAATAGGTGGCAGTTGTGGCCAGAAGGGCCTTTGCGCAACTCCATGTTGTGCGCCAGTTACACCCTTTCCTGGATCGAGAGGCCCTCCGAACAGTCACTCATGCCCTGGTCATCTCCCACATAGACTATTGCAATGTGCTCTACATGGGGCTACCCTTGAAGAGTATCCGAAAGCTTCAGCTGGTCCAGAATGCAGCCACGTGAGCAGTTATTGGTGCCTCAAGATTGGCACATGTGACACCACTGCTGCGCGAGCTGCACTGCGTTCCAGTTTGCTTCCGGGTCCAATTCAAGGTGTTGGTTATGACCTTTAAAGCCCTACATGGCATGGGGCCAGGTTACCTGAGGGACTGCCTCATCCCCATCACATCGACCAGTCCCTCCCAGTCATGCAGAGAGGGCATGCTGTGAACCCCGCCGGTAAGGGAATTCCATCTGGCGGGGTCCAGGAGGTGGGCCTTCTCTGCAGTGGCACCTGCCCTCTGGAACATTCTGCCCCCGGAGGTGAGACAGGCCCCTTCACTCCTGGCCTTCTGGAAGAACTTGAAAACCTGGTTCTGCCGCCTCACCTGGGGTGGGAGGGGCACCAGTTCTTCTTGGGGGTGGCTAGTATCATAGATCTTGGATTTTGCCTCTTGGATTTTATATCTATTTTATGTTTATTTACTGGTTGTTATATTGTAATTTATATGCTTTTAATTTTGATTTTATTGTAAACTGCCCAGAGTCCCCCTTTTGGGAGAGAGGGGCGGTAATTGAAAAATAAATAAAATAAAATAAATAAATTTTCTTCTTTCTTGCAAGGATCATTTTTCCTGACAGTATCCAAAAACTCATTCCTCTGTATCATGGGCATAACAATTTAGGACCTCTTCCAAAGCCTCATTCAGGCATTCTCCTTCAATGAACACATGAGGAAGACTCAAGTGCTGAATAATCCCTTCCCTAGTAGGACACCCATTGCCCCTCCTTCCAATCCATACTTCGGGAGAAACATGCAAAAAGAGCACATAGGCTCTCCTTCAGATATGGAGCCCCACAACCAGAGAACATAGGGAACCAGATGTGCCACATTCCAGTGGGTAGACAGCAAGGTGTGGGACAGGGACAGACAGGGATATGTCACAACCCTATTCTTACACCACTCATATTTGTGTAATGGGTACACATGAATAAGAATATTACTTGAATAATTACTTCAGTATTACTATTTCAACAATGGATATTTAACACGAAGGTTTACCATAAACAGAATATTTGGAAAAGGACTGCATTAGAACTAAAGATGAAGCTTTTCCTAGTCTTCAGGCTACAGAATGAATCTCCAGAATGGGGGGAGTGGGAGAAATGTGCCCTTTTGTCCAAATCTAACACAGGGAGGAGAGCCTAGCTGCATTTCTTTCATTATCAAGCCAGTTCTATATAGCAGTCAGGTGTCAAGTTCTTCTACTATTGCTTGACATAATACCATCTAGGAAGCCTGTATCACTTCATTTCATAGGCTAAATCAAGTAAGAAAGTGGGCTACTAGAAATAAACCATCCTATAATGAGGCATAATCCTGTATTTGTCTAATGGAGGATGTGAAAATCAGTGGCAATGAATTATATGTGATCTCTTGATGGAATTCCATTACTGACAAATCATGAGTCACAAGTCCATGAATGTGGAGTTGGATCTGATCTGGCAACTAAATCCAGTGCTCTGCTTGCCCAGACTGGCCAGATCATGTACTGGGATGGGGTTTGAGAATGGGGCTTAAGGAGGGAAACTCATCCTTTACATAATCAACAATGGTTCCTCATCTCTTCCAGCATGGAAATATGAAGATCCTTTTGGTGCAACAGCATGTGCTCCATCTATAGTTCCTGCAAGTGCAGATATCACACTCTTGTCCCTTTGAACAAAGAAAAAATTGGGGGACAGCTTAAGTAAACTCCTAGAAAAAAAAGGGGGTTTGAAGGGGCGGGAGCAAGGACCTTGCTTGAGGCTTCGCTGCCCAACATGCTAGATTAGACATGATCATCAGCCCAAGATCTGGAGTGTGTCACATTGGGGAAAGCTGGATTAACTTAGTTTAGGGATATTGTTTCATGCAACATACAAAAAGTGAAGATGCTGGAAGTATGTGTATATTGGAGATTATTGTACATTTCTGTACTACCAAGTTGCAAATGTTTATTCTTTACCATTGGAGAACACAGTAAGAACAGGTGATCTTATGGTACTTTTTTAAAACAATAAAGCTTCCATGCAAAATAACGTGATGTCCATTTGACCTGCCTTTAGCATGCTTATATTCTCCTAGTCCTTGTTTTGTAATGACTTATATTTTCTGCTAATATATTGGGAATAGCTTATTTAGGAGAGAAAGTTCTGACGATGTGGTGATATGAAGTTTCAAAATAGTATGAAACCTGACAGAAGTTTTTCTTTTTTTAAAAAAAGCATGGAAATGTCAACTGTTCTGTGCAGCTACTGTTTAAAAAGACACCTTCTAACAGAAAGAGAACAACTCTGTCATGCAACTATATTTAGAATATTCTGCTCACTGCAACTTAAGAAGACTTTTGTAGAACTGGAAAAGAACATTGAAAAGGAACAATGTTCCTCAGAACAATGAAGCAATTTCCTTGCAAAGGAAGATCACAGTGTTTGGCTCTATTTTAGTTTAATAGGATGCTGATTTGATAGAGCTATAATGTGATAACGCAGGAGTGAGGAACCACTGGTCTTCCAGATGCTACTTAAAATCAGTAGTCAAGGATGATGGGTGTTGTACTCTAATAATATTGGCAGAGTCACAAATTTCTTGCCCTTGTAATAAAACATAAGTAGGAAAATGTGGGTTGATTAAAGAAAGATTCTGTTTTCTTCTTCCCTCTCTGTAAAGTAGTGTACCTATTGTAACAGTTGCCTATTCTAAAACACCTCATGAGCAGGAATTCAAAGATATCTGATTTATTAAAGAATAGTATGCAGGATCACAGAGAAAGCTGAGAATGATAAAAGTGCACCAAATGCAAACTAAAAACCCTCGGTGCAAATGAAATCCCTCCCCCCGTAGAATCTTCCCAAGTTCACAATCCCAGGTGCTCCTAACGGTTTCTGATGGTCTGCGGGAAAAGGCCTTGAACAGATAACATAACCCAAACACATTCCATTGTAATGAACACAGATACAGAGCTTGGCACAAGGTTTCACAGCAGCTCCCTCCCAAACAGAAACGCGCATCAGCGCCATGGCATGTGAAACGTTATGATGTATAAACTACATTGAAACAGTGAACATGACATACTGCCCCCCCAAAAGAAAGAAAACACTAAGCAGCAAGGGCAGGGTGGGTAAGCAAAGGGTAAACAAGGTGGAAATGGCGAACTAAATCAGGAGTGTTAACATGGTGGGCAGACACCCATTCAGGATGAGGAAAGTGTTTCCATCGGACCAGATACTGGAGGGTGCCTCGAAGCTTGCGAGAATCAACAACCTCCTTGACCTCAAAGTGCTGTTGGCTGTCAATCATGATCAGAGCAGGAGGAGGAGGTTGGGGATGCCAGCGGGAGGAGTGGTAGCTAGGCTTGAGCAAGCTGCAATGGAAAACAGGGTGCAAGCGTTTCAAATTGTGAGGCAGGTCCAATTTAACAGTAACTGGATTGATAAGACCAACAATAGGGAAAGGACCAATGAACTTGGGAGCAAGTTTTTTAGAGGGTTGTGGTGACTTGATAAATTTGGTAGATAGATACACCTGATCCCCAATCTTGAAGTCGTGTTGCAAGGAATGATGCTCATCGGCTTGAAACTTGTAAGCAGCCTGGGCATCAGCCAAAGCTTGTTGAATCACCGGCCAGGAATCAGCCAACTTAACAGCCCAGTCAGATGCAGAACATGTTTGGGAAGGGAGTTGTGGCAGTTCAGGGATGGGAACAAAGTCATGACCAGAAACCACACGAAAAGGGGTTTGCCCAGTACTTTGATAGACAGCATTGTTGTAAGCCACTTCAGCAAAAGGTAGTAACTCCACCCAATCGTCCTGATGGTAGTTAATGTATGCTCTAAGAAATTGTTCAAGAGTGGAGTTCAAAATCTCAGTAGAACCATCAGTCTCAGGATGGGAAGACGTGGATAACGCTTGTTTGGTGCCAATCAATTTTAAAAATGATTTCCAAAACTGGGAAGTAAACTGTGTCCCGCGGTCGCTGACCAAATGAGAGGGGCTACCATGGAGGTGGTAGATGTGGATGAGAAATAGGTGCGCCAATTGCGGGGCTGATGGGATGGATGCACATGGAATGAAATGTGCTTGTTTGGAAAAAAAATATTTTACAACACAAATGACAGTTTTCTTCTGGCTGGGAGGAAGATCCACAATAAAATCCATAGAAATCTCGTCCCAGGGACGGGATGGGCTGGCCACGGGCTGTAGAAGCCCCTGTGGTTCCCCCCACTTATGTTTTGACATTGCACAAACAGGACAGGAAGCCACATAGTCTCAAGGTAGGCCACCAGAATTGATGATGAACCAAATGTAATGTTTTGACAAAACCAAAGTGCCCAGCAAGTTTATCATCATGGGAACGCTATAAAATCTCAGCTCTTAAAGTTTCGGGTAAATAAAGGTGGTGTTCCACCCATGCCAGACCTTTTCAAAAGAAACAGTGTCTTTATTAGCTAGCGACCAAGTGTCAGATTTCAGCGCCTGGAGAAAGTCCTTCTGTAACTGACAAGGAACTTGCACTTTCCGCTTCCCAGACTGGGCTGGGGGCGGGGTTGCTTGCGCATGGGTCTGGCTCCGAGTGACAGCAACCAAACCCAGTTATGGTTCAGTGAGAACAGTCCCAACCACATCTGCCCCCTGGTCAAAATCCTGAGGTAAACGTGACAAAGCATCGGCCAGAAAGTTTTTCTTTCCCGGGATAAATTTTAACTGGAAGTTAAAGCGACTGAAAAACTGAGCCCAGCAAATTTGTTTAGGACTGAGATGCCGGGGGGTGCGGAGGGCTTCCAAATTCCTGTGATTGGCCCAAACCTCAAAAGGGCATTTAGTGCCTTCAAGGAGGTGACGCCAGGCTTCCAAAGCGGCTTTTACAGCAAACGCCTCCTTTTCCCAAACATGCCACTGGCGTTTGGTTTCAGAAAATTTTCTGGACAGATAAGCTCAGGGTTTTAAGTGATTTTCAGAATCTCTCTGTAACAATGTAGCCCCAACTGAGGAGTCAGAAGCATCAACTTGGACCACAAAGGGGCGTTCAGGATCAGGGTGCTGTAGAATAGGCTCAGCAGTGAAAAGGGTTTTTAATTTCTCAAATGCTCCCTGGCATTCAGGTGTCCAATTCAGCACTGCCTCAGGGTTTTTTTACTTTGCGTGTCTCCCCCAAGCCCTTGGTATGGAGTAAATCAGTGAGGGGCAAGGCAACCTCAGCGAACCCCTGGATAAATTGGCGATAGTAATTACTGAACCCGAGGGAACTTTGCAATTGCCTCTGGGTGCGGGGACGTTCCCAACTTAGAATCACCTGAATTTTTGCAGGGTCCATTTCAATGCCCTTGTCAGACATCCTATGGCCCAGATAGTCAAGTTGGGTCTTGTGGAATTCACATTTGGAAAGTTTGGCATAGAGCTTGGCATCTCTAAGCTTGCACAACACCTGTTTGAGGAGGCATTCGTGTTCCTCCTTGGTTTCAGTGTAAATGAGAACATCATCTAAATAAACCAGGACCCCTTTAAACAAATGATCATGTAATACTTCATTAATCAATTGCATGAAGACTCCGGGTGCCCCTGCCAACCCAAAAGGGAGGATTTTGTACTGAAATGAACCCAGTGGGCAATTAAAAGCAGTTTTCCACTCATCCCCAGCTCGTATGCGGATGCGGAAATAGGCTTCGTGAAGATCGAGCTTGGAGAAAATCTTGCCCTTAGACAAATGAGCTAACATGTCCTTCATGAGCGGAAGAGGGTACTTGTTGAGAATTGAGACAGAATTTAACCCTCGATAGTCCGTACAGAGTCAAAGCGTGCCATCTTTCTTTTCCCAGAATAGCACAGGGGCCCCAACTGGGGAATTTGCAGGTTCAATAAACCCCTTGACAGATTTTTGTCAATAAAGTCCCGTAATGCCTCCAGCTCCTTCTGAGTCATTGGATAAATTTTTGGCTTGGGCAATTGAGCATTGGGAACCAACTCTATCGCACAGTCAGTTTTCCAATGGGGGGGGGGGGGTAGCTGATCTGCTTCCATTTCCCCAAATACGTCTGCAAAGTCTTGGTATTGATCAGGCAAGCCTTCTAAATGTGCCAAGTTAGGGCACGGCGTGGCAGTCGCAGCCCTTCCAAACCCCGCACGTGCAGCTCTCTCCACTGTAGGAGCTTGGTAAAGTCACAGTTCTGTGTTCCCAGTTTATATATGGGCTTCGATAGGTCAACCAGGGGATCCCCAGGATTACCAAGGGGTTGCCAACAGGTGCTACAACAAATTTTAAAGTCTCACGGTGGCTGCCCATTTGCATTGTGACAGTTCCAGTGAAATGGGTTGCCGGACCCCCCCCCCCCCTGCCGTTGAACCATCCAACTGTGTGAAGATCAAAGGCTGCTGGAGAGGGAAGCTAGGCAGGTCCAAAGCAGCAACCAGATCAGGGTGAATTAAACACCTGGAACACCCAGAATCAACCAAAGCCCAGACCTCTGTAGTTTTTGTATGGGAGCCCAATTTCACTTTTACTACTAAAGTGGGACAGTCAGCACTCACCATAGCATCCTCGCGCCCATCCTCCTCCACCTGCCCTCAGGCGTTCTTCATGGCAGGTGGCTGGTGTTTCCTGCTGGCTCCTTAGAGTCGTCTTCAGCCTCTCCCGAGAAGTAGAATACTTCCTCAGCATCGGCTGCTCCCTTGGCTGCTGTCATTCGCCACGAGGGGGGGCGTGATTTGGCCGGCGGCTTCCCCGCTCAATCTCCAGCCTTGGCTTTTGGGCAATCAGCTGCTCGATGCCCTTCCTTTCCGCATCGGAGACACTGACCCCTTGCGTAGCGCCGATCTCTCTCCTCATCCTAGGCTCTATAGCCTGGCCGGGCAGCAGTCGCAGCACTTCGGGGTCCCCTCATGGTGGCTGGTGGTTTTTCAGGTCTTCTGGTTTGCATGAAGGTATGCTGAGCATGCTCAGCCTTGCCTGCCAGACAGATCGATTCATACAATGACTCTGGGTCAGACCTACACAACGCCCACCGTAGGATGTCCCAGTTGAGTCCCTCTTTAAATCGTTCTATTAAGGTTGACTGAGACCAGTTGGGGATTTTCCCAGCTAGAGCCTTAAACTCTAGGGTGTAATCAGCTACAGACAGTTGGCCCTGGGTAAGATCCTTCAGCGCCTTCTTAGATCTTGCCTTGGCCAGAGGATCCTCAGAATGCAGCTTTAATGCCCACATGAAGTCCTTGAAATAATCAAGTGCAGGGGAGTCAGCCTCACTTAATTGAACATACCAGTCAGCCACTCGACCCTTCAACTTGGTGGCAATGGCAGTTATCTTAGCCTCTTCAGAAGGGAAGTATGCTCCAAACTACCTCATGTAACTTTTAGCATTAGTTAGAAAGAAAGATAACTTGGTTGGATCCCCATCAAACTTGACAGAAAAGTCTCTCATCCCCACTCTGGTTGGAGCAGAATTGGTGGCTGCTTGAGTGGTTGGGCCCCAGGTTACAGTAGCTCTCCCTCTTCGTGGTGGGGACACTGGTGATCAAGCCCTGCGGGGTGGAGATTCATCCCGGAGCTGTTTCCAGCCCCGCTCCACCAGCAGTCTGGATGGGAGGATGGGGGATGGTTGTGTGAAACTGGGATCTTCTCCGCGCCTCCCCTGCCCCCCCCCCCCCAATGACAGAGACAGGTTTCTTAGCATGTACTCCATCAATTCTATTTTGGCCTCCATCACTCTTAGCCTTTCAGGGGTTTGAGATTCCTCCTTCCCTCACGTGTTAGGCTGTCTCTCGGTTGATACTGTGGTAGATTCTATGTCTGTGGTCAGCGGGAACCGATACTTCCAGGACGCCTGGGACGTCCCTGGCTGGGGTTGTCCCACTTCATCCCAGGTGATTAACTCTGCGGGTGATTCGCTGGGTGCCGGTTGCTCTGGTTCTCCCCCATCATCAGATTCCTCCCCTCAGGACTGGAACTCGATTCCTCCCGGAAATCTGAAGGTTCTGGGGTGAGGCTCAGTTCTCCACTCTTGACCGTTGACTCAGGCATCAAGCTAGCCGTCTCCTCAATTCCCCCAGTCGTGAGCTTGGACTCGGCCATCGTTAACTATTTTCCCTCACAAGAAACTAATCTTGGTAGGAGCTAATGGTACAACTTTGGTGATTCTCAGCTTTAGGTAATGGTTGCCTATTCTAAAACACTATCAGACTCATGAGCAGGAATTCAAAGATATCTGATTTATTAAAGAATAGTATGCAGGATCACAGAGAAAGCTGAGAATGATAAAAGCACGCCAAATGCAAACTAAAAACCCTCAGTGCAAATGAAATCCCTCCCCCCATAGAATCTTCCCAAGTTCACAATCCCAGGTGCTCCTAATGGTTTCTGATGGTCTGCGGGAAAAGTCCTTGAACAGAGAACATAACCCAAACACATTCCATTGTCATGAACACAGATACAGAGCTTGGTACAAGGTTTCACAGCAGCTCCCTCCCAAACAGAAATGCGTGTCAGTGCCATGGCATGTGAAACGTTACGATGTATACTATACATTGAAACAGTGAACATGACACCTATCAAGTTACCTTTTTCCAGGATTTAGCAAAATAGATGCTAATGGAAGACCCTCCCTTCCTCCCTTCCTCCTTCCCTTCTTTTCAAGATGTCTTTCCTACTTGGGCAGGGCTTCTGAGAGGATGGGAGCATAGACAGACTTTGGTGAAGGCCTCTTCAAGGCAGCATATGGGGCAGGGAGGGAGACCAAAAGTGAAAAAGTCTGTGGTAATATTTCTACTTTATGAACCTTGGTAGCCAAATTCTTCAAAATCCAAATCATATCTATTCTTGAAAAGGATCTGTGTCTTTCAGAAAAATACGTCTACTCTCTTGAATTGCCATTTTTTTGTTTCCATATATCAACAAGCCCTAAATTATCCATCAAATAATTAAAAAAAACTTTTGTTAATTTGCTTGGTGTAATTTTTATATTTTTCTCAGAAGTTCTTTCTAGCTGGGGAGAGATCACTCCATTCCAATCCCATTGAACACCAATTTTCATAAGAAAAGCCCATTAGTCTGTCCATAAGTCCCTTATAGAACAATACTTTGTCCTCATTTGGGGCATAAATTCCCAATATCAGAGTCTTGAAGGAGAAAGGTCCCCTGTGAAAGCATCAAGTCATGTCTGACCCTTTGGGGGGATGCCGCTTTCGTGACATTTTCTTGGCAGACTGTAGCAGGGTGGTTTGCCATTGCCTTCCCCAGTTGTCACCTTCCCCAGCAAGCTGGGAACTCATTTTACCGATCTCGGAAGGATGGAAGGCTGAGTCGACCTGAGCCGGCTACCCGAGAATCCAGCTTCTGCTGGGATCAAACTCGGGTCGTGGGGAGAGTTTAAGTTGCAATACAGCCGCCTACCACTCTGAGCCACACGAGGCTTTGTCAGAGTCTTAGCCCCATGCAAATTAACTTGCACCCCAACAAATCTACCATGCTCATCAGTCAGTACAAGTTCTGGTTTTAGTTGGGGGTTTATAACTCATCTGACACCTCCATTTGAATCTCCTCCAAATCTTTGATTTTTTTCTAGAAATTCTCTCACCTTCTGGACAGAATTCAGTCAGAACCTCTGCTGTTTAAAAGTAAAAATCATACCTTCCAATTTATCCAATTGAAATAGAATCTTTTTCTTTTTAAGTCTTTTTAAGTCTATCAGTCAAAAAGAAGTACTCTTTTCTCTTACACAATATTCTAATTGGAATTTATTTAAGCACAATTACATTTGTATTATCAATCTTCAGCCTTCTTTTAAAATGCTGTTGCAAAACTTGATCTTTTTCTTTCTTTTCTATTTTTCTTACCTTTTCTTTCTTTCTTGCACTTTTAGCTTTCTCATTGATTTCTTTCTTTTTCTTTTTTCTTCCTCATTCTGTATTAGTTTGTATTAGTTTTTACTGTTGTCTATAAATATGTATATGTATATGTATATGTATATGTATATGTATATGTATATGTATATGTATATGTATATGTATATGTATATGTATATGTATATGTATATGTATATGTATATGTATATGTAAAACTAGTGATCCTTGGTGGAATCCAGCCATTGATGTGACAACAGAAAAAGCTGATGGCATAATGACTGTCTTCTGTGTTCTTTTCTCTGGCAGGTATTTTTCAGTATTGGAATAATTGGGTTAAACTGTGTCAATCACAGCTTGAAGGCATAACGAGGCTCACTTCTGAGGTCAGGGGAGAAAGCAAAGGTTTCCTCTGGGCACCCTTGACATTTGTAATGAAAGAAAGGTCTGGGCCAGGCTTTTTCAAACTTTGTTCTCTGGAATTCTAAGGTCCCACAAAAGCTTGATGTGGTCCCATGAGAGACTCAGAGGGAAAAAAAAAAGTTCACTCAAATGCAGCTACGGGCATCCATTGCAATTTTTCAAAGATGCAACAGAAAGGATCTGTCAGTTGACATACAGAAGCCCAAACCCCTGGGGGCATTTGTGCTCATGTCAACTTGTCGCTCTCTGTCTGAGAGGCAGAAGGGCTCCAGGAAATTTTCTTTTTAACTAACAAATTCCATGGCCTAAAAATGTGAAAATTCCTGGCCTACACTATGAGTTAGCAATGCCAGGGTGTTTTGCTGCAATGTGACAAAAAGATGGTTTTGAATTGGATTTTATCCCATCTCTAAAAAATGGCTGGGAGAACACTGAATCCCTGACATGGAAATTCACAATTGATTGCATACCGATTCAGGATCCCTTCTTTCCTCACCCTGGGGAGCTGCTTTCTCTTTAATAAATAGCCACAGACCAGCCCACATGGTCTCCTGTTTGTGTTTTGCCCATAACAGGTGTGCAAATAACATAGAAGGGAAGGAATATTACATCTAAGGAATATAATGGTGAAGGAATTGTGTTTCTGTTGTTGACTGTGATTTAAAGATGGATTTTAATTCTCTGCCTTGGGAGGATATAGTAAATGGCCAAGAAGACTGAGTAAACTCCATCAGAAGAAATAGAATCAAGGATGATCCCACCATACGGAGAGGCAATCCAAAATACAATTAGGATAAACATTAAAACGGCAGTAGACTTCAAGAACCAGCATGTATTTTTGGCTGCTCTTTTCAGTTTTCCATTTGTATAGTTTGTCTTTGGAATGGATTGCTTTTTAATAGCTAGGAGAAGTGGCATAACTGGAAGATGATGCACTGTTTTGCTTTGTGGTTAAACATAGTAATTCTTGGAGACACAGACCATTGGTTTTTAAAATGTGATCTTGGGATTTTATTTTGTTTAAATTCAGGAAAGTATTTATTCATGCATCAGTGTGAAGAGCTCCTCTCTCCTGGAATCCCTAAGTGCCTAGCTGAATTTGTTTCTCTTGCTATATTTGAACAATGTGGTCTGTACTTTTCTTTAAAAATTTTGCAAACAAAAAGTTTTGGCAATGCCAATCAATAAAAAATGAAGTCTAGTCTACAACAAGCAGGTTCTCTTTCTCCCATGTCTCCTCATCTGTAATCTTCTGATGAAGGTGTAGAATACAGGTTTTATAGTATGTAAGCCTGCAAATGGGGAAGAAAAGGAGAATCCAAACAATCAAAGAGGATGGAGCAATTCCCCTCTGAAGAAATGTAAGCAAATGTGGAGATTTGTTTGTTGTTGTTTTAATTTAAAGCAAAAAGGCAAGTGTGTGTATGAGGGGGAAGCAGAGGGACATGAAACACAGTCTAAAAGAAGTTGATTTTCACCAGAAACAATACACTCATGGGGTCCTTCTCCACTTTAAGTTGAAGCCATTTAGTGGCCTGCTAGAACCACTGAGATGGAGCAGAGCTTAACACAGCTGAGAAGCTGTACTCAGAAAAAGAATATTATCTTAGATAGCTTCAACGAGCATGTAAGAGAAACACAGGTTATTGATCTTACACACTCAGCCCTCCCAAGCATAAAGAATCACATGCTTAGACAGAGTAGGTTAAGAAGTAAAAAGAATATCTTACTGACTTTATTCTTGGTTCGGTTACATCCATGCTCGATGGAAAAAATGAAATCTTTGTTCTTCTTTTTGTCCCTAAACATAATTCACCCTTAGCCCTACAGCTGCTAAGGACTGCATGGAGAAAAGGGGTAGAATTCTTCATCAAGGCCTGAGCACATGGCCCTGATGAAGAGAGCAGCATCCATGTTGCCTGTTCAGTCAGTTGAAGATGGAAGAGGAGGGAGAGAGGAAGTGGGAGTGGCAACAGCTTCCTTTAGCAAACATCATGGGACAAACTCAATTTACATGCTAATGCACATGCTAATGAGGCATGCTGGATTTGCCAGGACCTCCAACATAAGTGTAGTTCCAACATGTTCAGCAATCCTTTTTTCCTGTGTGCCCATGATGTAGATTTCAACTGATCCCCAGCCCATGCCTCAGGCAGCCTTCAGTCATCCTTAGCTATAGCTGTCAGGAGTGCAGCTGGTGAAGTAGGGACCAGGGGTTCCCAGATTACTGAGAACTGCTATGTCAACAAAATCTGCCTCCCATGACTTTGAAGAGAAAGGCAAAATATCCATTAACTTGGAAAGAGACAAGGAAAAAGCTTAGGATTTAAATCATGGAACACACACACACATTTTTGTTGGACTTGATTGCTGTGTTCCATACCTGGCAGATCTTTTATGTGCACAAGGCTTCATCTCCTCTGCAATAAAGCAATTAATACAAATGTGTTGTGCCGGTGAGCTTCTGCAAATTCCTGATTGTGGTGTTAAGTGTTTGGCAAGTCAAGATTTAATGCCATACCTGGCATAGAATTTGACAAAACCAGTGTTAAATTATTGTGGCTTGGGTTCTGCTTTGGATACAGTCTGATACACATTCTGTCAGTGGTGCAGTCTTGTAATTCCTAGGGAGATTAGATAGATGATAGATAGATAGATAGATAGATAGATAGATAGATGATAAATAGATTAATAGATGATAGATAGATAGATAGATAGATAGATAGATAGATAGATAGATAGATAGATGATAAATAGATTAATAGATGATAGATAGATAGATAGATAGATAGATAGATAGATAGATAGATGATAAATAGATTAATTGATGATAGATAGATAGAGATATAGATAGTTGATAAATAGGTGATAGATAGATAGATAGATAGATAGATAGATAGATAGATAGATAGATAGATAGATAGATAGATTTATCCTACAGCAGAAGCTCACCGGCACAACACATTTGTATTAATTGCTTTATTGCAGAGGAGATGAAGCCTTGTGCACATAAAAGATCTGCCAGGTATGGAACACAGCAGTCAAGTCCAACAAAAATGTGTGTGTGTGTTCCATGATTTAAAACCTAAGCCTCACCTATTGGTCACTTTAGGCTGCCATGAGAATACTTGTTCCACTAAGGTCCCTAGGGCCATTCTGTTTTGGGCTGTGGGAAAACCATATTCTTCCAAACTGGGCTTTCCTCTAGTTATCTGCCAGGTGTTTCAGCCACTTGCTGGCTCGGAGGAAGACCTGGGTCAACACAAATAACAGCTGATGGTGCTGAGAGAACCGCATAGTGAAGCAGATGTCTCTCTGTTCCTGCATTTTTATGGCACAATTTCCCACCTGATGTCCCTGTCCTCTGTGGTTAGGTCTGCTTTTGCATACAGATTTAGCACTCTTCTGCAGGAATGCAAAATCCCTATTCAGGCTCCTTCCTCCCTTTTAATGTGCTCATGCAAAACACTTGCAGAAAGTCAGTGATTTTTAACAGAGGAATAAATTGTCCAGTCTAGTCCTCTGTCAGAACTGACTACTTTCACCTTCACCTTCACCTTCACCTTCACCTTCTCCTTCTCCTTTGCCCCAGCCCCAGCCCCAGCCCCAGCCCCAGCCCCAGCCCCAGCCCCAGCCCCAGCTCCAGCCCCATCTCATATTAAGGAAATGTTATCCTGCTGGCTGGTGATGGTTGGTGGGAGGGGAGGGGAGGGAAAGAAGGCTTGGGGAATCTCTTTCCTGATCCTGCATACAAATATGGAAGCACCATTTGCTGTCATCAGTGTGGAGCAGGATAGGACTCAACAAAGGGGGGCAGCAAATTTCACACTGGCATTTCAGCTCGAGGGCTGCTTTCTCTTTCACTCAGCCGTGGGCAAAGGCACACTATCAGAAGTGGGAGGTGCCAGTATTTATGACCTGATTCTGGGGTTGTCCTCAGCATGTTTGGCCACTGTCAGAATGAAAGGCTGACAAATTTCATCTGATCAAGCATAATTCTTTTGATGGGGTTATGATTAGAAACAAACACAGTGAATATATCAGCAATTCCAATATTTCTAGGAAAAAAAAGAAAGTGCTTTCCAACATTCTTGATTCCTTTGAAAACAAAATCTGCTTAACAAAATTACATGGAAACCCCTATCTACACTTCATCAAACTGTAGAAATGGATTTCACTGCACAAGTTTCAATATCTCTGAATGGATGCTTGCATCTGAAAGAAGCTGAACCTTGGCCTGGATCAATTTTGCTTTTGCAGCTTGTACTCATAGCACATCTGAACAGCAGCAGGGCGAGGCAGGACACCATGCAGAGGCAGGACCACCCATTCAAACCATATTTCTCAACTTTTAAAAGTGTGTTGTAAGTAGCCCTCTCTCCTGGAAGCTCACTTGGCACCATCCATGTTTTCTTACAGGGCCCAGTAAAAAAAAAAATTAAAAAGAGGGGGGGGGCAATTCAGTACATTTCTTTAGTGCTAGATATTGTGTATTGTTCTTACGTCTTCTGGCTAGACTTTTTATTTGTGAATTGATCACAATTGATTCTGATGCCAGGAAGTATATAAATATTTATAATAACTACAACAACAACAAAAACCCCCAAAACAAAACAGGAAGTATTTTTAGGTAAACCAGTGATTTCTATATGCTTAATAAATCTTTTGTATTGGTATTGGAGAGCCAGTTTTGGGTAGTAGTGAAGGCACCAGGCTACAAACCGGGAGACCGAGAGTTCTAGTCCTTTCTTAGGCATGAAGCCAGCTGGGTGACCTGGGGCCCTTCACTCTCTCTCAGCCCTAGGAAGGAGGCAGTGGCAAACCACTTCAGAAAAACCTTGCCAAGAAGACTGCAGGGACTTGTCCAGGCAGTCTCTGAGAATTGGACACAATTGAACAGATTTTTTTAAAAAATTGTATTTTTATATTTTTCTGGGTTTTTTTTTATTATGGAGGGTTTTCTTTTTCTTTGCTGTTATATTTCTTGGTTCTGTTTAGTTTTTGTTCTTGTTTCTTAATTGCCTTTAGTGTTTTGTTGTTTCCTTCATTGTTTATATTTTTGTACTCTGTTTATTTTTTGTCTCTTGCTATAAAAATCAATAAAATTGGAAGAAAAAAAAGGACTTGCTTTTGAGTATACACATTTCAGATTATATGGTGGCCAAAAAGCTGTACCAGTAATGAGATATCCTCAAAAATAGATTATTTTGCCAAACTTTTTTTTAAATTATATTTCTATATCTTACCATTCCAAATGGAAAATTCATCAGAGCAGTTTACAAAATTTTAAAGTAAGCAATACCAATATCAGAAAAAAACAAAATTTAAAAATAAATAATAAAATATCAGTGTCAGAAAGAACAAAACATTAAATATCAGCAACTGGCAACAGTTTAAAAAATGTTCAACTACAAATCAGCAGCAACTGATAACTTAAAAACAGATTTTTTGATGCAGCCTCATGGTTAATCAATAAAGTATTGTTATTATTAAAAGCAGATTCATTTAGAAGCAGATTAAGCCAGATTATGAACCATATTCAAAGAAAATCAATGAAGATACAATACTGTATACATTTTCCAAGGGAGGTTTTTTGTTTGTTCATTTGTTTTTAAAGGTTGGGGCTCTGCTTTCATTACTGCCAACCAGATGGCTCTCACTGGTGGGAACATAATTGGACTTCCATGACTGATCACACGACCCAGGTAGGTTCATACAAGAGCGAGTGGTCCTTCAGATAACCATCTAAATAACACTGTGTGGTTTTTTCACCTTTATTTATTAATTGAACAGAGCAAAAAAATAACAAAGAAAACAATAGAAGAAAACAGAAAAGAAATATAGGAGGTTTCCAGTGGACATACTAAGAATTTTGAGTATATGTTGTAGGTGTGCCCACAAAATAGCTGCCATGTTGTCACAAGTCACAACAGCTACTTACCGGAATTTAAACAGAATATTTTTCACCTATTTTTGACAGGGAAGTCCGTAGCATCCTAGCCTCCCCTCCCCTCCCCTCTCTTTTTTCTGAGAGGGCAGGCACATTTTCAAAAGCCACACTAGGCTGAAGTGCATGGGAGGCCCAGAGATATTCTTGTAAACAAAGGAGATGCTGCTTTGCTTTGCACTTTGGCAACTGCCCATTGATGAATACCTATAATTAAAAAGTCAAGTATAAAGTTTTTTTAAGTCAAGCAGAGCAGGGAAGGGGTGCCAAGTCATAGTCTGACTAATGCCCACAAATACTAAGGACCCAGATCTGGAGCTTCAAAGGTAAGAACCAAAGCGTTGCAATGAACCTCCCAACGGTGGACAACAGCATGGGGCTAATGTGTAGTATTTGATGAATCTTCTCCTCGTCTGCATGAACAAAAGCTTTCAAACTGACTTTGTAAGTGAAGTACTGTACCCCTAGGCCTTGACATAATTTCCATAATTTCTTATATTTTAAGATACGATGTCATATGTAGAGATGAAGCTCAACTGATGACACTGATGAAAAAATACCTCATATATAATGGCTTTATACTAAGGTGCATACCTTTGCTCTGTGATTTTGTTCCAAGTGATCTTAGAAAGATTTCCAGTCATTTGCAGAGACAGCTTGTATTTGTCATCCACATGATGCCCAAGTTGTTTTTTTTTTTTTTACCATGTGTAAACAAGACATTTTATAGCATCTCTGACTAATGGTTAAAGTGCAAATGTTTTCCTCACCACCGAGAATGGTTCAGACAGCTGGCTGAATCTGTGTGGCTTCTCTGTGAGGAGTTTTGACATCAACGTACACATAGATAAACCCTTCAGACAGTCCTGCTCTGAGTTCATAAAATCCGATGCAGCTATCCTGACGGCAATCTGCTGCTATACTCAGGAATGTGGGCCAGGATCCAGATTTTAGCTTTTTGTTGCTTTGCAGTCATGATTTGCATGGAAGGACTATTTACCTCCAGAAATAATTCCCCGCACAAGGACTGTTCTCTGAATTGTTCTGGAAGAAAGAGAATCAGAAGAATTATTTCCAGAAGAAGCTACTGCAGGCTGAGAGGTTGCTGCCCAGGCAGAGATGATAGCTGCATCTTTCAATACTATACTAGGAATGCCACATGTTACTGTGATGAGTTCTGTGCTTCGGATCCTCTTGGTTCTGTTGACTGCTGCCCTGATTTCTGGATTGCCTGCCACAAGCCTCTTCCAGAGCATATGAGACCTCAGTTACAGCAATGGGGTAAGTGTTATGTTCCCACCTCCACTTCTGCCACACAGGGAAGTTGATGCCCTTCCGGAAGGTGACTGACTGAATGCTGATTTTTTTAAGAAACTAAAAATGGTAGGAGCCTTGGAGATGAGTACTCTTAGATCCTGCAGAAAGTATAGTCTGTGAATGTGCAGCAGGGAGGAAAGGAGAGAGGAAGGGTGGTTGTACTGTAGTTTCCTGCATTTGTCTTTTTTTAAAAAAAAATAAAAAATGCTAGTGAAATTTGTTAGGAAATACATCAATCATCCCTCATTTCATATAAAAACAGTATTGGGATAAATGAAAGATAACAAACTGCATTATTAATAAAGTGTTTAAAATATGGTATGACTATGCATTACTATTTAATCTCCCATTACCATAAACTTAATGTTGAAGCTTTCATTTCAGTTCTTTTAATAAGTTCAGTTCACTGGGGAAGCTGGCTCTTTCTCTCTTTCATAAAGAAATTAAAATGTGCCCAGCTAGACCTAAAAAAAGAGTTGTCCCTCTGAGATAGTGGCTCCATCTTCTCAGCTCCACAAGTTACTTAAGGCTAAAAGCCAGAGGACTTTGGCAACAGATGGAAGGACTTTGCTCCTGTTTCTGTCTAATTTGACCTTCCTTGTTAAACTGGCCTTTTCCCTCTCTGTTTTGTTTTTAGTTTATAAACTAAATATTGCTGGATATCTTTCTGTTGCTTTCAAGAGAATTCTTTTGAAATTATGCCAACTGATGTAAGATCCAAATAGATACCAAGATAATCAAGGATTAGTAGCAGGGATATCATCTTATCACATATTACTTTTTGTATTTGAAGATTAAAAGGCTGCAGAGTTTGTCAAGTTTAACATACTTCAACTGAGTCAGGCCATTGGCTACTTAGCCCAGCACTGCTTTCCAGGGTTTTTAGAATTGTTTTTATTTTATTTTAGAAAAGTTTTAGTGAAGTCTTTTTTTTTTTGTCCTCCTTATCTGGAGTTACTAGTTGAATCTGAAATCTTTTGCATGGAAATATGCCCTGTCATGGAGCTTTTTTTTCCCCCCGTTTTCTTTTTGGCGCCTTTGAGTTAGTGTTGACTTCTGACGACTGCCTGGACAACTGCCCTGCAGTTTCTTGGCAAGATTTTGGAGATGGCTTGCCATTGCTTCCTTCCTGGGGCTGAGAAAGAGTGATTGGCAAGATCACCCAGTTGGCTTCCTGCCTCTGATGGGACTAGAACTCACAGTCTCCCAGTTTCTCGCCTGATGCTTGAACCACTACACCAAACTGGCTCTTGTCATGGAGCTACAGCTCCTCATTCAAATATTGCATGTGGTTTCCATGGGGTCCTATACCAATAAGTTGCAAACCTAGAACCACTTACTGGAAGAAGACCCATTGTGGCTTTGTACCAAGTGAGTGGATACAGGTTCCTCTGTATACCTGCAATCTGATACCCAGTGAAATGGATGGAACATAGCAGGATTCGCTTCTGAATAAACATTACTATAAGAAATGTTGGAGTAACCAGAACTACACTAATTAGTGTTTTAAGCAAGGTTTATTAGTTTTCAAGCTGTAGTCATGAGATACAGCTACAATTTCCTCACTCATAGCTGGCTTTAAAGTCAGCTGTGTTGTGAGTAATACTTGTTACCTATTTGATACATGATATTTAAAGGGATGGGGGAAAGGCTCTTCCATGTGTTGAAAGGAACTCATAAATAGTATTTGCATTTCCATTCTTACTGCAGGCTTCTCCAAATGCATACCCACCCATACAACTCCCATAATCCCATTTGGAGTACATCCGGTTGGGAAAATTACTTCGAGAATTGCATGGGTGGCCTTCTTCCTACAGTGTTTTGTTCCTACACTTTTGTTAGTATTTTAAAAGTTCTAAATATAAGTCTCGGATATTGTTCATTATGAATGAAAAAAAAAAGTTTTGATTTGGCTAAAACCAGTACCTCATTAAAAGCAACAGAAAAATGTACTTTGTCCCATCATACATCAAGCTCTGCAATCCCTATTGAGTGCAAATTGCATTTGGCAGTTTCCTGCAGCATGATAGCCAAACCTCATCACTGCATTTTCTTCAAGCTGGCAATCTGCTCTGTAGCTCTCCTTGCCAAGGGAAGCCCATGTTGGAGAACATTTAATTGCTGTTAATAGTGGCAGAAGCTCCCTAATGTGACCTCCTGCATATTTCTGGACATTCCTGTCCAGATTACCAGCTACAGAGTTCAGTGGGATTTGTTTTCCTAAAAAATGTAGCAATTCCTGAAGAACTGTAGCAATGAATTGCATGGGCCCAAGCCCATATTTTTTTTTTAAAAAAAATGTTTTTTTTCAAAAATACAGTCTGCTACTTTGAAAAGAAAGGAATGACATCAAAAATTATTTAACCATGAAACAAGAGAGAACTTCTCTGCCAGACAGCAGGAATTTACTATTGCTTTGATTTTACAATATCTGCAAATGTTTCTACAGTGGCCAGCAAATGATGGGCAATTTATTAATACTAAAGATCCTGCTCCAGCTAGGATCAGGAAGCGATATATGAGATACATGAATTTAAGCTTAGTTTCTGATAAACTTATAGCACACTATGCCTTAAATCTAGAACAGGCATAAATAATGAGTTGTCCTCCATGTTTTGGACTTTCATTACCATTAGCACCGCCAAGCAATGCCAATGGGAACAGATTATCCAAATTGTAATTCAAAGCATTTGAAGGGAAACAAGTTGCCTTCCCTAAACTAGGAAATTCAGCCAATGGCTTTGTAGAAGAATAAGATTTGAGGTACAATCTGACAGAAATAAGAGAAACAGGTCATTTCCCCACTAGTGACTTACAGCAACTTCGTAAGTATCACCCAGGCATCAGTGAAGTGATATAAAATCTGTCCTCAATATTTTGCACAACAATAGTTGGATAACTCTAGAAAATGTTGTAAGCTGCTAGTGGGGAAATTGTTAATGGTTTTCCTACTAACAGATTAAGGTGCTATTGTCTCTAATCATTTTGGCCGGGTGCAGAGGTTGAATTCAACTGCCCCCTTTTCGAATGTTAACTATTGCACCTGGGGGAGGAACCTGCCCGGACTTGTTTCAGTTCCTCTTTCTCTTCTGTGCCGGCATGTAGCAAGCCAGGTAGCTCTCAATGAGAGCTAAGTCCTTTAAATATGTTTTGCTTTTGTTTTGCTTTCTGTAAATAAATTATTTTTATAGATATGCCTGGTGTGTGTGACTTTTCTGATCTCTCCTGGGCTAAAGGCTTTCCCAGCAATCTGCCAACAGAAATGACCATAGCAGTATGCAAGGGAAGAGGATGCTGAGAGATAACATGAGACTTTCAGCTACAGAGCAGTGATGGGGCTGGAGGATTGAAAATCTGAAGCAATTAAGTTAAATATAGAAAGAAACCAAAAACTACCATCAAGGTTTGAAGAAGTCATGATCAGAGTGACACATGGGAGACCACAGGGGAATTATGTACTTATGACATAATTACAGATATGCCACAGTTATATGCTTGTGTATCATCATTTTGGTATTGCTGTTTTGTGCTGTGGATGCTGCTGGAGAGATGGGCTTATTTGGTGTCATGATCACCGTTGCGATGCTTGTGACATCGCAACGGCTCGCATGACAATGCAGGGAAATGGGTACCAGGTGGATTAAGGGAAAAGGCAACTAGCTAACAAAAGAGAGCAACAGGTGCTGGCAACAAAGTGTCAACTCTAGCCGGAGGCGCGGAAGAGAGAGATACAATGTTGCAAAGAAGGTAATTGACAAGACCAGACCACAAGGCGCGCCCGAGCTGTCAAAAGATTACGAACCTGATCGCCCGGCAATGACCCATCACTGGCCGGGAAAACAGTCAAGGAAATGCCCGGAGCACAGGAGGGGCTCCACGACCCCTCACCTACCGGCAACGGAACCAACGGGGCTCGGGGCGCACTCGGAGTAAGGAGGGGTGGAGCGCTGACCAGCGCGGGCTATTTAAATCCCGTTCCGGTGCGCTCCACTCACTCTCAGCTTTTCTAAGGGCATGCATCCTATACTCAAATAAAACCAGAACCTAAAGGCTACACTAGCGTCTGTGTTTTTACTGGGTTGCAGGCAGAGCCTGACATTTGGCAGCAGAATATTGGGCAGAGATTAAGGGACTAAGATCAAATCATGAAAGCCAGAGGGAGATTGCTGTAGTTAAGATGAAAGATGATCAGGATGTGGACCAGAATTTTTTCTTGGTGTTTGGAGAAAAAGGGCTGTCTGTTTGCAAAGTGGTAAACCCAGAAGTTGCATGACTTGGCTCCCTGCTAAATGTGGAGAACTATAGAATATTCTTGTTAAGCAAGGGGAGGGGGGAGGGGGGAGAGCCAAGGTTCATTATCTACTTCCTTCATCCATAGTTGAATCTCACCTTGGACAGTTTTAATCAAATAGGAAACACTTGGGCTGGAGGGACGGGAGATAATCTTCACCTCTCCAGACATCTCCTCCTTATCTTTGGAGTCTGGAAGCTGAAAAGAATAAAAAACAACTTGGCAAGCAATTGCCAAGTTTATGTCTAGCTGCCAAATGCTGGAGTTCAGCTTGTGCTAATAATTACATTTTGTGTGCCACTGCAAACAGATTACATTGCCAACTATGTTGCATCTACCATTAAATAAGGAAAAATATATTTTAGGCCACTCTTGTAAATCTCTACAGTGTTTTATTTAAAGGAAGTACAGAGCTTATAATTGGAAGAGAAGGAAAAGTAGAAGCCATTATTAAAAATTTGTGGCAAAGGAATGAAATAGAAACAATGTTAATGGAAGTAGAATGACTCTTAAATTCCATTATAAGGATTGCACCAGGCATGCTTCTGAACACCTTTTTCAGATCTCTGCAAGTGTGATTTAATAACTCAGTTCACTGATGCAGAAAATTTAGTCTCCTAGTTGACATGACCAAGGGTGGGGGCATCATCCTTTGTCCTTTGGCAGATTGCACACAACAACCTCACTAGTAATTTGCTAATTCTTGCCTCCTTTTTCTATGTATTGTGTTGGCAGGTTGCTTCAAAGATGGTCAGCACTATGAAGAAGGAGCAAATTTTAAAGATAACTGCAATCCTTGGTAATGTCCCCAAGAGAAAGGAGCAGAGTATCTTCATCGATATGACTGATTTGATCCCCTGGCTATCATCCTAAACTCACAATGATTTGAATGGGAGCTCCCCTTATGTATACAAACACTCTTGTAAAGATGCCAGACTGCATCAAAGCAGCCCACGAATTACTTGCAAATCTGTTGCTGTGCTGCTGGCGCTACATTCTGGACAAACTGGTACTGTAAGAGTATATTTATGCAGTCTGAAAGTGAGGCTGCCTGCCCTACTAAATATTTATACTGGAACAAGAGCTGTGGAGACATAGAATGGAAGGGTATGCTAGATTTCCTGGCTAGGCCTACTGTTTGTGGCATCGGAGCATAAACACGTCCCAAGCAGATCACTTCAGAATCTCCTACTTACTGTATGCAGTGTTTGTTTCTTCATAAGTCTGTTTTCTTACATAAAACTATTCTCTGTTACATTCATTTCAGCAAGTGCGTAAACAATCATTGGAGGTGCACAGATGAAATATGTCTCATTCAGCCCAATTTAATTGAGCAAATCAACGGTGGGACCAATGGGTAAGCATCTTGATCTGTGTTGCTGTAATGCAAATAGCTCCTACTTTGATTATAGAGAAAGTATCAACTCAGTTGTCGTTGTGATACACTAACTCTTGTGAATGCCTATGGCTACACACAAGTACATGTGCCTACATATACATTTTCTAATATATTTTCATGCTAGAAATAAATCTACAAAATCAGTTAATCACCAAACAACAACAACAACAAAGCTGACAATGTTTTTGGATTCCTGGTTCTAGGTTTGCAAATGTTAGGATTTTGCCATTTATGACTTCAAAGTGAATAGTTTTCTGAGTGTTTCTACAACTCAAGGCACTCATTCCATGAGATAGGAATCTGTATGACACTCCTAATGTAATAGAGTAATGTGCTACAGGGATATTACTGTACCAAGATTTGCCTTTTTTTCCCTTCTGATTTAACTGCTCTCACAGGACAGGAAAAAACATTGCCATCAATTGTAATTTCAGTTTCCTGCTGAGATAACAGAGCATCCTCTGATAGGTTTATGCAACGCCATCCTAAAAAAATATTCTATTAGAAATTAATAGTTCCATTGGCTTCACTTTCTAATAGTACTCTGTACTTGTGAACTTATAATGACTAACTGAGAATAATCATCTATACATCTGATGAAATGAATTTTGACCTATTATTTGTTTATATGAAAGATTCTACCACCATTGACTTTTTATGTAAGGTGCCATAGGACCAGAGGCATTTATAGGGGGGTAGAAGAAGTCAAGGTGACAGCCACAACTGGTGATCAAATCTTGTTCCTTTTTTACATGCATTGCATGTGCAACATGTGTAAAAAAAAGGTGGGACTTTTATAGCTAATTGTGGCTGCTATCTTGAACAGTTTCATTCCAAAAGACTACATGAGAGAGACCCATTGGGAGATGGTGTCCGAAATATGCAATTTTGAGTAAATCACTTTACAGCTCTTTTAAAAAGGCAAAGGAACCTCATATCAGCCGGGCTCATACAATATGTCAAACTTGGTTACTGAATTATTTCATTTTTTGACTACACACAGTATACTGAATCATAATCTAAGCAAACATCTGTGTTTCCAGAGCATACTAAGCCATGCGTATATCCAAAGCAGCCCTAATAAAGTTTCAAATCAACTGAGCTCAGCATATGGTGTGAGTGAATGCTATTTCTTGATCCTTAATTCACCTGGCTAAGCATATCATCTTAGCACAACCATGGGCTATGATGGGGGTGGAGGATGAGATCCTGTATTTCATCCCAGCTGTCCCATTTTCCCCCTTAATATTTGAAGAACATTTGCAAATTGATAAGCATGCAAAGGCCAGGGGCGGGATGGGATCATCAAAGAACCGTTAGAATTCTTAGAATCAATAGAATTATTTCAGGATTCTGAAACTGGCCTTCTAAGATTTCCTTGATAATCCCATCCCTCCCCTGGCTGCTATTAACTTTTTTTGTTCAGGTACATGTCAAATCCAAAAACTATCAATGAAAAATAAAATGTAAAGTCATGGGACAGATTCATATTATGAATCATCATGCTCCAAAGTTCCAGAAATAATTGTGTTGATCTCAAACAAGCTGATTGAGGGAAAAATAATCATCTTTACTGATGTTAGTTTTAATTGGTTGCATGAAGTGAATTTTGAAAATGATTTATAAATGGTAGCACTCTGAAGTATGCTGAGTTTAAATCAGCCAAGTGCATACATACCTGATGCATTATATCTTTATATTTGTGAGGCAGATGGAAAGCTGATAACTACAGTCAGTTTTGGGGAATGAGCTTGAAAGAAGGTTTCAATTATCGTCTTGGCACATTTCATCCATCTGCTGCCCTGCTGGACATGAGACCAGTCATAGTAGGTCTCTACTTTCTCTGTTTTCATTCAAAGTACAAACATCACTTAGGCTATTCTTTGTAGACAATAGGTTGTTCTGTCTTCATGTATCAGGGCCAGCCCAAGAACAACAACGGGTCAGTGTATTCCAAACTCCAGTTCTTTATTTGCTCTCACCATGCAGACAGAAGCTTGCCAGACTTGATGGAGTTTTTAAAGGTTAATAAAAGAACTCCAAAGCAGCAAACAGCAATCTTTCAGAGTAGAAGCCTGAACCAAAAAAGTAACTTGCACATTAAGCTTAATTATGTTCAGAAATAAATTCAGTCTTCACACTGTAGTTAGATGAAGAAAATAGAGATAGCTTACTTTTATTCAGTAGATCTGGATACAAGTAGATTCACAGTAGAAAGCACTTATTCATCACTGGTTGATGAAAAGGGGAGAGCTCCATTCTGCAGCTCTTCCTGCTTGCATGTCTGCCCACGAGGTAATGGAGTTTGTTAATCCCCAACCCCAAGGAGGAGGAGGAAGTGGGAATCAGGTGACCCATGTGACATCCCACAATCCCACAATCGAGATGCGATTTGCTAGAGCGACCCCCTTATGCTTATGAGACAATGCTGAGTTGATCCCTGATAATTCCAACAAGACTAAAGCTATCCTAACTAACCTAAGGGAAAATAACCTAGGAAACTCTAGGGCGGGGCTACTCTAACTGTCTCCCTGCCAAGGCTTTCCAGTCTGTGAGTCCTCTTATTTCCTCGGCATGTGCTCCCTCCTTCCTGAGAACTGAAATCCACCACATCAACCCCCCCCCCTTCAGGGAAACATTCCATCACACCATGTGTACAACACCCATAGAATGTATCCTTTATAGGCAGTTGATCAATCAAGACCACAAATCTTCCCTATGAAAATGATTTTTTCACAATTTACTGTACTTAGAAAAATATTTTAATGAAATTTAGAGTTTCCTCTATTTCCTAATTTTATAGTTCCGCTATAATTGCACCTCACTGTAGGCCCAGGATAGAGAATTTGTTGTCCTCTTGATGTTGCTGAAGTACAGCTCCCATCCCTCAGCATTGGAAGTTTAGTTCAACATAGAACATCACACATTTCCCACCTCTTTGTAAAGTTTACAAAACTAATACACAGTCTGCAGAGCATTTTTGCTACAGCATTTCCAGGTGGCTCCAAACACACTGAGTGTTCCAAACATCTTAAACGTGATTTTTGCCTTGTATTGGCATGTATTTTCATTTGGGTAAAATCCTTGCATGTCACAGCACAATGAGAGATCTCTACAGCACATAAGAGAACTCTGTTCTCTCCCTTCGCCCACTAGTTTGGTGACTGCTACTCTCTTAGGATGAATAGAAGTCTGTGCATGCCTCCATGCCTCCCTCTGCCACACGCAACTAGCTCATTTAAGGAACAAACATTGGTTGAATGTATGGGAGATGTTCACAGCAGTCTGTAATGACAGCCTATGTATGCAGCTTGAAGGGGAAGAGGATGAACAAGGTTTCTGGAGATGGTTCTGTCTGTGGGTACTTCAGTGGCGCAGGCTTGTGCCCTTTATCTTTCTGCACCCAAATGTTTGATTTCTTTTAGGAAAACACAGGAGATGCTGCAGACTTCCCTGAATTCTTTGTGGCTTCCTATGAATGGCCAGGCTGGATTCATGATCCATTGGACCAAAGAAACTGTGGAGCATCCTGGGCTTTTTCAGCTGCAAGTAATGTGCTCTTTTGGCTGTGTTACTTGTGCCTAGAACTGTGATTGTCTATTCCTGCCTTAACCTTGCTCTTGACGTCTTGTTAGGTGAATTTCAAAAGACAGCGTGGCCTTCCAGTTTATTTTCCATCTTTTCTTCCTCATTAGACTGCTTCTTTTGAAAAAGAACTGCAAGATTACTTCCCCCCTATAATCCCTCAGAGAGAACAAAAGTAAAATACTAAGCTGGAACTCAGTAGATTCTTCACGTGCAAGAAAAATATGCAATAGAAGTATGTAATCAGATGCAAGAAATAGATGTTGTTTACAAAGAATGTTGCTATTAAGGGCAAGATCTTATAAAAATTGAACTGAACTAACTTCCTAACTCATCTCTATTGATGTAACCCAGTTTTAACAATAGAAGACTTTGTTAGATATACTACAAAGTGTATATGGCATCTCATGTAGGCAACCATATTGGGACAACATAGGTTTCATTGTTGTCCATCCATTGGCCAAACCAGCTCATTTTATTTGGGCATGCAATCCTAAAATATGATTAAAGGTATCCCCAGTTTTATGGGAATCCTTTAAAAAGCTCTTGTATCTTCACAGTAATGTACGAAAATTAAGAAATACTACCTGATTCTACATATTCCATTCCAATGATTTACTACATCTCATGCAGAGGGCTTTATAACTGACATCTGATTCTTTTCCAACCAATAGGTGTTGCTGCAGATAGAATAGCAATTCATTCCCATGGCTGTTTCACAGGCAACCTTTCACCTCAGAATTTGATGTCTTGTGCCATCAAGAATCAGCATGGATGCAAAGGAGGAAGCATAGGCTACGCTTGGTTTTATA
This sequence comes from Candoia aspera, assembly GCF_035149785.1. Classification (NCBI taxonomy): domain Eukaryota; kingdom Metazoa; phylum Chordata; class Lepidosauria; order Squamata; family Candoiidae; genus Candoia; species Candoia aspera. The sequence goes on along the minus strand of NC_086153.1, from coordinate 129,520,118 downwards.
TTAAAAAATATGGGTAAGTATGACTTTTGCTATTACTTCTAGAATTAAAAAAGAACTAAAAAAAAGAATACAGTATTATGATATACATACCACCCATTTTAGAGCAATGAGAAGTTTCAAGATGGGTGCCAGCTGTCTTTCAGGGTTCATTTTCCTTGGAAAGAGGCCACTGGGGCTGATGTTGTTTCTGTGATATAAAGTTTATTAACCTATATTGACATGCTGAGTGTAAGATAAGCTACTAAAAGCTTTAAGACTGCAAATGATTCCTGTTTACCATCAGATGCCTAGGAGAACCCCAGTGGCAGGGATTTTCCTTCAAGAATGTTTTCTTTAGGTCTAGCCCAAACTGACTTCCCTGTCCCTTCCTATAGAGGGCAGAAAGATGATTTCCACCCATGACTGGCCATCCCAGATCTTATCAGGAGGTGGGCCACTGAAAAATGGGGCATTTCAGGAACAACAGGGCTTGTACTCCCCAGCTTCTCAAAAGCAGTTTGAAGACCACAATTATCTTCAAGATTATTGAGAGCAAGCAGACACAATCTCTGTTCACCCCCTCCACCCAGCTCTGCAGGTCTTGTAATAACCAAAATCTCCTTACCCCAGCTCTCTGAAAAAGGTAAGTAAAATAAATTGCTTTTCCTTGGTCCATATTCTTACTTCACATGGTGTGAATTTGTCTAGTTGTATGCAGAAATACCCCAGCAGTTCCTACATGGAGAAACAGAATTTGCATCAGACCACCTTTTCCCTTGGAAGACCTGATAGGATCAAGAGCTGGAGCTGGGCAGAGGAAGGACTTCCTGCCAATAGAGAAATGCACTGCCCACAAGCTCCAGAGCCTCAGCTCTACTGCAGATTCAAATTAATCAGACCTGGGCCAGAAATACTCCTGAACCCCGCCAGTGTTATACAATCACATGGCATGGGGCCAGGTTCCTTCTGGGGCCGCCTCTCCCCAGTGGCTTCTGCCTGTCCCACCAGATTGAGCTGGGTGGGTATGTTGCAGGTGCCATTAGTGAAGCAATGTCACTTGGTGGGGCTTGAGAAATGTGCCTTCTCTGTCATGGCGTCTGTCTTGTAGAAAAGCCTTCCCCCTGAGATATGGACAGCCCTGACCTTGGTAGCCTTCCAGGATATTAATGGAACTCTGGGGTAGGTATGGCTGTGTTGACATAGTTTTTAGAGGCCTTGGCCTAGTTTCTTTAATGGCTTTGTAAATTTTGGTTTTTGTCTTTTTTTCTGTTCATTGCCTAAAGTTCCTCTGGTAGAGGGGCAGCTATATAGATTATGATAGATGATAGATAGATGATAGATAGGTAGGTAGGTAGGTAGGTAGGTAAGTAGGTAGGTAGGTAGATGAAATAAATAAATAAGGGAGGGAGAGAGGGAGGGAGATGTGGAGCTCTTTTCAGACTGGTACAGAGTCACAACTGCTCCAATATAGTGTTTGTTTGCAAATCACAGTGAGCCTCTGTGATCTGTAAACCACACTTTCTGGTTTTGCATGTTGTGTGTAGTCAACCAAAAATGGCTATGGAATTAACTATAGTTAATTTAAGTATTTGGAATGCATAGATAAACCTACAAAAACTTATATATAAGCCTGTAAGCTTAAATTCATCCTGTAAAAGAACTACATACTAGATTTTCCTCACAACTCTAATTCATTTAACAACTTCCTTTCATAAATGTTAGATATGCTAACCCCTTTGTAATGTCTACTATAAAAAATTGGTGAAAATGCATACAAAGTATGAGGAAGGAAAACCAAAACAGTAGCACAAAAATATGGAAAAAAGATTTCTTGTAGCACATATTTTTACTTGATCTAAGTAGAAAGTAGTCCTGCAACAGTGACAAATCCTCATCAATGCTCATAATTAGCTATGATGGGATGATGTGACAGATTATAGGTGAAGAAAATTATAGCTGCTATTCAGAGAAGAATCTGAATTCTGCCTGTTTGTTCCTTGTAGGCTAAGTACTCTATTGCAGCTGTGAATAAAACGGAATAATAAGTGATTATGCAACTATTCACAGTGATGGACATAAAAATAGAGTTTTTGCCAATGAGATACTGATTTTCTAAATTGATTTGACAAGGTTCTAAAGAAAATATAACTGTTTCTTTCTATGGCACAAAAAAGTACAGCTAAAGCAACCACCTGTATCAATATTTATTTTTAATAGTAATTTTATTAAATACTACAATTAAAAAGATATAAACTAGTACAAACTGAAAAAAATAAAAGAATAAAAAGAAAAAGTAGGAAGTGCAGAAAAGAAGAAAAATTAGAAAAAAATAGAAAAGAAAGAAAAAACTAGAATATAGTAAAGAAAAAGAAAAGAAATATATAAAGAAATGACTTCCCCCTTCATCACAAGTTTAAACAATTTTAGTAACTTATCATCTTTTCTTAAAATACAACAAATGAGCTCTTCTTCCCATATCTCATCTCTTACCTATAAACAAATCCTTAAAGCCTTGTAGTTCAGTCCTGGTCAGAAAAAGTCCATTAAGGGTTACCAGAGATAACAACATACCTATTTTAACTTTGATCAAATAAACCAACTTTATATTCCCTCCTTTTACTTTTAACAATCTTGATCTTCAAATAATGTCATTGAACTTAATTTCTTTTCATTTTTTCTTTGTCCCTTCTCACAAAGTCCTTCAAAACTTTAACCAGTCTCTTGTAAATCCACTATAGGAAAGTTATCCAGGTCACTCTTTTGGTTTGTTATTTGTTTTTGTTTGTTGTTTATTTGTTCAGTCGCTTCTGACTCTTCATGACTTCATGGACCAGCCCACACCAGAGCTTCCTGTCGGTCATCAACACCCCCAGTTCCCCCAGGGATGAGTCTGTCACCTCTAGAATATCATCTATCCATCTTGCCCTTGGTCGGCCTCTCTTCCTTTTGCCTTCGACTTTCCCTAGCATCATCAACTTCTCCAGGGTGTCCTGTCTTCTCATTATGTGGCCAAAGTATTTCAGTTTTGCCTTTTTGTTATTTGTATATCCCTTTTAATAAGACATCAGCTGGTTTCATTTGTATATCCGAGGTAGCATCTTTTTCCATATCATTCTTGTAGCCTGTCATTTTTAAATCCACTTTCAAATTGGTCTCAGTTTTGCCCAGTAAAACGTGTTCCTCTTCTATAGCATCTTTTAAACATAGTCCATCTATAATGGCAGACATACTTAAAATTAACTTCTGGATCCATTGTTCGCAAATATCCTTCAATATGTCCAATGTTAAAGTATTTTGCTCCATTCTATATTGGTCAAATTTAAGTGTTCTTCTCCTTTAACTGTAATCTTTAGTTCCTTCTAGTTCCCTCTAGTGTCCAACCTCCAAGTCCCATCCTAGCACTTTTTTAAAGAATTCAGAACAACAGTATTTTCCCATGGGAAGGATTCTTATAATTAATTTCAAAATCTTATTTCAAATCCATCTGAACTCTTAATCTGTTTGTAACTTTCCAGAATCAGCATTCTAATCACCCTTTTCCTGTTTATTCCAAAATAAAATATTTTTTAAAAGTACTTAAACTTGTATTTAAAACTTCTTTCACTAAGGATTGAAGGAAACTCACCCAGTGCTATAAAACTTGTTGATCCAAAGGTTCCTAATAGCTGAAAAGCAGTTAACAAGCAATTTCTGAAAGTGATTAGAAAAGGAAGTATGTGAACCCAGTGTACATAAAGGCGCTGACCATGGCTTGAGTGAAGATGATTCTCCTTCATCTCCCAGTGCTCTAAACCCACCAGAGACTGCTGTCTTACGATCTCCTCATGAGGAGCAACTGTCTGGAGCACTTGTGGGTGATCTCAAGTCCTTTCCTTGTCTGGAGAGGAATTACAAAGAGCTGGTCTACTTGCTGTCTCTTCATTCCACCATGGGAATCGGCTCTGCTTTTAGTGGAGCCATCTTCAGTTTGCCATTTCTTCCCTGGAAGTCCCCACCTGTATCAATATTTAGATGGCTAAGGTCAGAAATCAGTACTCACTCATCTGAGAACAAGTTGCGTCAAAGTTAGTGGGACTTACCTCTCAGCAGGCTGTCTAAGTAGGTGCTGGGTCTCATGGCTGTCTAGTTGCAGGAGCAGAGACATGAGCTGGCTATTGATGTGCTGTTTAGGAAAACACAAAAATTCAGTGTACATGCACAGCAGAACAGGGGCCAGAGACATTTTTGGGTTAAGGTGTATGTTCTATTGGGAGTCCTTTGTCCAAAACCACAGGCTGGTACAGGCAGTGCCAAGGTAAAAGTCCCTGGTAGCACCCTTTCCTCTCTTTTATCACTCTATTCACTCCCTCTCCCTCTTTCCACTGCTGGGCATATGGTTCAATTGGCAAATGTACTTTTGTCCCAGAGACATAAGGAAATTAAACTTTGAACTAAGCAGTTTGTTTTCACTTCTCATGCTTTTGATGTTAGTTACTGCTGGGCAAACTGCAGTCCATTAGAAAGTCCTGAGGGCTTTGCACATTTAAGCTGTGCCTTGGCTGAAAACACATCCAACAGTTCCATGAGATGCTGCTAGCTCATTATAGCTCTCTGTCTGCTAATTGGTCACTGTGGTCAGTATTTAGGCAAAGAAGAAAGCTCAGCTTAGCAAAAGCCCCGATGGCCTTTTCTTTCTGTACATTGCCTTATGATCTCTTCTCCCTCACTAAATCAAATTTAGATTGAAGCTGACATGCCAGAAATGGTTTGGTGTGTTTTCTGGCAGTACTCTTCTATCCTCTGATGATCTAAAATAGCATATTTCCTTCATCAGAAAAAAAGTATTATGTACGAATTCTTCAGAACGGGTAAAATATAGATGGGCATAAGTGGGAGCTTCTGAATTGCCTCTCCACTTTCAACTTCTGTTCCTCCTTTTGGTCTTTCACCCATTGGCTGTTGCATGAGGTCGGCATCAAGCTTATGTAAAACGGCATGTAAACTTTGTACATGTTACATGTCTTAACACATGCAGATGCGTAACACTGAGTTCCATCCTAATATATCCTGTAGAGCAGATGCAGGAATAGCTTCTCACTCTCCCTTGCAGGTGCCCATGAACTGCTCAGATCTGCTCCAAAGTGCTTCCTTCCCCAAAGGGGAGATGCAGAAGAGTAATTATCAAATAAACCTCCCTGAGCTGAGTTATGCAGAGCACAAAAATAGAAAGGACTACGAGGATAGCGCATGACAATATTGTCTCCATGCACAGTGTTCAAAGCAGCAAATGGGTAGATCCACTGGAGCCAAGTGACCCTTCCTCCGGCTTAACACTCAGTATATGTGTAGCAGCACGCCTACCATTCCCCACCACAAAGGGAGTTCGGTGTGGCCCCCCTGCAGTTCCTAGTCATATCTATTGATCCAGTGTGTTATAAGAATCAACATTTTGCAGGTGGCTGGTTTGTGAAGACTGGAGCCCTGGAAAGTAGCCCTTCCAGATCCAGTTAATGCTCCCATATACAGGCAAGTGAGTGGACAAGATGGAGGTCATTTGAATCAATATATTCCCAGAATTTGAACTGGGGTACAACCTGTTCTAAAATAGTACTCCCTTTGAGGGATCTGAAGTGGAGCTTGTGGATCCAGTGCTGTTCCTAGCTGACAGCAGCTGAGAAAGTGTCTGCTCAGCTCAGTATCGTCTGGGGTGCCAGCTGCACCCTTCATGAGGAAGTAAGAATTGGCCACAGTGATTCATGCCCTAATCACTTCTTCTTTATATGGCTCCTAAGAACACTACCCCTGAAAACTGGGAATCACAGGTTATACAAAATGGAGCAATTTGATTTTTTTCAAAATGGCACCTCATCACCTCATCATGGCAGCCTTGGAATCAATTCCCTTAGTTCTTCTACTGCCTAGGAAGGTCAGTTGCTGGATACTCAAAGCAGGACTTTTCTAGCAGCAGCACCCTTCTGCAACTTCCTTCCAAAGGAAAAGAGATTAGTTTCTCCTTTGTTCTGTTACAGATCAGAAGGAAAGGCAACCTGGTACTGCAGTGATTTCAGAGCTATCTGAATGTTCTGTCATTCCTTTTCATGCTTCATTCAGAGTCACTGTGGGTTGTGAGAATTCAGGGCTCATGATCAGCTTAAACTAATTAGGCTTGTACAGACAAAGGTTCAGCACTGTCGAAATTTACTCTAAGCATTGGTCCCTGCTAACCCTGCACTAGCCCATCCACAGTGCTTGAGAACCCCTGAAATATAGACTTATTAAAGAAAGTAATGTTTATTTCCAACCCAATCTTAACCTCAACAAAATAAATCACTAGTTTTATTCAGAGGGGGAGGGGAAGGCTTTGCACAAATTCATTTATCATTTCAAGGGGCCAATAGTAATGCAAAGTTTGACAAGGCCTGCAGGACCAGGTCAAAAATGTCAAGGTGGTGGTTATGACCACATGATAGAAGTTCCATCTCTTTACACATGCATGTGATTACCACACATACAAAAGGAATGAGGCTTCGATCATGACTGCCATCTTGACTTTTTTGACACATAACCTCAACCTCTTGAGTCACTGGCTTTTTTTTGTGGAAATTTTTTTGTCTCAGTTTTATGACAAGGTTTAACTGCTATGATTATATAATTTATAAATTACAGTTTTATAATAACGTAACATTTGATAATTTATCAAATATTTATAAATATAGACTTTATAGATTTGTAATTCATATTATTTATAAAATAATAAAGGCGGGATAGAAAATAAATAACATAAATAACATAAATGTGTGGAACAGACCTTTAACATGATTCAAAATGATCAGTTTCCAGCTACATCCTGTTATTAAAAATTATTGGTGTTTCCATGACACTGTGCCATTTTAAGCAGAGCAAAATAAATAAATGTCAAAGAAGATACTTCTGAATGCCTTTCTTAATTGTTAGTTGGCTAGAAAGGGTATTTGAAGTTTAGAGATTTCAGAAGCCACTGCATTATTTCTAAAGTGGAACAGAGATATTTTCATAAAGATTTTCTGAAAGGATTGATTTTCTCTTTCCCCAACTTCCCGCTCAACACTGTGCAGAGATAATTGCTGATCGTTAATTCTGAAAATAAGAAGATATGAATCAGAACTTTCCCATCTGTGGTTTTCAGTCAGTCTTTTGAAAGAATCTTTTCAGAATAATACCTGCATAACAATAGGAAGCATCAATCCTTTTGTATCTTGAGATCTAAATATTTTTGATATCCGTTTGTGGAGGGAAGACAATCTTATGAAGAGGGAGGAAATTACTTATTTTTTCCTTCAGAGAATCTACCCTGTCATATATTGGCTCGCAACTTGACAGTATGGCAGAATATGCCATTCTGAGCCTGCAAATCAAGGTAACTGTAAGGCCAAATGGTGGAGCTTTACCATGTGCAGGGCAAGTGTCATAAAATATGTATGCATCTCCATGGAGCTACACGTCATTGCAATCTTGAAAGGGCTGGTTCTATCATTAGCCAGAGTGAGATGGTGACTTTGAAGATGCGGTAGTATAGAAGGGGTAATATCAACAGCATCATGATCATCAGTCTCCATTTGGAGGTCAAGCTCTCTGTTCCTGATAGTTGAACCCATGTCCCTGAAATCACTAGATGCTCTAAAGGTGAGGTGCCGGATGCTTCCCCATCACTAGTGCTAAAATAAAAATCAAGTGTCAGTCCAGACCAGCTTCTGCTGTAGAATAGTATGGGATACTATCTTGTCGTTTGTCTCAAGCAGCACATTGCCTTGAATCAATTCTGACACTTATTTCCCTTAAAGAATTCTCTAAATCAGTGTTTCTCAACCTCAGTGACTTTAAGATGTGTGGACTTCAACTCCCAGAATTCCCCAGCAAACACTTTCTAGGAGTTTCAGCCAACTACCATCAATTGCAAGCAGCATGACTAATGGTCAGGGGTGATGGGAACTGTAGGCCAAAACATCTCAAAGGACCTGGATTGGAGAATCTGTGGTAAATGCTTTCAAGTTAAAAGTAGGGGGAAAATGTAACAAGGTATAGAGTTTCTTCTTTTTTTAATAGATTCAGTCTTGATCACATCCTCTTACTAACTTGTTGCTTAGATCAGATTATTTGTTTTGACATATCTCACCTAGCATGGAATATTTCATATGGATATCAGTAGAGTGGCTGCAGAATCTGGGACAAACACAATGTGGCATCAATCACCTGGATACACTTTTTCAAACATGCAAATCTGGTCTAGCAGCTGGTTTCAAACAGGATTTGGATTTGGATTCTGGCAGGAAGGAAGAAGGATCTTAACCTCCTCTCCTTGCCTCAGCGCTGATCAAGACAGACTCATATTTAATAAGTTAGAGAATAGGCTATCTCCAGGTTACTTATAAATTAATTTGAAATGTCTCTCTTAAACAGGGATCTAAATTATATTCTAATGCAGGTATATATGCCACCAGTGTCAAGGAGGGTGAATGCAAATCTCCAGCCTCTCTCTTACTGTTGCCAGAGCCCCTCAGGATTGCACCATCAAACTTCAATGGCAAGCTAGTTAAATTTTAACATAGGTCCCAAGATATTTTACTTTTTTAAAAAATACGTTTGTTAAGCATCCAATAAGTGTATTATATCTACTTTACTAATCCCCATTCAAAATATTCACAAACAAGAAGAATCAAAATTTCTGCCTTGGACCTGCTGGAGGTGGCTTTGAGTTACAGCCACTCTCCACCCCACCCCCACCCCTATGGTAATGATAATGATAATAATAGATGTGTGTCCCCACCTACAAAAATATTGCCTACCACCAATCTAAAAGGCCATTCCTTAAAAACAGTTCCTTGGGTAAAATCAGGAATCCTGGATATTTGAAATACGTTTTTTAAAATAATTGATTTATGTTTTAATCTAAATAGGCTGGTATCCCATGCCTGCTACCCTTTATTCTTGAGTCAGCTTCACCCAGTGACTTGTGCCATGTCAAGTGTATTTGATGCTGAGGGGAAAAGGCGAGCCACAAAGCCATGTCCAAATCAGTTTGAAACGTCGAACCAGATTTATCAATGTGGCTCTCCCTACAGAATCTCTTCAAAGGTAAGTGCTGAGTGTGAGTACTTTTCAACTCCTGCAGTTGACCTTTACTACTTCAGACCCTGGCAATTTCTTGGTTCTTCCAAAAAACCCACTGATATATATTTGCAATGCAGAAGTTTTGTTCTAAAAATGGATTCATCACTGGGGGAGGATATCAAATTGGGATTCTTCCTCTAAAGGGAATGTAGTGAAACAGGGTGCTTATACAGCCAGATCAGGCCATTTGCTATAATTAATAAATGCAACCCCCCTTGTCTTTCTCTATAAATAATCTGTCCCATTCAGAAACATAAATATGAGAAAAAGTATGTAAAAAGTAAGTATACCATGTTTTTTGTCCCCCAATACTAGGAGGCTGATATAATGAGAGAAATAAAAGAAAACGGTCCGGTGCAAGGTAAACAAAAGGAGTGGGGCTTTGAGTTTGATGAAAAATGAATAAATTGTAAAATACTGAGCATGGCATGTGTAAAAGCAAACTCTGTATATGACTTACCACAGAAAATCCTTGAGAATGTTGGTTGTCTCTGTTTTCTTTAGAATAACAAAGGCAACACTCATTCTTCCTAGGATTCAGCATATTCTGCTAACTGACTCAGTTTTGATTTGCCTGATATGTAGTTTAGATGATTTATTTAGAGTCCTAGACCAAGATTTCATACAATACAACAGCAAAGCTTGATTTATAATGTATTCATCCATATGTCCCTTCAGAAGCTAGTGCCATAGTTTCAGTGAGACTGACCATTCACAGCTATATCACCCCTAAACAATGAGCATGGGCTAATTATGTCTAGGTCTATATTTATGGGTATTGTATGTGAAAGAAAGGCATCCAGTCAAATACCACCATATTGGATAGGAGTGGGCAATATCTGAAGAATCAGGAGCCCCAACTCAATCTGGGTTGGAAACAAAGGAGCACTGCTATATTTTTTCCCCTTTTGGTTTGGAGCAGGACAAGGGGATTTTGTTCCCCATGCACTATCATAGCTTAATGGCCAGAACACTGAGGGAATGGTCATTTTTTGCATCTTCTATTGGTCAGCAAAAATCAGTTCTTGCGGTTTTCTGCCTGTCTTTGCATTCCAAGGCCAGCAGGAGTTACAAAGACGCCAGGCAGGTTGACTTCAGATAGCTGTGGAGGGATTGTGGAATGGAAATGATGCCTTATTGCATCAAGTAGCAGCTCAGAAGCCCTGTTTGGTTTTGAATTTGGCAGCCCCAAAGGCACAGGAAAATACTGCTGCTTTCTCAGAGGAATTTTGAATGCTGAAGTTGAGTGATAGACACAGTCAGAGAAGGATGCCACCTTAGTTTGGTGAACAAGCTGAAGGGAGAGGGAGACCAATATTAGAACTGCGGAAGTAATTTCATGCTTGGAAAGGGAGCTGAAAAGAGACTTGCCAATACAGTAACACTTTTTTACTAATCTATGAGGAGACTTCATTTGAAGCATTGTGTACACTTCTGACCGCTGAATCTTTAGGTGGATATTATAGACTTGGAAAAAGGAGAAAAAGAGCATCCAAAACTACTGGGGGTGGAACAGCTGCTCTACCAAGAAAGGTGAGAGCAGCTGAGGGTCTTTAGCTTGGATGAAGGTAAGAGGTCATGTGATAGAGGCATATAACATCATTCATGGCAAAGGCAATGTGGAGAAAGAATAGTCAGGGATATCCATAACAAAGCTCAATTGTGCTAAAATGATGACATCTGTGCATGTGCCAGCATGCAAATGCCACAAGTGTGTACTTGCGTCACAATGTCTGATGCATACCTACTTATATGACCAGATTCCTTAATGAGTGGGCAGCCTTAGAAATCTACTAAATACAGCATCTGCTTGTTGACATCCTTATGCAGCTGTTGTCATCTCCCCCCTCCCCATCCTCCCACAGAGACCTGTGCAAATAATTTTTCTCCCCCTCTCACAGTGTTAACACATAAGATCTTCAGCTGAGTGCACATGAAGGGAGATTCAGGACCAACAAAAAGAAAGGCTTTTTCAGATAGCCCACTGTCAAACTGTGGATTTTACTATCAATGAATGCAGACAATGGCAGCCAAGTTGGATGATTGTAAAAGGGGTCTGGAAGAGTTCTCAGAAGATAAGGCAATTTATGATTTCTAATACCGATGATTGTTTACCTGAATGATAGGCAGCATGCCTTAAATACAGACTGGTGGGAAGTGACAAGGGACAGGGATAATAACCATCCAGTCCAGGCAATGGAGCTTTTCCAGTGCATTCAATTGGTTGCTCAGCAGATCTTCTCTTGTATTCTAATGATTTTCAGTAGGAATCTGAAAATGAAAGAAATAGAGAGACTCTGGCATGAGAGACTTGAGGGAACAGTAAGGAAGAACAGTTTGTGAGTGTGAGAGGGATTGGATGAAAGAGGGTCAGATGTTTCCAGAAAAGGATGTAGCAAGAGGCAAGGTATAAAGATAAAGTGGAGTAAAAGGAGGAACGCTCAATCTTGACTGGATAGGCATAAAAAAAGAAAACAGAAACATCTATTTTCTCAAAACAATTGGTTGAATGTGCTTTGTTAGCTGTCTGAAAGCAAAGCAAGTTTTCCCTTCCTTATATCCATGCATCAGGCTGATGCTTACAACAAGGATCCCCAGTCAGCAGCATTGTAGTGAAACCAAGATTATTATACCTGTGTTGTGGCATTATCATTCAAAGGATGCAACTTACCCTCCTTGTGTCAGGATGTCTGATGCAAGTCCATAAACCACATAATTTGTGTCATGACATCAGGTGCATATATCATCATCCCCCCTCTTTCCACTGCAGATGCCCATCACACACACTTTTTTCTCTTCCTGGGTAGATGACAGAATAGGAGGGAATTCTCACTGGTTTCTGTGTTTTAAGTAAAGCCAAAAAAATTCTGAACAAGGTAACATAAGATGTGGAAGAAATCAAGTGACAAAGGGAATTCATGTGCCTGAATAAAATACTAAGGTTGGGAAAAACAGAAAGAGGCAGGAGTACACTAGAGACTTTGGCGGTGGATTTTCTACTAACAGAAATGTCTCCTCTGAATTATTTGTTTATCTTTAAAGTTTTTAGTCTAAGAGGGGTTGCTAAATAATTTTCCATATGATAAAATGATGTCTCAGCAATGAGCACTAGTTAAAATTAGGATTAAAAATAAGTTTGTTTGTTTTTTTGCTTTTTTTCATTCACTACTACCCTTCAGCGATCATGAAAGTATATGATGATTTCTTCCTTTATAAGAGCGGGGTTTATAGGCATACCAGTGGAGAACCACAGCATGAGCACCAGGAGAGATTCCATTCTGTCAAATTAGTTGGGTAAGTGAATACACGGTTGCTTCACCTTGTCCTTTCCATAATATATAACAGGCAGACAATGGACTTTGCACAGAGACATTATAGAGCATTTCCTTCTCTTGATGCTTAGGAATTTCTGTCAAGTGGAGAGGAGCTTTTGTAAGAGGCCAGAATAAACAGGCCACAAGTATAGGACAGTGACATAGTAGGCTACATGCTATACAACTGGATTTCAACACAATGCAACATGTCTTCCCTCACTTTCCTTTCCATTGTAACCCAGCTGTCAAACTTTATCTACACAATGACCTTTCATTATAGGGTGAATAGATTCTTATATGGGAAGCTAAAGTGTGCAGATTGTGAAAATCAGCTCATGAGATGCATTAAGGCATAGCACAAAGCAAATAGATTCTGCATGCTAAGTTTTACCAGCTAAATATGGACTTAGATGTGGAACATTTTATCAAGAACTGTGCTTCCTGTGTTAACTGTTAGATGATGATCTGCCCTCTATGCCTTCTTCCACTGCCATTTCAACCTTGGACCAAATCGGGCATTGATGTTATTCGATCCATACGACAAGCATATGTATTTGTAATAGTTGGTCTTGGACTAGAACGCCTAGCCTCCCAGTTTCTGGCCTGGTGCCTTAACTACTACACCACGCTGGCTCTATTGTTTCTTGGAGCCCAGCATAAGAAAAGTAATTCAGCTCTGCCTCTCGGGGACAGTAGTGTTGCTTCACTTTGAAATGCAATTATTTTATTTATGCTGGACTGTTTCCTATAGCCCAAGAGGCAGAGCTAAATTCCTTAATCTGAATCTTTATTCAGATTAATATTTATAGTATTGTGACATTGATTTTGATAAGAGGTGATTGATTGATTGATTGATTGATTGAATTCAAGCATTTATAAGGCTACCCAACTCAAACAATGTGACTCTGGGTGGTGCACAACAAAAATAAATATTATCAAAAAAATAAAAATAAAAATCATACATCATTAAAAAATACAGTATATTTTTTAATATAGAAAACAGCAAACCAAACAAGACAACTAAAGCAACTAAAAGGGATCTCCACTCAAATACCAGGTCTGAACCTCTTTCCTAAAGCCAGCAGGGTTGGGGCCTTTCATATATCTGGGGCAGGGTGGGGGAAGATGGTTCCAGAGAATAGATAGATTACTAGAAGAGGTAAGATGCTTCTTAAGACAGCCATTACCTCATTCTTCCTTATAAACTAGGCAGTTATTAGTTGTGCAAGAGCAGCAATACAACTTCTTTTGAAATAGAATTTTTTTTCCTCTCATGGAAAATTGTTCAAGCAGTTTGGAGATGGAGCCATTCTAGTGCACCACGAAGTAAGACTATTGGAGGCCATGATTTCCCATCTGTCCCATCCATTTCTGAAGATGGGAGGGGTGGATGTTGAGAATGGACCCGGTGAGGCAGAAGGAGTAGCTGCCAAAAGCAGGGCTTGAAGGACACTCTTAAAACAGGGGGATCAAGTTTTCTTTTTTCTATTGGATATCATACTTCTCTATTCCTATCTGCCATTTCAATTTTCCACTTAATTTTTTCCATTTTCCTACATGAGACAAGACTATAGAAATGGAAATATATTTTTATTCAATCAAATTCTTGGTTTATTGAGTTTAATACTGTCAATACTGACAAGGGTAATTTCTAATTTTGTCTCAAAATGCTAGGACTTCCTGTTTGCATGGGCTGTGTTCTGCCTCCAGAACTAGTCCTTGGTATAAAGATTGTCTGTTAAGAAGCATATCCTTATGTTATACAGACCTTAGTTTGGTCTGTACCTCTGCTTTAATAATAAGATAAACTATTAGCTATTAGATTTTTTAGTGGATTAGTATCAGCACAAACCAAGCTCTGTGATTTATTTTCTGGTTGTGCTTTATTGTTGGTAATTCTAGCTGGGTAGATGCAGTACTGAGTTGACTGAGAATACAAATAAGGTCACAATTATAAAATCTGATTCCTATAGAGACCTAGCAATGTGGGACAAGCCATTGAAAACCACAGCTGCACTCACACTGAACAGAAATCCTTCTAGCCTAATAGTTCAAAGGAAATTGCTTGAGCGGCCTGCATAGTGCTTGACTATAGCACAAGGTCACCTATTTTCTGAAGCAGTGCAGCAAAAAGTGTCATTTGCCCATAAACCAAACATTTGGAAATGAATGCTTTAAAGCAGTCACTATTCAGTAATGCTTATATTCTAAAATATAAAGCAAGTAATGGGGAAAAGGGGGTCAGGGTGCCCACAGAATGATGGCAACACATTCACTCTTTAAAACATGATAAAAAACAGATTCGAATAGCAAGTAGTATGAATCAGCACCTGCTGATCCAAACCTGCAGCCATGTCTACAAGATCTTCTGAATAGCTACATATTATCTATATAGTTAATTTGTGTGTTGTTAGTCCTTGGGTTATTATTTCCGGACTGTTTTCATGAAAGAATAATGTTCACTACAAAGTAAGAATAGTCCATAATGTTTTAATAAATTTCTTACTTGCATACCTTCCAGACCATTTAATATTCATTGTTTCATGTTTATTCCAGAGTCAGGTTGTTATAAATAAGAATTCTTCTACTCCATCTCTCCCATAGAAGTGACTGCTCAGTTACAACCTTGTGGAACCAGGTCATCTGCAAGGGATTAGCACAGGCTTGCTGTAATAGCCACTCCAAACAAGTCAAGAAATTTGGCGCATTTCTATTCCCCATATCCTCAATAGGAGTTTATCTTCTCTTCTGCTGATCACTAACCCACTAAGAACAATACTACAGTACCAAAGATTTGTGGAGGGGAGCTAGGAAGTAGGATGAGGAGGCAAAAAGACCTGGGAAGTAAGATGAAGCAAACATTCCCTCCTTTGGGTGAATAATCTACCCAAAACTCTGCAGAGCAGCATTACTTCAAGCAAAAAGACTAGCTTTCCTGCAATTTCAGATACATCTTAGTTATACAAATATAGTATATATAAGGGGTATGAGAAGCTGGAGAAGTACCAGGGCCTGAAGGAGGGACTGGAGAGGATATGGAGAGTGAAGGCCAAAGTGGTCCCTGTGGTGGTAGGAGCACTCAGGGCTGTGACCCCCCAAGCTGGGAGAGGGGCTCCAACAAATCCCAGGAACAACATCAGAGCGGTTGATCAGAGAAGAGTGCAGTGCTAGGAACAGCAAAGACACTGTGCAGAACCCTCAAACTCCCAGGCCTCTGGTAGAGGACCCAAGGTTGGGGAAGACACATATCACCCATAGGGGTGAAAAGGGTGTGTGTGTGTGTATTCAGCAATAAATTCACTCAGCTTTCCAACCCAGACAACATTGTGTGCTCAAACCACTTTGAAACTGGTTCTGAACTGGTCAAAGACTTGATGTGGAAGTGCCTTTTCTTTAGTTGAAAAGGCAGCATCTTTTAAACTGACCTTTTATATAACCTACTGGTGACAACATAAGTCATTACAGCAACTACATTTTCCTCTGATGCCACAGCAAGAGTTCCTTTAACAAGAAGAGCTGTAGAATGGATTATTACATCTGCATCTTAGTCTCATAAGATGCTTTATACCTGGGATTATCTGTAGCCCCATTCAGAGCCATGGAAAGGTGGGCGCACATTAAGCTAAGCAGGCAGATAGAACGGGGAAAGGTCTTCACATTTGTTCATTTTCACTCTACTTTGTCTGAATCAGCTTCTTTGCTGTTTTCCACCCACCCCTCCCACCGACAACTCCCATTAAGTAAAATTAGTAAGTTTTAAGAAGGCTATGCTCTAATACTGTAAGTTTCATCCTAGCCTGACACATGCAAAATTATACTTGGTATAGCACAGAATGCATTAAAATATTTTAAAGACATACACATCTATGTTTTGTTAATGCTGGTCAGGGACCATAATAAACTGATTCTGTTATTCTTATACTCATTGTTCTCTCTAAACAAAACAGACAAAAGTTCTTCCCTTGTTTTTTAAAGATCCCTCCAAGGTGTCCGGGGCGGGGGCGGGGGGGAGGAATGTGGATTACTAAGACCTTCTCTTTGAATAGGTGGGGTATGCTAGAAGATGCAGAAGGACAATGGCAAAAATATTGGGTAAGTGCTCAAGAACAAAGCTGTAATCCAGATAAAGTTATTTGTGCTTGTTTCCTTTTGAAATGAATAGACAAGGTAGTTGTAATTAACAAACACCATCAATTTTCAGCAAAACATATATGCACATAGCTATCTTGTAGTGAGGACAGAGTCTTCTTTCATGTAAATAATCCCACTTTTTATTTCATCCCCATAGACTGTTTATATTGTATTTCCTTGCAATACATTTGTAATTTGAGCCCCATAGGTTTATTACCATGATTTCCCATAACTATCAAAACAGGAAATATTGTGTTGAATTTGCAGTGCATACCATTTTTTGTGTGTGCAAAATGCCATGTTAGTTTTTTTTCCTTACTAGAGATTAACCATGATTGTCTTGTTCAATGACTGCAGTTCATCTAAATAAGTGAAAAATCTACAGAATGTATCCTACATCCATTTTAGTCTATATTCAAAGTACCGATCACATAGAGCTCTTGTCCTAACAACCAGGAAACACACTGAGACAATGAACTGGTCTCTAATATTGATTGCTAGTACTTAACAGGAATCCTAACAAACTGAAGAAGCGTGGGAAAAACCCAGACATATAACCCCCAAGGGTTAAGGCGGTCCCGATCTGTGTCTCTTTGAATGGCTGAACAATTCATCAGTGCTACGCATGCGCTTGACAGTCTGGATGGGAGCCCCCTGCTCGCCATCCTTACTCATGACAGCTCTAAACTTTTAATCATCTAATTCAGCTACAGAAGATGGATGGAGAGAAGCTGTTTAAGCTTTCCCTCTAGTCATTTTCTTAGTCAAAATATTCCCTGCACATTTTTTTTTACCCCTGCAGGAAAGGTTGTTAAAAAAGCAGCTAGAAGTGTGATTTTGAACTTTCGAAAAACCTGAAAGGAAAAAAGAGTTATGTAAATTTTCATTGCTCAGTTTTTTCTGCCCTGATTCACAGTCTTTCCTGACTGATTTTAACTTTCAAACAAACAACCAAGAAGGGCACATCACTGACATGCTTACAACATGTCTTCCCATCATCTTGTTCATCTCTCTTTAGTTTAGTCCTCACAACTAAAGTCACTTGTGATGGAAGATTTGCTCCAAACTCGACTACCAAGGGAGGAATCCTTATTAGCCCAATAGCATGTCTCCTTGCACTGATTTTCCCAACTGAACCCCTGTTGTTAATAGCACTGCCAGGGGAAAAGATAAGTATCAAGGCCAGTAACCACAGGGCTTTTTCAAAAGTTGTTGTTGTTGCTCAAGCTCTTTAATCTAAGGAGCATAAAGCAGACTACATATCCTGAAAATAGCACATGGGTCAACCCTAATTCCTGCTGTTGCCTTGCTTGACTGCTCATAAGCTTTTTAAACATTATTTTTTTAAAAATAATTTGTTATTTTTATGCTTTAACACACCGGGGGGTGGGGGTAAAACAGAAGCACGAAAGCAAAAGCTGGGGGACTCTTAAGCTTTAAAAAAGATGTCAGGAACTGCTCACAGTTACGTCAAACAGCAGCTAATCTGCATGTTCACTTCAGGGATATAATTTTAGTAGTCTCTGATTGGACTTTGCCACTTAAAGAATTACAAGGTTCTTGAAACTTTGATGTCTCTTCATGAAGTGGTGTGTGATCAAAACTGTAGAGGACAGATGACTAATATATCAGCTTCAGTATGGGACAAATGATATGTTTTCAAGCAGCCATAGATCTGTATCTTTTTATTCTTTCCTTCCTGCCACTCTAATGTAAGTAATGTGTGGCATGAGACCATCACCTTGCCATATCTGGACAGCCACTATCTTATACCTCACAAATAAAATGTGAAGCTCAGGTGTCCACCAGGGCTTCTTCTAGCCAAGCAACAGTGGCACCCAAAAGTTGGCCATCAGTCAGCACCCCATCCTCATCCACACTTTATGCTGTACTTATTTGCATAGAGTTTTTTAAAGCCAGCTATCGTAAAGGGAGACTCCTAAGCTGCCCTTTTGCCATCTTTAAAAAGACTAGCTAGAGAAAGGAAGGAGCTGGTTAGTGGGATGAAGCGAGCATTCCTGTCAGAGGAAACCACTCAGGCTGCAACTTCCACATTAATAGAGAGCAGTGTTTTTCAAACTTAGCAATTTTAAGATACCTGGACTTCAACTCCCAGGATTCCCCAGCCAGCAAGAAGTTGCCAAGTTTGAAAAAACCTGCTGTGGAGCTATCTTTGCAGCACTTCCTCTTGCACCATCTTAGCTGCAAAAGAAATGGGGTAACATGGGATGCATAGTGCCCACCCCAGATCAGCACACAGAAACCGTACAAAAGGAGAAGGGCGTAGCTTTAATCACATCTTGTCTAGTCTCATAAGGTCTGGAGAGTGTCACAAGAAGGGATCAATTTTTATTAGGACCTCAGCTGGGCAGGGAAAGTTTAAGCTGTCTCTTCCCTCCCTGTTCACTGCAGTGCAGATGAAGATCATCCTACCTGGCATTTTAAAAAAAGACTCATCTGATTGCTAGTTATTTATTAGCATTACATATAGTGATATTAGCGCCTCAAGTAGCTCTTTAGAAGCTCTTTAAAAGAAATATTTGGAAATGACAATCTAACTGGATGAGGACAAGACTGTGAACACCACAGCTACCCTCTTGCTCTTCTCTTTCTTCTCCTTTATCATAATTTGAACATTCACCATAATAAAATATTCTTTCTTCTCCACCTTAGATTGCTGCAAACTCCTGGGGAATTTCCTGGGGAGAAAACGGTTATTTCAGGATTTTACGGGGACAAAATGAATGCAATATTGAAAAGCTTATTATAGCTGCCAAATGTCACCTTTAAGAGATTTTCATTATGACAATTATTTTGTTCTACATATCTTTTGTATAAATGGAATATATAATCTCTAACATCAATGTGCATATTTATATTTGTTATTTTCTCTTCACTAAATATGCTGCATTTCTGTGTAAGTCATAATACTGTCAGTGAACATTTAAATGTAAGTCCAGCATGATGAAAAACTCTGTTACCTATTTTTCCTTCACCTCTACTGGTGTTTAGATGGTCGTATTCATTATTGGAACAGTCCAAAGGCAGTGATCATGGAATGAGAACAATCGGGCAGGGTCCTTTCTTTTCTTCTGAACTGTGATCAGCCTCAGTCTTGTGAGATTGTGTATTTTTAACCACCAGAGACCCTGACAGAAATGCATCAAAAAACATCAATGGTTTCTTCAAAAAGTCCAGATGAACATCATTACTTAAATCTATATTTATATTCAGATGTATTTGTATCTTTGTCTTTGCTTAAAAGTATTTATTTGCATGACTATGTCTTTCAAAGTAGTTAAGACCGGCTGAGTAACAATGGCTGGCTGTATCATTCCTGCCTCTGAACACCAGTTGCTGGAGTATAGCCACGCAGAAAGACATTCATGTCCTCCTCCTTTTTCCCCCCAATAAATCTTTTTTATTAACTAACTAAAAAAAACAAAGAAAAAGAAATACAAAAAATTATAAAAGAAAAAAAGCTAAAAAAAAAGAAACAATAATTCATTACAATCGTCCACATCTAGTCTATGTTGATAACTTAGTGGTTCATAAATTGCTGATAACTTCAATTCAGCAGTCCATTGGATAGTTGGGGCCATATGTTTATATTTCCAATGCTGTAAGAAGGGTATTGAAAATCCACTTTTTTTGTCCAGATGTCAACTTCCATGTGGTAGGAATAAACTTCAGAAGAATATGAACATCTGAAAATACTGAGTCTCAAAATTGAGTTAATGCATGTTATCCCTTATTTCCCAAATGGAACAATTGTTGGGCACTTCATTAAATGAAACATTAAATTCATTGTATCTCCAACAACATAACTTCAGGTCCTACTTGCGGCAGCAACCATGAGGGGGTCCACAAAGATGTTTTTAACTCAGGACTACATTTGCTATTCTAATGATGTGGCAGGGACACCATCTCCAAATGGCCACCCCAGGATGGTAGTTACTCTGGCATGTCAGCATGTCCATTCACAAATGAAGTAGATTCAATTGAAAGAAACAACAGAAGTATTAATATTAAATTGTATACAGAAACAAAATGAAATATATATACCATTAAAATAGTAACATGCATTCCTTTTCTCTAAAAAACCATTTCCCTTTACAACAATATTAACAACTGCAATCAATTGATTTTCAAGCAACCCATATAATAATTTTTCTCTTAAATTAATTCAGGACACTTTGGTTAACACAAAGATTCGGAGGGAGCAGTCTGTTGCCAGAAGCTAAAGGGCAACTGTGAAGCTTTTCTGTCCCCAGGGAAAGTAAGCCAAGTTACTCCATCTGGCAGACATTGAAGTCCTATAGCTAGGAAGAATGGGCATTGGACCCTCTCAGGTCCTCCTACCTCCCCACAAGTGACATAGAGATGGGAGGATTAAAGGCAGCACTTTCTTTTGAAGCAAATCAGGAGAGGTTGAATGCATGCTGCCATCCTTCGGTGTTGCACTGCTGATTCCAGATAAAGCTACAGGGCTGTTCCTCATGACTACACTACTGTGCTTCTCTTTAGTCCATATTTCATCCTGCCATACTTCACCCTGACCATGTTGCTGGGCTCTTTCTGGAAGTGAGCAACCTGGTTCCATCCTGACATATTGATTGCAGGAAAATGTAAGAAAAGCAGCTGGTGGATTCAATGGGCATCATGTGCTGGCAGCAAAAAACATTACCAACTGTTCTCCTTAAGTGAGACATCAGTTGTTAAAACCTGGTCCTGGGCTTGTGCATGTATGATTGCCCGGTAAAGCAAGCAATGCTTCCCTGCTTCACTGGGTAGAACCCACCCCATTTCCATGTGGATCAGGCATTTCAGCATGAACACCATCCACCCACACCTGTGGGAAGTGGGATTGGGGGGGTATTTTGCCTAGTAAAGCAAGATCAGGTGCTGCCACCCAAGAAGCTGCAGGAAGGGAATTATGGGAGCAAATTATTGGCCCATTCTCTGATCCCACAGAGCCACCTCCCTCCCCTTTTCTCTTTACAGTATTATCTTCCCTTCCCCCTTCCCCTATCCCTCACCCCACCCCACTGGTCAGTTTCCAGACACATGTGCAGAAGTCTTCTGGAAGTTCCATGTGGCAAAACTTCCAGTATATGATAGCTTGTTCTGGGTTTGAAAGAAAACATATTTTCTTGTGCATGTCTAATAGGCATGTCTATTCATGTTATGACTTTCTTATAGCTGATAATATTCTACTGTACTTTTATCTACTCATAATAAAGCATATAGAAGAATTCCTCAGTCATCACCGCTATAAAGAAAAGCCATTTGTAAGCGTAGAGAGAGTTAATCTCACTAAATTAGTGTTGTTATATATTGCAAAGGCCTGGAGGGAGTTGAAAAAGATTGATGTAAAGAGAACTTCAGCTGTATCAAAAGTGTAATCATAGGTAAACCTTTATTCAGTCCTTCAATTAAATGCTCAAAACAATTCAGATGTTATACAGTATCACTATTACCTGAGTAAGCCTCACAGCTATAACTAGCTAGTACCGTATGCCTAAATCACAAAGACATCTCAGTATGGTTGGTTGTCACAAAAGACCAAAAAGCAATCATTTACCTTTTCAAAGGAGGCATGTGCTTTTTAACTAACTTTTTATAGGCTTTTGTTATGCAGTGATCTTGCCTCAAACATGGACTTTTACAAATAGATCAAAAGATAATTCCCATACTTACTGTTGTTGACTACAGTTCCTTCACCCAAGATTCCTTTCCTAATCTTCACCCAATGTGGGATCTTGTGGAAAGATTAGGGAAGGAATAGAAGGCAGAAGAGACATAAACAGTCAAGGGATGGAAGGCAAGTCAGTTGACAGCTTAGCTTGTAAATGGCAATATAGCCCAAGTGGCAAGAAACCTTGAGAAGAAGCATTTATAATTATTCAAAGAGACTGCACCTTGGGCCAGTCACTGCCTCTCACCCAAAACTTCCAGAAAGTTGTTCTGAGGACAATAATGGAAAGGAAAGCTGAGGTCAAGGAGCACATGCTTAGGTAAGTATCTGAGGTTTGAACTGCTTAAAGCAGTGTTTTTCAAACCTGGCAACTTTGAGATGTGTGGACTTCAAGTCCCAAAATTCCCCAGACTGCATGCTGTTTGTCGGAACATCTTATTGAACTCGCATCCATCTTCAAGCAACCCATGTCAGACTACGAGTTGCCAGCAGGGAGAGGGAGTTGGACTGGAATGTGAATCATTTTTGTTTGGGCTAGAGGCTCCTTGCCCCAAGGTCAACGGGCAGAAAACCATTCAAGCCATCTGCTGGCATGAGGAGGAAGGGTGCATACCTATGGGGGTAGTGGGGGGGAATTAGAGGCTTCTGTGATTTTAAACTGGAGAACGCGCTGGAAATGCCATTTGCAACTTTCATTCTGTACTGGATGCTTCGCTCCATTAAACAGACTTATAAGCATCTGCTTTTGGGTCGTGATTGAATGAAAGCTCGAGTGACCAGTCTCGACACTCTTGAGGGTGCTACTCATACTTAGGTCCTACAAGTAACAGCTATTAGCACATGTTGGTTTATTGACATCATTGCTTCTTTTATGATGTAGTTTTACTAAGGGGCGGGGAGGAGACAGATGCTTCATGACTTTCTCAAGGAGTGCCTGTTTTGTGTTTCAGAATTAAACACTATTGCTAGGAGCACAGAATGCCCCAAACACCCCGAGTGGTGATGTTTCAGTTGCATGGCTGCTTGGTGAGAAGGAAACAAGGGAGGTGGGCCTGGGATGCAGCAATGTATAGGTAGCTCACACAGCTTTGGCAGGCTGCCGGCTCTGATCTAGTGCCACCAAGTTGGTTGGAAAAAGATTAATAACCAGTTGCAGGAATTGGACTGAATTGGCTAGATAACATGGAAGGGAGGGAGGTCAATTTCCCAAGAGTTTGAGAAGCTGATCCTTCCCTTGCAATTGTTCTCTGCATCCAGTTCAGGGTTAGCGTGTTTTGTTTTTCTCCCAATCCAGGTAGCTTCTATTGTATGAACAGAGCTGGGAAGAAAACAGCTTAAAATAGTGGTGTAAGGAGAGAGGAAAGCAGTAGACAGAGCATACTCCAGCCTGCTTTCAGACAAAGAAGCATTTCTCTTACCTTTCCTCTTGGTTGCTGTCAACCTGGGCTCATGAATAACAGAACAAGACTGCCCTCCCATAAGTAGCTGAACCTTGAGTCTCAATTGCTCCATTAAGAATAACTTAAGAACAAGGCTGAAAACTGTGACCATTTTATGAAGCAGAGTTGATTGGAACTATTCAAGGATCACTCACACATCTCTTCTTCATGGACCAAGTGCCTTTAAAAAAAAAAAAATCTGGCTGCCAAGTCATGGCAATGAAGCATGTCCCCCGCCCAGGCAAATGCTGAATAGTGGAAAGCTTTGCCCAAAGAAAAAAAATAGACAAGCTGATATCCTCCTGCTGTAGTTTTGGATGTGCCTCTGATTGCTGCACAAAGAGAAGTGTGTGTCATTAGACATGAAATACAAAATATGCATAGCAATTAGTGTTCGTATGTGTGTGATGTGTGGCAGGGAGATAGGTACTGTTGGAAGGAGTAATTACAGAGATGCAATGAATAGCAGCCCTGTGAAATTTGCATACAACATCTGGCATCACTGTATCCCTCCCAAATACAGTGCCGTATCTCAAACAATCTACAAGTTGTGAATCTTCAGTATTAAAAGCAGTTATTTTGTCAAATGAATCCTAAAAAGTTGAACACAAATGGAGTGAAAATGAATTGAAAAGAAGGACTGTATAAGATCTAACTAAAAGCTGGCAAGATTACATTTGGCTCAGCCTTTCTATCTATTTTTGTACTGATTACCTTCTGCATTTGTTCTTTAATCTGAAGAACCAGGAAACTTTTCAGTCCCTATCATTTGAAAAGGGAATGAGCCATTTTTCTGTTACAGTCACTTTGCACTGTGGGCAGAAAGCAAAAAAACCCGAACAAACATTAGCTTAGAAAGTTTTTGGACATCAGTGAAGACTTTTACTGACTTCAAAGGAAGCATTCCAATTCGGCTAAACTACCTAGAACTGCTTAGGGTGTTTTTTTTAAGAGGCCTTATCATCTATGGATGTGCTGACATTCTCTAATTAATTAAAAAAGTTCTCTTAGCCCAAATGAAAGTATGCCCATATCCTAACTGACCATTTTATATGCCAGAACAGACATAACCTAGAGGGTTTCCGAAGTGTCAGTCCCCTAAACCAGTGTTTCTCAACCTCAGCAACTTTAAGATGTGTGGACTTCAACTCCCAGAATTCCCCAGACAGCATACCTGCTGATGAATTCTGGGTGTTGAAGTCCACACATCTTAAAATTGCTGAGGTTAAGAAACACTGCTCTAAAATTCCAAGATCTGGGGGAAAACAAGCTGGGTAACCCTGCAAGAACAAGGCTGGGGGATTGTTTAAAAGTTTTCTCAGTTAAATCTATTCTTTATGCATTCATGTAGAACCGATAATTTATGGATACATGTTCCCTTCATTTCCTATATGTATATATATTTGGGAAACAGGGTTTTATTCTAGAAATATTCATAGTATCAAAAACTACTAGTATATCATTACACTTTGCAGTCCTCCCCTTCTCAGTTCTCAAGTGGCAGTAAAGTCTTGCCTGTGATGACAGCTGTTGGATTCACATTGTGTTACTAAGCTATGCTTTGTTATATTGTGGTTTTTTGAACAAGCCATAGTGGCCTGATAGGAGGCAAGAGTATTAGGATCTTGAACATAGTTAATGAATTAACCCATATTCTGAGTTTGCACAATAAAGTAATCAAATGCCCACAAATATTTAACTAAGGTTAAAACCAGGTAAACCTAGCAGGTTGGTCAAGTCAGGCCCACAACTGGGGTCTGTGTCACCTGGGGCAAACATGGATTCTGTGTCCATTTTGGCACACACACCCCCAGTGCTCATTTTGGTGTCCCCCCATAGTTAATTTTGGTGCCTCCCCAGCTCGGCGCCCAGGGTGCATGCCCCACTTGCCCCCCCCCCCATTTGCGGCCCTGGGTCAAGTGTCATTTGTGAATGCAGCCCCTCAGTCAAATTTATGGACCCAGACTCTCTCTTCCAATAGCCGTCCAAAGAGTTCAAAGGGGTGTTCTTTGAGAGGGATGAAAAAAGAGCAAAAGTGCATGTGGTTTTTCAATTATTCTTTTTTTGAAAAAATGATAAGGGACTAAGATGCAGGCTTGCGTACCTTCGAGTAAAATCTTAAAAGAATGTGCATGAAGAGGCTCAAAGGTGTTGGGATGTCAGGCTCCCTTCTCTTGGTTCTCCTGCCATTAGAGGTTTCTACACACGTTAGCTGGCTTCACGCATTCACCGCATTCCCAGAGAGAGAACCAACCCGTGTTAGCTTCCCATTCCTTTGCCCCAGCCGTTTCAGCCAAGGACCTTCTGCTGCTGATAAGACACCTGCTTTGTTAATCACTCTAATGAACTGCCGAGATGGAAGGGGGCACTTAGGAGTGAGAAACAGCTCGTTTGCAAGACAGGGAGGAGGGATGAGATCAGAGGAGGGAAATCACTTTGAATGTCTTGGTGTCCAATTCGCACTTGGAGCTTTGATTACTGTCCTGTGTTTATCGGATCCTCAATAAAGAATTCTTTAAGCTTCCCGATGGACTGTCTGGAGAATTTCTAAGTTAGAATCTTGGTACTGGGATGGTCACATGGGACCTCTGTTATATACAGTGGGCAAAGGGAAATCTGTGCTGAATTGTTTGCGAAGTATTAAAATCTAGAAACTGGGGTGCGATCTCATTGCCATTAGCTCCTTTGGTGTCTGCTGTCCTCCTGTATTTTCAAATAATACTCTGATTATGAGAGGCTGAAACTACTCATTTTTTAAAATGAAATCTGACATTCTCATAACTCTGTAACAACATAGCAGCTGCACCAAATGCCTCCAGGGAGTGTTGCCTTTGCAGATTGTCATGAACAGAGCTCACAGTGAATTTCATGTTCATTATTTTACTGTGTAATCAAGCTCATAAACTGCAAAAGTGAAAAGAAAGCAAAACTGAAAACCCAATTAATTGGCTTATACACAATTTGCAACCTTATCCAGTTAAGTGCAACCCACTAGAGACTATAACTGTTTCTGCATCTTATCTGGAACTTCAAAGACAAAAGTTGTGTATTATGTCTGAAAGACATAGTTCCATAGTCTGGAACCTGGAAGACAACTTGATTAGAAGGGGAATGGAAGGATATATTCTGGTTCATCAAAGATTGCTGATAACAATTGAGTAATTATAATTTAGCTAAGTTAGATCCCATACATCCATAAAATGCCCAGATGCTGTCTTTGAAATTATTCCTACAGGGATATCCATTTTTTCTGTCTATTAATAGCTTCTCCCTGAAACAGCCTTTGGATTAATTTTTAAAAGGCATTCTACAAATAAACAACAATATGGTTTGCTTGGGGAAGTACAGAAAAAGGTAGACTGTAGTACTGGTTACCTGAACAGAATAATACATCCAATGTGTTTACCAGCATCACTGAGTTTTATGCTGCTTTCTTTGCTAAGTAAAAACAGATTTTATGTATGAAGCTGCAGACTGAAATTTAGCTTGCAAGATCTGCATTAAATTATAGGATAGTAATCAAATGATACACCACAAAAGGTAGCACTTACCAAAATATTCTGTCCAATGTAATTTTACAAGCATGTTTTGATCATATGTCTTATTTAAGCAATACAATTAGCACCTGGGATAATACCGATAATAGAATTAAGCAGTCTTTCATCTGTCTTATTATGTGCTGAAGCAAAAGAACAGCTTTGAGGCTTCTATAATAATTTAATCTGCCTTGCTGGGAAATCTTTCTTTTTTTGAATTGTGCTAGCCAATCTGTAATTTTGCACTGCATGTCTCCAGGATAATTATAAAAGGATAACAGCATGCTGTCCAGTTCCCAATTCCCTTGAACTAGTTGCAAACTGCTTGAGTATGTTCAGTTGTGGTCACATCTGCAGTTAGGAACAGACCATTCACATCAAGGAACGTAAACTCCTTTATTTTATGATTTATCAGTCTCTATCCCAATATGTGGGGGGTGAAGCACATGTTGAGCTTCTGTATGTCTGATATAACAAGTGACGTGATTTTCTTAAATGTAAAGACTGCTGTAAAGAACTTGATGCATGTTATTCTTTCCCTGTCTTGCAGTTTTTGCATACCTCTCTTACTGATTATTTCTATTATTTTTAAAATAAACCATTCATTGGGATAATAATTTTGAAGGAG
This sequence comes from Candoia aspera, assembly GCF_035149785.1. NCBI lineage: Eukaryota > Metazoa > Chordata > Lepidosauria > Squamata > Candoiidae > Candoia > Candoia aspera. The sequence continues at coordinate 129,492,267 of NC_086153.1, read as the reverse complement.
TCTAGAATAACGGGCATCTTTAAAGCTAGAGTCACATTATTATGATGGGGGGAATAACACTGAGTTATTGAATTATGCTTAGTATATATTAGAAGGAATATATACTGAGGATCAATAAGGATTTATGAAGTGATAGTTGGGTTTCCTGTCTGATTCTGGTGAAGATGACTATCAGTGTAGCCTGAGTCAGTAACTGACCATGTTTTGGAGTTAACAAAAGATTATTTGTTCAACAATTTTCACCACAGAGTTAAAGAATATTGGTGTTGTCTTGTTGAAGGATATCACAGCATTCAATTAAAATACCTACAGGCTGGGACATATTTTCAGCCTGGGAGACATAATACTTACCAGGAATAGTTCTAAGGATTGTACTGCTGAAGTTGCTTCTATCCTACAACACATACCCACACATTTCTGTTCTGTCAGCCACCTTTTCAATTACTCTGTATTTTTCTAAGCATTAGAGTCTTCTCCAAGGATTGCCCAAAATAGTAAAGCTTTACTCTTAGTGCTTCTAGTGAGCTGTCTGGTTTTACTTCAGCTAGTATTGAATGATTTGTTCTCCTTGTGGTCCAAGGTATTCTCAACAATTTGTTGAGAGTGTGTTGTACTGACAAGGTGCTGCAAGTTGTTCACAGGACTGTTCAACTTCCACTTTCTCTGATTCTGTGGCTGGAGCATAGACATGGATTAATTAACTTGATTTGGATTTCAATTGAGATCATTCTTTCATTTGTCTTCAAGTACTGAATTGATACGCTTTTGTTCATAATGATGGCTACTCTATTTCTTCTATAATTTTCTTATCTGCAGTAACTGTGATGCTCCTCTGATATAAAGTAGTTAGTCCTTGACTTATGACCACAACTGGGACTGGAACTTCCATTGCTAAGCAAGGTGGTCATTAAGTGAGTCATGCCTGATTTTACAATCTTTTTGCCATGTTCATTAAGCAAATCACCATGACTGTTAAGTGAATCATGTGGTTGTTAAGTGAATCTGGCTTCACCCATTTACTGTGCTTGTTGGAAGCTGGCTGGGAAGGCCAAATGGTGATCGCATGATCCTGGGATGCTGCAGCCATTGTAAATACATCATGGTTGTCAAGCACCTCAATTTTGATCATGTGACCATGGGGACGCTGCAACGGTCATAAGTGCAACGACTGGTCGCAAGTCACTTTTTTCAGCACCATCATAACTTTGAACGGTTGCTAAACAAATGGTTATAAGTTGAGGACTACCTGTAGCCCATTCCAGTCCATTTCAGGTTGTTGACTTCCATAATGTCAACAGCAAACCATGATATTTGTGTTCAGACAACAAATTTGCCTATCTCATAGTTCTTATATTCTGTGTTCAAATGATATACAAATCTTTGCAGCATTAAACTGCTTTTTGCCTCTGGGTACATATTTACATTGTTTTGGTTATTAATATCTATTAGGTATTCTTGGCAGAATACAGGATTGGGTTGCCATTATCTTCTCCAGTGGATCAATTTTAGACTAATTGCAGCACGAGGGAGCCTGGAAGGAGGTTGGCCTGAAGATGGGACAGTTCAGGGAGAATCTATTCTCAAACCAAAGTGCAGCAGGATAATGAAAAGCATAGGATGGAAGCCAGATAGAAAGCTCTATGGGCCACATCGTGCTGTATTTCAGGATTCCACAATCTTTTTTTATCACTGTGCACATCTGGAAAGCATGTTAAGTGCACTCTCACAAAATGTGTGCTAATTTTGGACACGGCCATTCAAAATATATAATTTATCAGAAGACAGTCTGGTGAGGTTCTTCACCACCAATCATACTTTAGTCTCCCGAAATGTTTTGTCCCATCTCAGCTTCTTACTTTTTGTCTGGGCCAGTGAGGGATATACATGTCCCAGAGCATTCTTGGTAATGAAAATAATGCTTGACTGGTGCTTTGCAGAATGCTAGCTTCCCTACCATTTAAAAAAATATTCTAAAGATGAAGATAAACAATACCTAAAATCAGGTAAAACACCGAATCTGGTAAGCACCAAGGGAGGCAACTTGTAGACATATAGGTACCCACGTTGTAAGCCTAGGTAGAAATCTAAGTTTGTGTAGATTCTGCAGGATACTGCAATTCTATACTAATCTACCAAGAAGTAAGCCCAATGGGATATATTCCCGGTAGCAATGCAAAAGACTGCAGCCTGGGATGGTTTTTGGCATTAAATATGACTTTGGAATATTGGAGTAATTATGAAAAGCTTGTGCAACATGCTGTCTGTTTTGAAGGTTTTGCCTGGCACTTACTTGCACATACATTTGTGCTCCCCAGCAAGTGACCTGTGACAGAAACTGCCAGTACAATAATGGAAATTTCAACTGCAAGTGGATGAAGGAAAGCAATGTGTCATTTTAGGAACTTGTACTGATAGCACAAGAAGTTTGCTGAAAGGTTAGCTAAAATAATACTGTGCTGGCTAAGACTGCTTGTTTTCATCTGCATCCTTTCACATTTGCTAGAACTGATATAATCTTTGCTCTTTATTGTACAATCAGCTAATTATGAAAATGTTTCATGGCAGTATCAAGATATAATAAATGAAAAAAATAGATCAGGAACGAGTAAGTCAGGCACATCAGATCTTCTGAGAGTTGCTGCATGTAGATGACCAAATATTGAAAGAAGGCATGCTTTGGAAATTCTCCAGTCCACATTTCTCCTGGCAGTTGATTTCAGAGTTATTTGATTAGTTTACCAACTGACATCTGAGCATCAGTGTCCTTCCTTCTTTTATTTTTCCATTTTGAAATTTCACTCCCAATGCAGCGCAACACAGTTTGCTGGCAATTTTGGTCCATTTTCTCCTCCTGTACCCATGGATTACAATATGGATTACTTTAATCAAAGCACAGGGTAAAAACATCTTTTGATGTGATGCTGCTGAATTAAAAATCAAAGCTGCATTAAATCAGTGTTCAAGTGGAGGCAAGTGCTATTGAACTAAGTGAGTTTTACTATTGAATAATTAGGTTTAAATCTTCTATTACACATAGGATAGTTACATCTGCTGACTTATAAAAGGGAAAAGTGGGGAAATACCTCTTTATTTTCCAATTAAGTATGACACCTATTTGGAATTGTCAGCAAGGACAACTCAAGGACACCCACATTCATTCACTGTCACCTAAGCCGTAGCAGTTCTGTTGGGTATTAGAAGTAAGCCATCTTACAGTCACTAGAGGGTGTCACAGCTCATAAGAGACACACAAAAGTCAAATGAAAATCTTCACGCGAAAAGCTACCTGACAAGCAAGTGTTTTAGAATCCATCTGAATGCTGCCACAGTGTGTTTGAAAAGAAATGCTTCAGTCTAGACAGAAAACCCGAAGAGAGAGGAGAGTTGTCCATATTCCACGGGTCAGTGGGGATTAACAAATGCATCAGGGGAGAATACAAGAATGTTAAGATGGATGCAAGAAGAACCTCTGGTCTTCCAGAGTAGGATCTGGCTGGTCCATCTTTTTTTCCTACAGCAGACCACCAGAGGACAACCAGCCCAGTGTGAAGGCAACAGCCATCCATTCTTGTTTTTACCAGCTCTTTCCTGGTCTTCTAATGCCTGCCGTCTTTATAGACAGAAGCTCCATTGAGCTATAAACATTAATAGATCCATCCTCCAATAAGCTGCTTAAAGGATCCTCTCTTTCATCCATCTAAAATCTACTGCCTATCAGTTTGAACAGATGCCTGAGGGTTAAATTAAACCATGAGTGCAATTAATATGCATATTAAAAAATGTAAACAGCAGCTTCAGGGGGTGCTGATTCAGCTGGATTGGAGTCATGGGGAAAGGGCTAATAGGTCTGTATTATCTGTGGATTGCTGAAAATGGTTGAAACTTGCAGATTACAGCTTCCTATGACTATTCACAGAGTCCCTACACACAGAAATTGTGGGTAACATCAATATTGCATCAATATTTTCCTTGCATATCACACCAGTGTACATAAGTTAATTATATGTGACCCAATCAGCCTTTCTAGAGCTGGGCAGATTTATGCTGTGATTGTCTCACATCTGGATTACTGTCCCAGTCTGTTAGCCAGTCCAGACAAGAAGCACACCCAGAAGTACTAACTCTAACTTTATTGTAAGGTTACATTAACAGAATCTTGCAAGTCTGAAAGTACATCTCTCCCCCCTTGCTTTTGCAGTCCAAGAAACTAGGGAGGGTCCCTTCTGAGGTGTTTGCCATGCCCTTTTTCCTTCTGCAGACTCAACTGCTGCTTGTCTGACCGTTGCCTAGTCTGCAGCTCTTCCTCCTGTCTCCCAGGGTCATTCCCATGAACCACTACTCAGTCTGATGAACCACTCTTCCCTCTGATCTGGGTCCAAACGGTACTGTTTATCTGAAGCTCTCCCAAACTACTGTTTCTTTCCCCTATTGCCAATCCTTACACTGGCTAGGCAATCACAAAAAGTACCAGTTTAAGGTACTGGTGCTGATTCATTGGGTCTTGCATACAGGCTCATTCAGAAAATCTGCTAATTGTTCTGCTAGAGCTTTCTGGTATCTTCTCATACTAAAATAGCTGTATCATGTATAGAGAGCTTTTTCGCATCTAGCACCAGCCCTCTGAAGGAATCAACTTCCATCAGAACTATGCCTGATAAATCAGTCTGACTTACCAAAATTTTAAAAGGTGCTAAATGTTTCTGTCCTATGGGCCTTTGAAACTAGTTTAAATAGCGACTTTGCATGTAGAATTCATATTATTATTTAGATATAGATGCCAATTATCATTTTAAATGCTATTGCCCACTTAGGTCACCAAGTTCTGCATTTTAACTTATTTCAGGCTGGAATTTAGTGTGTTACAGTACTGTACTGTACTGTTGATGCTGTATTTTATTATTTTACATTGTGCCTACAGTAGTTATTGGTGCATTAAAAAATAAAACCACTATTACTACTACTGCAAGAAGCATCAGTATAAATTTAAAATTTTCTGTATTAACTATAATCTGTGGAGTTGTCTCAGGTTTTGGATCTTGGAATTTTTAGCTTATTTCCTTAGTTATTATACCATATTTGGTATTAGCTGCATGCATAAAGGAAAATGTGTGAAATGAGTGTAGGAATGGAAGCAAATAAACATAAAATAGATTGCCTAGAAAGACTCACTAGAATTTGATGGTCCCTCTTTTTTTTTTTAAAGCAAAGCTAAGTTAGCAGAAATTAAAGCATATCTGAATTTAAAAAAAACATGTCTGACCTGAATATAACTATAGGTCTGTTTCTTTAACATTGTATAACTAGAGAGAAAAGTAGTTAATGGAGAGAGTTCTGTTATCAGCATTAAACAAAAAACTTTTGTCCAAACTTTGCATTACGTTAAAATTCCTTGTGATAATCATTTTCCAGGGTGAGTTGGGTGTTAATGTTTCCTACTACAGATTAAGGTTGCTATAGTAACTAATCATTTTGGCCAGGTGAAGAGGTTGAATTTAATTGTCTCCTTTTCACGTGTTAATGGTTGCATCACCTGGGCGGGAGGAACTTGCCTGGACTTGTTTCTGTTTCTGTTCCTCTCTGTGCAGGCATGTAGAAAGTCAAGCTGCTCTCACTGAGAGCTCAAGACTTTTAAATATGTTTTGCTTTCGTTTTGCTTTCTGTAAATAGATTATTTTTATAGAAATGCCTGGTGTGTGTGACTTTTCTGATCTCTCCTGGGCCAAAGGCTTTCCCAGCAAACTGCCAACATTTGGCATGTTAACTTCAGGTTAGGATGCTGGACTTTGGGAAAAGAATTGAGCAACTGATATGACCAAGGATTAGAGCATCAGACAAACTGCAGTGGATGAGACCAATTCACCCTAATAATCTGTCCCCATAATGGGCAGTCAGATGCAAACGAAGAGCCAAAAGAAAGACACGACAGGAACAACCCTCTCCTGATATTGTTCCTTAGTAGCTGCTGCTTCTGATATGGTGATAATTTATATCGGCATCACTGGGATTAGTAGCTTTATTGTCTATGAATTTGTCTAAGCTTCTTTATAAGCCATCCAAATTTATGAACTTCAGTGCATCTTATTGAAGCAAATCCCTTTTATCAGCCTGAATCTCCTACCACATAGCTTCATGAGATGATTCCAGCTTCTAATATCATGAGAAAGGAGAAGAGAAAACTCTCATTACTCATCTATTCTTTTTTTTCAATATTAAAGTTGAGGCTGTAATCTTATGACAGTGGAATCCTATTGAACTCAGTTGAACTTTCTTCTGAGTAAATCTGTATAAGCTTTGTGACACTACACATTTGCCAACACTGTAACCTACCCTGAACATAGTGGGATTTACTTCAGTTTAAGTTCATTGAAGAAACATGACATAGAGAAAATGCGTAATTTTTTTCTCCTTCTCACCGAAGTCAAATTAGGTATAATGCAATTAATGTATGGCTTTAAAAAGGTAGATCGGAACTGCAGGGTGGTGAGCATTTAACCTTCACTCTATAATTTTGACAAAAATGGTAAATATGAAGAAAATCTGTTCCCGATTTTGCAGACGTTGGGTGCACATTATATGTAAATGGTTGTTACTAGATTACTGCATGGAAAATCTCTGATGAAAGGGTTTTGAGTTTAAAAATACAGAATTACAGTCAACTGTAATGTAGAATGATAATATCACCTAATAAATTTAATTTTAGTCTGTCATATCTAGAAGTAATACTAAAGTTTTTTGGGTTTTATGTGATTTATAGTATTTTGTGTTTCAAGATCCATAAGTGGTTTCTTTACATTTCTTTTTGATAGACTTCCAGAACTAATGTTACTGTCATGTTCACTGTTCCAATGTTGCTGGTACATCGTAACGTTTCGCATGTCATTTGGCTGATGCGTGTTTCATCTGGGAGGGGAGGAGGATTCTATCTCGTGGGATTGTTATATGTTAGTAGCTGGATTGGAATGTGTTTGGGTTATCTCGTGTGTTCAAGGTTCCTTTCCCAGGACATCAGCAGAAACGATTACCAGCACCTGGGGGGGGGGGGAGTTTGCAACGGCAGGGGGAGGGGAGGGATTACATTTGTGCCGAGGGTTTTTAGTTTGTATTTGGCGCGCTTTTGCTCATTCTCAGCTTTCTCTGTATTTGCATACTATTCTTTAATAAATCAGATATCATTAAGTTCCTGCTTGTGAGTCTGAGTCTATTAGAGTAGGCAATCATTACACTAAGGAATAACTTTCTAAATTAGCTTCAATATGTAATTCAAACTTTTACATATTCTTCTTTCCATTACTTATCGCTTCACGTGCCATAATTTCCTTTCAACCATTGGTATTACATTCTATTGATGGTGATAACAGTAGTGATGCCTGATATCCGGTCATATCTATCTGACTGTCTCTCGGTAAACTCAGTACTAGGGCACACGCTTCGCATTTAAAATAGACCAGACTGAATCCTGCCATGTGCAGAGGCTGAAAAAGACTCTAGGCAGAAGACAACATTGAATTACATGGATCACTTTTGGTCTTGTCCAGTACTTTATCAATTTCTTCATCTCTAAAGTAGTTGCAAGTTGACTTATAACTAAGATCTCTGAGCCAAGCTTCTAATTCAACATGCATTTGGCTTGGATCTATAATATTTAAATAACTATTTCATTCCCCATGATAGTGCCTCTCCTTGAAGATGAACTATCCCTGTTGCACTCCATGTACTACCATCTTCAGAGGATTGGTTCTTTGAAGACAGGGGAGGGCCTTCTCCACCATAGGGCAAAGCTGTGAGGAATTAGGTTAGATAGCAGGCACATGTAATGACCTATCCCAAAGCTAAGGGATGAAAAAATAGCATAGTATAATCAATAGCTTTGATGTTATTGATTACATGTACTAATTAAGCAGAACCATCAGCTCTGGGCTGCAAAACGCCAAATAATTGCTAGGTGGTAGCCAAAAGTATGTATTTGTTCCCATCTAGTGGCCATCTGGATTTCTGTAGTCCAAATCTGGTGGTAACTCTAGATTAGGTGTTTTAGTGGTTTATGCTTTTCCAATATATTCCATAGCAGTTGTTTTTAAAGTTCTTATTGATGTCTCCTATATTATGTTAATGTGAATGTAGTATGTAAATAAATAAATAAATAATGAAAGGTTTATTGAAATAAATAACTGGAGGCTTTCATTTCAAACCATCACATGCCCATCACTTTGGAGAGGATTTCCTTCACTCTTTTTTGTGTCTTGAATACCAGATGCAAGTGTTGATGTATATGACCTGCGTTATACTGGGATTGCTGGAGGCCTATGACAGTGAATGGAAATAGGGAGGTTGTTCGTTCTCTCTCTTTCTTTTTCTTTCTTTCTTTCAAAAGCCAATCTTTTGAAACTATAATGAAACTGAAGTGGGGCAAGCCCAACATTACCTAGCCTTACCTTTAGGATAGAGAAGCAACAGCCAAGCCTGTCAAACCTGTTTGCTTTCCCAGGCTGTTGACATTTATCTGGTAGGATGAGACTTTAAATCAAGAAGAAACCTGGATGCAGTTAGCTCCTGTATTACAATATGAGACTAAAAAGTCACAAAAATTGCAAATATGCTGTATCAGTGGTACATCCATGTTGAATGTATCCCACTTACTTTCCAGAAATCTAATTCCTCTACAATTCAGCTGAATCTGTAGAAATAAAATAGAGATTGTTTTGAAAATTATATTACAAAGAAGTCCATAGAATCAGCTTGTGCCAATTCTATGGAACCTATAGATAAGCTTTTTTTTTTTTTGCTACCCCACTCATATTGTCCTTCTTTCTGCCCAATCTGTTTTGCTGGACATTTGGATAGTGCAGGATCTATCTCCATTCACTGATTATTATTATACATAGTTTGTGAAGCCTCCAAAAAACCTGGCATTTATATTGGAATGTACTTTAGACTGAGTATGTGGAAACTGCACTGTTTAGTATTCTACTTCTACTAAAATTAATTTTTAATCTTTGCCATCTTATTCATAAATGTCAGGCAGATGCAGTCTTTTTGGAAATTCTGAGAATCTGTTTTTCATGTTAGCAGAGAAGAATCCCCAAATCTTCAGAATTGCATTTGCTCTTGGCTTTATGAATAAGCAGTTAAAGATGTAAGAGAAAACCAATTATTCACAGGTATCTACTTTGACATCTTCTGAATTTCTATTTGGCTTATCAAGACCTTCAAGAGAATCAAGTACGTGTTTTCTTTCTGAATCACCTGCTCTTGAAGCTTTTTCTATTTTTGTGAGCTATGGTAAGATTATAAAACAACACTCTATATTTTCAAAGACTAATCCTGATGATGTCTGTATAGAAGGAAGTTCTGCTGAATAGAATAGCTCAAAATAAGCTGTCTCCATATTTACTTATTTTCCTTTATAGTACATGGCCCTCAAAGGCATACACTACAAATTCCATGGAGTCTTTATTCTAGAACAGAAATACTGAATATTTTCCTAAAGAGGTAAGAGAAACAGATCCTCTCTTTGTTGCTGCTAGGTAGTATTATGATCAACTTTCCTTGATAAATAATTGTGGTGAATGCCAGCATACGTTCACAATACTGTCAGCCTATCACATATCATCCTTGTTCTGGGGGATGAGTGTGTGTGTGTAGGGGAGGTCTTTTCCTTCGTAATTCTTTTTTCTGCAGCCAACACTAAATCCCTTGCAGGGTTTTGAAACTGTGTAAGTCTCTAAGGTAAGGTAACAGGGTAGAACATGGGAAAGATAAAAAATAACAGACATTTGGTTACATGGGATCAAATTGACTTTTATTAAATAATTAAAAATAGGCTTTAAAACAAGTTCATTTATTTCATTCATTTTGTGTGTGTTCCATCCATCCATCCATCCATCCATCCCATCAATACTAGTCTACACGAGCCCTAAAATAATCCCTAACTCTGTCTTCTGAAGGAAGTATTCCCAGACTTGGACTCTAGACTCCCTCAGACCCTGCCTTCCTTGGATCCTTCCCAGTCCTTCTCTCTCAGTCCCCTCCTCCTAGTGAAATATACCCTGGGAGAAGGTGCCCAGTATTGTCTTCTTTTGCTTGACTGTCCCACCACTATACAATGTCATGCCTGGTGGCCAATCAACATTCACTCTGAGTGAGGCATGCTTTTAGGACATATAGGGGCAGTTACCCCAGCCCCTCCCTCATTGCTGGAGGTATTAAAAAATGGAGTCCTTTTAAAATAAATTTTAAAAAATGCAACAGTGCCATAATATTTCTCTACTTTTAGTACTTTTTAATACTACTAAAATAGTAAAATAAAGAATACTACCATGGTATAAATAACTATAAATCAATTTTTAAAAATAAATTTTAACCTAGACAGTAGAGAATCATATTGTCCAATCTTGCCTCTCCATCAATAAAGAGCTAGTTCAAAGGCTGAGGGTTAGTGGACTTAGTTGATATTCATGTGTCCTTCCAAGAATACACAATTATCTTTTTTTTTCTTTTTGCAAGAGTCGAACCATGTTACATGCAAAGGTCTTCACAAATAGACAAGTTTCAAATTTGGGGACATAATACAACAACACTTTTAACATATTTGAATCTTAATTTCCTCCCTATGACCTGGTTCACCACAGTAAAACTGTATATCCCAAAAAATAATGGTGGACAAGACCAACACATGTACACTAACATTCTTTCAAATGTATCATACCTTCAGATAAATAGGATGATAGCCAACCTTTTTAAAAAACCACTGGGAGTCCAACAAACCCACAAAAGTTTCTTTGTGTAGGTAATCTAGTTTTTAAATCATAAGAAACATACTTAAAGTTAGTTAAAACCTGATACCATTGTTTTGTTCCTCAAATCAGAATCAAGAGACAGAAGGCCAGAAACTAGCAATTGAAAGCCAATTTTTATAAAGGAACCAAACTGGAAGAGAGGATAATTTAAAACCTCCTTGGCAGATCCCTTCTTCCAAGGTAATAACAAAAGCTGTCACCAAGAATCATTTTTTAAAATATTTTATGAAGATTTGTGAATTCATCCTACTTGGAAAAATTCCAGTGGCGAAAGTGGACAGGAATATTAAAATAATATTATGGGAATTCTAGAAAAGCATACTGTGTACTTTCATTCCACAGTAAGACACAATATGAAATATTACAAAAATTACTGCACAGTAAGAAGCAATTTAAAATTCTGTCAGCAGCGGAATATAGCAAGAGGTGAATACAATGTCAAATATTTTTAGAATAGTTCATTAATTTCCTCCTGCTTCTTATTCCATTTTCAGGTATATGTCAACATTTTGCTCCTATTTAAAAGGTGTGACTTGAGGAGCAACATGTTAGTAAATATTGAACTAATTAGATATTACTTGAGTATCACAGATGCTGTTCTGTACTTCGCTGGAACAGAGGTAACAAAATGGAATGTCTGGTATGATGGAATGGAATGTTTGGTATAATCACACATCAATGAAAATCCAACAAAGCTCTGGATTCAGAGTATTATAGTGAAGGGAAAAACAAGGCTTCTTTCTTTATTTTTACTGACATTAGAACCATTGGCAAAGAAAGATGTAACAACAAAATAAAACTTCAGGAATTAAATTTGCAAACCAAGGACACAAATTGATTTTATATGTTGATATTATTGAATTTATGGTAGCTCATCCAAAAAACTCTTTAGAAACAGCAGTATGGTTCAGTATCAGGGAATTGGATTAACAAGAACAAGACTCAAATGCAGACCTGGAATTCATCTGAAAAAGGAAAGCAGTATCTGCAACAAATAATGGTGTTCAATATTGTTGCTAAGAAGATTAAATACCTGGGATTTTTTAAAATAAAAAACAATAAAGATTTATTTAAACATAATACCTCACCAATGTGGAAAAATAAAACACTAGTTACCCTAAAATGGAAGAAGCTAAAATTGGCTTGTTTAAGAACTACAGCCGTAAATATGAACATTCTACCAAAGCTTAACTTCCTGTTTCAAATGATTCCAATAAAAACTGAAGGTAGATTGTCAGAGAGAAATAATTTTATATGGGTTGACAACAGACTGAGGATTACATTTAAGCTTCAAAAGAACACAGCTGCTTGGCAGTACCAAATGTCAAACTATATTATCAAGCCAGTTGTCTAACTTGGATAACAGACCGGATCATATCACATTATGGCTGGGTCACCTTTGTTGAGGCAGCAGGATTTCCAGGTGGTTTACACAAATACTCTAGGCTTCATACAAATGGAAATAGACAGTTTATAATAGATCGTTCAATAATAAACAGCATATTACAAGTATGGGATAACCACAGAACAAGAATTAGTCCAAATGTGTCATCTCTTGCTTTGTTATTAAATATTTATTTTAATTAAGATGAAAATGCAGAGAAATTTGGTTCTTGGAGAAATAATAAAACAAACAAATTGCAAGATTTGTTAATAAGACCAAGATGAAACCCTTGGAAACTTTGTTCAGAATGGTCAGAACTCTCTCACTGATTCAATATTTTCAAATAAGCAGTATTGATCTAACACTTAGAGATTTGACAGAATTTGAAAAATTTATAACACAAAATTCCACTTGCTGTTGGTGAAATATGTTGTTTGCGAAATACTGTATATCTCAGAAACTGAAAAATTTAAACACTGTATGATTAACTGGATTCAAAATTTAGACAGAGCAATTGCTATTAATAATGGGAATTTCAATGGAAGAAAATTTTACAATGAATATCACACATAGAAAACTGGTGTAAGATATTTTACTGATGGTATATTACTCCAGTATTGATTTTTAAAACTGATAATTCATTTTCTAAAAACTGTTGGAAATGTTAACTTTCAGATCAGATCATTCTTTCGTATTGGGTGACAATGTTGTAAATCCCAGCAATTGTGGTAAAAGGCCGATCCCTTCTGTTACCATCTTCATCTTACATATTTTAAGAGAAGTATCGGAAGTAGCCATGCAATATTTGCACTGAAAACTCAGCAGTTAGTAAACAGCTGAGCGTTCATAGTCATAGCTGCTGGTTGCAGAAAACGATGCCCATTTTTCATAGCTCAATGAACGTGTCAATCTCTTAATGAGTAACATGTAAACTGTTAAATCCATCCTGCCCAGCAGTAGGTAGTAGTTGAATAGGATCCACGGATAAGAGAACATGTGAAAAGCGGCAGGAAAGAGATGTAGCAGCTTACCTCAATCTCTTGTGTAATTGCTTTATTGAATCATCTTCTTCTTTCTCCAATCCACCTCCTTGCATCACCACCAGATTCCAGAAATAATATGAATACTGCCCTCTTCAAATATGTAGCTTGCTCTAACAGCAACACATTTCACAGTCAGCAGGAATGAAGCAGCTTCATTGATGAGGATGTCACCCAAATTAAAGCAATATTATTGGACATGCTTTTTTGTACTGAATATGCATATCAAAATATTAAACGCATGGCAAAGTAACTTCTTAAATATTAAGGAGATTGGAACATTAATATAATTAATGTTTCTTCTACATACATTAGAACACAGCTGAAACATGAGATTTGAAATTAAATTAAAGCATAACTTTTAAATTAGTAATGCTATAATCTTCCTCATCAATAGAGAGTACACACTTTCTAAGTTTGTCATTATTTATATTTTAACCTGCTTTTATCTTTTTTCCTCTCTCTTTATCGATATGGTTTTCTGCTTCTATACATGTTGATTGTAAGTAATTTTTAGTGTTCTTTAGAAACCAAAACCCAGTAAATAACTTGAATTAAAATAAGCAAGCAACTTTAAAATTAATGTTTAGTCACTTATAATATACATTGATTTTCTATGTTTTCAAAGTGAATTCCATGAGTTACTAGCATGAGCAGTTGTAAGTAATTTCTTTCAAGTAAAACTATCAGTACAGTAGGGAGACACATTTAGATAAATATGACACACACACACCTTTCTCTTTCTCAGAACTTTGTCCCCTGAATTCAGTGAGGCTTATTTCCAAGTCAGTGGACAGACAGTGGAATGCAGGTGGAAAACACCAAAGGATTTTTTTTTATTATACTTGGCTTGAAACAGAAAAAGATGAGAAAATACTGGTTTTGTGAGGGGATGATGCAGACAGTGAAGCTTCTAGAACTACTTATTCCTCCAACAATATCTTTGTCAAATTGAAACACATTGCTAAAACGTCATGATCATTCACTTTACCTCAGTGCATGTTCAAGCAACACAACAGAAACTGTCTTATTCAGCCCCTGCAGAGTAGGACAAAAGATTTGCTATATCACCATTAAATACTTTTGCTACCCAACCTGTAAAGAAGATGTAGACTTAAGTTCATTCCTGGTCTTCCTCTGTCTGCCTTAAAACTTAAACTTGTCTTTTGAAGACAACTGGCTTTTAGGGCCTTTCCCCACTACTGTGTGATGTGATCTTCATCCATCTTTTACATGGCACAAAGCAATTATGCATAAAATGTGCTGTCCTCGTTGCCAAGTCCTCTGTGTCAAATCAGTGTGCAGTGATACTGGCCTGATGTGTGAGTGTGTGAGTCAGGGATTTCTTGCCGTTTCCTTTCAGAATATCACCAGGTCAGCATCAGGCATGGGGAAGGTCTTACTCTGGGACATCACCTAAGCTCTTGAGGCTGGTTTGTCTACTGTTGTCTCCACATCCTATCTGGGTACCTCCCAAGTTGAAATAATGTGAACTAAAGAAACATCAGAAGACACCAGGCCAGAAAGAGCTCCAGAGAGGAGGGAGGTAATTCCTATGTAAAGAGTAACGAAGATGACCTTGACAGAGATAGGCCTGATCTATTACCAAAACAACAAGGAGACAAACATAGCTTCAGTGCAAAACAAGAAGGCATGTGCAAGAGACTTGGGCAGACACCTCCCTAATTTACATGAGTATAAGAAGGGGTGGAAATTAAAACCCAGTCAGACTTGTAAGATTCTGTTAATGTAGCCAATATTAACATAAGTAGTTTGAACCTTCTTGTGGAGTTGATTTCTTGGTTTGGCCTACATAGTGGGCTGACATCCTGCCATGATTGGGTAACCTGCTCAGTCCTATAGAGTGGAATTAACTGAAATGGCCTCTCTTGGTTCAAAAGGGATGAGGGGAGGATGTCATCGAAACTGGCAAATAAGAAAATCCTACCTCAACCTCTTCATTATTTGCGGGACACTGCAGGAGAGTAAGAAGAGCTGCTACAGGTAAAGGTAAAGAAATCCACAAATGTCATCCCAGAATACATTTAAATTTGAATAACATAAATATGCCCCTCTTGTTTCCTAAAAAAAAAAAAAAAAACTGGGTGACTGCTCTCATTTCCTCTACCAGATTGGAAACCTGTGAAGTTTTCTGTTTCAAAAAGCAACTGGGGAGCTTTTTCATTCCCATGGCAAAATTTTGCCAGGTATGAACCAATTGCAAGGGCTTGCCAGGTTCCTCAAGGAATCTACACAAATAGTAGGTTTTCAGAAATGGGATGAGAAAACCCAGACAGACACAGACAAACATACACACAGTATCTTGCCTGGAGAAAGAGATTATGAATAACTGAGAAATGGGGTAGATTAAGCTTGTTCAAACAGAAGTGAAACTAGGCCAAATTGTGCTCAGTTTCATTTAGTGTGGGGAGTTTTAAACTGAATGTGACATTTTAAAAAGGAAAAAAGCATGTTAATTGCAGTACAGTAAAACTTATCAGTCAGTCCCCAGTCTGACCCAGTGTACTGTTTCAAAGTAATTTAAACGTTTAAAGGTCTGGAAAAATAGTCTTGTGGCCTTCTCTTACAGGCACTACTACTGACATGAAAAACAGTTTCTTATTGGTTGCCTTTAATAATATATGTTATTTTATTAGTATATTTTATTGATGTTAAGAATATTGATGTAAATTAGATAATTCACAACGGTGAAGTCATGCATTACAAAACACAGTGTTAGGAACCCACGCATGAGAAAGAATATAATGAAGCAGAACAGACAAGTACAGTATGATGATGCATTTTCTCTCTCTCATACTTCATGCATTACTAATAAAATGCATTCTATTAAAACACCTGAAAGAATAATATATATTTTTATATATATATATATATATATATATATATATATATATATATACACACACACATACACACACACACATACAAAATGTGGTTCATGATAAAGCCAATGAACAAGGATACAACTCTGGTTTGCGAGATGGGGTCGAAGCAAGGAGGGAGATTCCACTGTTTATGCAACTAAATTCGAATACATAAAACAAACAGTGACTGCGAAAGATTTAATTGCTAGAAGGGGACTAGGAGAAAAAGGAGTGTAGAAGGATCTAAGAAAAGATCCAAGGGTTGGTTTAGGTTAGATGAAAATTGGAAGCATATTAGTATACAAAACTGTCTCCCTCCAAAAATTAGCTGAGGATGAATACTAACCAAAATACATAAAACAGTCTTCATCATATGATTATATCTGATTCAGTTTTCAGTTTCTTAAAACACAGGGACTGAACAGCCTCGATAAACTGTTCCTTGAGATTAGATTTGCAAGACACTTGACTCCTTTTTCCACCGTGGGAAAAAAAGGAATTTCTGAAGAGACTTGCCTGTCTTGGTGCAGCCCTCCCAAGCACTAATTCACCTATGAAGGTTTGAGACAATCCATATTCAGTTCTCATTGCTTTGGGGCAGAAATGGATAAGCTTTTGAAGCAGAGCCTTGCTTGGCCTGGAAGAGGCATGTCATGTGCTGAATTGCTAAGCAGTGGTCTGAGCTAGGAACAAAAAACTAGATCAGGCCAGGATAATTATATTTAATATAATAATTTGAGATGATTGGTTTTCGTACATTTAATTTGCACATACTATCTCATTAAAAGTTACAATTTGTGGGCACTTTGGAGAAAGCATTTGAATCTCTTGAAATCACCCAAATTGGTTCAATAATTGACTGAATTCTATGGACGTTGAGGTTCCAACATCTCCCTTCTAAGTATCAGCAAACACGGGCATAAAAATAATTCAAAGAATTGAACTGATGTACATAATTAAAGAGCTTTTAAATATATCTACAATATGTGATTCTTTTTCAGCAGCTCTCTATGGCTGTGAAGGAACACATGATATTGAGGATCAGCTCTGAATACATCTATATTTGAATGTATTTTCAATATTCTGTCCTGAATATGATTTGAAACAGCATTCTTTTAAATATCCATATAAACAGAATACTATGATGCAGCAAATAGTATTACACTGGATAACTATACTGCGTACATGGTGCTACTCCAAGTGTGGTTTGTGATCCACAGAAAGGTTGCAAAAGGAGAGGAATCCAAGTAGGGATGTCCACAGGAAGGGGTCAAAAAAGTCAAGATGGCAGCCACAACCATGTGGTTGAAGTCCTGCCCTTAAAAAAGGGCTGGGCTTCTACTGCATTGCTGTGACTGCCATCTTGACTTTTTTGACCCCCTCCCTGCAGACATCCCTGGATCCTAGAAAGTGCCTTCCTTGCCAGTTTGGGGTAGAAGTATGGCAGATGCAAAGCTAATCAGAAGCCTGAGTGTTCATTTTGTTTTTTAAAAAAACACATTGCCCTTCAATGGGGCAATAACTATGCCTGGAGGGCAGAAGCCTTCTATGAAATCCCCTCTGACCATCTCACCTGACCGTTCTTTGCAGGGGAAATCAGGGCAGATGGGAAGGGAGGAAGGACTGTGAGGAAGGAGAGAGAAGGAAAATGCAAGAAGCGGGGAACAATCTACAAACCTGCCCCAGAATGGAAGGGAGAGAGTAGATTGGCTGCAATGTTGTGTCAGCGCAGCTCTCCAAGGCTAACTTTTAGCCTGTCAGCGTTTTCCAAGCTGCAGCATTTTAAGAGGTGTTTAAGTGGATGTCTTCAAAAATAAAACCCAGATTTCAGGAAAGATGAAGGCAAACCAATCTTTCTCATTAAAAACATTGTTTTAAATTTTACTTGGAGGTTGGTGGGTTGTTTTTTTGGGGGGGTGCTATTTCCAATTAAACAGTTTTATTTGATAAAGTTGCAAGATTCTATCATTGTCTTATTGATGTATAGAATAAAATTACTTGTTAAAAGTAAGTGGTCTATTGACTTCTTACCCAACTCTAACTCCAATGAAATAATTAGCTTTATTCATGGGCTGGGTTGCACAAATTTATTTCATTCTTTTATTGGTTCACAGCATCAAAAAGTCTGAGAAACCCTGTTTTACTGTGTTTTTCTTACATATAGCCAGTTCTCACCCCTTCTCCATTCTGGTTTCATTTTATTTCTCAGCCTATGTCAGTTCATCTGTAGCATGAGGTTATTATGGATCAGATAATTAAGGACAGCATAATGTCATCTTTCCTTTCAGTGCTCTTGGTGGACTGAAATATTATCTACATATCTCTATCTCTATATCACAGTCAACTTTAAAATAACTATAAAATGTATTTATACTATGGAAGATGAATACATGGGCTTGTGCCTGAATTCTACTTATTGAAAATACCATGGGCTGCCAGAAGAACAAACTAATCAGTTTTAGAAGAAATACAACCAGAATGTTCCCTAGAGGTGAAGATAACTAGGCTTAGATGCTCATACTTTGGGCACATCGTCAGGAAAGACCGATCACTTGAAAAGGACATCATGTTTGGTAAAGTCGAGGGCCAGCAGAAAAGAGGAAGACCTTCAATGCGATGGATTGATACAATTACCGCAACAATGGATGCAAACATTGGAAGAGTCAGGCATATGGCACAAGACCGAACAGCATTTCGTTCTGTTATACATAGGGTCGCCATGAGTTGTAAACAACTCGACGGCAACTAACAACAACATGCTAGCTGCATTTTCTCTGTAAATGCAGAGGTCGCTTACTCATAGGCAAAAAGTAAATGTACTCCTGCAGGAGCCAGGATGGGGCTAACATTGGGACCAAGCACTAGCTGTTGATATTGCCTTGAAAGCACTCACTGCCCTAAACAGAAGAATTCCTGGTTTCTTAGTAGCCCAGGAATGGATGAAATTGATTAGGAGCTAGTCATAGCCAATGCAGTTCCTTTTTCTGTATTTCCTTGTATCTGAACCATCTACAGTATATAAGCTTGCTTGACCATGTGCTTGGAGTCTTGACCAAGGAAACATTGCCAAACATGTTCTTTCTGTGCTTGACCAGACTCTGCAGACTTCACAAATTGTCTTGATTGAGTAGAGAGATGGCCCTTGAACCCAGTCACTTAGGTGGCTGTAAAGGGAGAAGGGTGCTGAGGGAACTCAGATAAATCTTCTCCAACAACACACAGACTGAACTATACACACTCAGGACTATGAAAAATGGCTAGATATGTTGTTATTTCTGGTAACCCTTAATGGACTTTTGCTGACCAGGACTGAATGACGAAGTTATAAGGATCTGTTTATAGATATGACATAGCGGATGAAGAGGGGTTTGTTTTTTTTTGGGGGGGGGTATTTTAAAGGAAGGTGATAAGTTGTTAAAATTGTTTATACTTGTGATGAAGAACAAGTTAACTTCTTTATATGTTTTTCTTTTGCTGTGCTATATTTTTACTTTTTTTCTGTGCTATTTTTTCTTTTTATTCTCTTATTTTTTGTAGTTTGTATTATTAGTTTTTATCTGTTTAACTATAATGCTTAATAAAATTATTATAAAAGAAAAAAGAAAAAAGAAAAATGGCTTTCTCCTGTAACAACTTCTGAATTCTCCCCATCTGCCACGATTCTCAGTACATTACAGTAAGTAAAATCAAGTCAGTGTAAGTTCACTCTTGGAAAGCTTTTGTCAGTGAGTAGAAGACAATTCCCCTTCCTCCCTGCAGGCCTTCCTTTGAAAATGTGCACGGCATGTCCAGAGCATGTGCAGGGGCATGTAAAAGTTCTATGCCATGAAGAAAAAAACCACTCACATGACGCTGGAAGAGGATATATATGAAATACATTGATAAACTTGTTACTTCTTTTACACTGAATCCCACGCACATTTCATGGTTAACCAAGTGGGTCTTTTTTTCTGCAGAGACAAGCATACAGTAGGATAATGTTGGATATGACATCCTGGTCCACCAAATTGTTTCCTTCATGGTACAGAATAGTGGAAAGGTCACCTGATGTCCTACATTCCATTTTTATTCTGCTGCTTGAATGTACATGAAAGGGTTAAGGCTGGAATAACCAAAGTCCTCTCCCTTGGGGACTTTCTGTGCTATTTACCCACAGCATTGTTTCCAACAGCTCTGAAGGCTCTGGGTCTTTTGTGCTACAGATGTAAATAATGTAGATTGTTGAGATGAAGTCCTCTGACCCTTTTATCTCTTGCCTGTTGTTTGTGTCTTTTTGTCCTGCTTTTACTGGCCATTTTGTTCCATTTTGCCAGTTAACCATTTTTTATCTTTGTGGATGTTTAATCAATAAACATTGAGCTCTATTTTTGCTAGCTGTATTGAGTGGTGTGTGTGCTTGCTCAGTTCTGGATAATGAGATTGACTGGGAGTGTGCTGGGTGCAAACTAAACAGGTAAGTTCTCACAGTAGTTTTCCAGCAGATGATACTGCAAATCAACTTTACGAACAAACATAATTGCAGCTGAGTCATTTCCATAGGCTAAAATGGTTCCACAAATTTCCTATACCTTTGGCATATATTCTGCTGACTTTCTGGTGCCAAACAAAAAATTGGTATCAGGTATTTAGCAGGCTATCATTATTTGAATGTTGCTGCTGGAAGTGGCTATGGAATTGCAGTGATTAATTTTTATAGGAGGATTTTGTCTGTGTTATTCCAGTTTTTAATCCTGATTGCACTACTTTACAATGCTGCCTAAATGACTGAGATTCAAACTGGGGTGGGATTTTATTTAGCTAAATAAATATATTTAGTTTTTTTCTCTACTATCGTTTATTTGTTTCACCCCGATGTTAACCAACTAAGTCATATTTGCAAGTTGGGTAGCCATATAAAGCTAATGAATGAAGAAATGAATCTCTGTGCCTGTGTTATATTTGGATGTAGTTTTATAACGATTAACTGATTTTTTGCAGTAGTTTTATCCCGTAACATGCACACTTGATCAAAAGGAAATGAAATGCATTATTAAATAATAAATCAAATCTCAAAACAGGAACAGAGCACCTGGTTTCTACAACTCTAAAATGTACTATTCCATACAAAAATTGGCAATGGCCTTTCCTGTTGTTGGTGACATTCAAATTTCACCCAGAGGAAATCAATGCCTCTAAACTGCCACATAGTATAGCTATACAAAGAACAGCATAGCACAGTCCAGTCCAACTGTGTGGTAAAGGTAGGCTGGAGGGACAACAGATTTAGGATGACAGAAGTCTTCCCTGGCTTAGGAATGGGAGGAAATTGCAACTTTATGGATCAGCCCTTTAAAACACAATTCTTATCATTCTATTCCAAGCAGCTTCCAACTCCTCTTTCTTTACATCCATTTCCAAGTAATTTTGGTTGGGAGCTTAATCTATCTTCTAATACTTTTTCATAGAGGACTTGTACTTTCTCTTCCTGAAGTCAATGTTCTTTTACTTTAGTTTCTTTCACTCCCTTTTTCTCCAATACCCATTTTCCCCCAAGATCTATCCTGACACTGAAACATAATGCTCTGACACACATTCACAGTATCTTATCAATTTTTTATCATGCAGTAATTCTCAGTCTTTCATCATACGCAGTCAAATCTATCACTCTTTGAAATTAATTCTCTTGTGATGTGTACATATTAACAGAGCTCTGCTTAAGTCAAGTACATTAAGGAAACATATTTTTCTAAATAAATACTCAGCAATCACCATTCTGATTTGTTTTTCGATCAGTTACTTGTTTTCTACTCTCCCATTCTCTTATCCATTTCTGTTGCTTTACAGAATATTTTCCCCTCTCTGGATTGCATTCACTCAGAAAGTTGCAGTCCTTCACAAAACTCGTATCTGGCTCTCAGAATAATTTTATAACTTTACTCCACCACATCAGACCACCTTGACTCATAACTATTACATCATTTCCCTTTCATAAACACCCCGTGTATCTTCATCATATTTATTCCTTTGAAACTCAAGCCATAATCTTCCACATGCCATGATTGCCACTAGATAGGCCATCAATATAGATCTCCACTACCCATCATGGCTTTGGTCAGTTGAGGCTTTCATATAATGCTTTTTTTAAGTTAAAGAAGGTATAAACCAGGTTACCAGTCTTAGTTACACCCATATCACATGCAGCATTCCTGATTCCTGATCAGTAAGGAAGTACTGATCCAAGTATGCTGACACACTGAGACATGTGAACATAGAAAACGGCTACCACTTGCCTGGCTGGGTGTTGAAATTGTAGCTATCTTTACTATAGAAATATCTTGGAAGCATCAGTCCCACTAACATGCACTTAAAGCAAATTAATTTAAAACAGATCATATTATAGGATGGTTTGGTACCTAGACAAAGTTCCTGCTTTGGGCAGATTTATCCTTTTGTTTCTTTGCCAAAAGCACTGACGCGTTATAAAGCTTGCACTGCATTACAGTACCCAGCCTCTGGAAACGGAGGAAACAAATCATCTGCTTTGCACCAAAACCAGTAATTTGTTTTATGATATTTACCCTTTATTAACTCCATCAAAATAGACAATCCATTATAAACAAAGGTTGGAAAATAATTTAAAAAGTACCTTTAAAACAACAACACTTCCAACCACAAATCCCTAAATGCTTGGGAGACTAAATATGTTTTCAGCAGTCTGAAGTGTTGGAATTGAACTTTGCATGCACTGGCTTTCTGCATCTATAAACCTACTGACCACGAGGGGCAATGGCTGCAGAACTGGCTAGCAATGCACTTTTATTTCCTTTCCTTGTCTAAAAGACTTCCTTTGCATGTCCCTATGTAGCTTGGTGACTTGGTTACAGTGATTTTTTTATGGCTTTCACAACTCTTTCTTTCACTTCCATCTTCTTTTGTCTTCTATCTCTGATCTGTGCTATCAGGTACTTTCCTGACTTGCTTGTTCTCCATAGGGGAGAACACAGGCTCTTAGCTGTAAACTGACCTGAGTAACTCAGGCTTTCCAATCATCATGGTACAGTATTTCCTAAATAAAGCTTTTTTATTATTTATTTCATGCAAGCATCAGTCTCAAGAATACTTTTTTGTAAAATTGTTCCTCTAACCTTCTCTCCATGCATTCATTTTGCTGTATGTATCTGCTATCCAAACAAAAATACATACATTGCCTTCTATTTGAGGCATTGTAAAAAAAATTCAGTTTTTGCATATAAAGGGCACAGTTGTTTACTTGTTTAATTAATCAACTTTGTTTACTAATTGTGTTTCTTTCTCCAGTTTGCAATGAAATTAATTTCCAAGGCACCTTGCAAAAAACTAAAACATTCAAATCTGTGAAACAAACAGAACTTTCAATCAGAACTAAAAAAGTCATACAAAAGAGATTGCACAGCACCAAAACTAAAACAGGTAACAGTAAAGATAACAAATGGTTTTCTGGTGACTACATGTGTATTACATTGGTTTCTTAGTGACTACATAGACACCATACTTGGGCACCATGCAGTATCTTCAAGCAACAGTACAGAAATGGTTTGTCACTACCTTCCAGGATGGTGGGTTTTTCTTTAATTATCCAGTTTAGACTACAGCCCTGGTATTTCCTGTTTGTCTCCCATCCAAGTACTAACCTGGAGCAGTCATACTTCGCTTTTTTGTTTTTTGAGATCAAGCTTAACTAGGTGCTGCCAGCTGCTGTAAATAAACTCACCAAGTGAGTTCCCTAGAAAGGTAGTCCTCAGGAGTTAAGACTGACTTGAAGGCACACGCATGGGCGCGCACACACATACACAAGGTCGATAGCAGAAATAATTATAGTCCTTCTATCTATTAGGGTTGCAATCTAAAATATATAAGACACACTTTAATATAACTTACATAAGACAAAATACCTAAAGGAAGAGCTTCATTAAAATGTTATCAAAAGGCAAAATTAAAAAGAAAATAAAATAGGTAAAAGAATCAGTGCTTCCTTGCAAAGAGTGGCCATGATGTTCAAAACATGGATTTATTCAGTGTTTTAAACAATCTTTAATAATAAAAACCTCCTATGATTAATAATTTCAATACAATGCACACAGTCCTTTAAATTGCTATTGTATACATCCTGGTCCAGCCATGCATACTGAGAAATGATTTGGAAAGCACTTCAAACCTCATGCAGGCACTGCACCTGTTTGTTATTCATCCAAACAGCTTGCTATTTTTCCGACTCCTATGCAAGCTTGCAACAAAGGTGAGTCTATTTTTACAGCAAATTAACTTAAGGAGTATATTCCTCAAAATATCAGCAACTTTTTTACACTCTTGCATAGAAACGTGAAAAAGGCTGGGCTATGTTAACGAGCCTTCAGCAAAGGATCGTTACCTCGTCGTGGTGCTGGATCTTGAGCACCTCAATGATGCCATGAGCTAAACCGTGAAGGGCCACCCAAGATGGGAAGGTCATGACAGAGAGGTCAGACTAAATGCGATCCCTGGGGAAGGTAATGGCAACCCACCCCAGTATTCTTGCCGTGAAAACCAAATGGATCAGTACAACCAGAGATATGTCGGTATACCATCGGAAGATGAGGCCCCCAGGTCGGAAGATGGTCAAAATGCTACTGGGGAGGAATAGAGGATGAGCTCAACTAGCCCCAGACGTGATGACGCAGCTAGCTCAAAGCCGAAAGGACGGCTAGTGGCCAACGGTGCTGGTGGTGAACGGCGATGTTCTAAGGATCAACATACCATTGGAACCTGGAATGTAAGATCTATGAGCCAGGGCAAATTGGATGTGGTTATTGGTGAGATGTCAAGATTAAAGATAGACATTTTGGGCGTCAGTGAACTGAAATGGACTGGAATGGGCCACTTCACATCAAATGACCACCAGATCTACTACTGTGGACAAGAGGACCACAGAAGAAATGGAGTAGCCTTCATAATTAATAGTAAAGTGGCTAAAGCAGTGCTTGGATACAATCCAAAAAACGACAGAATGATCTCAATTCGAATTCAGGGCAAGCCATCTAACATCACAGTGATCCAAATATACGCCCCAACCACAGATGCTGAAGAAGCTGAAGTAGAGCAGTTCTATGAGGATCTGCAGCACCTACTGGACGACACACCCAAAAGAGATGTTATTTTCGTCACAGGAGACTGGAATGCTAAGGTGGGCAGTCCAATGGCACCTGGAATTACAGGTAAGTATGGCCTGGGAGAACAAAAGGAAGCAGGACATAGGCTGATAGCATTTTGCCAAGACAACTCACTCTGCATAACAAACACTCTCTTCCAACAACCTAAGAGACGGCTTTACACATGGACTTCACCACATGGACAACACCGAAATCAGATTGACTACATCCTTTGCAGCCGAAGGTGGTGGACATCTATACAGTCGGTAAAAACAAGACCTGGAGCTGACTGTAGTTCAGATCACAAACTTCTTCTTGCACAATTTAGGATCAGACTAAAGAGATTAGGGAAGACCCACAGATCAACTAGATATGAGCTCACTAATATTCCTCAGGAATATGCAGTGGAGGTGAAGAATAGATTTAAGGGACTGGACTTAGTAGATAGGGTCCCGGAAGAACTCTGGACAGAAGTTCGCAACATTGTTCAGGAGGCGGCAACAAAATACATCCCAGAGAAAGAGAAAACCAAGAAGGCAAAATGGCTGTCTGCTGAGACACTAGAAGTAGCCCAAGAAAGAAGGAAAGCAAAAGGCAACAGTGATAGGGGGAGATATGCCCAATTAAATGCAAAATTCCAGAGGTTAGCCAGAAGAGATAAGGAATTATTTTTAAACAAGGATTGCGCGGAAGTGGAAGAAGACAATAGAATAGGAAGGACAAGAGACCTCTTCCAGAAAATTAGAACCATTCGAGGTAAATTCCAGGCAAAAATGGGTATGATCAAAAACAAAGATGGCAAGGACCTAAGAGAAGAAGAAGAGATCAAGAAAAGGTGGCAAGAATATACAAAAGACCTGTATAGGAAGGATAACAATATCGGGGATAGCTTTGACAGTGTGGTCAGTGAGCTAGAGCCAGACATCCTGAAGAGTGAGGTTGAATGGGCCTTAAGAAGCATTGCTAATAAGAAGGCAGCAGGAGACGATGGCATCCCAGCTGAACTGTTCAAAATCTTGCAAGATGATGCTGTCAAGGTAATGCATGCTATATGCCAGCAAATTTGGAAAACACAAGAATGGCCATCAGATTGGAAAAAATCAACTTATATCCTCATACCAAAAAAGGGAAACACTAAAGAATGTTCAAATTATTGAACAGTGGCACTTATTTCACACGCCAGTAAGGTAATGTTCAAGATCCTGCAAGGTAGACTTCAGCAATTCATGGAGCGAGAATTGCCAGATGTACAAGCTGGGTTTAGAAAAGGCAGAGGAACTAGGGACCAAATTGCCAATATCCAATGGATAATGGAAAAAGCCAGGGAGTTTCAGAAAAACAACTATTTCTGTTTTATTGACTATTCTAAAGCCTTTGACTGCGTGGACCATAACAAATTGTGGCAAGTTCTTAGTGGTATGGGGATACCAAATCATCTTGTCTGCCTCCTGAGGAATCTGTATAACAACCAAGTAGCAACAGTAAGAACAGACCACGGAACAACGGACTGGTTTAAGATTGGTAAAGGAGTACGGCAGGGCTGTACACTCTCACCCTACCTATTCAACTTGTACGCAGAACACATCATGCGACATGCTGGGCTTGAGGAATCCAAGCCTGGAGTTAAAATCGCTGGAAGAAACATTAACAATCTCAGATATGCAGATGATACCACTTTGATGGCTGAAAGCAGAGAGGAACTGAGGAGCCTTACGATGAAGGTGAAAGAAGAAAGTGCAAAAGCTGGCTTGCAGCTAAACCTCAAAAAAACCAAGATTATGGCAACCAGCTTGATTGATAACTGGCAAATAGAGGGAGAAAACATAGAGGCAGTGAAAGACTTTGTATTTCTAGGCACAAAGATTACTGCAGATGCTGACTGCAGTCAGGAAATCAGAAGACGCTTAATCCTTGGGAGAAGAGCAATGCCAAATCTCGATAAAATAGTTAAGAGCAGGGACATGACACTGACAACAAAGGTCCGCATAGTTAAAGCAATGGTGTTCCCCGTAGTAACATATGGCTGCGAGAGCTGGACCATAAGGAAGGCTGAGAGAAGGAAGATAGATGCTTTTGAACTGTGGTTTTGGAGGAAAATTCTGAGAGTGCCTTGGACTGCAAGAAGATCAAACCAGTCCATCCTCCAGGAAATAAAGCCAGACTGCTCACTTGAGGGAATGATATTAAAGGCAAAACTGAAGTACTTTGGCCACATAATGAGAAGACAGGACACCCTGAAGATGCTGATGCTAGGGAGAGTGGAGGGCAAAAGGAAGAGGGGGCGACCAAGGGCAAGGTGGATGGATAATATTCTAGAGGTGACGGACTCGTCCCTGGGGGATCTGGGGATGTTGATGACCGACAGGAAGCTCTGGCGTGGGTTGGTCCATGAAGTCACGAAGAGTTGGAAGTGACTGAATGAATAAACAACAATGTTACTGATCAATAGAAAGTTGCTGCCCTTAACAGGGTCCAGAGTACTTTTTGAAATCATTATCAAAGCATACACCTGTCATGTTCCCGTTCCGATGTTTATGGTTCCTCGTAACGTTTCACATGTCATATCTGCAGTTGCGTGCCTGCCTGGCCACGCTGGTAAATTTCCTTTGTGCTGACTTGTGATCTTCTGGAATGTATGTTTGGGTTATCTCTGCTGTTCAAGGTTACTTTCTCAGGCCGATTCTAACGGTTGCTAGCATCTGGGGTGGGTGGTTGCTATGCTAGCCTGAGGGGAGGGTTCGCAATGGGAGCAAGGCTTTTTAAGTTTGTATTTGGCGCGCTTTTGCTCATTCTCAGCTTTCTTCGTACTTTGCATACTATTCATTCAATAAATTAGTTTTCTCTAGTAATTACTGATGAGACTCCTTTTATTGGAATAGGCAATCATTACATAAAGCTGAGAATCTTTAATATCAGTCTGCTAGCATCCATCCAGTTTCCTGCGAGGAGTTTAATTAGCGATGACTGAAACTGCCCCAACCTCAACCACTGGCTCGGGGGAAAGTCAGCTCTCCAGAGGTGGGGAACAAGAGCCCATGGGACCGCGGAGAGAGGGGACTCTCACGCCAGGGTCGGATGACCTCTCCGAGGCAACGGATTCCAGTTGCGATACGGAGAAGGCAGTGAAGTCAGTGGTAGTCAAGAAGACGGAGGGACCCTTGTATGGGTCGCCACCAGCCCCAGCCAAGCCGGTGTATTCCTCGCTGTTTCCGACCGTGCAGATCACCAAAAGGACAAGAGCAGTGACACCAACGGAGATGGAGACGGAGAAATCCCAGCAGCTGGAGGCGAGGATGAAATCCATAGAGGATTTGTTGGCAAAGTTAACCTTTACCAGGGACACTCAGAAAAAGGAAAAGACGGGAGGTGAAGAAGGTAGTGACTCTCCTGACACCTCCGCGTCCCCAACCCCCCCTCCCCCAGTAGACAAACAGGGAAAACAACGGAAATATTGGGGGGGAGGGTCCCCGCCGAGCAGGCCTCCAAAGAAAGCCTCCTTACCTTCCCCAAGTAGGGAGCAGAAGGAGAGAGGACGGAGCCGGGAGGGGGGGAGACGTGTGAAACTTCGACTGGCAGAGGCTCAAGAAATAGCGCCAGAGGTGCAGGAGGAAGAGCCACCACAGCCACGAAAGGCTAAGCACAAAAAGAGACACGATAGCCCAACCCGGGTCCGATATCGAGACTTTAATGTGAAGTTTAATGGGAATCCTACAAAGCTGTCATTTTTTTTGACTAATGCACACAGCTATATGGAAGAGTTTGGGAGCGTGTTTCGTTCTGAGCGGGCTAAGATTAATGCTGTCGCGACCCAACTAGAGGAGAGGGCAGCAGACTGGTTCGTGAGACTGGTTGACATGGACGCTTTGGAGTTGGATTGCTTTGATGATTTCATGTGGGCAATGAAAATGCATTTTGGTGATCCTCTAGCTGAGGAAAAAGCAAAGGTAGCCCTAAGGGAGTTGGTTCAAGGCTCCAGATCAGTCTCGGATTATGCGCTGGAGTTTCAAGCACTCTCCGGCAAAGTAGAGGATTGGTCTGCCACCACCCTTGTAGAGATGTTCAAAGATGGACTAAGACCAGATATACTACGATGGGCAGTTGTACGGGACGACCCAGCAACGCTGTATGAGTGGATACAATTGGCTGCGAAGGTTGAGCAAGCCCAAGCTAAGTATACTCAAACTAAAAGAGGTCCCAAACAACAAGCGATGGGGAAACCTACAAGGCCAGCAGCTACTGCTAGCAAACCAGTGAGACGGTCGTGGCAAGAAGAAAAAGAAAGCCGTTTTGCCAAAGGATTGTGCCTGCGGTGTGGTAAGGAGGGGCACCTGGCAGCTGCATGTCCCCGCAGGAAACCAGAGGAACGGAGAGACAGATCGGGGGGGAAATCACCAGTGGCACCGAGGAAGCTGAAAGTGACAGTAGCAGAGCTGGTGGAGGATGTGGACTTGTTTTATGGTGGGCAAGACGAAAAAGAAGCCTCCCAACTGGCGGGAAACTCCAGCCACCTGCTCTAAAAAGCACCAAAGAGCAGGTGGAAGAAGAGGGATCATGTCTCGGCGAGTGGAAATTTCCCAACGTTAACCGTGAGACTTAAGCTCGGTTCCCCTACAAAAACTGTGGAACTATGGGCTATGATTGATTCTGGATGCTCACGTTCCTTAATGCATCCTGATGTAGTAGCTGCTTTGGAGTTACCCACCTTCCCGTTGAAACGTCCCATGATTTTCACCCAATTGGATGGATCTATATCGGGGGGAAAACCAGTCACCCAGTCTACAGCGTTAGTGGCTTTGCAACTGGGTAGCCACTGGGAAAAGTTGCCCTTTGTAGTTGCACCGGTGGGTGGTCCCTTGGTCATTCTGGGGATGCCTTGGTTTGTTCAACAGAACCCTAGTATAAACTGGGTACACCGAACTGTTACTTTTGCAGATGGGTTCTATAAAGCCCCTCCTGGGGAAGATGAGGAGGAGGATACCAATGTGGGGAGGGCAGCAGTGTCAACGCTGCATACCCTCGCTGTACCATTGGAAGGGCTACCGGACCAATACCAGGACTTTGCCGATGTGTTTGGGGAGAAGGAGGCAGATCGGCTGCCGCCTCATCGGAAAACTGACTGTGCCATTGAAATTCTTCCCAATGCCAAGTTGCCCAGACCAAAGATATATGCAATGACCCCAAAGGAATTGGCTACTCTTCGTGAATTCATAGACAAAAACTTACAGTGGGGCTTCATAGAACCAGCCAATTCACCAGTGGGTGCTCCAGTACTCTTTAGATCAAAGAAAGACGGAACTTTAAGACTATGCACGGATTTCCGTGGGTTAAACGCAGTCTCCCTATTAAACAAATCTCCCCTCCCGGTCATCAAGGAAATGTTAGCCCACTTGGCGGGGGGGAAAATCTTCTCTAAATTGGACTTAAGGGAGGCGTATTATCGCATTCGCATTCGGGAGGGGGATGAATGGAAAACAGCTTTTAATTGTGCATTTGGGGCTTTTCAGTATAAAGTGTTACCGTTTGGATTGGCTGGGGCACCTGGGGTTTTTATGCAATTGATAAATGAGGTCTTGCACGACCACTTGTTCAATGGGGTTTTGGTTTATTTAGATGATGTGTTAATATATTCAAAAACCATGAGGGAACATGTGCAATTGGTTAGGCAAGTGTTAACCAAATTGAGAAATGCTGAATTGTATGCCAAGCTATCCAAATGTGCATTTCATCAAACACAAATTATTTGGGGTATAGGATTTCAGATAAAGGCATTGAAATGGATCCTGCCAAAATTGAGGCTATTTTAGTATGGGAGCCCCCACGCACACGCAAACAACTACAATCGTTCCTCGGATTTGCGAATTTCTATCGTCCATTTTTAGAAAAATTTGCTGAGATTGCCTTACCCCTAACTGAATTACTCAAAACAAAGGGTGTGGGAGACACCCGCAAATCAAAGAATCCAGGGGCACTCCTAAAATGGACGCCTGCTTGTCAACAGGCGTTTGACCAACTCAAGCGACTGTTTACCTCTGAACCAATCTTGCAACACCCTGATCCTGACAGACCATTTGTGGTGCAAGTCGATGCCTCAGACTTTTCTATTGGTGCCCTCTTATTGCAAGGCGATGAGCAAGGACAATTAAAGCCTTGTGCTTATCTGTCACGTAAATTCTCTGAGACAGAGAGACACTGGCATGTTTGGGAGAAGGAGGCTTTTGCGGTGAAAGCCGCTTTGGAGAATTGGAGGCATCTATTGGAGGGGGCGGCACACCCTTTTGAAGTGTGGACTGATCATAAAAACTTGGAGTCCCTTACTGCCTCTCGTAAGCTCAGCCCTAAGCAAGTGCGATGGGCTCAGTACTTCAGCCGCTTTGATTTTAAACTCAGATTCATTCCGGGAAAGAAAAACTTTTTAGCTGATGCACTGTCGCGCCAACCCCAGGATTCAGGAACAGCCCCAGATGTGGTGGGAACCCTCTGGACAGATTCCCAAATGGCACTAGCAGCAGTCACTCGCAGTCAGACGCGAGCGCAGCAACCTGACACCCCTGCCGGTCCTAGCGCGATACATGTATCCGTTCCTGCAGATTTGCAACGAAGGTTTCTGGCAGAGTTGAAATCGGATACTTGGTTGCAAAACAATCAGAGCGAGGTTACTTTGAAGCAAGGTTTGGCATGGAAAGATGATCGCCTCTATGTGCCTGTAACCTTGCGCAAAACCGTGCTATTCAGGTCTCATGACGATAAAACAGCTGGGCATTTTGGCTTTACAAAAACTATTCATCTAGTGCGTCGACAGTTCTGGTGGCCAACCCTCCGGCGAGATGTAAAAGCCTATGTCAAGTCTTGCCCTGTCTGTGCTACTGCAAAACGAAAAGGGGGGAAACCCCAGGGCTTTGTGCAGCCAGTGGCCAATCCCTCCCACCCCTGGGAGGAAATCTCTATGGATTTTATTGTGGATCTACCTCCTAGCCAGAGAAAGACTGTCATTTGGGTTGTTAAGGATTTTTTCTCGAAGCAAGCTCATTTCGTCCCTTGTGCGTCTCTACCATCTGCACAACAGCTGGCACGCCTCTTTCTAGTTCACGTGTACAGATTACACGGTAGCCCCGCCCGCTTGGTGACCGACAGAGGAACACAATTTACTTCATGCTGTTGGCGGGAATTTATGAAACTATTGGGCACTAAACAGGCGCTATCCACGGCTTTTCATCCCCAAACGGATGGAAATACTGAGGCGGTTAATGCCACGTTGGAGCAATATTTACGTGCTTTTGTTAATTATCAACAAGACAACTGGGTAGACCTCCTGCCATTTGCTGAAGTTGCTTACAATAATGCTGTGCATCAAAGTACTGGGGCGGTGCCCTTTCGTACTGTATTCGGCCATGACTTTGTCCCTATTCCTGAATTGCCTCCACCGTCTACTTCGCCCACCTCCCCGACCGATTGGGCCTCACAACTGGCAGATTCCTGGCCAAAACTACAGCAAGCTTTAGCCGATGCTCAAGCCACTTATCAACGACATGCCAACGAAAAAAGGGCACCACAACCTCTTTTTCAAATAGGGGATAGAGTATACCTTTCCACCAAATACATCAAATCCCCTCAACCATCCAAAAAACTGGCGCCCAAGTTCATAGGTCCATTTCCTATTGTTGCTCAGATTAATCCTGTTACCTTTAAGTTGGACTTACCTAACAATCTCAAGCGCTTACACCCTGTTTTTCATTGCAGTTTGCTTAAACCATTCGTGGAGTCTACCCATTGGCATCCTGAGCCGCCTGCACCTCCCCCCATAATGATTGATGGTCAACAACATTTCGAAGTCAAGGAAATACTAGACTCTAGACGTTTCCATTCCACTCTGCAATATCTGATTCGCTGGAAGCATTTCTCTCATCCAGAGTGGGTCCCTGCACAACATGTGCGCTCTCCCCACTTGGTTGCTCAGTTTCATGCTGCTTACCCTGATAAACCTGTGCCTTAACAATTAAGTTTTTTTCTTTGTGGGGGGGCGGTATGTCATGTTCCCGTTCCGATGTTTATGGTTCCTCGTAACGTTTCACATGTCATATCTGCAGTTGCGTGCCTGCCTGGCCACGCTGGTAAATTTCCTTTGTGCTGACTTGTGATCTTCTGGAATGTATGTTTGGGTTATCTCTGCTGTTCAAGGTTACTTTCTCAGGCCGATTCTAACGGTTGCTAGCATCTGGGGTGGGTGGTTGCTATGCTAGCCTGAGGGGAGGGTTCGCAACGGGAGCAAGGCTTTTTAAGTTTGTATTTGGCGCGCTTTTGCTCATTCTCAGCTTTCTTCGTACTTTGCATACTATTCATTCAATAAATTAGTTTTCTCTAGTAATTACTGATGAGACTCCTTTTATTGGAATAGGCAATCATTACAACACCATTTTATTCCCTCCACTTAGCAGCATATTCCAAATAATTCCATGCCAATTAATGCTTAAAACACAAACTATTCTATCTCTTGCCCTGTTTCTTAAAAAAAAAGACTGAGATCAAAGAAATAAATTTTTATTAAATCTATTATTCAAATCTTTTAAGTGAAAAAATGGTTGCCACTACTATTTCAAAACTGTGCATTTTAAAAAAGTTACATAATTGACAGTGATTTCCCTTCTGGAATTTGCTTGAGGAACTTTTTCACATCTTCTAATAAATTCATCTTTTAATTGTTTAGCAATCCTTCCTCTTCTGAAATTCACCAGAGGAACTTTTTCACATTATTCAACTGTTGATTGCTACTGATGTGAATGCAAGATAAAACTAATAATATACCTGGCGTAGATCTGCCAATCACCAAAACCGAGTCAGAAGGATTCCAGTAACTCTTTTATTTATGCGCATAAGCAAAAATGGAACCTCTTGCCTCTTGGCTGAGAGGAACACCAAGCAGTTACAATTGGTTACATTTGTATTATTAAGAGGGAATATACTGTATACAACTGTGATTGGCTAACTAAAATCAGCTGCTTGCACCTGCGTGTAAGCTTCCCATGTTACCTATTAACACCCCATAACATCTGTAGCATGTCTTCGCTCATTTGAATATTCAAGGGGTGTGTTTTTCCATTATAATTGGGTAGGGGTCTTTTAAAGTTCAGCAAAACTGCCCAAAGCCGGTTCCCTGTACTACTCATCCCTGCATTCCTCTGCTTATCAGCTGAAGCCTCCCACTCCCACTTCCCCAATTAAGCGTGGCTCCTCCATCAATGCCATATGCCTATCTCTCTATCCTGATCCAAGTATCCTCCATATAGGGAGAAAAAGACACATGAGTAGCTATGATGGATCAAATAAAAACCCAGTTCAGCATCCTCTTTCGTGTGTTCAAGTACCTACAGAAATCCCTTAGCAGAACATGACTGCAATATTCCTAAAGCTCCCTCTTGTGTAACTTGTATTAAGCAATTTGATTGGAAAAAAATTTGATCTGATGTAGATTTGTGATTTAGATTGTCCTAATGAATTAGGTGAGTTTGTGTGTGCATGTGCAAAACTCCACTGAACCTTCAGACCTATTTGAAAACATCTGATTTAAGTTGTCACACCAAATCAATCAAATTATTTGATTCAAAAGTGATTCTACTGAATCACCTTCAAGTAAAGTTCTGAATGAAGAGTTCACTGGCCACCTCTAACTCCAGATTATTTATAAATAAATTTAGAAAGTATTGGTCCCAATACAAATCCCTGAAAAATGCCATCATTTACAATCATCTTTTGAGAGAATGTTTTCCTTCTGTTTTGCTTTCTGTTCTTTACTGATAACTGCAACATATGCTCAGGAGGCTTTGGTAAATGAATTTTGATAAGCAAGTAAACTATGTCTACCAAAAACCAACCAACCAACATAAAGAAGCCTCAAAGATTAATGAGGAAGTATTTACTTTTGCAATTTTATTCAGATGAATGCTTTTCATTCAATTCACCATGTCTACAGGCATTAAGCCAGCCAGCCTGTAATTTCATGGTTCCCCCGATTTATTTTTTTTAATTGAGAATAGACTGGCCACTTCCTAAGCCACAGACTAAGCCAAAGGATGTGCTATGTATTTTTATTAAAGTCAGTAATTCCACAATTGAGTTCTTTACAAATCTTTCATTGGCTATCATCAGTGATTTATTTTTGATTTGTCAATACATCAAATAAGTTAAATTACTGTTACTTGTTCCTCAGATTTCACTCCTAGGAAGACAGGTACAACTACAACTCCTGCTTGTTTTTCTTTTCCTTGGTTTGTGTTCTTTTTATTCTCCTTTTGGAAAGATCTAAGGAATTGTCCTTCTTTCTAAATTAAATTATAGCCTCAGTCTTTTATCTAGAATTAATTTTTTGTACATCTCTTCATTAAGAGTCTTAGGTTGCTCTTACATGCTCAACACAAATACCTGGTTAGTTTAATCATGGTTATTGAATAAATCACAACTGGCCAGATTTACATAGTATAATTCATAAACCATAGTTTATAAATCACTAGGGCTGATTAGTTCAGAGGTTGCAGTCTTGTTCAGACAGACTGGAAAAATGTGTTTCTGAAACCATTTTTAAAACTGAAATGCTTGAGAACGATTTCTGCACTTTAATACCTATCCCTGCAGTACAAATTCTTAAATTTATGGGTATCAAAAATGTTAAATGAATTTGCTGGAAGCTTTCTAGAAGGTCAGTAATGTCATTTTAAAAATGAGAATGAGTATTCTGCTTCTGTTCACTTAACCACTGCCATCATTTCCTGTAATTGCCACTGAATATGCTAAATATTCACTTTACTTAAGTAAGAGATGACTTAGTTTGATTGTTATAGATTGAATGCTCTTCTTTGCATAAAAATCAAGTTGGTCCTTAGAAAATCACTCATCAGACTGCATTCGACCAGCAGTGTCTGCAGCAAGCTAAAATTTCATCAAAATGACTTAACATGCATCATCTATCTATCTATCTATCTATCTATCTATCTATCTATCTATCTAGTCACCGCCCATCTCCTCCCACCAGAGGGATTCTAGGCAGTTTACAACAAAATGTTATAATGCAAGCTCCATCTCTTACAGAGTTTGCACCGCAACATCATGAGGCACTTTTCGGCATTTGTGTCCATGTCCCCCACATGGATGTCCGTGCTTTCACCAGAACTCTTCAACCAGATCAACTTTTTAAAAAATGAATTAAATATTTGCCATAGTTCCATTTCCCTTGTATCTCCATTATTTATCTCCATATCCATTCTTTTGATGACTGGAATCAATACATTTCTCCTTTAAAAAAATAACTCATGCTCATTCTAGACCATGATTACATAATTTTTGGTGGTAGAAACATATTATGGCCACAGGAGGCAAGGTAGTAAAGCAGAGTGGCTGATACTACTCTGATGTCCTTTCCTGAAGACTGGATCTATTATAATACATCCAGGCTTGGCTTATAATCACTTGCTCCTATCATGCACTCTGCTGAGGTGTGCTGATCCCACAGTCCTGATCACAGCAGGGAAAAGAACTGAAAATTCTCACAAACTTTCATCAAACACTGGGCAATCACTGTTATTGGAATACAGTAAGGCTCTCTGAATTTAAAGCTACAATAAAGCTTTATTGATTTAAAGTATGCAATCATTCCCACATTCACTCTTTCTAGTTGACATCCCACTTACCCAAATGCTATTCAACTAGGCTAGCCAGGCACTAGCCAGAGGAATGGAAGCTACTAAGTCCAGACTCAGAAGGATTCAAAAGAGCTGGTGTGCCCCAGGACCCCTTTTTATCCCTAAAAGTCCTTGGCAACTGTCAGTGGGATTAAGGTTTCCTTGAGCTTTGCACCCAGTTTCCCTTTGTTTGTCTTTTGATATTTTTTTTCTTTTTTGGCATGTCTTTTGGCTCTTATCAACTTGATTCCTTGTTATCTATTTCTGAAGGCATCTTTTGACAAATTGTTAGCTTTTGTCATCTCTGTGTCTGTGTTCAGCTAATTTTTAACTTATAGCAGCAATTGTCAATTTCAGTCTAGTGTCACACATTTAAAGCTCACTCTTCCATGGCTTTTAGAAGTTTAAAGACAATTTTATTTCACTGTAGCTTTAATCTTAAGTTTATTGGCATCCATTTTGAAGGGAGTTGATTAAATAACTAATGAAGTACTATCTGCTTTATTATTGTTCTTTTATATTTTATTGCTATTGTTGCTTTTACAGTTTAACATGTTGTAACCTACCCAAGTTTTTGATTGGGTAGGTTATAAGAACTGTAAACTAAGTAAATAAGTAACTTACAATATACATGTGTGAGGCAGATTTTGTTATGCAAATGTTTGGGAAAAATGGAGGTTAATTTTTCAAAAAATCAACTATGCTTATTTGCAGCAGATGGCATACCTAGCTAATCTTGCCTGATAAAAACAGCTAAGCAGAATACTTGGATGGGAGACCATCAGAAATTCCTGGAGCTATAAGCCTAGAATGGAAAGTAAAAAAAAAAGTATCTTCCAGAAGGCAACAGCAAATCACTTCTTTCCTGTGACAAGAAAACAATATGGATGTGTCAATGTAATCAAGAGGAATCAAACTGAACTCAATACAAACTACAAAAATAATGCAAAATATTGTTTTTATATTTTAAAAATTTATATTTTAAAATCAAATTCCATAATACAGCATAACATAATCCAACACAATAAACTCAACTACATACAACACTCTTGTAAATTAAAAAAAAATACAAAACCACATATACACACCTGTTTTATTAAGCCTCTGGGAAGCTTAACACACCTTTTTATGTAAACACCCCAGATCTTAGAGGAAAAAAATGGCTCTGCCAATTATGTTGACATTATCATGTCGTTCCAATACCTGCTGGATTCTTGGAAGCAGGAAACAAAAATAAACTGGAAAAGGTGCTGTTTGAGAGGGAGACAATCTATAGCCCATGACACCAAGTTTACACTCCCACAGATCATTAGAATATGTTACCAAGACTTAGCAGCAACAACATCTATCTTACATGGCATCCATGTAAACAAGGAGCACAAATGTAGCCTTGCACATCTGTGAGACTTAAAGCACCCATTTTTCCCATTAATCCTACTCCCATGACAAAAAATGGAGTGAAAATTACCCTTTTGACACTAGTAACATGCTCATGTCATCAGTCACAACCTCTGCAGCCCAAATATTTCCTAGCCACAAGGAGGTGGCTTGGCTACTTCTTCCTGCAAGCAGGGTGGTAGTTTGGACTGGGTTCAGCATCACAACTGCTAATCAGTTCTTGTTTAACTCTCTGGAGAAGGTTGGCCCTCATCTCTGTTCCGGGCAGTGCTGAAAACTGTGATTAATTCTAATCTGCCAAAAGAGAGAATAGTTGGATTTACAGATCATGATAAACTATAATGTGCTCTGCTGGGTTTCAGCTAAGCATGATTTGTGAACACCAGCAGTGTGGCTTGTTCAGAAAACCAGAGTTAAAACAAATAATGGCTTCAGATGAAGTTTGAGCCCTGCCTCTTTCTCTTATTTTGTAGGATGGATAAAGAGAGACCAAACATTACAATGATCAGCCATGTCTCATTTTCCTCTCAGTGGCTTGTAGAAGGAAGGGAGAATAGATCTCTTAGTACCTCTTTCTCTGGGCTTGGGTCAGGTGAAGGTGGACAAGTAAGAGAAAGCAGGGCCTTTTTCTCCCTCCTCCCACTGTCTCTGAATCAGAGATCCACTTGAAAACACAGTCAAATCACTGATCACATTTGTTGCCATAGATAGGACTGTAACCATGAGTTCTTTGGGGGGGGTGCCACCATGATCTGAGGAATGTCTATGACAGATCCCACTTCCTTTATTATATGAAGCACTGATAGCATATTATTTTCTGAAGGAAACCGTGTAATCTGTGTGAGTTCACAGTAAATGCTAAGTCATAATACTGTACAGTTTGGGTTATTTAAGTTAGCATGTAGTGTGAACTCACCCAATTGTGATTTGCTCACTACATCATACATTAGTTTGTTACTTGATAGTCCCTGTATACTATTTGTGCCTTTGGTAGAGAATCCAAGTGAATCTGGGTCTTGAATCAATGTTGTTATGCTGTAGCATTGGCCCTGGTTCAAGTTCCTAAATTTAATTATGATATTCAAGCAGTATGCAAAAAATCATAGAAAAATAGGAGATGACTCGGATTAATTTTTTGCACCATTATGTTACCAAAAAGAGCCTGATGTGATGTTACAGTTCATTCTGTTTCAAAAGAATTATGCAAAAGTAAGATAATGTATTTTTTAAATTTCTTGGTCATTACTCTGCCTTTTTTTCTTTTTACCAAGCTCTTATTTACGTCTGCCGTAACTGAGAGCAATCCTATATTCTTCCTTTAAACCTTAAGAAACACGAGGTTCGACTTGCTGTTCTTTTACTTACTCAGCAGTAAATGGAGAGGGCGGCTCATCCGGGTCATTCCCCGCGTGTCTTCTTGTAAGTAACGGAGAGGTTGCTGCGCGCTTTCTGGAGGTAGCTTACTTGCTCTCCGCTCCACTTTTCCTTCGCCGAGGCGAGAGTCCAGAGCTTCCCGCCTTCCACGTCCACCCCGGGCTGCAACTCCGAAGGAGCAGCTGTGGAGTTTACAATGGGAAGAGGGCATGTCGTACTTTGTTCGAGGAAGGGCTGGGTCCTCCGGGTTCAAACTTCAAACAGGTTCCTGCTCCTCAATTTTGGCGGCAGCCGTCAGGGTAGAGATCGGTGTGTAAACTCTCCTAACGTGTTGGAACTAGTTTCCACGCCCGTCCCTGCCCACAAACCTCCAGAGAGAGGGAAGGGCGGGAAATACCTGGGAGGAAGAGGAACAGTGTTCCAACTTGAAGCTCAGCACTTTTCTGAACAGACCCAGTTGGTTTTAGCATTTGAGCGCTGGGAACAGTTTGTGGGATTATCACGCGCCGGGACTCAGCGAAGTAAGTGAGGCGGTGAGTTCTTGTGGGGTGGTCTCTCGGATGGCCGACGGAGGGAGTCCGCGCCTTGCACGAGCCCCAGCCAACACTCTATTTTGTTGTTGCGGGTAGCTTCATTTCTACGTTCTGTCGCGGAGAAGCGTTGGAGGGAGCCTTCTCCAGTCCGCCCTCTCCTCCAGCGCGACGGGCGGAAAGGTGTGCGACTCGAATTCCCTGCTTTGGTTACCAAGTCATTGCTCAGGAAGTGTGTGCTGCTGGAGTTTGGTGTTAAAAGAGGAGAAAGCGGGGGGGGAGGGAGGAGGAGGGGTGGTTGTCCTAATTCGGAATGAAGAGAGGCAAAGAATAATGTGGGGGTTACTTAGGGCTGTCCTGAGAGGAGTCGCTTCTGAGCGAGTGTTGGCAATCTCTGGAAGTTTTGCTGGCTTGAAACGCAAGATGATACTGTTACAATAAAAGCCACCCCATTATGTCTTAAATTAGGTGAGGGAGCGGGGAGGATGTTACGCAGCTTGGATTTAACTGGAAGAAAGGAAGAAGGCGCGGGAGGCCAAATAAACCGGCCAAAGCTTTTTTGTGATTGGAAGGGCTCTTAGCGAAGGCAAAAGTGTTATTTATCGAATCTGGCCATCTCTTCGCCTCCCACGGACGGTTAAGGGAAAGCAGATAAAAGTTGTTAGGCTTTACGTTTCCACAGAGTTCTATTACTTTTTCTGGGGAGATTTTGGGCCGCTTTGTTAGGTTTGCTTTTTGTTTAAACTGGCTGTGTTTCGATTGCGAAGGTGAAACTTAGAATGAATGCTATGCAGGCTGGAAATCTGGGCAAGGTTACCTTCGAATACAGTGGGCCGTAAGGTTACCTTCCAGCTTCATATTGGGAAGGGAGGATTTTTAAACTCTTTCTCTCTCCCTCAGGCCCTTTTACCCAACTAGGGTTCTCTCCCCCCATTTCCCTTACTATTATTGACAAGTCTGGCTGGGAGGAAAAATGTTGCCATCTAATGAAAAGATAGGGGAGATACCTTTCTGGGCTGGGTGTGGCGCTTTTAAGCCAGGCTTCCTTTTTTGCTTTTAGAATTAGACTGACCCCATGACTGGGGCACAGTAAGGTTTGAGGCATGCATCTGTGCCATTGAGCTCCTGAATGAAAGGAGGGATAGAAATTTAAGCAATGAATATGCTCCTAGTTCAGTAATCTCTCAAACACGTGTTTTGTCATTTAAATAATCATGTTAGGATGAGGTATTTCAGTTTATGATGAACATTTGGTTTTTCTATACTTTTTTTTTCTTTTTTCCGTATGCTAGGAAGGCTTGCAGGTTAGTTAAGTTGATGAGACTAGGGTGGTGAGCATAGAGCCCTTACAAATGGGGCTGTACAAGATTGTTATTATATTTTCATCCTGCCTCTTAGATATTTTGGCCAACTTGCATTAACTCTTGCAGAAATTGCTCAATTTTATTTATTTTTTCTTGTGCCTTATGTAGCTGTTTTATTT
Source organism: Candoia aspera (assembly GCF_035149785.1). Taxonomy (NCBI): domain Eukaryota; kingdom Metazoa; phylum Chordata; class Lepidosauria; order Squamata; family Candoiidae; genus Candoia; species Candoia aspera. The sequence goes on along the minus strand of NC_086153.1, from coordinate 129,450,568 downwards.
ACGTATCTTTAAATGACATAACCTAGATACTTATACCATGAGAAGCTTAAAGATCCCTTAATGATTATGAAGGGAAAAAATGGATTGTGGTGCTTTTTTCTCTTAAGCAGCTCTATTCAGTTCTTTAGAGAAGAAAACTCAGGGTCAAAAAAAGAAAAAAGACCTCTTCCTCCATTCAGGCCTTCACAATTTAGGATATATCAATGAGGAAACTAGACAAGAACTTTTTATCTCAGATATCCACCCCAAGACAGTGTGGTCTTCTGCTCCCTTGGCACAAAGTAAATAATGACAAGATTCTCAATAAAATTCTCTTTTATTCATGTATAAGGATTATAGGTAGCACTAATCATCTAAAGGTATGAGTTTATATAGCACAAAAGCTGCAGAAAAACTAGTGGAGATATATTATTGAACTGACATTCAGTAAAGCTTCAGTGGAAATGAGTGTGTTAGACAAGAACGTTATTATCTCAAACATGGATAGTGTCAGCCCTTTGAGGTAGACCAGGTCAATATACAGACATTGCAAGAAATACTAGAACTCTATTTAAAATAAATATCACTTTATTCATATAGGCGATAATAACAGAATCTTGAAAGCCTGATGGAGTTTGTCTTTCTCTCCCTCTTATACCCAAGAGAGTCAAGGCGAGCCAAATCTTCAGTTTCTTTCTACTTTGAGACTATCTCAGTACACTTTACAGGAAGACTCCACCCCAAGACAGCTTAGTCTTCTGCACCCTTGAAGCAGAGTAAATAAGGTCATGATTCACAATAAAATAATCAGTTTTATTCATGTGTAAAGATTATATGTAGTTCTTATAATGTAATAAGGGTTTATGTAGCAAAAAGCAACTAAAAGTAATCTAGTGGTGAACTATTATTATAATGCAAATCAGTAACGCTTCAATGGAAACAAGTGTTAGACGTTGCACTAACCTGATCTTTATTGATGTTTTGAAAAAGCTGCAGTCCTGTGATCCTCAGGAAAATCTAGAAGCCATGCAATATAGCAGATCTCCTTTATTTTTTTCAACCCATGGAGACCTCCTTGCCAGGGTACCAGATGTACCATGGGTAGTGCTGTTCCACTCAGTGTAGTACTGAGATGGGAGAGGAAGCAGACCCAAAACTCACTTTCTCTAAGATACGTCTGGTATGGGGGTGGAGGGAAATATAACAGCCCTGGAGTTTGCATGTTTCTTTTCTTTCCCATGGCAAACAGCATAAAAAGTATATTTTGGAAAAAGGATGAAAAAATAGGACAACAACATCCAGCACAATGGATATCAGGGATATCAGGGTTTTTACAGTCTGCTTGTTTTAGCAGCGGTCATTAATCTTTTTGTTTGAGACAGGAATTTAATATTCTGTATTGAAAACAGTGCTTCTCTTGGAGTTCATTGGGAAAATAATCAAAAGATAAAATATACCCTAGCTAAAGATTAATAGTATTAGTGTTCCATAGGTGAAATTAGAGAATTTTTCTTTATTCTGTTGTATCTGTTACCTCAAAAAATTTACAAGGGGCTAAAATAGCTGTAACTGTAAATAAAAGTGTGTATGGAACTCCTTTGCCAAACTCCCAGCTTCACACCCATTAATTGAAGTACAGTGTATTCATGAAGGGTGGAGGTGCATGAGAATAATGGAACAGGACTGATTATTGCACATTGCAAAGCAAGACACAGTAATCACCAACCAAGGCCATACCACCATAGACCTTTATAGAATAGAAATCTTTAATTGTAATAAGTCATGGAAGGGAAAGGGTTAAAGTCTAGATTTGTTTGGGCTTTTCTGGGGAAGGCAGTGTTTCGACAGGCTATTTAATATTTGCATTCATTTAAATGTGTCATGCACAAACAATTATAGATAACGGTTCAATGTAAAGTACAGCTAAGGATGAGATGATATAAGTTGCCTAAAACAGCCAAGAGAGTTTTTGTCACAGGTGAGAGGTGAACTTTTCTCGTTAGCCAATATGCTGACAGAGTTCAGTTTGGGGAATGCAAAAGAAGGGAATTACTTTGTCGTTCAAGGTTAAATGGATTTGTTTTGTTCCCTGATGTACATCTTCATAATTATGTTACTAATATTTTTTCAGCTGCCAGTTTTTGGTCTTTTACAATGTAGTCCTAAAGATATCTTCTTGAAAGCTTTGTGGATCTCTTTTAAATCATCCTGTGTAGCAGTTACTGTTTGTAGAACAAATGAAAAGTATTGTGTATTTCATGCCCTTGGTAAGCTCGTACTGTTTATGCTATGGGGAATGATGGTATTTCTTACTGAAAATTAGTGATTGCTATAGCTGGTAGAGAACATTACCATGGCTAACTTCACACAATTCTAAACTAGGTTACTTTTAAAGTATGTTTGGTTGAAGAAGTCATAGTAGCTTGATTTGTACTTCATGTTAAGGCACAGCAGGTTGGTTAAAAATCTCTGTAAGGCTAAGCTAAGCTAACTATACAGTGCCTTGGGGTTTTAAGAGAAGAAGGCCCTTGATTGCATTCTGTAGCAGCTGGAGCTCTTAGTGACCTTCGTGGAGAGCCCAACATACAGCATTTTACACTAGTCAGGTCTTGATACTCGAAAAGAAAAGTTCCATACTTTTGTATCTTAAAGTGATTCACAAAAACTATACTCCTGTCTATCGTTATAGCATAGCGAGGTGTGATGTGCATTATCATGCACTTTTTAAAATTCAATTTTAATTTATTCACTTGTATTCCCATTCAGATGATAAACAGAAAATGCTTGGTATCATAACACTAGAGCCAGATTAAGGGATGGAGCTGCATCCATCATGAAATTACACTTTATACAAGATGTTTACAGATTATCTGCAAGTAACTTTTGTATATATGAGTTAAGGGTTAGGTTAAAGGAAACCTTGAAAGGCTCTTGTTGAGCTTCCCAGGAATCTCTTTACCAAATCTGCCATCTACCAATAGTATGCATACTTAAATGTCTTGAAGTGACTGACCGTCCTTCAGCAACATTAAGAAAGGAATCAAGAAGACCTCTTCAGCAAACTTTCTAAGTGGATTAATCTTTCTAGTTGCTGGTTTAATTGGATTTTAATTGCTTTAAATTATAATGTTTGTTAGCTGCCTTGAGCATGCTAAATTGAAATAGTAAAGTATATATTGCCATCATGCTTAAAATACCACTTATAAAAAGAACACCTGTTAGTAATTAGAGCTGTGCATTACTTTAGATTCAATTCCAGAAAGGTGATCTGGAGCATGTGGGAATGAGAACACAGCAACTGTTTGCCTGCAGTTCTTTAAAGCAGTTGTATTTTTTATCAAGATTATGCAGCTGCCATGTGATCATGGAAAAATATACATTTGCTTTAAAGAGCTGTGAACAGGTACACTGTTCATGCCCTTGCGTAGTAGAAAGTACTTGTTTGGGATCAAATCTGAAGCTCTGCAGAACTCTAAGTAATCAGCTTGCTCTAGAACAATTTATTTATTGAATTTATATAGCTGTCCATCTCACTTGCATGTGACTCTGGGCGGTGTACAGAATTAAAGCAAAACTAAGCAATATAATTTATCCATTGAAAACAGTTGAAAACTATAATAAAAGACAGGGAAACATGCAATCAAACTTATACCAGCTATTTAATGGGCTCCAAGCTTCCATGGGATCCCCAGGCCTGATGACAAAACCAAATTTTGAGAGCCTTCCAGAAGGCCAACAGGTTCAGGCCAACCTTGGGGGGAATGATGTTCCAAAGAGTGAGTGCCATGACAGAAAAGGCTCTCCTGGGCCCCACCAAACGAAGCTCCTTGCTGGACCTGATAGGGCAGGTAGATGTAATTGGGGCGAGCCAGTCCCTCAAATAACCTGGCCCCATCCATGTAGGGCTTTAAAGATCATCACCAGCACCTTGAATCGGATCCAGAAGCAAACTGGTAACCAATGCAGCTTGCGGAATAGATGTGTAGTATGTGCTGTTCTTAATGGTCATTAAGCCAGTGGTCAAATTTGCTATCAAATTGTTTTTCATTATCTGTGTGAGTACTAACTCTCTCAGAGGTGTATGACTGAGCCTCATTTCAGTATCCCTGTTGGCTATCACATGATTTGAAATTAATTTATTTTGGTTCTCCCCATAATGGTAAATCATACCCTCTAGTTTGAGAGACACAAGAACCCATGGTTAACTGAAAAGTGAACATTTCTAGGCTTTGTAGGAAGACAGTAGAGGTTGGGAGCATGTGAGCCCAGGAGAGTAGGATTTTAATCTCACCCCCTTGACCAGTTTTTAATGTTTTGAAGTCATTTAATTTTGAAGTATATTAAACATGGGCCTGCTAATTTTGAAGTATATTAAACATAGGTGCTTAAGCAAGATTGCTGAAGAAATGGAAATTATATTTGCTAAATAAGGATTTAAGATAGGGGTACTAGATGTTGACTGCAAAAATATGGCTGACCCTTGGATAATAGTAAAGTGTTAGTATTAGCAAAGACCCTTGGATAGTAGCAAAGTATTGAAGTTCAGATCTGAAGCTCTAGTTTAAAAACTGAATACAGGCTGATTTGTAACCAATTAATCAAACAATTCATGGTTTACTTGAGATGAAACTTTTGAGAATCTTCGAAAAGGACAATTCTGTTAAGGAATGAGAAAACATTGAATTCAACATGTTGTATAAAAGAAGATACTTAAGCATTAAGGAAAATCCCTTAAAATCAATTTTAATGTTAAAACTTCTAATGAGGCTTATGAACAGACGTATACCATACAAGTATGTAAGGAAGACTAGATTAGTCCAGCCTCCCTTTAAGAAGCCATTGGTGAATTCTGTGCAGCTGGACAGTATCCATCCAGTCTCCAACTTTCCTTTTTAGGGAAGATTGTTGAGAAGCAGCTTCAAAGGGCCCTGGGGAAAATCTGGACCCCAGGTTTCAGACCAGGATTTAGCATTGAGACTTCAGTGGTTGCACTTTCTGATGACCTATAGTGGGCTCAGGATGGGGGAAGTACATCCTTCTTGGTCCCTAATCGCTTAGTTACCTTCAGTACCATCAACCATGGTATCTTTCTGGACCAGCTCAAGGGATTGAGAGTGGGAAGACCAGTGTTGGTGTGGTTCTCCTGGACCACTTCCAGTCAGTGTTGTTGGGTGGTGAAGGAGAGGTCTGGCACTAGGCTCCTGCTCTGCAGGATGTCTTAGGGCTCCACTCTCACCACTTTTGTTTAACATGAAGCTCTTGGGTGAAGTCATCTGTCAGCACTGGGTTATATATCATCAGTATGCTGATAATACTCAGTTGTGCATCTCTGCCCCTGACCAACAAGTGATGCTGTCTTGGTTCTTTCCCATTGTCTGGAAGCTGTGAGAGTCTGGATGATGAAGAACACTTTGACTTAATTCTAGCAAGATTAAGTGCCTATGGGCTTTTGCCCCACCCCCCAAGGGTCTGGATCAGGAAATTTTCCCCATGTGATTTTGGGTGGGGCTGTACTCCTCTACTTGGAGCTGGTGTACCATTTAGGGCTCCTCCTGGACTCTTGGCTACTTCCTGAGAAACAGGTGACAGTCGTAGCCAGGTTGCACCTACTTTTGGACTGGGAAGCCCTACTTACTGTCACTCATGCCATACAGGTAGTCCTCACTTAACGACCACAATTGAGACTGGAATTTTGGTTGCTAAGCGAAGTGGTCATTAAGCAAATCCAACCCGATTTTATGACTTTTTTGTGGCAGTCATTAAGCAAATCACCAGTCGTTAAGCAAATCACATGGTTCCCCATTGATTTTGCTCGTCAGAAGCTGGCTGGGGAGGTACGAAAATGGTGATGTTGCCATTTTGCCAGGTGCCCAGATCATGATCACATGACTGCGTGGATGCTGAGGTGGTCGTAAGTGTGAGCACCAGTTGTAAGTTGGTTTGTTCAGCACCGTCGTAAGTCTGAACCATCACTAAATGGTCATTAAGTGAGGACTCCCTGTAGTCACTTCCCAGTTGGATTTTTGTAGTATGATTTACACGGAACTGCCTTTGAAGATCATCAGGAAGTCGCAGTCGGCCTAGAATGCATTGGTGCAGGTACTAATGGGGGCATCCTGATATACCCATATAACACTACTATTCTGTGAGCTGTACTGGCTTCTGTTAGGTTTCAGGGTGCAATTCATGGTGTTATCACCTACAAAGCCCTAAATAACATAAGAGTAGGTTGTTTGTGGGACTGCCTATCTCTGGTTAATGCTGCCCCTCCCACAAAGTTGCACGCAGTGGGGGGCCCCTCTTTAAAGCTGTGTCATGGGATGGGTCCTTAGAGGCATGCCTTCTCTGTTCTTGTGCCTGCCCTCTGGAACTGGTTCCCCCTCCCCAAATCACCAGTCAAAACAACATATAGTATCAGTATCAATAAAGTAGAAACAGTTATAAAGCATAAAACTGAGGGACAAAAGGTGATAATTGTTAATCGTGTGCACAAGTAAAAACACAAAAGATTTAGCATAAACTGTGATGTGAAATAATCTTTTAATTCATGTTTTTTACTTGTATACATTTAGCACTTAGTCATTCAACATTTGGCTTTTGGAGAATCTCTTGACAGATAAGTTTGCAGATCTATGAGTAACTGTACACATTTAATAAGATTTTTTACTTATTCGTTTTTCTTACTGGGCATATAGTCTGTCAGAGTTATCAAGTATTTATTGCCTGTGTTTTACAATATTTTATGCTATTTTGAAATAACAATGATAGGTGTTGCTTGCAGTTGGAGAGATGCAACAATATGTTTTTGTCACGCTGCTGTTTGGTTTTGACAAGGATTAATAGACCGTTCCATTCATTTATGGAACTTCAAATTCAGAGTAATTAAATAAATTCTAGGCCTACAAATAGCCAGCTGTGTTTGATGAATCTGGTTTGAATTTCAGTTCACCAAAGCACTATCTTTTGGAAACTGTTTTGCACGTAGATTATTTTCATACATGGAAACATGTTGCAAAAATAGCAGTTCCCTACATCCAGCAAACAGCTTGCTTATGTAGAAACTCCAGATTTATTACTATCTCTTCTCTGGTCTAGCTGCTAGCACTATCCAGATGTCTTGTCCAAAAGTTGCCATAATCCCTTGCTTTTGGATGAACTGATTGAGCTGAAGTGAGTTGAAATTTAAAATAACCTGGTGAGCACTAGGTTGCTTATTCCTTGACTAAATGCTATGTAAAATTTAGCTATTAATGGAACTACTGTATATTTATAACTAATGGACAACAAACCTCTGCTTTTCTTTTTAGTTTCTTTTTAGTGGCAAAATCATAGAAAACTTTCATAATGAACACATTTTGACTTTAAAAAACCCCTGTAGATCTTAAAAAGGGTTGCTTTTGAGGGTTTAATCCTATCAGCAGCTTGCTGATTCAGTGTCTGTTCCAAAGTGTGGGAGAAAAGGGGTTGTTCTTTTAATTAGCCATGGAAGCGATATAGGGTATGCAAGCAGAAAGGGGATTAGATCAGCTCTAGGAAATAATAAAATGAGCACTCAGATTCTGTGTACTGGAGGTAAGTTGCATACCTTTCTTTAGAGCCCAGTCTTCCCCCAGTTTGGGACTACAATATATCTGAAGGGCATGTTGGCTGAGGAATTTGGGATCTGTGAGTTGCAGTCCAAAGACATTTGGAGGGTGCAGGCTTGGGACACACTGGTATAATCTTTCCATATAAAAGATATGAGAAAGAAGAGAGTTGAACAGGAGAAGGCATAGGAGGAGTTTTTGCATATCCATTTCAGTAGATGTACTATAGAAAAGCTATCAGCTTAAACTTTTGCAACCAGTTACAGCACCTTACAGAACTTGTCTGGACTTGGAAGCTGAGCCAGATCAGGCCTGTCTAAGACTTGGATGAGGGAACCACAAAGAAATCCCAGGACGATTAGCTAGGCTGTGAAGTTGAAAAAATGTCCTTAAAGAAGGCAGTGGCACACAACTTCTCTGGACACAATCACCAGGAGTCAGAGATTGTCTTTATGGTACACACATGTTCTCCTTTCACAGTCAAAAGGTTATTAGCAGTGTTTAAGCACTGCTGCAGTCAAAGACAACAGATAATATTTTTTAAATTACAATTTACATATTTATAAATATGATTCTATAACCAAGAACAGGCCACAAGGATCATGGTATAAATGTAGGATATTTTTATTAGGAAAAGGAAATTCTCAGAGTATGTCCTACATCTTCGAAGGTTTCCTGAACTTCAGAAAACAATTTGAAGATCTCTTTAAGGAAAAGGATTTGACTTTGGATTATGGCACTGAAACAAATGGCTTAACTTCCTAAAGCAGGGAGCCGGAATTTTTTCTGTTGTCAGTGACGAAGCAGTTAAGCTCTGTTCCTTTCTCCAACTTGTAGGTCTGTGTTTGAAATAGAAGACAGACTCAAGGTAACTTAGAATGATTCAGTGTAGATTAAGGTTTGGCAATCACTGGACATGCATCATTATTTAAATTTGGCCTGACTCAGAGCTAATCTGCATCTGGTAACATTGCTACTGCCTACTGGCTGGCATCAGACGTAGTGCAAAACAATAGCTTAATCATTATTTGCTAAACAAACAACAATTGGTTGGATCTATGTACTTAGGTAAGCCATAATCCATTGTATATAAACTGTGGAATGCTTGGTCAAAATTAAACAAATCTTTTTGTGGTGTATGATATGTGAATTTAGAATCCTGCTGTAATGGGCTGTGAGAATGCCCTTGGGAGGCAGAAGGAAGAGCCACAGCCTAGAAAACCATTATGCAAAAGATACATCAGCCCACAGAAAGAAAGAGGGCATGGGAAGCAACTCAGGGGACCCTCCCTGGTTTTCTGGAAAGTAAAAGTAAGGGAGGTGAGAAATACTTTCAGATTTGTAAGATTCTGTTACTGTAACCTTACAATAAAGGTAATGTTAGTACTCATGATTTGTGCATCTTGTTTGGACTACCTTGAAGGGCTAACACCTTTTTATTTTAATAAAAAATTTATTAAGTTTCAAGACAAAGATAAAAGCTATGGAAAACTGCAAAAAAGGAAAACGAAACTAAAAAGGTGTGAAAACACATTTTTTTTTCAAAATTACAAAAAGATGTGGCTTCCGACTTATAACAGCAAGGATATACAAAAATTTCCGTAATCAATCTCTTACTCTATATTAAACCAAAGCCACATTATTTCTGTAAGTTATTCCACTCTAGCACATAATAAAAATCACTAAGTACAGTTACTCCTCCCCTTACATTAAAAAAAATCATATAATCCTAAACAACTTTTCACCCCCAAAAGATAACACATATTTAATTATTCCGTTCGTACTACTATTCTATACATCTCTGTCTACTATAATAAAAAATTGAAAAGCCCATAAATTGTCTGCCATTATACTTAATAGTTTGGTCTAGTGGTGAAGGTGCTGGGCTAGAAAGCAGGAGTCTGTGAGTTCTAGTCCCACCTTAGGTTTGAAAGCTGGCTGGGTGACCTTAGGGTTAGGGTCACTTTCTCTCACCTCACAGGGTGGTTGTTGTGGGGAAAATAGGAGGGAGGAGTATTTGGTATGTTCGCCACCTTGAGTTATTTATAAAAATAATAAAGGGATAAAAATTAAATTAATAAATAAAATAGTTAACATCAGCCAAACCCTTAAAGCAAACCAGATAAACATTCTTTAACCCATATCCCAGTTCAAAATAAACCAGAGCATTTACATATCCCCACAATGTACGCAGAGCTTTTCTCTTGGAAAAATCAAACAGCCCAACTGCCCCCCTTAAAAATTCCAGCTTCTCCTCAAAAAACCTCCCTTTTTCATGGCATTCCACCGGGAAGTCAATTTCACTTATTGCTTGTAGATCTCCCTCCCTTAAATTTCTCCAACTCCGCTACCCAATCTTCATCCAGCATCTCAATAGAAATTCCAATCTCACTTTTAGAAGAAACATTTCTATCACTGTTGAATTCCTTGATTTCATCCACCAGATCCCCAAACTGATGGCACATTTTAGATCTCATATTTTCCATGATGTCCTGAATATCTTGCATAAAAGTTTTGGTAGGAGTCAGAAGAAATCTGTTTAAAATCTTGGTGGAAATCAGAAAAATCTGTTTAAAATCTTCCATGTCTCACGGAGTAGATTATGGCGCCCCCTAGGAGCTTAACCAGCGAAAATTGAAGATATGGAAAAGTTCCAAAATGTATTTATACAAGCGAGAGTGAGATAGGCAGACAGTTCCCATGGGAAAGTAGAAACAAAGCTGAAGGTTCAAATCAGCCAATTCATCGTGTAGGAGGATGCTAATATCTTTGAATTTAATACAAAAATAACAACAGGAAGACAATTGTTACTCTCAGTCCTCCTTTATATTTGGAAGGAAAACCAAGTCCATAACTTAAAAAATAATTTTTAAAAAGTAATCCCAAAAATAATGATAAGCACCGAGAGAGCCAGCTCCTTGCTGTAGAAAGCCTCTCTTAGGGTACGTGTACTTTTATATATATATATAAAAATATAAATATAAATAAATATTGGAGATTTAGAAATGGGATGGCTGGTCTTAGTGTCCCTTTAAGGCTACAGCGCGGCTTGGAAAATGATGACAGTCCCGCTCCCCAGCTAAAAGCTCTTACCAGTTGAATGCAAAACACTGTTTGTGATCATCTGGCTACAAGCAGCCGTCCGGAGGACAAATGGGATGATTTCAGGTATTCTTCTTTATCTGGAGAACGTTTCTGGGCTTCAGGAAAACCTGCCTGAGCCTGAAAAAAGTTGCCGCATTGTCAGCTCCACCTTCTTAGCCTGTGGGCACAGCTGTTCAGTCTGCCATTCCCCACTGGAAGCCCAGCTGACACCTACTTTGTAGCCACTGCTGGTCTTTGTGCTGCTCCAAGCTAATCTTGTAGACTGGTATGTAGGGTGATAGCCACTTGGACTGGATAGCTGGAAATAAATATATTAGATTTCTGAACCACCTTTGAGAGAGAACATACTTAAATTGCTGAGTTTATTGTCAAATACCAAATTCATATGTTGAAAAAGACTGAGAAACACAAATGGCTGTTGCGTAATACACAGCATAATCAGTCATTGTACAGAAAACGTTTTGTGCAAGTTGCTGTCTCTGTCATCATTTCCCCAAGCTTATTTAACTTTCTAATCACTTTACTATATGCTTAATAAAATACCTTCTTATTTGTTCAAAAGGATAGTATTAAACCCTGGGAAATATTCATGCTGGTTTGAATAATATTGAACAAGCTTTACATTATCTTATCCGCATTTTGATCTGTATTCCTCTTTTTGTTTTAGGTACATTCCGTAGTGCGTGCATGGAGGTTTAAGAAGTCTTTGATCCAAAATTACTCTGAAAATGGAAACCTCATCTTTGCTGTCATCTTTACATGATGAATGCAGATCCGACAACTACCTTGAGCCGCACTACAAAGAGTGTTACAGACTTGCCATTGACGTGTTAATTGAAAGTGGTTCAGAGGCTTACAAAGAATTTCTTGCTAAGGAAAGATGTTCTGAGTTCCTGGCAGAAGATGAGATTAATTATATATTGAACACTGTTCAGAAAATTCCCCCAAACACGGTTTATGCTACTGACAACAGTGTAGATGATGCCTCTTCCTCAGGGACATACTGGCCTATGGAATCAGATGTGGAAGCTCCTAATCTTGACTTGGGTTGGCCTTATGTAATGCCTGGAATTTCTGGTGGTACAAATATTGAGCTACTTTTCCATCCCCCACGAATACAACCCTTTACAATAAAAGAAACTATTAGGAAGATGATCAAAGAAGCAAGGAAGGTAAATTATTTCTTCTTTCTGTTAAAAAATGAAATATGTATTGTTCATGAGTATATGACTTTGATTTTATTGGGAATTCAGATCAGTGTCTATTATTCAACCAAAGTTTATCAAAATTTAAAAGGACTTTTTGTCTACTTAGTTGCCTCATACATTTTCAAGCAACTTACAAATACCTACAAAAATTCTGAGAATATAAATATCTTTATTGGAAAGGTAAAGTGAAAGATGTAACAGGAAAATTATTTAGAACTAAGAAAAATAGGGGGAAAATATTCTGAGTCAAGCCCATATTTCCTTTTTGAAAAGCAGCTGTGGAACTGAGAATGTGGTTGAGATTAAGGTAGAGAGATCTAAACTTCTTGTCATTATGTGGCTAATATCAGCTGTTGGGGCATAAACTAAATAAGATCCACAGTATAGAGGAAATTGCTAGGGCCTCTCACACAGAGTTGTCAAAATTAAGGCCTAGTAAACCAAAATTGTTTATATTCACTGACCATATCTCAGAGATAGTATAGCTGACATGTTGACATAGTAGGAAGGGATGAATAACAAGAAGATGGGTTTATCAAAAGCATTCCAACGTCATGCTCTAATTTACAATGTGTCTGCCTTTTTTTTTTGTCTTGCCTTTGCAATGTAGTAGGCCAAGCATATATAAAAATGGTTCTGTCTTTGCTCAGGTCTGTCCAGCAAGCTGCTAATGCTTTTTCTGGGTGTCCGGTGTACACTATATTGTTTGCATTCTGAATAAAATTATATTGTATCTTTAAAGTGATTTGGTTGCTTTAGGTGAGCCAGGTTTTGGCTACAACACTTGCTTCCCTTTTTTGCTCCAAATGTAATACTTTAAAAGTTGGGGTGATGCCTTCCTTCTGTATTGTTTTATACATATACAGCATTTATTTACCTGCCTAGGTATCTTCATTTACGTCAGTGGAGGAAATTGAACTTATAAGAATTTATTTGCGTATGGTACATGGATTTTTCCTGCAAAATAAGTGGAACTTTATGAGTACCTTTTTTGCTCACATGGAACTCTTGATTGAATCACTATTAGTCAATTCCATATAATTTAAGAGAACAGTTACATCAGTGCCATCAATTTTAGCAATTGTTAGCAAAGGACCAGATATGACACAGCTCAAAGGCTTGCTCAGTCATTGCAGTATACTCCAGACATTACAACACTGCCGAAAATATCTTGTTTTGGAATTATCATAGATCATTTTGGCTATGTAGATGAATTGAGCTAATTTGAAAAATTATTGATCAGCTTTCAGACATTTGTGTGAGTCTGGTATTATAGTATCCAACCAATTATCGTATATTCAGATTTATAGTTCTTTGGAGTTCCAGCTTAGTTATATGCTGTATAAATAAAACTTCTGTTTTTCCAGATCTTCCAAATATATTGTCAGAGAGTTTATAAATGAGTGATATTTCATTTGTGTAACCAAGTTAATTGAATGACAATACTATACAATTGCTAGCCTTTTTCAATAATTCTGCTCTATATTCTTCACTCTTGCTTTCTTCCAGAATTTTGAGAACTTAATAATTCTCTGACATTTATCTCATTAATACCATTTATGTGCACATTGCTTAATTTATTTAAAAGTTTTAAAACTTCCTCATAGGATAGGGTTATTCTTTGTAATGATGGAGATAGTACGAGGCTGAATTTTAGGAGATAACGTGTCCTAACGGTAGTTCCGTTGAATATACTTTTAAGGAGAATTTGAAGACATTACACTGTTTGTATGCCATCTGTTGCCATGACAGCATTGACAGTACTGATTCTAAAATAAGTGGGAGATATTTGACATAAGACGAGAATAGTATATTCAGAAAGATTGCACAAGTGGAGTTATATCCTGATAGGAAGCATAGCTGCCAATGATTTGTATTCCTCCTTCCTTTCTAGCCTGCCATGCAATTTGTTTTGGAGAGTTGCAGAACCTTCTGGAGTAGTTTTGGGTTAGGGGATACAATAGCAAAGAGGTAACTTTTGTTGCACAAGTTTGTTGCACAAGAAATTCATTCTTATAAAGTTGAAAATAGCAAAAGATACGTTATTGTGAACAAGACTGGCACTGACTGTTAAAAATAATCCATGGTACAAAAAAGCATTAAAGTTAGAGCAGCTTTGTCTTCACCAGATAGGCTTGATTATCCATGGCAATTTTTAGTGAACAATCACGCAGTAGAAGATGGTTTGTAATCTCAGAACTAAAGTCAAATGGCCTGCAAACTGACCTAGTCCTCAATTCCACATGCTGTAACTTATCATGGGTGGATTAAAAATACAGGCAGTTACTATACTACCATTTGTAATAACCCTAATTCAACAGTGAAAGCTGAATAATGATAATAGAGTACAGGTAGTCCTCACTTAATGACCATTCATTTAGTGATGGTTGAGACTGACAACGGTGCTGAAAACACCAACTTAGAACCAGCGCTCACACTTATGACTGCTGCAGTGTCCCTCTGGTTACATGATCACAATTTGGACACTTGGCAACTGGTTCGCATTTATGACTGTCACAGCATCCTGTGGTCATGTGATCACCATTTTTGACTTTCCCAGCTGGCTTCTGACAAATAATATCAATGGGGAACCACATGATTCACTTAACAACCACGTGGTTCACTTAACGACATGGTGATTCACTTAATGACCACCATAACAAGTTGTAAAATCAGGTCAGATTCTCTTAATGACCGCTTTGCTTAGCAACCAACATTCCGGTCTCAATTGTGGTTGTTAAGCAAGGACTACCACTAGTAATAAAAGGTCTTGCGGTGGTAGAAAAAGACTGCTTCATTTTTCTAACAGCTAATTCCTAATGTTACATGTAAAACATGGAAATAGGATGGAAATGGTGGAATTCACTGCACTATGTAAACAAGATTTGATCTAGGCAATTTTAGTTCTGAGAGAGGCTTTGCACTTTTTAGTCTGAAGGGCTACTTATGTAGGAGAGTATTTATGAGGCCATCCTTTCCTAAATTCAAAATATATATTTTTAAAAATATCTGAAATAGTTGTTTGTGTATGACCATATATGTAAGGAGAAAAATACAGTGCTGTTCATAGGTAATATTTGTGTTGATTATAAGGTTTATTTTTCAAGATTTGTCTTGGAGTTCTGTATAGATCTAGAAAAGCAAATGCCTACTTGAAAGTGATACAGCTGCTGTCATCTTCGCACATTTCCCATAAACACATTCATTTGTATCTTAACATGTATATTATCTTTGAAATCCAAAATAATGTAAGAGCATTATTATGGAATCTTAAAGCTTCTTGTATTTAAATAGGTATATCTGATAGAAACAGTATCTGAAAACATTTCATTGTTTCAGATGGGTTGTTCATGATGAAACTACATGCTACTAGAATTGCTAACTTGCTTCTGGCTGTTCTCTTTAACCAGAACTTCAACTATAGGCAAGCAATAATATTA
This sequence comes from Candoia aspera, assembly GCF_035149785.1. Lineage (NCBI taxonomy): Eukaryota > Metazoa > Chordata > Lepidosauria > Squamata > Candoiidae > Candoia > Candoia aspera. Next base: position 129,435,250 of record NC_086153.1, on the reverse strand, counting down.
GAATCAATTCTGTGCAAAGTTGCTTCTGGGGATTTCTGTCTTCTGCACCGCAAGCTGCTGTTAGAAAAGCAGGCTGGGCCAGATTTTTTTCTTCCCAAATGATTGGTAATCCCTTTAATTGCAAATAAGGATTAGATTCTTACCATCAAGGGTGTAAAATAAGCTGATCCCATTGCTAATAAATAAATAATAGAACAAACCTCTCTATGCTTTTGGAGTCATGACAGAACTTCTCTGGCATGAAAAGGTAGTGTTGGTTTGATGTGGACACAGATGCAAATTGGAGCAGAAACAGAGCTGCTTATGCTTTCTTTAAGCTCAGTTCTGTAGATAAAATTAACCAGGTCGGTGTAACAAACATTTCTCTAAAGCCCTTCTATACATTTTAAATGAAGTAAAGGGGAAAGCCCCATCAGCTTTTTCATTTAAATCCTTGGACAAAATGATACACAACTTTTTGAAATCTAGTAGAATTATACTCTTTCATTAAGCCACATAAACTGTTGCATTTGTATCAAAAACAAATGTAGCCACAAGGAAGACCATTGAAGGACGTGCTGAGCAATCCCTTTTTTCCTCCTAAGTCTGATAACACATTGTGCTCCTGATAATGTTTATTTTACCCCAGTTCGTTTACAAATATCTCCGTACGCAAGAGAAAAACATTGATTTTATAGATATTGGGGGTTTCTGGTTGTTCACTTGAAGAATCTCTCCAGCATGTACATAAATAATTCCTGCTGGGATGAGCAGAGCTGATCTTCTACGTAACTGCTGGGTGTAAAAATCATTCCTTTGCAGCAGTTGCTTTTCAGCTTCACGCAAAGTTATTTATATAAAAGTTTATTTTAAATTATGTACACTTTTTGCATGCAGCTAAACATCCCTTGTTATATTAATTTTAATTGATATAAACCTATCCGATAATTATGTTCATAAACCACAAGCCTGCTTTGCATATTCCTATTAACTGAGTTACAGTAGGTGGCCACATGAATTAGATCATCATTTCTGAATTCTCTTCCCTAGGATGCCTCTTGTTCATTCAATGATTTTAAATGTTAAGCTAAAAAAACCCATACCTTAGATAGTATTCAGAAGCAGTGGATATGTTACTGATTTGATTTCTTACTAGGTTTTTAATTTGTATTTGCTGGCTTACTGATTGTTGTTTGTTTATCTGAAGTATATTATTTTCTACTGGCGGCTCCTGTGTCCCAGTGTATTGCCAAAGACACCTCCCTTGGATCTTGTCAAACTCCTTTTCATATCTGACTTCTTGCATTTTAAGACATGCTTTTAATTAAAAAAACCAGAAACCTGGTACTCTCCAGTGCAAAGTGTCAGCCTCTAGCCTCACCTTTATTTCTGAGAATTCTTGTGGGCCCTGAACAGTACCCATACACTTTTTAGAAAATAAAAATATGAGGTGGTTGTAACCCAGTATGTTGTATAAAGGGTTCTCTCTTGCCTGGAAAAAGGACAAAGGTAAGAGCAGTAGGGAGCATTCTTGTCATGTTCACCGTTTCAATGTGCCTGGTACATCGTAACGCCTCGCATGTCATTTCCTTGGAGGGGGCTTGCTCTCAGGAGTGGGTGGATGATTCCACTCTGCTGAGGTGTTATCTCTTGGCTGCGATATTGGAATGTGTTTGGGTTAGGTCATGGATTCAAGGTTGCTTTCCCAGGCTGAGGCTAACGGTTTTCAGCACCTGGGAGGGGTGGTTGCTATGGGCGGGCGAGGGAGGGGTTTTCCTCAAGCAAGGGGATTTAGTTTGTATTTTCACGCGCTTTTGCTCATTCTCAGCTTTCTCTGTATTTGCCATAATTTCCCTAATAAATCAGATTTCATTTAAGTAACCTCTTGTGAGTCTGAGTGCTTGGGGTGGGCAACCATTACATAAAGCTGAGAATCCAAAACTTCAAATCCCGCTGGCCCCTATCCAGGAAAAGAAAGGTTCTTCCGATCCTGTGAGGGAAAGTGCTGGCGATGATCGATCCAAATGTGCTAATGGTGGAGAGTGAGGAGTCGAGCGAGGGAGAGCCCGACTCTACTATGATGCGACCCGACAGAGCCCCTCTGGGAGAGCTCTCAGCGATTCGAGAGGAGGCGAGTTCGGGATCGGAAGGCGAAGCTGCGGGCATGAAAACCGCGCCAGAGACCACGGTCACGACCCCGGGAGAACTGGTCACCTGGGACGACAGTCGTGGGGACTTCTCGGAGGCGAGGGGCTCGTCTTGGAGGCAGAGATACCCGCTGTCCCCAACAGTGATACAGGTGGTGCCGGGGGGGGGGAGTCCCCCACTCCAGACCGGATTCGGGTGTTAGAGTCGAAGATGGATTCCATGGAGCTCATTCTGCAGAAAATGAGCATGGACTTGAGTTCGCTGAAAGAAGTGCGGGAGGGGTCAAGCCAGCGGCATTCGACCCCTTCCTCCCAGACACAGTCTCCGGATCAGGGAAGGGGAGTTCGCCCGAGAGAGGGGGATCGGGCTCCCAGGGTGGAACTAGCGCTGCCGCCCGTCCCTGAGCGGAGGCAGCAGGGAGCTGCCAAAGCAGCTGAACTGCCTGTGGGGGGGCGCGGCCCGCCGGGTGGAGGCCTGAGGGACTTCTCTGTCAAGTTCGACGGAGACCCGACAAAACTTTCGTTCTTTCTGACAAATGCCAAGGCTTATATGGAAGAGTGGGGTTCGCTTTTTCGCTCGGAAAAGGCAAAAATCATCACCATTGCAACCAAGCTTAAAGGGAGGGCAGCGGACTGGTATGTGCAGATGTGCCAGTCGGAAGCCCCTGAACTGGACAAATTTGACGAATTCCTATGGGCCATACAGCACCATTTCGAAGATCCCCTAGCTAAGGAGTGGGCCAAGCGTGCCTTGAAAGAACTCAAGCAGGGATCGAGAACCGTGGCTGATTACGCACTGGAGTTTAAAGCGCTCGTGGGGAAGGTGGAAGACTGGTCGCAGGCAACTGTAATAGAGCTGTTTAAAGATGGTTTAAACACTGAAGTGCTGCGCTGGTCGCTGGGACGAGATGATCCTGACAGCTTGTACGGGTGGATCCAGCTCGCTGGGAAGGCTGAGCATGCCCACGAGGTGTTCGCACAGAGACGGGCGACGAAGTCGGGGCGGGATGGAAAACCCACCCGCCCTTCGGGCCCCGTAGGAAGAGCCAGACAACGTTCGTGGGACGAGGAGAAGGAGCGCCGCTATGCGAAGGGGCAGTGCCTGCGTTGCAGAAAAGAGGGGCACCGCGCGGCAGCGTGGCGAAGGGCGAGGACCGGCAAGGAAAGTTGACTGCAAAGTCCCCCTCTTTGCCGAGGAAGATAAAAGCAGCGGTGGCCGACAGCGAGATGGAGAGCGTGCCGTTTTACGGGGAAGAGGGTGAGCCTGATTTGCGGCAGCCGGCGGGAAACGCCAGCCACCTGCTCTAAAGGTTGCCGCAGGGCAGGTGGTAGAGGAGGGGCGCGAGCCTGTGTCGGTGAGTGGCAACTATCGCATTCTCACTGTGAAAGTAAAGTTGGGATCACGCACGAAGACGATCGAAGTGTGGGCGATGATTGATTCTGGGTGCTCACGGTGCTTAATGCATCCGGATGTGGTGGCTGCTTTGGAGTTGCCTACCTTTCCCTTGCAACGACCCCTGGCTTTCACTCAGCTGGACGGGTCCATCGCAGGGGGCAAACCGGTCACCAATTTCACCGGTTTGGTAGCCTTACAAATGGGTAGCCACCGGGAAGGGTTGTCATTTGTAGTAGCTCCAGTGGGGGGTCCTTTGGTGGTTTTGGGTGTCCCATGGCTGGTCCAGCAAAATCCTCAGATAAATTGGGTTTATCAGACTGTAACCTTTAGGGACGGATTTTATCAGGCACCAGAGGGAAATGAAGCCCCAGAGGAGGTGGCGGGGATAGTGGCAGCTGCGACTCCGCAATATCCAACCTCTCCTCTTGAGGGGCTACCTGAGGACTACCAGGCATTTGCTGATGTGTTCGGGGAGAAAGAAGCGGATCAACTTCCCCCCCATCGGAAAACTGACTGTGCCATTGAGCTGGTACCGAACACCCAATTGCCTAAGCCAAAGATTTATTCAATGACTCAGAAAGAACTAACTTTGTTACGGGAGTTTGTGGACAAAAACTTGGCAAGAGGGTTCATTGAACCAGCTAGTTCGCCAGTGGGGGCACCGGTCCTCTTCCGCCCGAAGAAAGATGGGACATTAAGACTCTGTACCGATTTCCGTGGGCTCAATGCAGTCTCGATATCAAATAAATATCCCTTGCCCTTGATAAAAGATGTTATCACATCTGGCAAAGGGGAAAATCTTCTCGAAACTGGATTTAAGGGAAGCCTATTACCGTGTGAGGATCCGGGAGGGGGATGAATGGAAAACAGCATTCAATTGCCCTTTGGGAGCTTTTCAATATAAGGTTTTGCTGTTTGGTTTGGCTGGGGCGCCTGGGGTGTTCATGCAATTGATCAATGAAGTATTACATGAACATCTGTTTAAGGGGGTATTGGTCTATTTGGATGATGTATTGATTTATACTGAAACTCTGAAAGAACATGTGCAGTTGGTTAAGCAGGTGCTTCTTAAGCTAAGGAAAGCTGAATTGTATGCTAAACTGTCTAAATGTGCATTCCATCAGAAACGAATTGATTATCTGGGGTACAGGATCTCAGATAAGGGCATAGAGATGGATCCTGCCAAGATTCAGGCCATCCTGGAATGGGAGAGACCTTGCACCCGCAGGCAACTTCAAAGTTTTCTGGGGTTCAGCAATTACTACCGTTTGTTCATAAAGGGGTTCGCGGAGACAGCTTTACCCCTGACTGATTTACTTTGGACGAAGGGTGTGGGAGAAACCCGCCGGGTAAAACACCCAGGCGCGCTGCTTAGATGGACTCCTGCTTGTCAGGCGGCTTTTGATCAGCTAAGTCTTTTACGCAGGAGTCCATTTTACAACATCCTGATCCCTCCAAGCCTTTTGTTGTTCAAGTAGATGCCTCTGATTATTCTATTGGTGCCCTGCTGTTGCAAGCGGATGAGGGGGGTTGTTTAAAACCATGTGCCTACCTGTCGCGCAAATTCTCTGAGACAGAGAGATGTTGGCATGTGTGGGAAAAAGAGGCTTTTGCAGTCAAAGCGGCTTTAGACACTTGGCGCCATTTGCTGGAAGGGGCTAATCATCCATTTGAGGTGTGGACTGACCATAAGAACTTGGAAGCACTACGTACCCCCCGCAAGCTGAGTCCTAAACAAGTTCGCTGGGCTCAGTTCTTCAGCCGTTTCAATTTCAAGCTGAAGTTTATTCCAGGGAAAAAGAACTTTTTAGCAGACGCGCTGTCCAGGCAGCCCCAGGACTCTAGCTCAGCGCCAGAGGTGGTCAGTACCCTGTGGACACAGCCACAACTGGGAATGCAAGCTGTGACCCGTAGTCAGACCCGTGCGCAGCAGCCTGCCGGCACTGATTCCGCCCTGCAGGGCACCTTGCCTATTTCATTGCAATTGCAACAAAAGTTTCTAAAGGAGTTAAAAACTGACACTTGGTTGCTAGCGAATAGAGACAGTGTTACTTTTGACCGGGGATTCGCTTGGAAGTCCAATCGTCTCTATGTTCCTGACAACTTGCGAAAAGAGGTGTTACTCCGTTCACACAATGATAAGGTTGCCGGGCATTTTGGCTTTGTAAAGACTTTGCACCTGGTTCGTAGAGTTTTGGTGGCCTGCGTTGCGCAAGGATGTAAAGGACTATGTTGCCTCTTGTTCTGTATGCGCTATGTCTAAACGCAAGGTGGGGAAGCCTCAAGGCTTGTTGCAACCAGTGGCCAGTCCCGCTTGCCCGTGGGAGGAGGTTTCCATGGATTTCATAGTGGAGTTACCTCCCAGCCAAAGAAAAACTGTTATTTGGGTAGTGAAAAACTATTTCTCCAAGCAAGCTCATTTCATCCCATGCGCCTCCATTCCTTCGGCGCGACAGTTAGCCAACCTGTTCCTTGTACACGTGTACAGGTTACACTGGTGTCCCTCCTGCTTAATTTCTGACAGAGGCACCCAGTTTACCTCGCAGTTTTGGCGGGCATTTTTGAAACTTTTGGGCACTAAACAGGCATTGTCCACGGTGTGGCATCCTGAGACTGACGGGGCCACAGAGGCCCTAAATTCAACACACGAGCAATATTTGCGTGCTTTTGTGAATTACCAACAAGATAATTGGGTTGACCTCCTTCCCTTTGCTGAGGTTGCCTACAACAACGCTGTTCATCGAAGCACTGGTCAAACCCCTTTTCGTACCGTTTATGGCAGGGACTTTGTCCCGATCCCTGACTTGCCGCAGCCGCCTGTCTCGCCTACTTCGCCATCCAACCGGGCAACACAACTGGAGGACTCTTGGCCAGTCATCCAGCAAGCACTAGCTGAAGCACAGTCAGCTTACAAACAGCATGCTGATCGGAAGCGTGCCTCTTCCCCTGCTTTTCAAGTGGGTGACATGGTGTATCTATCTACCAAGTTCATCAAGTCCTCCCAACCATCTAAAAAATTGGCTCCTAAATTTGTGGGTCCATTTCCTATTGTTGCAAAGATAAACCCGGTGACTTTTAAACTTGACTTGCCACATAATCTAAGACGCTTACACCCTGTCTTTCATTGCAGTTTGCTCAAACCCCTTACTCGCTCAGACCGCTGGCATGATCAACCGACGACTCCTTCTATTATGATTGATGGGCAACAGCATTTTGAAGTCAAAGAAATTCTTGACTCTCGTCGGCTTCGCAACACACTGCAGTACCTAGTTCGCTGGAAACATTTTCCCCACCCGGAATGGGTGGCCGCTCACGAAGTTGCTTCCCCTACTCTTGTTCACAGATTCCATGCTGCTTATCCCTCCAAACCAGCTCCTTAGATATGTTGGGGTAGTATGTTTTTTGGGGGGGGCAGTATGTCATGTTCAACGTTTCAGTGTGCCTGGTACATCGTAACGCCTCGCATGTCATTTCCTTGGAGGGGGCTTGCTCTCAGGAGCGGGTGGATGATTCCACTCTGCTGAGGTGTTATCTCTTGGCTGCGATATTGGAATGTGTTTGGGTTAGGTCATGGATTCAAGGTTGCTTTCCCAGGCTGAGGCTAACGGTTTTCAGCACCTGGGAGGGGTGGTTGCTATGGGCGGGCGAGAGAGGGGTTTTCCTCAAGCAAGGGGATTTAGTTTGTATTTTCACGCGCTTTTGCTCATTCTCAGCTTTCTCTGTATTTGCCATAATTTCCCTAATAAATCAGATTTCATTTAAGTAACCTCTTGTGAGTCTGAGTGCTTGGGGTGGGCAACCATTACAATTCTGCAAGATAGAACTGGCATTGTCACCCAATAGTCATCTTGTGAATGGTATTCTTTATTTGGGGGGAAATTGTACAGCTACTTGGCATCTAATTACTTAAATTAGTGAAAAAAGTTGCCTATGTATCTTTGCTTCTGTTGAGAGCCTAGATGGAATGGGGTAGCAACTAGCAGATTTCAGAATAGGGTTACGTTATCCTGGTGAACAGTGCTTATCTGTCTGCAGCTGAAATGTTCCAGTCATTAAGTAGGAGTGATTAGCTAGGTTTTTTATCATTAGACTGTCTGAAGAATGAACAGAATGGGCAGAAAGCTCAATAAACACCGAAAATAATGACATTTCTGAATAATTATGGTGTATGATTTGGAAATCTAATCCACAGCACTATTCTTTTGGTCCAAATAACTAGCTGGCTCCCCACTCTGTGACTGTATTAACAAGTCAGTAGTAAAAATGTACTGAGGATTGTAACAATCTTTTTTGTACTTATCTGCAAGGCTGTTACCTGTTAAGGTCTTACACATTTGTTGTTACATGCCAAAAAAGTATGATTCCTACTTTGGAATCTTAGCTTTTGTATACTAATTGCTAATTGCAGCCCCAGCCATTCCAGTTCTTTGGGAAGTGAGAATGAAATCTCAGCTGCAGAGATGTCATACTAACATGAGTTTACAATATGTAGAAGTTAAAGCTATGAGTTATTGAACTTAAAGAGTTTGGAACATGTATCCCAGCGTTTAATTACATGCATTACCTGTCCTGGCTGTTTTTCAAACAGTAGCTGCGTTTTCAGCAAATGCAATTTTACATGTCTGCTTTTCTAACCCAGCTTCTGTCATTTTGTGTTTCATTCAGAAATGCTTTTCATTTTGAGCATTCAATCTCCTCTTCCTTCTGTATGGGGATTCATATTTATTAAGGAAGAGAAACTCTTTGTGGCAGCTTCTTACATTTGGTAACAAGTCGTTATTGAAAGGGTATTTGAGAAACGTATTATGTGTTTTCTTAAAACCAACCAGGTGTCAGGTAAGTGGTTGGATGTCTGCCAATTCAGTGACCATTCTGTATATTCAGAACACACCTAAAAAAAATTGTTTGAATCTCTCTAAAGCAGGGGTCTCCAAACTCTTCAGCTCTTTGACCTCTTTGTGAAGTTTCCGAATGTTCATTGACCCCCAAACATTTTTATATGAAAATAATTTAATAACTATCATTTTAACTAATAGTACTATGAATAATAACATAGTAATAACATAGTAATAATGGTACCACAAATAGTAACAACAACAACCCCTTGGATAGTCCAATACTGACCACTTTGAAGTACCCTACTCTAAAGCATATTTTCCTCATTGTAAATAATCAGAACATGGTAACATGCCAGTACTATGTAATGTGACACTCTTCCCCATGCTAGAAGACTAGTGTCATGTTCCCCGTTGCAAGGCATAAGTGCATCACAACGCGGAACATGCACATCAGGAAAGATAACCATTATCCTTTAAACACATACATCATCCCTTAAGCACCCAAACCCATAAATAAATCAACAGTACAATAGAACCGCACCTCGGACAGGATCTGGAAACCATTAACAGATCGGGGGAACTCCCACCCATTACCCCGGGCGACGCACCTGCACCGGACGAAGGCAAGGAGACAAAGGGGAACGTCGGAGATCGCCCGAATCGCCCATCGTCGGACCCATACCAACGCTAATCACCCATCCGGACCTGGCTTGGGGGACAATAGGGGGTAGAGGAGAACAAGGTCCACCACCGGGGTATAAACAGGAGACCCTGATACCACACCCGCATTCCTGTCTTTTTCTCCGCATGCATTCTGCTTCAATAAACCCGGAAATCCTTAAACCCTTTAAGTGAGTCTGTGTTTTATTCGGAGCAAGGCTGCCCTGACAACTAGGTTATTAGTGCTCATATACTTTTCTAATATTTTATAGTCCACTCCTTCATTAGGTGATGTAAAACCAGTCAGAACATCTGGAAAAATAAAATTGGCAGTGAAGTGAGATCACTGCATTGTCTTTGATTGTGTTATATCCCTTATATGTGTAAAAAAGCAAGAAAACTAGCTCTCTGGTTACATGGATTAAGGTACTTGCTATTGAACTGAACAATTGTATGACATAACCTCTTAAGTACTAATTAGAATGAGACTAAATTTAATCCAGTTTCAGCGCTTTGCTTTTGGTAAAAGATTTTACCTGATTGGTTAAAGATTTATAACCACTGGTGCAAGTAGAGCCCATTCTACATGTGACATTAAATTTGTGTTTACATTTAATGTACATGCTTTTTTTTGAAATGCGATCTAAGCACTATAGTAGAATTGGGAGTTTTTAATTCTGTAGTTGCAGTTCTGACAAAAAAAATCTTTCTAAAATTATTCTTTCTATTAGGCAAGAATGGCCAACCTGCAGTCCACAGGTTAAAGGCAATCCCCAACACCTCAAGATCACTTAAGTGAAATTTGACCAAATTTGGTAGTGACTTTTAGTATAAAAAAGTTGAAATAAGGTAGGAAAGGAAGTACAAGGCCTCTTTGTAAAATGCTCCATTCATACTCTTAAAATTTTCAAAACCACAAAAGCTGATTGGAAGGCTCAGTGGGAACCCCAATCTAGTGCTGTGTTAGGAGGAACTGTCCTACTGTTGCTAGGATGCTGTATTTTTTATTTAAATACAGTGCATGATATATTCAAAGATGCATTAAATGTTTTAATTAACTTGGTCTCATATCATGATTCCCATGAAATACTTCTGCCACTGCGCTCACAGCTTGGAGACATCTGTGCTTTAGCTTAGCATTAGATCTCTGTCTTGTTTTTAGAGTGTCTAGATTTGAACATTTTTAATATGTACACTCTATTCTGTGTTTTGGGTTCTGTGGCCACATCTGGATTTTTAAGTAAGTTTGCAGGCACTGGCACAAAATGACAACCATGGGCACAAGCAAACAAAGTATTTATTACCACAACAAAATCCCATTTTTAAAAGAAAGATGCATTGGTGAAGCTAGAAATACATCTGTTTAAGCCTATGATTTCTACCATGTTATTAGGACACAAGTCTATTTTTACAAGTTCTAAATACATTATTCTAAAACTATTGGGTTCTAAAATTATTTCCTCTAAATGTATTTCTTTCAAATAGAAACATCACATCCAAATAATTTTCTCTCAGACCCACCAAACACTTCCCCCAAACTACATATTGCCTTCCTCCTAATGCCTCCTAAAGTGATTTCCCACTCATTTCTCCCCTGTGATGGAATAACTAGCTCCCTTCTACTCTCGTACCATTTCTGAATTTCCCAGCCCTTTCCTTTTCTTTCTTCTTCATCCCCACTTCTCTAACTCAAGGGATTTCTCACATTCCTTCTTTTTTCCTCTCCAGTTGACGTGTTTCTCGACTTTAAAGTATAAGTAGGCGTTGTGCCTGTGAGTAGGTTGTTAAATTTAGGGCACTTTATGATATGGCTGGTGTTTTGTGAAACATAATGGTAGGCTTAAGGTTTCCTTTGAAAGTAAATTAATTTTGTGTGATGTGCACTGTTTTGGAAAGTTCACCTTGCAATGAATTTCAAAGCCTATAGACTGACTACTGAAATCCAGCCTAAAGTGAAAAAGAGAATTTATATGTTTCTAAATCTCTTTTGACTCCTTGCTGTTTATTATCAGTATTTTCTTCTTCTGAACTTTTCACGAGGTGAAAATTAGCTTCTGCTTGAAGCACAGCATTGAAGCACAATAGTTTTAACTAACCTTTGGGGAGATGCTGATGATGAATTTTAAATTGCTGAAGTCTTTGGGAAGAAAGTGACTATTTAAATGATTTCAGAAATGAATTCATTATGTTTATTCATTATTTCTGAAAGCACAGTCCTTCATTTTATATATGGAATAATTCTGTGTAACATTTCATGGTGCCTTGGAATTTTGAATCACAGTTTTGTTTTTTAATGATAACTTGGGCCTCTGGAACTGAATGAATAAAAAACTTAAATGCATCCTGAAAAGCAATATACAGTCACATTTTAATACTGAGTTAATGTACTTAAAATTTTCATGCTTTTAAGCTGCTGTATTCAATTTTCTCTTACCTGGTTTCCTTCCTTCCTTCCTTCCTTCCTTCCTTCCTTCCTTCCTTCCTTCCTTCCTTCCTTCCTTCCTTCCTTCCTTCCTTCCTTCCTTCCTTCCTTCCTTCCCACTGTGCTGTGGTACAAAACAGGTTGCTCAAGATAGAGATTTTGAAAGCAAGAGTGTTTGCAACAACCTCATTGTCTTCCAACATAAACCACATGGTGAGACAAAATGGACAGTCTTGCAATATTATGGGTTTCTCGAGTCCGTATTGCTACTGGATGATCAGATGGCAGTGGTGGCCAGAAATGCCATTGCTGATGTTCAGCTTCTGTGCCAATTGTCTTGACTTTCTAGGAAAGTGGATCTGGTGATAATGTCCATGCCTTTATCATCTCCTGTCAAGGTGAAATAGTAATCATACCATGGTTACTGTAACATGTTCTTGCTCTGCTCTTCAAAACTATTTGCAAATTGCAAACAGTTAAAATTAGCTTTTTATTTGTTTTCGGGCCTTAACAGCTTGGCATCTAAAAGGCCACTTCCTACCCAATGAACCAACCAGAGCTCTAGTAATTCATCTGAAGATTGTAATGCTTTCTGCTTCCTAGAAGGAAAGGGAGAAGGTGTTTTGAGTTGCAGCATCTTGGTTAAAGAATTCTCTCCAGTTAGATTGTTGTTGTTTATTTGTTTAGTCGCTTCCGACTCTTCGTGACTTCATGGACCAGCCCACGCCAGAGCTTCCTGTCGGTCGTCAACACCCCCAGCTCCCCCAGGGACAAGTCCGTCACCTCTAGAATATCATCCATCCATCTTGCCTTTGGTCGGCCCCTCTTCCTTTTGCCCTCCACTCGCCCTAGCATCAGCATCTTCTCCAGGGTTTCCTGTCTTCTCATTATGTGGCCAAAGTATTTCAGTTTTGCCTTTAATATCATTCCCTCAAGTGAGCAGCCTGGCTTTATTTCCTGGAGGATGGACTGGTTTGATCTTCTTGCAGTCCAAGGCACTCTCAGAATTTTCCTCCAACACCACAGTTCAAAAGCATCGATCTTCCTTCTCTCAGCCTTCCTTATGGTCCAGCTCTCGCAGCCATATGTTACTACGGGGAACACCATTGCTTTAACTATGCGGGCCTTTGTTGTCAGTGTGATGTCTCTGCTCTTAACTATTTTATCGAGATTTGTCATTGCTCTTCTCCCAAGGATTAAGCGTCTTCTGATTTCCTGACTGCAGTCAGCATCTGCAGTAATCTTTGCACCTAGGAATACAAAGTCTTTCACTGCTTCTACATTTTCTCCCTCTATTTGCCAGTTATCAATCAAGCTGGTTGCCATAAACTTGGTTTTTTTGAGGTTTAGCTGCAAGCCAGCTTTTGCACTTTCTTCTTTCACCTTCATCGTAAGGCTCCTCAGTTCCTCTTCGCTTTCAGCCATCAAAGTGGTATCATCTGCATATCTGAGATTGTTAATGTTTCTTCCAGAGATTTTAACTCCAGCCTTGGATTCCTCAAGCCCAGCTTGTCGCATGATGTGTTCTGCATACAAGTTGAATAGGTAGGGTGAGAGTATACAGCCCTGCCGTACTCCTTTCCCAATCTTAAACCAGTCCGTTGTTCCGTGGTCTGTTCTTACTGTTGCTATTTGGTCGTTATACAGATTCTTCAGGAGGCATACAAGATGACTTGGTGTCCCCATACCACTAAGAACTTGCCACAATTTGTTATGGTCCACAAAGTCAAAGGCTTTAGAATAGTCAATAAAACAGAAATAGATGTTTTTCTGAAACTCCCTGGCTTTTTCCATTATCCAGCGGATATTGGCAATTTGGTCTCTAGTTCCTCTGCCTTTTCTAAAGCCAGCTTGTACATCTGGCAATTCTCGCTCCATGAACTGCTGAAGTCTACCTTGCAGGATCTTGAGCATTACCTTACTGGCATGTGAAATGAGTGCCACTGTTCGATAGTTTGAACATTCTTTAGTGTTTCCCTTTTTTGGTATGGGGATATAAGTTGATTTTTTTCCAATCTGATGGCCATTCTTGTGTTTTCCAAATTTGCTGGCATATAGCATGCATTACCTTGACAGCATCATCTTGCAAGATTTTGAACAGTTCAGCTGGGATGCCATCATCTCCTGCTGCCTTATTATTAGCAATGCTTCTTAAGGCCCATTCAACCTCACTCTTCAGGATGTCTGGCTCTAGCTCACTGACCACACTGTCAAAGCTATCCCCGATATTGTTATCCTTCCTATACAGGTCTTCTGTATATTCTTGTCACCTTTTCTTGATCTCTTCTTCTTCTGTTAGGTCCTTGCCATCTTTGTTTTTGATCATACCCATTTTGGCCTGGAATTTACCTCCGATATTTCTAATTTTCTGGAAGAGGTCTCTTGTCCTTCCTATTCTATTGTCTTCTTCCACTTCTGCGCATTGCTTGTTTAAAAATAATTCCTTATCTCTTCTGGCTAACCTCTGGAATTTTGCATTTAATTGGGCATATCTCCCCCTATCACTGTTGCCTTTTGCTTTCCTTCTTTCTTGGGCTACTTCTAGTGTCTCAGCAGACAGCCATTTTGCCTTCTTGGTTTTCTCTTTCTCTGGGATGTATTTTGTTGCCGCCTCCTGAACAATGCTGCCAACTTCTGTCCATAGTTCTTCCGGGACCCTATCTACTAAGTCCAGTCCCTTAAATCGATTGTTCACCTCCACTGCATATTCCTTAGGAATATTAGTGAGCTGATATCTAGCTGATCTGTGGGTCTTCCCTAATCTCTTTAGTCTGTTCCTAAATTGTGCAAGAAGAAGTTCGTGATCTGAACTACAGTCAGCTCCAGGTCTTGTTTTTACCGACTGTACAGATGTCCGCCACCTTTGGCTGCAAAGGATGTAGTCAATCTGATTTCGGTGTTGTCCATCTGGTGAAGTCCATGTATAAAGCCGTCTCTTAGGTTGTTGGAAGAGGGTGTTTGTTATGCAGAGTGAATTGTCTTGGCAAAATTCTATCAGCCTATGTCCTGCTTCATTTTGTTCTCCCAGGCCATGCTTACCTGTAATTCCTGGTGTCATTTGACTGCCCACCTTAGCATTCCAGTCTCCTGTGATGAAAATAACATCTCTTTTAGGTGTGTTGTCCAGTAGGTGCTGCAGATCCTCATAGAACTGCTCTACTTCAGCTTCTTCAGCATTTGTGGTTGGGGCGTATATTTGGATCACTGTGATGTTAGATGGCTTGCCCTGAATTCGTATTGAGATCATTCTGTCGTTTTTTGGATTGTATCCAAGCACTGCTTTAGCCACTTTACTATTAATTATGAAGGCTACTCCATTTCTTCTGTGGTCCTCTTGTCCACAGTAGTAGATCTGGTGGTCATTTGATGTGAAGTAGCCCATTCCAGTCCATTTCAGTTCACTGACGCCCAAAATGTCTATCTTTAATCTTGACATCTCACCAATAACCACATCCAATTTGCCCTGGCTCATAGATCTTACATTCCATGTTCCAATGGTGTGTTGATCCTTAGAACATTGGATTCGCCGTTCACCACCAGCACCGTCGGCTGCTAGCCGTCCTTTCGGCTTTGAGCTAGCTGCGTCATCACGTCTGGGGCTAGTTGAACTCATCCTCTGTTCCTCCCCAGTAGCATTGTGACCATCTTCCGACCTGGGGGTCTCATCTTCCGATGGTATACCGACATATCTCTGGTTGTACTGATCCATTTGGTTTTCATGGCAAGAATACTGGGGTGGGTTGCCATTACCTTCCCCAGGGATCGCATTTAGTCTGACCTCTTTGTCATGACCTTCCCGTCTTGGGTGGCCCTTCACGGTTTAGCTCATGGCATCATTGAGGTGCTCAAGCTCCAGCACCACGACAAGGTAACGATCCTTTGCTGAAGCTCCAGATAGATTCAATTGATGTATTTGTTACAGAGGTTTTTTTGACTACTGATAAAATTATTTTTTCTCTGAGCTTTCAGTGATTAATGCTAATTCTTGTTTTTAATAGAGAGCCATGTTTAATCCATTTATTATAGCTTATTCTCAACTTCTTAAAATAGTTGGAACCTGGATACCAGAAGGTAAGGCAATGATCGTGTGATAATGAAATAACGGCAAATCATTTATGACAGTGGGACAGTGGTGAAAAATGAAACACCAGTGCAGTGTAGCTTCGGGAGGATTGCATTTTACAGTGATGGGATTCTTCCTAGTTTAAATGTGCTGAGGTTCAGGATTCTTAGACAGTACTGATATTTTTTAAATGTAAAGCATACTTTTAGTTTTACATTTTCCAAGCAGTCCTGGTCCTCCTTTTGATCTTTTAGATATCATTCCCACTTAGACTAAATAAAAAAAAATTATGTGGGAATCTTACAGTTTGAAGTAGGGATAATATATTTATGGTTCTATCATGGTATAAATCACAGAACTGGAATTGATGGCCCCAAGCCAAGACTAGAGAAGTATAATTTCCTCCACTTACTCATTGGTAGAGAACCAAGATAGATACACATGCAGGAAATAAGTATTGTTGACTCGGCCAATGACCCACTTTGGAGAAGCCATAAGGCAGGATGGTTCCAGCACACCATTCTCCATCCACTTCTGAAACCATCTGTAAAGGAAAGTTGACTAGGAATTTATAAAAAGTATTATTTTCTCTTTATGGAAGGGACAGGATAGGGTGAGACACAACATCTTTAGTTGGCTTTAACCATTTGGAACAATTTTTTAAAAAAGTTTATACAGCAAGAATTGTTAGCCCTTTCTTCACTACTTTTCTGCATAAAATTTGCATCACGGAATTCTGTTCTGTACTTGAAGGAGAAATGTTTTCAATTTTTGACGTTTAGCAGAGGCTGCTGGAATTTTTTGCCAAGAATTGTAGCCAAGACTTCAGATACTACACTCACTATATATGTAGAACTTGGTTCTTTTCCTCTTCCATTTTTTTAATTGTCCAAGGAACTTTTGCTGTGGGATTTCTGATGAAACACAGAGGAGTGGCTACAGGAAAAGAAAAAAAAAAGGAAAGACAGGGAGGTAAAAACCAAACAAAAGTTCCACAATGCATTACAAGTTAATCCTCATATCTAAAAGCCAGGTGCTGTTTTGGTTGCTGCATAATTTCAAGTATTATCTTGTTTCTCTAGGATAGTTAAAAACACAAAGTTAGCAGCTTTGCCTAACTATATGTCTTAACAGTGTGACTCATGGCTGATATTCAGTGATCAGTGAATAGTGATTCAGTCCCTGTGAATTACTTGGGTTAGTCTTCTTAGAGCTCTAATTTTCTTATTATTCATCTTTTGTGTGAGTGTATGTGCCTTCGAGTCAATCTTGACTCCTGGCGATTGCCTGGACGAGCCCCTGCAGTTTTCTTGGCTTAGGGTGACTGGCTCAAAGTTACCCAGCTGGCTTCATGCATAAGGTAGGATTAGAACTTACGGTCTGCTGCTTCTCCTTGTGTCTTTAACCACTACACCAAGCTGGCTTTCTGACTTGGTATAAAGCAGAAGATTACTGCAGATGCTGACTGCAGCCAGGAAATCAGAAGACGCTTAATCCTTGGGAGAAGAGCAATGACAAATCTCGATAAAATAGTTAAGAGCAGAGACGTCACACTGACAACAAAGGTCCGCATAGTTAAAGCAATGGTGTTCCCCGTAGTAACATATGGCTGCGAGAGCTGGACCATAAGGAAGGCTGAGCGAAGGAAGATCGATGCTTTTGAACTGTGGTGTTGGAGGAAAATTCTGAGAGTGCCTTGGACTGCCAGTCCATCCTCCAGGAAATCAAGCCAGACTGCTCACTGGAGGGAATGATATTAAAGGCAAAACTGAAATACTTTGGCCACATAATGAGAAGACAGGACACTCTGGAGAAGATGCTGATGCTAGGGAGAGTGGAGGGCAAAAGGAAGAGGGGCCGACCAAGGGCAAGGTGGATGGATGATATTCTAGAGGTGACGGACTCCTCCCTGGGGGAGCTGGGGGTGTTGACGACCGACAGGAAGCTCTGGCGTGGGCTGGTCCATGAAGTCACGAAGAGTCGGAAGCGACTAAACGAATAAACAACAACATAAAGCAGACAACTTCCCAATGACAGCTATTGCCAGCATATTATAGAAAAAGAAAAGAAAAACCCTACCATATATGAAAGCTTCATGATAAATCTGCTGTTTGATGATGGTGCTGATCTTACGGTAAAAATAAATGCTACTTTCCTAGATCCATCATAAATAATCTTCCTTTTTAAAGCTCCTTTGAAGCTTTATAATACATTGTATGATGATTGCATAAATGCACCTTAGAATATTCTGTTGTTAATGTTGACAAAGTTATGAATAAAACAGACTTCTTACATACTGTACGTCTGACCAGAACTCTACACACTGGAATATTATTCTGCCAACTATGTTTTTAAAATGGAACTGATCAGTCTGTTTTCTTTATCTTTTTTTTGTTGTTGTTTTGGTGACAAAATATATAGTTGTTTGTGCTAATAGGAAATTGGCATTTGGAGAACCTTCATAAAATACATGACAGTTTTTGGAGCCTGCTGGGGGAAAAGTGCTATTATATTGACTCAAATTGAAACCTGTGAGACAGCAGACTCATTTTCTAAAATAGATTTTTTTTCTTGTCTATTCAAATATTTTCCTTTCTGGGTTCAGAAAATTCATTCATTATCATTAGCATGCAATGTTATTTATTGATTTATTAACCAACTTCTTAAGTTTATAGGCTGTTCTGATCACAAATGATTGATGTACAACCCAACATATATAAATTGGATTAAAACAAAAAGTACAGAATAGTGGAGTCCTTGGACTCTACAGTTCACCCCTGAACTACATACATTCTCTTCTATTGAAAGTACAGAATAAAAATTACTAGCAAATCATGTATAATTCTAATCTGTTGATGCTTTGTTTAATTGCAGATTATTTAATGCTTATTACAGTTATTTTCTCATCTTTCTCTGATTCTTATGCCTAATTTATAAGGACACATTTTCTGAGATGCTGAGCAAATATCTACTCAATGAACTTTCATTTTAAGTCTGCTTATCAGTTTGGAAGAATGGGGGCTGCCTGGGTAAAAAAAGACTAATAATATTGGGAAAGGGTTTTAAAACATGTTTGATGCCCAAGATGGATAAGCTCCAGTAGTACCACTGGTTCTTATTTGTTAGGGTGTTCTTCCTAAGGTAGTTGCCTCAACTCTGCCTAATAGTAGGGCCAGTTCTGAGTAGTTACTTGAATTTGTTTTGTTTCAATGTCAGATGTCTATCAAACCAATCCTAGTCATAAGTAAAAAAGAATTATTTGTTTAAATAAGATTTGCCTGTAAATATATCCATTAAACTGAAGCAAATACAAAATACTGAAAAACAATAGCTAGGTTATTGGTCTTGAGTATGAGAAAATGAACAAATCTTCAGCTAGAAAGTGACCAAATGTATTAAGTTACATGATTCACTTTATTAATTAATAATTAATAACATTTCTATAGCCAATGACTTTGCAGACATCTCTTCTTCCTTGGAGCTTCAGTCATGTATATTTTATAGATTTGGTGGGAAGTGTTTTTTTATGTGGGAGATGGATACCAAAATCAACAGTAATGCTAAAACACATGGTTTGGGAGAGCAAAAGTTGGTAAAGAATGCTATTAATGGAATTAGGATTTTACTATACATAAAGTTTGCAAACAACAAATTAATATTTGTTTATTTACTTTATTAATGAATTTGAATGCTGCAGAACAGATCCATAACTGCCTTAAGATAAAGATCCATAACTGCCTTAACTTTTTTTTTCAATATGCATAAAAGTCAAGTCCTTTAATCTGCCATTTGTATAGAACTCTATTGTCTGACACATTGCAGATAAAGTAGCAAGAGGGGTGGTGGTGGAAAGTACTTGGTGAGGGGAGGAGCACCCAGTATGCCTTGACAGTTCTATTAGGAAAAAAAATGGGGCATATCAAAAACGCAGTTACATTTTTCAAGAAAAGTTTGCAAGGATTTAAAATATATTTTGCATACTTTTATGATGAATTGAGCAAAGAATTGATTACTGCTGAGAAGCTACTTCTGTAGGTACAAATACAGGCAGTCCTTGGTTAACAACCACTCATTCAATGACTGTTTGAAGTTGTGACAGCATTGAACAAGTGGTACTTAATGACCAGTCTTTGAAGTTCTGGCTGTCGCAATGCACCGCAGTCACGTGATTTTGGTTGTACATCAGGGTAAATCAGGTTGAACTAGAAGATCTCCAGACTCCCTTTGAATCCTAGCATTCTATGATTCTACAATTTAAAATAATGCTATTTTTGCAGCAATTTCGTAAAACATTTCATTCAGTTACTCCTATCAGCCACATAACAAAACCATGGAATTGCATGACATAAGCAAGAAAGATAGTTGTGTTAGTTCGTTGAAACAAACAGAAAGAGCCTTGTGATACTTCAAAAATAACAATTCCATGATAGTAATGTTAGTCTTTTCTGCAACACTATTTGTTACTTAGTGTACTGTCCTTGTTGTCAGCTGGCTAGCTTGCACTGCAATCCATGTCCGTCAGTTTGGAAGCCAGATTGGTGAGAACCAAGCCAAGTGCTTGAAAGAATTCATTTTTAGTGATTAAATATATATATATATATACACTTGTCGCAACCAACAGATCAACACTGAATTGATCTGAAAGAGCAGACCCTGCACCTGCGGGGAAAAACACTAGGAAGATCCTGATGTTTTGATTCAAGAATTCAGAAGTTAACTCAGTCACTCTTCTGTGTAAAGAAGAGAGCAATTATTCAATAATTGACCAATTTATTATGGTTGTATTAGAAGTTTGTTGTGGCAGATTCTGCCAATATTTAAGCAGGTTTTAAAAACTCATTTATTTCAGATCCATTTGTCATGAATTAGATATTTTATGTTTGTGCTTTTAAAATTAGTGAGGCATAGGAACAGTTGATAGTTTTATTTATATGTGTTTTAACTGCCCTCAACTTCAGATTATTTTATGATGCTCTTTGATTTAAATGCAATTCAGTTTTATTGTAGTTCATTGTTTATTTTTGTGTGAAGCATCTAAAGGATTATTTACAGGTATACAGTTGTAATCAAAATTATTCAATCCCCATTGCAAATCAGGTTGATTGCAAACAGCTGAAAGTCTGTACATTTTGACAATGAACAAATCAAACAAAAGCAATTGAAATAGCTCAACACAATGAGTGATTCAAGTGTATTCAAGATGTATTACAAAAAGCTGTAATATTTTAATATCAGTTATTGTTAATATGTAAAATGGTACAACAGCTTTCTTTTTCTTCCCTTACATAGGTTATTGCCATAGTTATGGATATATTTACAGATGTAGATATTTTCAAAGAAATTGTAGAAGCATCCACCAGAGGAATTTCAGTCTATCTTCTACTAGACGAATCAAACTTCAGCCATTTTCTTAAGATGACAGAGAAACAAGGTTGTCAAGTCCAAAGGCTCAGGGTAAGTATAGAAAGGTAATGTTTAGTATGTTGGCAGTACAAACAAAGGAATGAAAGCTTTACTTTCTCTTGCTTGATAAATTACAGATTACTAAAATATTAAAGATGCATATTTTATTTATACTATAGTTACAAACTCTAGCTCAAAACATTTATGAAGTACTGGTAGTCCTCAATTTATGACCATTCGTTCAGTGACATTTTGAAGTTACGATGGTGCTGAACGAATGGTGGTTACAACTTGTAATGATTGCCTGAACCCAAATAAAACGCTCAGACTCCAAATCAAAGTTTAGGTTCTGATTTTATTTAGAATAGAGTGCAAACAGAAAGAAAGCTGAGAATGAGAAAAGCGCGCCTAAAGTCAAACTAAATAGCCCCGCTTCAAACAACGTCCCACCCCCCTCTTCATTCATTACAACCCCACATTCCCAGGTGCTCCTAACGAGCTCTGCTGATCAACGGGCAGAAAGACCTTGACATTAAAGAGATAACCCAAACACATTCCTCCATGGCTGAGGCAAACAGAACTTTCTATACAAGTTTTATCAGCAGCACCCTCCCAGCCAGGAACGCGCGTCAGCACTCTGGCATGCGAACCGTTATGATGTTCAGCAACATTGAAACAGGGAACATGACAAACTGGTCCTCAGTGTTTTGGCTGTCCCAGCACTGCAATCATGTGATAGTGATCTGGCCACCTGGCAGCCTGTTTGCACTTAGAACTGGTTGCCAAACACCCCGCGATCACACGATTGCCATTTGCAACCTTTCTTGCTGGCTTCCCCAGAAAATCAATGGGGAAGCCAGCAGGGAAGGTTGCAAGTCACTGGGGTAAGTCTCCCCCACCTGCACACCTTCCCCAGTCCCTCTGTGCTCGCACCAGCCATTCACACATCCTCACTGTGCCTTCCGCGCACCCCCAACCTGCGCGGTGCCTCATGCACCCCCACACACCCTCCCCAATCCCATGTGGCGCCTCTCGCGCACCCCCATGCACCCTCCCTGACCCACACAGCACCTCTTGCACACTCTCCTTGACCCATGCAATGTCTCGCACATCCCCTCGTACCTTTGCACACCCTCCCCGACCCACACAGTACCTCTTGTACACTTGCCCTAACCTGCGCAGCACCTTTTGTGCACTTCCTCACACCCGTGCAGACCCACCCCCATGCACCCACCCCCTTACTTCCTCCCCCACCTGGCAGCAGTCATCTGCCTGCCTGCTGGCCTGGGACTTTCAACTTCCTGCTGGCTTCCCCACTGACTTTGGTTGTGGGAAGCTGGCAGGAAGTTGCCTCACCTAACGACCATGGGATTCAGTTAACGACAGCAACTGGGACTGCAGGTACTGCTGTCGCTAAATGATGCAGTTGTGCTTTATGACCTCATCCCTTAGTGATGGAAATTCTGGTCCCAATTGTTGTTGTAAATCTAGGATTACCTGTAGTTTCATTTGTTTTTTTCCTAACCCAGTAGATACATTCTTCTCCAATACTTCCTTTCTTCCACTCTCAGTCTAATGATCTCACTTATTTTCAGCTGAACTGTATGCCTTAATGTACTGTTTTATAAGCTGTGCGAACCTGTTTCAATCTCTAGAAGTTGCTTTAGAGCATGTGGGATTTCAGGCATAGCACCTTTCTGCAACACCATAAATATAATGGCATGTGGGAATGACCTTGAAAGACAGGGGAAGCGATGCTGCCTAGGGAATGATCAAATAAAAGGGCGAGGAGCCTGCAGCTGCATAACGGAAAAAGAAGAAAACTTAGAAAGGATCCACCCTAATTTATCAAGCTGTAAAAAGAGATGGTAGGTGATTTGTACTTTCAGACTTGCAAGATTCTGTAAATGTAGCCTTATAATAAAGTAGATTTAGCTCAAGTTGTCGTGTTTCCTGTCTGGTGAACCTGGGAGGCTGACAATAAAGCATGGCATCTTTCCATGATACCACATAGTTGTTACTTAAAGGCAACGTAGATAGGTGCTACGTTGTACTCCCACACACTCTGATGCACTTTTTAGAGATTGAATCTGAAACACTGCACAGCCTTAAAGTGTTGGGTGAAAGTTTGCGTACAGACAAAAATTGCAAACCTTTCTTTGTCCGGTTTAAGATACTATAAGTTATGGTCTGCTGTGAACTAGAAAACAGTGAAAAAAAACCCATACGACAAGGGGAAGAAGGGGGAAAGAAACCATGGGAACAAGACTTGTTAACAGTATGGTTTGGCTTTATATTAAAACTAAGACTTATGTGGGTGGATGTGCTTGAGTGTGATTTTATTTCTAAAAAACAGTTCTAAAACAGTTCATTTACAGAATGTTTTCAGACTAAGCTGAGGAATCTGAGAATCCAAATATTTTGGCAAGTAATAACATGCTAGCTTTATATGTGCATTAGTTGCCTAATAGTGGTTCATACAAAGATAATGAGGTTTTAAGTACATGACTTGTATTATTACATTATAGATTATATTGGTGAGATGATTATGACTGGAAGTAGTGTGTTTCCACATTACTGTGATGTTGTTAAGTTCTAGCATTTTCTCCCAGTGAAAAGATTACAGTGCTCCACTAGGGAGGAAGAGTAATACCACTAGTGGGAGTAGTAATAATATTTATGTTACTATAATCATATTTCAGAAGTAAATCCTATTGACATCAGTGAGGTTATGCTCACAAAAATGTCCATGGAGGTAAAATAATCCTGAGAACATTTACGCGAATATATTCTCATTCGATTCAGTAATGCTTATTTCTAAGCATGTATGTGCTCGTTATTTTATGCCCTCCTAAAGTTGATAACATGTCTCCTGTGTTATATAATTATATTATTTAAAAGCTAAACATTCCTAAAGGAAATATTCCAGTTCATGTTACATACTGAATGCGTAGTGGCCAATATCACCTCAACTGTTGTTTTCCAAAGTATGGTGAGAATAAGATTAAAAGTGATACACAGAAGATAATTTATATTCTACTTTGGAGTATTCCTTTGGAGTGAGCAGGTAGTCTCACATGTGGTGAATGATGGCTGGGCAAACCTATCAGATTATGGAACTTTTTTAAAAAAAAAATCCATCACAGCCTGAGACATACATTCTTCTCCTACTATGAGCTCCTCTGTTGTTTATGCTCTGTTGCAAGTCGGTCTGTTTTGTTGCTTTGCTATGCAAAGTTAGAATTTTGACTGCCTTATGCAAGGCTTTAGTGAAATGCCTGGAAAGTTATGGAATCAGCTTCCTGAGGAGGTGTAAGTTTGTTATTTTTCTGTACTGACATTTGGAAGGGACAAAAGTACACTTCTCCCAAAAAAACTTTCAATTAGTTTTGTTTTTTGGCTTTTGTTGCCATTGTTGTGGTTGTTCACTTTTATATTATTATAGTTATTTTTATCTGAGGTGTCACAAAGGAACTTTAGAACTGTTAAAATAAATTATAATAAATACCACATGTGGAAACTCACTAAAAGGACCAACAGTCCCTGAAAACCTCCACGAAATGGTTCTAGCTAAAATATGTATGCTATTTGTCTGTGTGGACTGTCCCAACAGTCAAAGGATTATACCACCACTGTCTTAGCGAGAAAGAGGAATGAATATATTAGGTTGGTAGAGAAGTAGGAATGGTGATAAAATGTCCTCTTCATGATAGAAGGGGCTTGTGAAAATTACCATTGCTGTTGCTTTATCATCATGTTTGGGGAAGGAGTGGCAGAAACCAAATTTTTTATGGAATGGGTAAACAAAAAAATCCACTGGTGTTGCCACTATACAGCCATTGCATTCTAGGATATCCTTGTAATAAACTACCGTGTGGATGAGTGGGAAGAAATACTTGTCCAAAGACCATTGAATCTGTGATCCCAGATCTTAATGGCAGCTGTAACTGAGACCATTGGGTTTGTTTGATTTCTGAGTTTCCAGAATTCGATCCAGATTTTGGTGGGAGATAGTTTAGGTTCAAGCGGCTGTGGGGGCTTCTTAATTAGTAACTGCTGAAGCCTACAATTTCCAATGGACTTTGAACATCGGGGGGAGATGAGCAGTGATAAATTTGATTGATTGATTGATAAATAAACAAACCTGTCATACTCTTACTACTTGCTGCTGCCTGTTCAACTGATCTCTTTTAACTGAATGAGGAATGGTAGGCATAAACAGGAGTAGCAGCAGCCTTCTCACTTTGCCTTTTCCCTCAGTAGATTGAGCCTAAAAATACAGGGCAACGAAATGTCAGCCTATGAAGAGAAGTTGAAGATACTCAAGCAAAGAAGCCTTCTGAAGAAAACTTGTCCACTAGAATAATTAGAGGGGGCGAGTCTTCCTCCCCCTTCAATATTGTCTTCCACCCATGTGAATCACTGCAGGTCCCGATGTTATTAATTTAATAACTCTGAACAAATACAGTGAGTTAAACTCCTTCATTAAAGAATATCAGTGATGAGATTTAACACTGTTTGGCTAAAACATCAGGTATATTTTAGCATCTTAACTCAGAAGAAAGTATCTCATTATGTCCAAATAGAAAAACAATATGTCTCCCACTTGTGAGAAAGGTATTTTATTAATGCCTATATTTCTGCTTGTACATTATGTCTACAGACAGACAAACTACATCTTATTGAGTGCGAGTGTAATATGGTGGTATTATTACAATGAAATGGAACAACTGTGCTTACACAGGATGTTCCCCTTTTTTTAATAGGTGATAAACATGTTTGGCTCATTTTACCCTTATAAATAACTTGTATTTACTACTTACCACAAACAGCTATAATGGATTAGAGTGTATTAAGGTGATTTCTAATTGCCAAATATTTGGGTGGAACCAATAAATTAAGATTACTTGTTATGTGAATCATCTATTTTATTTTAAAGGTTTATATATCCACATTGCTTCTAAAGTGGTTTATAAAGGACAAAATAAAGGTACAGAATGCAGGAAAACATAGCAGGAATAAGAGCAGTAAGACACTGAGAAGACTAAAAGAAGAAAGGTGTTTTTGGCTGTTCACACCTCACTACATTCTCTGGGAGAGAATTCAGTATGCGGGATGTCACTAATAAAAAAGATCTCTTTGATAACCACTTCTAATAGTTCAGATGGGGGTGACATACAGAGGAAAGCCTCCAAATGTTACCTCAATGCACCATCAAGTTGGAGTTGGTACATTCATTTTGTCAGGTACACAGGCTCTAAGTCATGAAAAAAACGAGCACCAGAGGTTTAAATTGTGCCAGGAAACAGGGTCAACCTGGTATGCATTACTGAAACCTGCTTGGGGGCAGAGTTCCCCTCTTGGAAATATGCCCACTTGGGCTTTGTGTGTGGCACCAGCTGGAGCTGGGGTAGTAGAGTGGCTGTTACCCAAGAGACTCAGGTAACTACCAAGAGCACTGCCATGCAGATAACTGGGTATGAGTCTTTGTAAAGTTGCACTTTAGGAATCAGATGGGTTTGCTGCTGCTGTTCCAGCTGCTCTGCTGCATAGCTGCTTCCCTACCTAAGCTGCTCAATGCTGTGGCCAAGTTGGCAGTGGATTTTCCTAGACTTATGGTACTAGGGAATTTCAACTTCACTTCTTTGGGCTCAGAACCAGAGGCAATGTAGGAATTCATGGCTGCCATGGTAACCATGGACTTGATCCAAGTTATTGGCCCAGTTCTGTCTCAGTTGCGACCCTCAAAACTGGGGGTCACACATTAAGAACTGAGTTTTGTCTCAATGTGATTTGGAGTTGGGGTGTTACTGTCAGTCCCTTTTGATGGACAAATCACTCCTTGGAGTTTTCTTTGGCTACTCCCCACTTCAGGAAAAATGGGCTTATTACATCAGTCTGCCCCAGGCACTTGATGGACCCAGATGGGTTCTAGAGGAAACTTGGAGTTGTTCCTGAAACTCTGCTGCATGACTTGACTGAGGCCTTAGTCCCTGCTTGGAAGGAGTGGATGATAGCAGCCTTGGATTGAATGCACCTGTGCAGACACTGTGTGGGTGGGTGGGTGGATTCTGGAGGTCTCCATGGTTTTCAAAGGAATTCCAAGAGATGAAACAGCAGAAGAGATGCCCAAAGTGTCCCTGGAGGAAGACAAAGAGTGAATTCAACCAAGCACACACAGCCTTCACTAAGGAGTACCTTGTGGCAATAAAAGCAGCAGAATGTATTTATTTTTCCATTCTTATTGCATCTGCAGATCACTGACTGGCAGCCTTCTTTAAGGTGACTTGGTCCCTCCTGGGTAAGGAGGAGCCAGGGGAACCTTTGCAGTGTCACTGTGAAGATGAATCTGTTGAATAAAATCACTCAGAGTTGGGCTCTGCCTGTCCGGGTCCCATGAAGTTGTCTGAGAAATGGTCTTGCTTGGTTAACTGGGAAGCCTTTCAGCCTCTTAGGACACAGTCATAGGGGTTCAGAGTTCTGTCACCTGTGTTCTAGATTCTTGTTCCTCTAGGTTGATTAAGGCCTCCCAGAAAATGACATGTAGATAAATAGATGTGATGGTGAATGCTTCTTTGAGTGAGAGGATGTTCTACCTGCTTTGAAGGAAGTGGTAGTTTGCCCTCTCCTCAAGAATTATTGTCCATTCTTCATGGCCAATTTCAGTTGGTGTTAATGGGAGGGAAGGGTAGATTGAGCTGGTAGCCCCTCACTTACGGAGTACTGCAGGGCTTGACACTCTCACCTGTTTCACATCTACATGAAACCACTATGTGAGGTCAACCATCGGTTTGGGGTCAGATATCAACATGATACCCAATTATGCATTTCTGCCCTGGGCCACCCAAGTGATGCTGGCTAAGACCCATCCCAGTGTCTAGAGGCTGTGCAGGTCTGGACCCTGGAGGACCCTGAAGGAAGTACATTATCTAGATTCTTTTCGGTGAGGTTTCAAGCTGGGTTATAGTACTGAGATGGCATTGGTCATACTTTTTGTTGACCTGTGATGGCCTTGGAAGAGGGATCGTGTATCCATCTTTACAGAATAAGTGTCATTCCTCACAGATGGAAAGTTAGATAAAAGGGTTAGAAGGAATCACAGTTGATTTATACTATCAAGATTACTCTGTGATGCCCTGGCAGCTGGATGTCTGACATCTGTCTGACAGAATAATTTATATATGGAAATCACTTTCTGTATGCACATACTGTAATGCTGGCTAAATGAATATTAAACTAATTTGTGCTTGCAATAAGAACTTAGAAGCATCTAATAATACTTGCATACTCCTGAACTCGCTCACTGGGCAAAACTTTTTACTGAACCCATTCAGAGATGTCGCAGTGAAAGAAAATATATGCCTAAGTGTGCAGTGTGTAATGAAGTCTTAAAATTCAATTTATGCATACTTGCTTAATACTAAGCCTTTGGGGAATTACTTCTAAGTAAATACACTTTGCATTGGGATGTAACTTAAGTAATACAACATTTTAGATTTTTTATATTACTTACTGCCTTTTTTTGCAGAACATGAGAGTACGTACTGTAAAAGGACAAGATTATTTCTCCAAATCGGGAGCAAAATTTCATGGAAAAATGGAACAAAAGTTTCTTCTTGTTGATTGTAAGAAAGTTATGTATGGTACCTATAGGTAAGAATCTATGCACTTGTGTATCTTCAGTATAAATGAAAATACTGTGTTTCTGTTATTCTGCTTGGGGTTTATACAACTTCTGTCAGTTAAAAGCTACACAACCTATAGTATAGCATGTTCAGGACAAGGACAGGATCTATTTGGGATGTAGGTTTCAGGACTTAAAGATTGTAATGAGTGAATTAGTGGCCTTTGTCAGGGGAAGGAAGGGGGGTCAGATTGATGAAAGAAGCATTGCCATGTCACAGTGCAAGCCCTGCCCCCTTTTTACATGCTTTATAACATCACACATGTGTTTGCAGTATACCTCAGTGCTGCTTTCATCTCTGTGATAAAAGAAGGAAGATCCCGTGGATGCTGCTGAGCTGTACCAGTAGCATCCCATAACTCCTTCCTCCCCTCACCCCAAAGACAGACAAGCTGAAAATGTGACTCTTCCCCACTCCAGTAATATCATCCACACCTATGCCCACTTGGCCCTAAGAGGCAGGGGGAGCGGGCGAGAGAAGGAAGAATTGAAAACACAGACTCGTGACATGTTTTTCCACCCGTAGTTCAATTTTTTACACAGCTATGATGAAGTTTACTGTGTATTTTGGGGCAAGTTGTCTTTTTGCCTAACATAATATCTCTATTTTATAGATGGTAATTCATAGATAGTAATGGTGACACCTAATTAATATCTGCAAATCTAATAGGCATTGTTTAGAAAGCTCAGAGTGGCTGTCCTGGGACATTTTACTCTCCAGTGGCAGAACTGATCAAGTGCATTTTGCTTCAGTGGTGCTGTAGCATTGGATATCCCCACCTTATTTGTTTAATCCTGTATTTGTCATCTGGAGCTATTTGGAAGAAGAAAGTTTATACACATAAGGAGCAAACTATAAATGAATAATGTATATGGTACCTTTGAGTTGGTCTTGACTTCTGGCAACTGCTTGGACAAGTCCCTGCAGTTTTTTGGCAACATTTTTAGAGGTGGTTTGCCATTGCCTTCTTCCTAGGGCTGAGAGAAAGTACTGGCCCAAAGTCATCCAGCTGGTGTGTGTGTGTTTTCATTTATACTCTGCTCTTTAATTAGAATGCTTCCCAGAACATTGCACAGATTAATCAAAATAAAACTGTCTCTGCCCCCTCAGGTTCCCAGTCTAATGAGAAAAAGGGATAAAAAGGAAAAAAAAAAACAGGAAAAATCAGACCTTCCTGTTGCTTAATTCCATTGTTCCATGTCCTGCATTCTGAAACAAAAGAAGACAGGTCTTAACTTTCTATGTAATAGTGTTTCTGGTATTTCAAGAGTGCTTTTATATCCCTTCCATTGTCCTAGCTCAAGGCCAAACATACCCATTCCTTCCATCTGTAATGCAGCTAGTTCTGTACCTCTCAAAGGAATTTATTATCTTTGTAATACTGTAGGAGGATCCTTTGATAATACTTTTGTGCAATTGGAAACAATTAGAACTAAAAAAGCAGTAAATTATATAAATGTATATCAATATTATATCAGTATATATTATTATATATTATATCAATATCACACCCCCAAGATTAGATTGGTCCTAACTCTGCTCACCTTTTTGGAAACCTTGAAGACCTGGGTATGTTCCTTGGCATGGGGGTTAAGTAGTTAATGAGGTTGTTGTTTGATTTGTTGTAGATTGTTTTTCACTTTGGCGGTCATTATATATATTGTAGTTTTTATGTTCCCAATGTATTTTTATACGTTGTTAGCCACCCATATCTCTACAGAGGGGTGGGCAGCCATATAAATCAAAAACCCAGACAAA
Organism: Candoia aspera; assembly: GCF_035149785.1. NCBI lineage: Eukaryota > Metazoa > Chordata > Lepidosauria > Squamata > Candoiidae > Candoia > Candoia aspera. The sequence goes on along the minus strand of NC_086153.1, from coordinate 129,404,899 downwards.
ATAAGTACATTGCAGAATTTCTTCAGATCTGTGATTCCTAATTTGCTGCTGCTTTTGTAACATTTTTATATAGCAGAGAAGCAGTAGCATCTGGGGGGATCAAAAAAGTCAGTATAGCTGTCACAAACATGTGATCAAAACCTTACCCTTTTTGTATTTGAACTGATGTTGCACACATGTACAAAGTGGTGGGGCTTCAGTCTCACAGGCATGACTGTCATCTTGACTTGTATGACCTCTACCTCTCCATGCTGCTGCAGAGAAGATAAGGTGAACAAGATTTCCTTACCTTAAGATTTTTGCATATAATATTAAGGCTGAGCAAGCTTCAAAAAATGATGTGCAAATAGTGCTTTCAGACTTCAAGCCTTCAGTTTCTATAAAGGGTTGACTGTTTTAATTAGTGATAAAGAGATGCTGTGCTCAGGCTTGCATGCAAGTCCTACTATTGCCTAGTTGATGCATCAGAGTTGGATTGTAAAAAATATGACAGTTTTTGGTTTGCAGTGCTAACTATATCAAATATATATGCTAAAGCAATTATTTTTAGGATTCTGTCTCACAGCTAAATTATAGAAGTAATGCTGGAACAATTTATACACTGTTAAATAATGCAGGCAAATTAATTGTAGAACAGATTCTTTTTGGTTAGACATACCCTAACAAAATGCCAATGTTTTAAAAATAATAGAGCTTCCTTTTGGACAATATTATTGATGCTTTGGCGATAACTAATTATCTATCCCATGTACTCTTGATAGTTCTTTAGCGTACTTAAAGTAGATTATCTTTGAATGATCATTATATCCATTGTATAGTCCACATTGTTATCAACATGAAATTATTGTTCATATTCATTTTAACATCTGAACAATATTTTAGCCTCTTGGTTTATCAGGAATATCTTTTTGCTAATGCAGTTTTCAGATAGCTATTTTGGGTTCTTTCATAACTTCCCTTTGGAGATTTTGACCTCCGAATGTAGTACCTACAAAACAAAAACCTGTCACATGTATCACAGAAGTTTTTACCTGTTTCTGATTTAAATGGTTAATTATTCCTTTCTTTCTTTTTTAACTTTCAGCTTTATGTGGTCATTTGAAAAAGCCAATCTCAGTATGGTCCAGATAATCACAGGACAACTTGTTGAATCGTTTGATGAAGAATTTAGGACATTGTATGCCCGTTCTTCTGTTCCCAGTTCATTTGCTCCAGAATTAGTTAGAATCAATAGCTGCCGAGCACTCTGGGAAAATGGAGCTTACCAGCATTCACGTTCTTCTTTAGCTTCAATTTCTAGTCAGCGTAACCTTTCTGGGCGGCAAGACAAAATTCACAATTTAGATCCCATCTTTCTGAAAACACGAGGTACTGCTAGGTATGGAATAAATGAAAATGACAAGTTCAGTACAAGAAATCAACTATTTCATAAAACACAGTTTGCTCCAGGTTTTCACATGCAGAATAGAATACAGCAATATCAGCCCAATGAAGTAAATGAACATTGGAAAAGACACAGTTATGCAGGGGAGAAACCAGAAAGGACTCCTTATTTGATGTTGAATAGAGCAACTAATCGAGCGAATAATCCACCACATGTTTGGAAAGTACCATCTGATAGTCTCAGTATTGTATCTTCATTGCACGGAAGCTGTACAAATCTCAAAGTGCCCCAGCAGAGCTTAGCTGATCGATTTCCACAGCCAAAGCTCAATACTGTAGACAGGAACTCGATTGTACGGCGGTCTTTCAATGGAACTGACAGCCATATTCGTTTTCTCCAGCAGAGAATGCCAACACTTGAACGCACCACAAAATCTTTTCTACGTAACTGGCGCATTGAATCATATTTAAATGATCAGTCAGATTTTCCAGCAGATTCAAATGGTTCAGGGATAGGTGATAGGGGTGAGAGTTATGATGCGGCAGATAATATCAAAGCCCACGCCCTTTATGCGCATTCTCGGCTTCGCTCCTCATTTGTTTTCAAGCCAACATTGCCAGAACAGAAAGAAGTAAACAGCTGTGCAAGTTCTTCCAATTCAACTATCATGGGTTCTGAGGGCAGTGAAACACCTAAAGCAACACCCAATCATATTCCTAAACAGGAAGATGAAATTGGTAATACTAAGGTAGAACTGAACACTAATGTCCCACTGGAGCCTGATATAGTGAAAAATTATAACTTGCAGATTTCAGAAAATGTAAAACCAAGTGTCACACCGCCTACTGCTAAGGAGAAACCTTATCTATATTCGTCTCTAAACAGAGGCAGACCAGGAGAATTCCAAAAGAATCATCAAAATGAAAATATATTGAAAAGGCGAAGTTTTCCTATGTTTGATCATTCAAAATCTATTATGAATCATGGAGAGAGCAAAGAGGCATCCAGTTATGTCTATAGTACATTAAATAGGAATAGATTGAGGCATCCAACAGCTAGGAAGCCACCTCCGGAGGACAGCTTTAAAAACTCTAAAAGTTTGCACAGTGTGGCAAATCACGTGTCAGATGAGAATAAAAACCACGAAGTCGAACCAGAAGGCTCACCCACTACCAAGGCTGTTTCTGCAGATGCACTAGTTGAATCTAGCAAAGAAGAGCCTAATAAAGATGCCTCATTAAAGAAAGAGAATAAGAATTCCCCAAGTTTCCTGAAAAAGGGATCACAGAAACTAAGGTCATTGTTGAACCTTACACCAGAAAAGAAGGAAAATTTGTCCAAAAACAAAACTCCTGCTTTCTATAGAATGTGTAGCAGTTCTGACACCTTGACATCAGAATGTGATGAAAATCAAAAGCCCAAAATCTCTGAAACCAAGCTAGATTGTTCTCCAAGAAGGAAAAGAACCTCCTCATCGAATTCACAGGGGAGCCTACATAAGAGTAAAGAAGATGTTGCCATAAGGCCTAAATCCCCCAAATCCCCTAAGCCTCCCAAATCTCCCAAGCCCCCAAAGTCTCCAAAAGCTCCATCTGATGAACATGCTAAAAGAGGTCCTACTGTGAAGCCCTTGGAAAGTATCCTGTTAGAAGTACCTCCAGGCGACCCATCTGCTCCCAGATTTAACACAGAACAAATTCAGTACCAAGATGTCAGGGAGCTGCCCACAAATGCGAGCCGTGACCGAGTAGCCCTGCCCGCTCCTGCAGCAACTCCTCCCCAAAGGATCACTGCCCCGAGCTCCCGCCTGTCCGGCATGAAGCCTCACGAGGACCTAATAAGGCCTCGCTTGTATGAAAGGCGGGTTTACAGTCGCTTTGAACCGTTCTGCAAAATGGAAAAATCGGCTCAGCCAATGAGCCACACAGCCAAAGCTGGTGCTCAGTTGCCAGAGATAAACAACACGGCCACCCATAATAATTATGGAAGGAGCAATCAAGTGGCCAGTTACAATCCTGGTTTATATCATCCATTGCATCCAAATGAAAACAAGTTTCGAGGAATTATGCAGAAGTTTGGGAATCTTTTGCATAAAAACAAGTGAAACCTCAACATGGGATCTTTTAAAAACCGTTCAGTGTTGTAAATACGTAACAGATTAGACTGTTGGGCAGCTTTCATAAAGCTTAACTATATTTACTGCAGAACACTGCCATATGTGTATATAATAATCATTCCAAAACATTGGCTTGATGGAAGTTTTGGAATTGGGTTTTTATGTATTTGTATATTGAATTTGAGATGTGCTCAGATTCACCTTGATGTGGCATATTTTAAAAATCATACAGTAATAAAAATATGGCATAACCAAAGAAAATATTTGAACTCCAGTCACAAAAAGACAATATTTCAGGATATTTCCTTCTTTTTTCATAATAAATGCTCATTTGTTACACATCACACAGCCTATCTGCTTTTCAGTTTTGCCTTCTCTAGAGGAAATAGGTTCTTTGACATTGCACATGGTATGTTTTTTATATTGGAAGTGCAAAAATTCTCTTACATATCTCCAATTTTCAATAGCAGCCACATGTAGATCATGTGCAAACTCACCAATTATGGCTTAGCATTATTTATGAATCAGGCCACCGTAACCTTTTTAACAAACTGTTAAAAAAAATCTGCCGTAAGATTTTATGTGAACACTGCTGATATGGGGGCTCAGGAAATTCTCTTGGGCTTGCCATTTTACCTCTCCCCTTACATGAGTATTCTCTGTTTCCTGATTTTCTCCAACAATAGTTTCCAGTTGCCAAATTGGGAACTAATCGCTTCTAATGCCTCATAACATGGCCTGCAAGTTTTCAAACAAGTTAACGACAATTGGCCATTTTGCAAATCACTCAACTAGCGTTACGGAAGATAGGAAGTTAGGAAATCCACGTGCAGAGAAGGTAACTTCCAACTCATCTCTAAATGAGATTCTTAGGCATAGAGGATTGTTTTATTAAACCTGAATATGGCCGCAACATATTTAATTACTCTCATTACCTTTTCAGTATTTTATGTAGTCAAAGGCAGAATTGTTTTATCTTGCACAACCCCACAGTCTCAAAATGCACATGCAGCTTCTAACGGGTGACCCAAGACCTCTGTCCTCTCTTAATCCCCTAGTGATGCTATTGCTGCTGTCAGATTCTTGAAAAGTCCTGGTTTTAGAAGATCTCCCAAGCACAGAGTTTTCTTTGCTTCTATAATGATACGGCTTTATGATCACCGAGCCTTGCAAAAATAGGGTGTTTTAGGAAATGAGTCTTTTAATTTAAAGCGTGTGAATAGAATCCTGTAAGGATAGAAGCCAAGCCAGAATGCTGGATGCTTTGGCAACGTAAGTGCACATTAATAATTCAACTCCCCTGAGGCTTTTGTATGTGCCTGTGTCCATGTATGTGAATGTCAAATTCAGTGGAATTAAATTCTGAGTAAATCTTACACATTTAAATGTTTGCAGACAGCTGAGTTACAGCAGAGATTGTAATCACAAGGTCCGCTGATGAGTTAGTTGAAACAAAAACCTTATTTTTAAAATGACATACTGCACTTTTGCACTGAGGCATTAAATACAGGGTCTTCAATACCTCAAAGTTTAAACATTAACAACGTACGTATTGTTTACATAAATATATTTTTGCATTAAAGTATTTTCTTCAATACTATGCCAACCACACTGATAACTAGAAGTTCCTCTGAAGTTCAAAAGCACTGGGAGAAAAATCCCCGTTTATATTTCTGATACTTTCCCTTAAATTTAAAAAAAGCCAGTGTTCTCTCCATAAGTGGTATGTTGCTAACCATTCACTTGTTAATCTCCTAGACCAGTGTAAGTCCGATAGGATTGCATTATTTTCAAAATTCCCTAATAAATTTTATGCTAACTTAAAAGATCTTTTTGTTTTGTTTTTCTTTTTACAATGATTCAAATGCCAAAAGAGACTTTTCTGTTTATAAAACAAGAACCAAACCAGATGGAGTTAACCTTGTTTAGTATACCATTACAGCATATCATTACAGTGGACATACAGTAGGAAAGCTGTTAAAGAACCACAAGTGAAATCCTAATAAATGCAAATGAAAAATGTTTCATTGCCTTCTTTTAAAAAAAAAATGAATACAAAGGACAGAAATTACAGCTGTTTTGTGACAGGAAGAAGATGCATAGTTGCTGGCATCCTTATTTTCTTAAGACCTTTCAGCGGCTTTTGATGGCCTGCATCCTAGGCCTGTTAAGAGAGATGTTGGGTAATGACCAGGTGTCTGGAGGCTGTCATCTGAGTGGAAAAAGAGCCCCACTCAAATAAGAGCAGCTATCGATTCAGGGGGCAGTTGATTCCAGGCTTGCACCATATTTGACCTTTGATGAGGTTATGCTCAACCAGAAAGAGCAGGTTCACAATCTGGGCCTCCTCGACTTGTGCTCCTGCTCAGAGAGCAGGTAGAGATCACAGCTAGGGGGACTTTTGCACAGCTATGACTGGTGTGATGGTTGCAGCCTTACCTGAAGCAGGATGCACTGAAGACAGTTGCTCATGCCTTGTCATCTCTAGATTACCATAATGTGCTTTATAGGGGACTGCACTTGAAGACCACCTGGAAACTTCAGATGGTCCAGAATGCAGCAACACATGTTCTCAGTGGTCAGTCGTGATATTGCCATAGAGGTACTTACTTTAACAACCACAATTGGGACTGGCAACTTGGTCGCGAAGCGGTTGTTAAATGAAACCAAAGATTGTTAAGTGAAACCTTGACTGTGCTTATGATCCTACTTCAGCTTTGCTTTGCTTTACAGACCATGTGAGGATTGGTTGTAAAGTTCCTTTTACATCACAGTTGTAAATGTGAATGGTTGCTAAATGAAGCAGTTGCTAAATGAGGACTAGCTGATTTATACCTCTGCTGCAGGATCTGCTCTGGTTCCCAATAGTGCACTTCAGGGTGTTGGTTTCAGCCATATAAAAGCCTTACACGACTCAGGAACAGGGTATCTTAGAGACTGCCTTTCCCCAATAGTTTCTGTGCATCCTTTCCACTTACCAGGAGGCCTGAGTGTGGGCACTTTCTGTAGCAGCTCCTCTCCTCTGGAACAGCTTGAAGCAAGGGGGTGGGGGCCGCCCTCCTGGCTTTCTGGAAGCAGGTGAAAAATGCTCTTCCAGAAAGCCTTTGGGGATTAATTATAACCAGTGTCACCATATTGAACAATTTCAGCTTGCTATTTTTTTATTATTTGGAAATTAGGTTTTGGATTTTATTATTTTAAGTAATAATACTGATTTTTATATTGTATTTTTGAACTTAAGTTCTGTAAGGCGCCTGGAGTCCATTAAGTTTGGCTGTAGACATTACATTAATAAATCATAATAAACAGATAAATAGGTTACTAGGATTTGGTGGCAGAAGATGTCATCCCCAGCCAAATTACACTGTTGTATGAAGCAGGGAATAAGGGTGTTCTGTGAATCAATTTGTTTGATTTGTCATGATTTGAAGCATTTTTACCCCTGAGAATAATGCTGTTACTTTGTTCACAGTATTATTAATGAAACTCTGCTTTTCATCCCTTGCATAATTTTAGAGGCTTATTATTGAAGAACCCTCTATTAAAAGATCTGCTAGTAAAGGTAAAGGTTTCCCTTGACATTAAGTCCAGTCGTGTCTGACTCTTGGGGGCGGTGCTCATCTCCGTTTCAAAGCCGAAGAGCCAGCGTTTGTCCGTAGACACTTCCGTGGTCATGTGGCCGGCATGACTAAATGGACGCCGTTACCTGCCTGCCAAAGCAGTACCTATTAATCTTCTCACATTTGCATGTTTTCAAACTGCTAGGTTGACAGGAGCTGGGACTAGCAACGGGAGCTCACCCCGTCACGTGGATTCGAACCGCCAACCTTCCGATCGGCAACCTCAGCAGCTCAGCGTTTTAACCCGCAGTGCCACCACGGTTAAAAAAAAACCTAGAAATAGGCATTATCTACATTTTTTCTTCCATTCAGTGGTGTCCGATTCTCGGAGACTGCCTGGACAAGTCCCTGCAGTTTTCTTGGCAATTTTTTTTCAGAAATGGTTTGCCCTTGCCTGCTTCCTAGGGCTGAGAGAGAGTGACTGGCCCAAGGTCACCCAGCTGGCTTTGTGCCTAAGGCAGGGCTAGAAGTCATGGTCTCTTGGCTTCTAGCCTGGTACCTTCACCACCACACAAACTGGCTACATATTATCTAGATAATACACATTATCTACATATTCCAACTTAAATGGCAAGATAATATGAGTGGCCCTGAAAATGCAAATTACAAAATACAGTTTTCAGAATACTATCACTATTGTTTTACTGTTGATTCCTAATTTACAATGCTTGTTAATCTATTCTTGTTATCACTTCTCTGCCAGTCTTGTTTTATCCTCACTACAGAAACATCTTCCTTAAGCCTACAGAAAAAACTCTCAATTCAACATAGAACCAATGCAATTAGCCAGCCAGTTGTGGGCTCACCTTATTGGAATGCCATCAAATTACATTTTAATAGCTTTTCCATGAGAATGTCATATGGAACCTTGTTCAAAGCTATGCAGAAATCAAGATAGATTATACCCACAGCATTCCCCTTGTTCACTAAAGTAGTTACCTTGTCAAAGGAGATGGGATTTGTCTCACATGAGCTATTTTTGAAAAAACCATGCTAATTCCTAGCAATCTTGGTATTTGCCTTCAAGAGGGTTGCTTTCTGTGTAGAGGAAAGTAGTGATTCTTTAGGAGATGCATTAGCTGAATGTATACAGCATACTTAACTGTAGTTTACTGTATTAACCCAGTTATTTTGGTTTGCACAATACAGTTAGGATTAACCACATTGGCTGATTTGTATACACTAAGTCACCAAATTGCTACTCACATTTTAGCCTTGCTCTATAATGTTGTGTGAATGGATCTCTTGTTTCTGAGGTACAACACTGAGGAGCAGAAGAGTCCTTCATCTGGATTTGAGTAGGGGATATAAGAAAACCTCCCATTCTGAATTCAGTTTGTAAGTTGAAGGTTCACCAATAGTCCAGGGTGAGCATGACCGTGGATCATCTTCCCCAATTTTTTTCCTTTTTTTTTTTTTTTGAAGAATTCCAAACTCCCTAATAAGGGATCGCTAAGAGTCTAGCATGAGTAGCAGAAATTGTAATTCAACCTTTTGTAATTTTATAAGCAAGTAAATACAAGATCTCTGGGCCACTGTTGGACGCAGGACCTCTGAAGAGAGGATATATATTGGATCTTCTCTTGACATCCCTGGTGCTTTCTGAGGCTGGAAACCTGACCCTAGAAAGCTCCCAAAGGCAGAAGGGGTGGGGGGAGAGATGAGTGGTTAAAGATTGTAAACTTCCTAAGAATATTTGCACTTTTTAAAAAATTCCCTGAAAGAGGATGGAACAAATATTGCTCCCTTTTTTATTTCTGCTCTGCCAGCTTCCACAGGATGTTTGATTCTCAGAGATTAGATCACTCTGCCAATAAGTATTACTGCCTAAGAAGCATTTTTCACCAAGGCATGTGCATTTGCAAACTTAATTACGTGCACACACAGATCTATTATTCCATTGCCAGAACTGTCCCTAGGTGAAAATAAAAGGTTAATGAAACCAGTTGCCTCTTATCTGATTCAGCATCTTTCCCATTCTAATTCAGAGGCTCAGGAAATGTTATATATGTATGTGCCTACTAGCTTCAGAAACATTGGAGAGAGAGAATGCAGAGCATAAGGCCAAATGTCAGCTTCTTGAGTGAACAGGGCTTTAAATTCAACTTCCAAGTTAGAAATCCTGTTAAGAAAAATATGTACATACATGCACATTCTGTGTTCTTAACTGAATGCCTCTCTTCCCAGAAATCTCTTTACTGAAAGGCCAGAAAGAATAAGAATATAGTCTTTTTAAATAACCCCATTATATGTATAATAAGGAATAGGTCAATTACTTACTTTAAAAAAAAGCCTCTTCCCATTAATCATGTTTAATAAAGTGCATTTCTCCACTAGGAACTTACAGCATCTTCTAGAGTCATCCAATCATCGTTGTGCCAAAATCAGCAATAAGGACAGACTTCCTACCACTTTAGTAATGACTGTGAAGACTCTGTAGATCACTAGTGGGGAAATGGCCTCAGTTAACTTTAGCTATGAGTAACTGTTCTGCTCATGTAAAAAAAATATAAGTATTACTTCCCTTTCTTTGAATTGGTGTCAATAAACCATAAGTCAAAGGATAGGCCCTTCTTTGTTTAACTTTCTGTTTTGTCATTTGTTTGATTTTCCATCTATTTTTTTTCAGATGGTTTTATTTCTCTTCCCAATTTATCTGTCTTTTTCTTTTTTCCCCTTATCCTAATGAAGATCCAGCCTATTTTCTGGTGCCTATAACTTAAGAGAGTTGTCCTCATTGTAATTAAACAAAGAGGCTTCTTATACGTCCTATGGCTTTGACTCATATTTTCTCAGAACTAGAATATAGGTAGTCTTCGTTTAGCAACACAATTGGGATAAGCAACTTAATTGTAAAGCGAAACAGTTGCTAAGTGAAACCGCAGCTGTGCTTACGATCTTACTTCAGCTTCCCTTTGCTTTACAGACCTGTGAAAGTCATAAATGCGAGGATTGGTCGCTAAGTTCTTTTTCATCACTGTCGTAACTGTGGACTGTCACTAAACAAGACAGTCACTGAATGAGGACTACCTGTACTTCAGGATTCTTCCACCTTTGCTACAGAATGTTCATTCTGTACATAATGATAAATAAGAGATTATTGCAATACCAGAACAAATAGAAATAAGCAGAACTTCATTTGTTTGATTTAGCTGAAGTTTTGTTTGCCTTGTAGGGGCTATCATTTGCCTTGGCCTAACTTCATAACAAGAGCCAGTTTGGTGTGGTGATTAAGGCACCAGGGCTAGAAACTGGGAGACTCTGAATTCTAGTCCTGCCTTAAGCACAAAGCCAGCTGGTTGACCCTGGGCCAGTCAGTCTCTCTCAGCCCGAGGAAGAAAGCAATGCCAAACCACTTCCAAAAAACCTTGCCAAGAAAACTGCAGGGACTTATCCAGGCAGTCTCCAAGAATCAGACACAATTGAACAGATTAAAACTTCATAATAATCTCAAAATGACACAAGAACCTAGACTTGAAAAGGAGGGCAGAGGAATGCCAGGGGCACCACTTATTTCTGTGGAATAATGCCTCTATCAGGGAATTAATGCCTGTTCCTGCTTGATGCTGCAAATGCCCATGTAGAATTTTTCAGGGATCTTACCAAAAGGTACTCCATCCTCTGTGAGATTCACATAAATACTCACTTGAAACATAGTAAGTAGAAGAACAGAAAGGTGGTTTTTTTAATGCTTCTGATGTAAAACTATCTGTGTAAAGAAACCTCACAATGCTATAGTGACTCATTCATTCATTCATTTAATTTTATTGGCCGCTCAAATCCAATGAACATGCCACACTGAATGGATGGGCTTCCCAAATAAAACAGTACAAATCATATGTTTAGTCATACGCAGTTATACATTCGCTATTGCACTTTTTCAGACTATGTTAGAAATTCAGAAATTTCCCCCAGAGAAAGGCAGAGGAAGCCAGGTGAATTTTTTTTTATGGTTACAGATTTCTTTATCAGTTGTTTTCAGTGTTTATTAATAGCTAATTATCCTCCTCCTTGCTTTCAAGGCCTGTGGAGAAAAATTTTTTGCCCTGTCATTTCTGCTTTGAAAACAGAAATGCCTATATATTCTAATATGGGGATCAGATTGCCTGTTGGCCAGAACCAAACTGAACTCTGAAAAAGATGTGCAACATGGCATCCAGTAGATAGTAGCAACCAAACTCCTCCGAAGCTCTGTCAATGGATGGGCTACCATGAGGCAGTACTGCTATGGCCACCATTTGAGGGAAGTGCATAACATCCTGTGTACAGAACAGGTGATTTTGGGATGGCCTGCATCCAGGCAGAAATGTGTATTGTTGAAGTACAGACTGGAAATATGAATATTCCAGCAGAAGTGATTTGAGGTGGCAAAAGTGGAAAAAAGGCAAGGCCAGTAGGAAAGAAGGTGCTGGAAAGGTCGGGAGGAACAGAGGAACATGGAGAAGGAATGCAAGAACGGTTACATAAACATCCGATTAGAGCCAAGCCCTATTCACCTTGTAAGATGTCTCCATAATTCAAAACTGAAAACAACTAAGATGTTCCAGGCTTTGGTCTGGCCAACCCGTGGCCCACCTGGAATAGTCCGCCCAAAATTTCAACCCATCATGTGTGTTTGGGTTATGAAACAAAACACCTTTTCTGATTCACGCATACCCCTACACCATTTCCACAAATAGTATCAGTGGCTGCAAAGGCCATAAAATCAATTGGGGAGTGCTTCCAGCCCTGAAGCTCTGTCAAATTTGCCTGGAATCCTTCTGAAAGAGCCAGATGCACACACCTATTTTCCCTATTCATGTGTATCATCACCCTGTTACAATGAAGGCCATTTTACTCCTTATTGACAGAAATCTTTTTTCCCTGTAGAGCAGGCAACCAGCTTCACCATCCTGATTTATTATTCACTTTTTTGGGGGGGGGTCTCCTCAACTTCCTCTCCTCTCATCTCCATCTGGTTTTGCTCTTCCTTTTTTTTCCAGTGAAGTTGCCCCTTCCTCTTATCCCATTTCTGTAGTTCTATTATGTTTCTGCTAGAAGAAGCAAGGGGAACATGTGTGTGCATGGGCATGTACCTGCCTATAGCACATGCAGAGTGTTAACTTTGTGTAAGTGAAAATGGTTTCTATATGTACATGAGGGATCGAGTTTATAAATGAACACTTATATATTATACTATATATATTATATATTATATTATTCATAGAAAATGGTTTCTATATGTACATGAGGGATCGAGTTTATAAATGAACACTTTACTGTATTTTATGGTATCTAATTTCAGTCAGAAGGAGGAGGTGTTATCCAAGGTTGGTGTTATCCAGAGTTTCGATCTCTCTCTCTTTTCTTCCTTTTGTGGTGGTCAGGAATCAAGCTACATTCTTTTCTGGCAGTCACAGTCTTACAAAAAAAATCTATTTGCATCCTCATTTTATATGACCAACAATGAAATAGGCATTGTTAAAAGACACTCCCAAAGATATATAATTCAGTGCTTGCCCTTCAAAGAGAGAAGGGATTTTGCAAAACATTCCAGCAAGTCTTTATCATCCCAAACAGAAATACTGTATATAAAACTGCTTTCCTTGCAACCATAGGTCCTCCACCCTGTTCCTAGTCAGTGCCACACCCACCTAAGACAGTGATAAACCTGTTTACTGGTATGACTATATAAAGCTAAGGAAACTCCCTGCCGTGTCATCAAAATTGCAACTTGTACAGTTTCAAGAGTGTGCTTCAGTCACAAGAACGTTACACCAGCTTCGAAATATCCTCCATTATATAATAACCTTCCTCCATATCTTACTGAACACTGCTGGAAAGTTACAGCTAGGTCTGGACAGCAGACTATTAGACAACCCCAGAGAACTGTGTGCATGTCAGTGCAAAGCTTACCACACCTCATGTTGGCACTTTTAACATCCAAAGACTGTGAGGAGAAATGTGAATACTTGAGAGCAATTTCTGTGAAAGCCTCAGAATCCATAATTGCTCAATGGGAGTAACCCTAGAGGTTGACCCTGTTTTCTCTTCTGTTCAGTTCTAATGGAGTTGAATGATGATACCAGGCCTGAGGGGAAGATAATCCCCTTTCATCTTTAAGACATTTTCCCACTGCTATAGCTGTCTGTCTGTCTGTTTTTTTAGAAAGCTCAATCACGGTGGATAGGTCTAGTTGCCATTAATGAAATGGGACAATGCTGTTCTAAAGCAATTATATTAATATCAGGTACTGAGAAGACACAATTAGAATGTATTGTGTCACTCCCCCCACCCTTTCTTTTGGGGGGGTGCATCTGTTGACAAGAATATGTTGAATTCGGTCAGCTTTCCTTAGCTTAGTAGTGCCTTCCTAAGGTGTTGAATTATTATTTCTAGTCCAACACAACAGGGGGGCACCAGACTAGGAGACATTGGCCTTAAATGGCATTTTTCCTAAGGGTTCCCAGTAATTATGCACCTCTGTCTCATCATGCCCAGAATTATTTTTCTTCCTATGAAATTGAAAGCTTCTGTGTCTTCAGAAACCATCTTGCTTCTTCCCCCCATCCTTGTCGAAACAAGTCGTCTTACGATTTCATCTTTTGTAGGATAATTTGAGGCATTTCAAGAGAGATTTCACCATATTGGTAATGGCAGTCATGCCTCCTCAATTAGCTCAGTGATAAAAATGCAAAGAATGCAGATAGTTCTTCATATTAAACAAATGGTTGATAGACCTCAATGTTCCTTTGCTGACTCTCTGTCTACAGTAAAAAAGTAATTTACATCATCACAAAAATTTAAAATGCCAACATATAAACCTATTATTTGTCTATAATTTGAATAGATTATAAAGAAAAAAAAACATATTTTTTTCCATCTTATATTACTCTGAAACTTCCTTTAGTACCAGCATTTAGAATGTACTAAAATAAACTTTCCCATGCTGGTGCCTAGCAAATACATTGGATTTCAACTCCTGTAGTTCCCAACAACTGGCCATGCTGACTGATCATTATGGTTCCAATAGAAGAGAATATCAGGGTTGGACTGTGCGTTCCACAGGGTTGTGGGGTCAGGGTTGGACTGTGGGGTCCTTGGTGCTCTCTGAGCTTGGTTGTTTGCAGACATTGCATTACCCAACTGGATAACATCATCAGTGCCCATAATTATGGGAAAGGCTGCTTGCTTGCTTGCCTGCCTGATTGATTGAAGGATTGCATTTTTATACTGCCACAACTTCAAGTGACTCCCAGTGCTTTACATCATAAAATCAGACAGGTAGAACAGATTAAAAACAAAAATAAAAATTTGAATTGCAGGTGTTATGTGACTGTGATGACTCTAATTCACCAATATGTGTCATGCACTGCCTACCGCAGAGTAAAACACTGACGCTGATTCATGCGAGAGCAGGTTCAGGTTTATTTCTTTACGTAGTAACAGTTGCGGAAAAAAGCTGAGAGTGAGGAGCGCGCACCGGTGCGGGGTTTAAATACCCCGCGCTGGTCAGCACCCCCTCACCCTGGGTTACGTCATCCCCCCTTTGTCCTGCATGCTGTCTTGCCGGTAGGTGAAGGGTTGCGAGGCCCCAGCGGGTTCCCCGGGATCGCCCATCATCGGTTTCCTCATTCAGCCGGTGATTGCTGTCAGCTGGGCGATCTCCGTTGCGCTTGTGCTAACAGCTTGGGTGCGCCTCGCGATCTGCTTATCCTTTGTCCTTTCTTCTCTCTCTTTTGTGTTTTGATGGCTGCATGCTCCAGCTAGGGTCTGTGGTTTTTGTTGTGCGTGCTAAGCTTATCTTGAGCCCCTTCCTCTGTTTCCTCGTTATTGTCATTTGTGCCGTTGTGCTGATGTCTTCAGCTCAACGGCACTCATGACAATATGCAACTGTAGAGAACCACAGGGATTATCTTGGGGAAGGAATGCAGCAGTTAGCAAAATATTTAAACCCAGGGAGAGAAGAGAAGAGAACTTTAGAAATACTTTGCTGTCTTTGGTATAAGAGGGAGGAGGGTGAAATATTGTCAGCCTTTCAAGATTCTGCTACTGTATCCTATATAACTAAAACAAAGTTCTAGCACCACTACTGAGAATTGTTCTCTACATCACACTCTGGAAATTTTACTTGTTCTGCTGGACGTTGTTTTGCTGTAGTTTATTATTTTAAGCCTTTTTGAGAGGTGTGGCTGAAAATGGAGGCAACTCAACAGTCTAATCAATTTCTCTCAGATTGTTAATTAAAAAACAAATATCAGATGCTGAAAACCTTGCATCAGTGAAGAAGGAAGGGACACTTGCTCAGCCTCATTCTTCCTTCACCCTCGCCCTTCCTTCTTTGCATTAGGAAGAAGACAATCATAATTCTGACCTTCATTTAAAGCTGGCGATTTGACAAGAATTACTGAGATCATCTTCTATAACAGTTCAAGAAATACAATATAAAATTAAGTTGTTCTTTTTTAACCTTCGCAGACTTTTGGATGACTCCTTAGCTCTCATGGCTTTTCTTTAGTTCCCTTGAATTATTGTTCCCCTTGTTGGTCACACAGAATCCAAGAAAAGTTTTTTGCCTGTAAGAAAACAAAGAGTTTGTTCTCATGCCTCATACCGAGATTGGATGTGATCTTTGCCTTCTGAGTTTTGTCTGGCTTTCCTCTTCATTCTTTCCAGATATGCGATGTCTGATAACAGCTCAGTCACATGACTGCAGATTGCGTGGGCTATTTTATGGCCCCGACCAAGTAATGCATCTGTTTTGTGTCTGTCTATACACCCATCAACAGGTCATATAATCAGAACACATACTAATTATACTTCAATTATCTTTTTGATTGAGGCCTCAAGTCTGATGCAGAGAGCATTTTATTGGCCTTTTCAGTACCTGTTGTTTTTACAGGTGGTGATGTCGGGTATGGGGAAATATGTGGGAGATTGGGGGGGGGTCATTTTCAGGGAAAGCGACCTCGATGCCTCATACTGATCTTGCGTTCCACCCCCGTGAGCTCAACCCAATGGCCTAGTCAGCAGATCAACAATTGCCCAGGTTTTAGGCTGTTGCTCCTGAATGCTGGATCCATCTGCAATAAAGCTCCCCTTATTGCTGATCTTATCAACACAGAGAAGGCTGATCTGGCATGTGTCACGGAGACATGGCTGGAGCCAAAGGGGGGAAGTTCTTCTCTCTGAAATGTGCCCGGCCGGTTTTCAAGTGTGGCACAGCCTAGACTGCAGGGCAGGGATGAGGTGTTGCTGTTGTCATTGGAGAATCTCTGGTTACCAGGACATTGCTCCACAAGTGCCCAGTTGTGAGACCCCTTTTCTTAGGTTGGGCTCTAGGGATCGGTTGGGATTGCTGCTGCTGTACCAGTCTCCCTGCTGCGTAGCAGCCTCCCTTCCCAATCTACTTGACCTCACCAGAGGGTTGGCAGTGGAGTTTCCCATGCTTATGGTTCTGGGAGACTTCAACCTGCCTTCCCTGGGAGTGGGATCAGAGGTAGCCATCAGAGTTATGGAAATCATGACTTCCATGGGCCTGTCCCAAGTAATCCAGGGCCCAACTAGGAATAGTGGTCATACTCCTGATTTGGTGTTCCTGTCAGAGCGTTGCTTATGTGATCTGGAACTGGTGGACCTATCTTTGGTCCCCCTGTCATGGTCAGTTCATGCCCTGGTGGCTATGAGCTTCTCTAGGGCCACATCCCTCTGCAGGGAGGCAGGAGCTATTGAATTGGCCTGCCCCCAACGACTGATGGACCCAGTTGGGCTCCAGAAGGAGCTAGGGGTTATAACTGAGGATCTGCTGTGTAGTCCTGCTGAGGCCTTGGTCACCGCCTGCAATAGGAGGTGACTGAGGCTGTAGACAGGATTGTGCCCATATGACCTCTCCCAACCTGTGGACCTCATTGAGTCCTGTGGTATACGGAGGAACTGAGAGGAATGAAATGGATCAAGAGACGTCTAGAGCATCAATGGCGGAAGATGAAGGACAAATCTGACTAGACATAGGTAAAAGCTGCTATTAAAGCTGATCTCGTGGTGATTTGTGTGGTGAAGAGGTAATACTTCTCCACACAAATTGCATCTGCAGATAATCGCCCAGTGGCTCTTTTTAAGGTGACCTGTTTCCTTCTGGGTAAGGAGGATTCGGGGTTGTATCTGCAGGGGTGTGCTGAGGAATTTGTGGATTTTCTGACAGATAAAATCACTCAGATTCATTCCCAGTTGGATGCCAGCATGGATGATGGTCCGGTGGAGATGCGTGGGGTAGGTTCTTGCCCAGTTATCTGGGAACACTTTGACTCTGTTGCTCCTGAGGAAGTCGACAGGATCCTAGGGACTGTGAGCTCAGCCACCTGTCTGTTGGATCCATGTCCCTCCTGGCTAGTAAAAGCCTCCCAGGACGTGACATGTAGGTGGGTACTACATGTCACTAATGCATCTCTGGAGCAGGGGGTTGTGACCCAGCCTTTTAAAGAGGCTGTGGTTCACCCCCTCCTTAAGAAGCCATCACTGGATCCCACCCGATGGACAGTTTTTGTCCTGTCTCCAACCCCCATTTTTGGGGAAGGTTGTTGAGAGGGTGGTAGCACTGCAGCTCCAGAGGATCCTGGATGAAACAGATTATCTGGACCCCTTTCAGTCAGGATTCAGGCCTGGATATGGGATGGAAATGGCATTGGTCGCACTTTTCAATGATCTCTGGCAGGAGCAGGATGGAGGGTGTGCAACCATCCTGCTCTAATTGACCTCTCAGTGCCTTTTGATACCATTGGCCATGGTATCCTTCTGGAGCTGCTTCAGGGGTTGGGGATGGCGGGCACTGTCTTGTCCTGGCTTACCTCCTTCCTCCAGGGCTGTGTACAGTTGGTATTGATTGGGGGCGAGAGGTCCCACCCTCAGGCCCTGCTTTGTGGGGTGCTGCAGGGGTCGGTGCTCTCTCCGCTCCTGTTTAACATCTACATGAAGCCACTGGGTGAGTTGATCTGTCTCCACGAGATAAGGTATCATCAGTATGCTGATGATACCCAATTATACATCTCCATCCTGGGTGATGTAAGTGATGTGGTGACTTCCCTCTCCTGGTGCCTGGAGACTGTCGAGGTCTGGATGGGGAGCAACAGGTTGAAGTTGAACCCTGGCAAGATGGAATGGCTATGGGTTCGGGGCTCTTTGGTTTCCAGAGAATTACCATCTTTGGTCTTGGATGGAGTTGCACTGCTCCAGACAGACCCTGTGTGTAACCTGGGGGATTTCCTGGACTCATGACTCCTGCTTGAAGAGCAGATGGCAGTCACAGCCAGGAGAGCCTTTGCACAACTGCATGTGGTGCACCAGCTATGCCCATTCCTGGACCAACAGGCCCTTCTCACAGTCACTCACACCCTAGTCATCTCCCATTTGGACTATTGTAATGTACTCTACATGGGGCTGCCCTTGAAAAGTATCTGGAAGCTTCAGTTGGTTCAAAATGCAGTGGCCTGCATAGTTTTGCACAAGCCTAGACTTGTCCATGTGTCAACTCTTTTGTGGGAGCTGCATTGGTTGCCGATTTGCTTCCAGGTCCAATTCAAGATGCTGGTTATCACCTTTAAAGCCCTATATGGCTTGGGGCCAGGTTATTTGCAGGACCGCCTTTCCCCAGTTACATCCACCTGGCCCACCAGAGTGGGGAGGCAAGGCATGTTGTGGGTCCCTTCAGTTAGGGAGTACATCCAGTGGGACCAAGGAAAAGGGCCTTTTCTGTAGTGGCTCCCTCCCTTTGGAACATAATTCCCCCAGATACAAGATTGGCCCCCTCCTTGCTCCGTTTCCAGAAGGCCCTGAAGACGTGGTTCTATCATCGGGCCTGGGGACCCCAAGCTGCTTCAGAACCAATCAAGTGGCTGATACGAATGTGTTTGCTGCTGCCAGGGGGGTGTCTATTCTGTTTTCATGGTTTTTCATTCTGTAAGCCACCCGGAGTCACCGTGTGTGAGCTGGGTGGCCTTATAAATCTGTTCAATAAATAAATTAAATAAATATGTGCCAAGTTTTTAAAATGCAGCACCAAATTTCATGCTAGTGGCATGGCAGGATCGTTTATGAAGCATGGCACTGTGAGTTAATTACCCAGACAAAATTCACAACATAATTATTTCTCTTGTAGTCAAAACCTTTTGGGCTTTCTTTCTTGAATAAGGCTTGGGAACCATACCTGGAAACTTCAAGTAAAACAGCTCTTCCAACATAAATGATTTAATTAGTAGATTAATCAGTTAGAACTTTTAATTTTACGGTATTTTGTAATGTAGTGGTTTTATATTTTAATCCTGTTTTATTGTAAGCCGCCCAGAGTCCTCCTGTAGGGGTGAGATGGGCGGTGAATAAATTTGTAAAATAAATAAATAAATAAATAAATAAATAAATAAATAAATGATTGATTGATTGATTGATTGATTGATTGATTAATACCAGAAGACCATTTTATTCAATAAGGATACATTTGCATTTGCACTGAATTAAGGAGAAACCTGTTTAGCTGTTAGGCTGTTTTGATTCCACTTTTATACTACTACAATGGTCAAAAAAATATGTAAAATATTTTTTTTAACAATGTGAGTGGTAACATTTAATTACCAAAATGCAATAGATTTTGGACTGGTATGTAAGGAAAGACATACACTGAGGTTTTGATGCTGAAGCAGGCAGACAACTTGAGAGGTGGCTGGATCTGACCCTCACAGCACCTGCCTATACTTGACAAGTTCTACCCCGCCACATATTAAGGAGATCAACTAGTGCTTGCTTTTCCCATCAATCCATGCTGCTTGGTGGAAGGGGAATGCTCAGGGCTTACCTATTCCTGTTTGTTTTGAGACATCTCTCCAGAATTGCAAGACAGGACAACCTTGTATTAGGATGTTTACTCAGGGATTTAATTCAGGCACACACAGTGCTTCCCAGTGGTGGGATTTAATGCTTCTTCAGGGAATAGCTTTTATTATATGTTGCAGGATTGGCCTTGGTCAAGCAAGCAAGTATAGCTAAGAAAACTAGCTAGAGTATGTCCATATGTCTATCGGTGAGTCAATCTATAGTGCTAAAATGCAAGCTGCAAATATTTTGACATCTGTATTTCTTCCTTCTCTGAACAGAAATTGACCGAGTGGGCAGTCTTTGCCTTTGGTTTACAGATGTTCATCTGGACATTTTTGTAGGTTTGCTGCCTACATGACTTGTAGATAAAGAATGTCTGCAAAGTGTTAGTGTCTTAGAACACCACAAGACCTGATACAGGAAATCCATGACAGAGTGAAGGGTATCTCTACAAGGCAGTGCTGGGCTGTGCTGGTTTTTGTTCAAGCAACAGTCATTGCTCATTGGGCACATGGGAAGGAATGCAGAGGAATTTCTCTTGTACATTCAGCAAAGGATGGGTTATGCTGGGTGTTTCCACTACATTCCTTTGAATTTCTTCAGTATTTCCTCACAAATGTATAGGGATCAGTGAGATACTGAGAGCAGGCCTGATAAGCCCGAGGCACCACTGCATATTTGCAAGAAAAGTGTGTGACAATGACAATTTCCCTTCGTCAGAAGGACAACACTGAGGATTCCACAAACTTTAATATTTCCTTTTAGTTCTGCCTTCTACTAAGTTCCCTCTGTTTTCTTCAACCAAGTTTCTGCTCAAGGTGCCTGCTTCCTTCTCCTTCTTCCACCTGCCCCAAAATCTTTAAAAGAGTAAGCTTCCCAAAGTCATGTGAAGTTGACAGCCTCTAAATTGTATGAAATAAATCATAGGTAGGTAAGACAATAATCCTACTTCTGTTACACTCAAAAGTTTGTATTACAGTTATAATGGCTATACCTCCAAAATGTTACAGACCAGGAACTGAAGGAAAAAATAAGGATATGATTTCCTGGCAATGAATATCTTCAGAATGTTCAAGATCCTGCTAAAGTCAAACAGCATCAAAGCCAGAAGAAAAGTCAGTGGAAGCACTCTGATTATAAAAATGGACATTTTCCTTAGGAAAAAAACATCATTTGAACACCACTAAGTACAATGTTGGAGAAATGAGTCAGGGAGAGGCTGTTAAATGCAACCTTGCTAATGTATTTTGTTCATGAAAGTGAAATTCGAATCTGGGCTGATGTAAACATGTGAATAATATAAATGCTAATGACTGATCAATTTAATGAATTTGTTTTAGAGTATAGTGTAGAACATATGGAATTTCCAAGAAAAACTATTTTAAAATGTTCCACATTTAAAAACAAAACAAACAAAAAACTAGCTGACTAGAACATGATAATATGGCAGGTGATGTATATATATCTAAGAACTTTAGAGCAAAAAAGTTTTTCACAGAAATGATTGCCAGCCACAGCACCAGATACAACCAAAGTTAAACAGAAAGTACATATCTGGTATGGTTGGTGGTATGGATTATGTATGGGGAACAGGAAATCAATTAGAGCATAATCTTAGTCCAATATTTTGTTGCTCACAGTGGCTAGTTAGATGCCTCTGAGTGTTCCCAAGCAGAAGACGGAGACATTCTCCTTTCCTGCCATTGTTCCTCTAGTAAATGTGCTGTCCCTCACCTGGCAGTTACATCACGCCTTCAAGACTAGTAGCCCTCAATAGTCCTTTCATCTGTCTGTCTATCTGTTTGTCTTCTATCAATCATCTATCATCTCTCTTTTCCCTGGCCACCTTCTCCATTCCTTGGATGATGTTATACACCTTGATCATATTCCCTCTCACTTGCCTTTTTCCTAAGACAGAGTCCCAAAGGTTTTAGCCTTTACTTATACAGAAAGTGTCCAAGCCCACTGATCATTTTGGCTGCTTTCTTCCCTCCTTTATAAGCTCTCTTCTATCCTTTTCCAGAAACTTTTGCAGAATCCATGCCGATTTTTCTCAAAAAGGTCTGTTCCTCTAACGTGCTTATTTTTCTTTGATCTTTTCCACCAATTTCCCTGGAAAGATGTAAAGCTGACTGGCATATAATTTCCTGGAATTCCCCTGAATCTCTTTTGAAAAAGAAGCGATCGTGCATTTTAGAATACTGGTAGCAAGGACAGGTTAGCATTGTGATTTGTCACCATCTGCTTAGTGAGTCTCTGCAGTTTCCAGTTGTGTTTGCATTGTTCAAGCATTGGCAGTGAAAGGAAAATGGAACAAGCTGATACTCTGGATTAGATTTTTTTAAAAAACTTTCCAAAATGACTTGAGGAAAGTTTGCAGATTTGGGGCAATAGATTAATCATTTCTCAAGCCAGCAATAGCCCTTTGATGATTATTTGTTTTCTCTTCCATTCCAAAGCATGATAACTGCTTTGCTAAAAAAAGCTCTAACGTAAAGAGGGGCAATTTTCTCTGCTTATTAGATGGATTGAAAAGTATCAGGGAATCTTAAATAAATGATTAGTATTTTATATGATTATGACATCTCTATTCCTCATAAGTAGGTATTTTATATGATGAACTTTTTCTGAAAGATTTGGGGCAGTGTTGTATGAATAAATTAAGCAATATAAAACAAAGCAAAGGTTTTAGATCCCAAACAGTAATTGTTGGACTTCCGGGGAAGAAATGACAAACTGAAAATGGCTCCACTAAAAGCAGAGCTGACAACTGCAGGGGAATGAAGAGCTGGTGAGTTGCCTGGCTCTTTGTAACACCTCTCTGGACAAGGAGTGGACTAGAGATTGCCCACAAGTGCTCCAGACAGCTGCTGCTCATGAGACTGCAAGACAGTGGTCTCCTGTGGGTTTAGAGCTCTGGGAGATGATGGAATAGCCATCTTGCTGAAACCACCTTCAGAAAGGACACTGGCTTTGCATACTTCTTTTTCTAATCACTTTTGGATATTGCTTGTTAACTGCTTTTCAGCTATTAGGAAACTTTGGATCAGCAAGTTTTACAGCACTGGGTGAATTTCCTTCAATCCTTAGCGAAATAAGTTTTGAATACAAGTTTAAGGACTTGATTTTTTTTTCTTTTGGAATAAACAGCAAAAGAGTGATTAGAATGTTCATTCTAGAAAGTTACAAACAGTCTAAGGGTCCAGATGGATTTGAAATAAGATTTTGGAATTAATCATAAGAAGCCTTCTCGTGGGAAAATTGTTTTGGTTTGAATTCTCTTTAAAAAAACATAAAAGGATGAGAGTTTGAAAGTTGGTTGCTAGAGGGAACCAGAAGGAACTAAATATTACAATTAAAGGAGAAGAACACTTAAATTTGACTTACTAATACAGAACGAAGCAAAATATTTTAACATTGGACATATTGAAGGATATTTTTGAACAATGGACTCAGAAGTTAATTTTAAGAATGTCTGCCTCTATAAACTGTGTTTAAAAGATGTTATGAAAGAGGAAGAAGTTATATATGACAAGACTGAGACTGATCTGAAAGTGGATTTAAAAATGACAGACTACAAGAATGATATGGAAAAAGATGCCACACTGCACATATGAAAGAAGCTGGCTGATGTCTTAATAATTAAAAGGGATAAACAAATAACAAACTAAGGGCGTTACCTGGATAATTTTCCTATATTGGATTTACAAAAAAGTCTTGTTAAAGTTTTGAAGAATTGTGTGAGAAGGGACAAAGAAGAAATGAAAAGAAATCAAGTTCTAGGACATTATTTGAAGGGACTAAAGAGCAAGATTTTTAGAAGTAAAAGGAAGGAATATAAAGTTGGTTTATTTGATCAAGGTTAAAATAGATATGTTGTTATCTCTGGTAACCCTTAATTGACTTTTGCTGATCACAGCTGAAATGCTGAGGCTTTAAGGATTTGTTTATAGATAAGAGATGGCATATGGGAAGAAGAGATGATTTGCTATATTTTAAGAGAAGGTGATGAGTTACTAAAATTGTTTATACTTGTGATGAAGGGGGAAGCCATTTCTTTATATATTTCTTTTTCTTTGCTATATTCTTTTTTTTTCTTCCTTTTCTATTTTTTTTTCTATTTTTTCTTTTCTGCACCTTCTATTTCTCTCTTTTTAATTTGTATTAGTTTGTATTTCTTAATTGTAATTTCTAATAAAATTACTGTAAAAAACATGAAGCAGGCCTTTCCTATCATAAATCAGGGGCAGGTCTTGGGAACAAAGGTCATTATGGCCATACTGTCCATAGAGCCACACTTTCTGCAAATCATTAGAATCCGCTTGGGACATAAAGGATGGGGAGTCCTGGAAACAAAAGATCTGATTAGGAAAAGACAGTCAATAGCAAGCTTGAGGAGACAGAAGATTTGCCAGCATGTAATGTTGCTCCAGAGAACCAGGTAAGAAACACAAGAGTTTTACATTACAAGTTTTAATACATTGGGATTATTGATCTGTTCCATGTCATATTAGCCCATTTAATCCTGACTGAGAACATTGTATTCTTTCTGGAATGGGAATTGTAATGAAGACATCTGTGTACTTCCTTCATAAGACTGTAGCAGGAGAAACATATCATGATTTCTGCTTATACTCAACCAAAGGTAACTTACAAAAACAAAGTCCTGAATTGTAAGTGTATTATTGACTTGGCATTCTCAAATGTAATCAGAGCCCCTAAGAGCTATTAACACACAACATTTAGTTGTACTGTATTATCAGAAGCTGTTAAAAGTTATAGTCGCAGAACATATTCTATCTATCTATCTATCTATCTATCTATCTATCTATCTATCTATCAGATGTTGTCACTGCCCATCTCCCCCAAAAGAGGGACTCTGAGCAGTTTACAATAAAGCTAAAAGATTAAAATACAATAAAAACAAAAGATAGTCCAGTACATACAATATAAATATAAAATAAAATATATAAAATGGCACCAAGATGGCAGTTAAAAGTTCTGATTTGGATTCATAAATCATGGGCACCACTTTAAAGCGCTAGCCACCCCCAGGATTGACTGCCCCCCTTCCCACCTTACACAAGATGGCAGAGCCAGGTCTTTAACTTTTTCCGGAAGGCCAGGAGAGAGGGGGCCTGCCTCACCTCTGGGGGAAGAGTGTTCCAGAGGGCGGGGCCACAGCAGAGAAGGCCCGCCTCCTGGACCCCGTCAGTCGACATTCTCTCATGGACGGGGTCCATCACATGCCCTCTCTGCATGACCAGGTGGGATGGGTCGATGTCATGGGGATGAGACAGTCCCTCGGGTAATTTTAAATTGTGTTTTGGGTCCATACATCAAGCTAAGCCATAAGGTGGTTTATCTATTTTTGGTTTAGAGTGCTGTGACAACCCAGCCAATTGTGGTTTATTCAATGAACCATAGTTTAAAATCATAATTTAATGCATAGGTAAACCAGAGTGAAAGGCATATGCTTTACAATGAAATGAGCCTGTCATTTGGATAAAGAACTATTGTTTCTTTTAAAAATCTAGAAATGAGTTTTTGTACTTGTCTAAATATAGCAATATAATGTTTGCGATAAATCACATTCAGTCTGAAAGACAGAACAGGAAAAGAGCTCATAACTTTCTATAAAACCCATTCTCTAAATTCAAAACCAGCCATTTAGCAATGTGAGTGTTCACAAAAGGACGGATTTCAGCCCAGATCTGCACAACCCACCCACAAAGGAACTACTGAAGTAGAATTATATTGTACAATTTCAACATCTCAGTAAGTTGCTCGCAGTGTATTCTCTGTATTTTACATACAGTACGCAAAGCTGAGAGTTGCGCTGCAGGAAATTAAAATATCTTGGCTTGAATATTCTCATACAGCAACAACTATTCAAGTCCCTCCGGTCGGAGGAGATGGGCAGTGACAAATTTGATAGATAAATAAATAAATAAATAAATTCTTAAATCAGACGGAGCCTGGTACACCTTTTCTGACGAATGACTTTTATTTAAAAACATCAAAGATTTTTTTAAAAATCTGCTAGAAACCAGGAGACTGAGAGTTCTAGTCCCGCCTGAGGCATGAAAGGCAGCTGGGTGACCTTGGGCCAGTCCCTCTCTCTCAGCCCAACTCACCTCACAGGGTTGTTGTTGTGGGGAAAACAGGAGGAGGAAGGAGTATTAGGTATGACCTGTCCCACCCAGTCATGCAGAGAGGGCATGCTATGGACCCCGTCTGCAAGAGAATTCCATCTGGTGGGGTCCAGGAGGCGGGCCTTCTCTGCAGCAGCTCCCGCCCTTTGGAACATCCGCCCCTCGGAAGTGAGGTTAGCCTCCTTCCTCCTGGACTTCAGAAAACAGTTGAAGACCTGGTTTTGTCACCGTGCTTGGAATGGGGAGAGGAAGAGCCTTTCTTGGGGCTGGTTGGTTCCCTAGTCCTTCTGGGCCCGGTCTTATCCCCTTATGGGTTGAATTAGATCTGCTGTTACTTGGATTTCAATGTATTTCATATTTATTGATCATTGTTATTGTTTATGATTTTATTGAATTTTAAATTGTTTTTATTGTGATCCACCCAGGGTCCCCCAATGGGGGGGGGGAGATGGGCGGTGATAAAAATATAATAAATAAATAAATGTTCACCGCCTTGAGTTATTTATAAAAATAGTAAAGGTGGGATAGAAAATAAATAATAAAAATAAATAATAAAAATAAAAGTCATAAACTCACTTCAGATACATGGAGTAGCTGCTAAACTGATATAGGATTTAAATTGGGATGAGGCAGGGTGGAAAGAGAAGAGAAGACAGGTCAGTTATACAGATACAGGTTACATATAAGACAGATTTCAGTTAGGCTCCTGATTTTGGGCTTCCATAGATGAACACAATTTTCCTCCTACAACACCTTCTGGAAGGAAGGAAGGAAGGAAGGAAGGAAGGAAGGAAGGAAGGAAGGAAGGAAGGAAGGAAGGAAGGAAGGAGCATGATAATAGTTAACACATTTGCCACGTCTGAGTTGCTTTGTATACCTGCTTATACGCTATCCTCTAATGCAGTTGTCTCTTTGTATGTGCAAAACTATGCACCTTATTGAAGAAGGTTGGTCACCTTGCTTTGAATAGTGTGATGGGTGCCAGAATGCAGTTATTCTTTTTATGGTCAGTGAATTTGATTATAACATTAGTGATCTCTTGTGCCCATACAGAGAGGTTATGTAATGGTTGCCTATTCTAAAACACGATCAGACTCTTGAGCAGGAATTCAAAGATATCTGATTTATTAAAGAATAGTATGCAGGATCACAGAGAAAGCTGAGAATGATAAAAGTGCACCAAATGCAAACTAAAAACCCTCGGTGCAAATGAAATCCCTCCCCCCGTAGAATCTTCCCAAGTTCACAATCCCAGGTGCTCCTAACGGTTTCTGATGGTCTGCGGGAAAAGGCCTTGAACAGATAACATAACCCAAACACATTCCATTGTAATGAATTCAGATACAGAGCTTGGTACAAGGTTTCACAGCAGCTCCCTCCCAAACAGAAACGCGCGTCAGCACCATGGCATGTGAAACGTTATGATGTATAAACTACATTGAAACAGTGAACATGACATACTGCCCCCCCCAAAATAAATACATTAAGCAGCAGGCTTCAAAGGGTAAGCAAGGTGGAAACAGTGAACTAAATCAGGAGTGTTAACATGGTGGGCAGACACCCATTCAGGATGAGGAAAGTGTTTCCATCAGACCAGATACTGAAGGGTGCCTCGAAGCTTGGGAGAATCAATGATGTCCTTGACTTCAAAGTGTTGTTGGCCGTCAATCATAATTGGAGCAGGAGGAGGAGGTTGAGGGCACCAACATGGTGAGTGGTGCACAGGCTTAAGCAAGCTGCAATGGAAAACAGGGTGCAAGCATTTCAAATTGTGAGGCAGTTCCAATTTAACAGTAACTGGATTGATAAGACCAACAATAGGAAAGGGACCAATGAATTTGGGAGGAAGTTTTTTAGAGGGTTGAGGTGATTTGATAAATTTAGTAGATAGATAGACCTCATCCCCAACTTTGAAGTCATGTTGTAAAGAGCGATGCTTATCAGCTTGAGACTTGTAAGCAGCTTAGGCATCAGCCAAAGCTTGCTGAATGACTGGCCAGGAATTAGACAGCTTAACAGCCCAGTCAGATGTAGAACATGTTTGGGAAGGGGGCTGTGGCAGTTCAGGGATGGGAACGAAGTCGTGGCCAGAAACCACGCGAAAAGGGGTTTGTCCGGTACTTTGATGCACAGCATTGTTATAAGCAACTTCAGCAAAAGGCAATAAGTCCACCCAATCGTCCTGATAGTAGTTAATGTATGCTCTAAGAAACTGTTCAAGAGTAGAGTTCAAAATCTCAGTAGAACCGTCAGTCTGAGGATTGAAAGATGTGGATAGTGCTTGTTTGGTGCCAATTTTAAAAATGATTTCCAAAACTGGGAAGTAAACTGTGTCCTGCAGTCACTGACCAAACAGGAGGGGTTACCATGGAGGCGGTAGATGTGGTGGAGAAATAGGCATGCCAATTGTGGGGCTGATGGGATGGATGCACATGGAATGAAATGCGCTTGCTTGGAGAAAAAATCTTTTACAGTTTTCTTCTGACTGGGAGGAAGATCCACAATAAAATCCATAGAAATCTCATCCCAGGGATGGGACGGGCTGGCCACTGGCTGTAGAAGCCTCTGTGGTTTCCCCCCCTTTCGTTTTGACATGGCACAAACAGGACAGGAAGCAACATAGTCTTGTACATCACGTCTCAAGGTTGGCCACCAAAATTGATGACGAACCAAATGCAATGTTTTGACAAAACCAAAGTGTCCAGCAAGTTTATCATCATGGGAACGCTGCAAAACATCAGCTCTTAAAGTTTCAGGCACATAAAGATGGCGTTCCACCCACGCCAGACTGTTTTCAAAAGAAACATTGTCTCTATGAGCTAGCAACCAAGTGTCAGTTTTCAGTGCCTGGAGAAAGTCCTTCTGTAACTGACAAGGAACTTGCACTTTCCGCTTCCCAGACTGGGCTGGGGGCGGGGTTGCCTGTGCATGGGTCTGGCTCTGAGTGACAGCAACCAAGCCCAGTTGTGGTTCAGTGAGAACAGCCCCAACCACATCTGCCCCCTGGTCAAAGTCCTGAGGTAGACACAACAAAGCGTCGGCCAGAAAGTTTTTCTTTCCCGGGATAAATTTTAACTGGAAGTTAAAGCGACTGAAAAACTGAGCCCAGCAAATTTGTTTAGGACTGAGACACCGGGGGTGCGGAGGGCTTCCGAATTCCTGTGACCAGTCCAAACCTCGAAAGGGCATTTAGCACCTTCAAGGAGGTGACGCCAGGTTTCTAAAGTGGCTTTTACAGCAAACATCTCCTTTTCCCAAACATGCCAATGGCGTTCGGTTTCAGAAAATTTCCTGGACAGATAAGCGCAGGGTTTTAAGTGATTTTCAGAATCTCTCTGTAACAAAATAGCCCCAACTGAGGAGTCAGAAGCATCAACTTGGACCACAAAGGGGTGTTCAGGATCGGGGTGGTGTAGAATAGGCTCAGCAGTGAAAAGGAATTTCAACTTTTCAAATGTTGCCTGGCATTCAGGCGTCCAATTCAGCACGGCTCCAGGGTGTTTTACTTTGCATGACTCCCCCAAGCCCTTGGTACAGAGTAAATCAGTGAGGGGCAAGGCAATCTCAGCAAACCCCTGGATAAATTGGCGATCATAATTACTGAACCGAATAAAACTTTGCAATTGCCTCCGTGTGCGGGGACGTTCCCAACTTAGAATCGCCTGAATTTTTGCAGGGTCCATCTCAATGCCCTTGTCAGACACCCAATAGCCCAGATAGTCAAGTCGGGTCTTGTGAAATTCACATTTGGAAAGTTTGGCATAGAGTTTGGCATCTCTAAGCTTGCGTAACACCTGTTTGAGGAGGCGTTCGTGTTCCTCCTCGGTTTCAGTGTAAATGAGAACATCATCTAAGTAAACCAGGACCCCTTTAAACAAATGAGCATGTAATACTTCATTAATCAACTGCATGAAAACTCTGGGTGCCCCTGCTAACCCAAAAGGAAGGACTTTGTACTGAAATGATCCTAGTGGGCAATTAAAAGCAGTTTTCCACTCATCCCCAGCTCTTATGCAAATGCGGAAATAGGCTTCGCAAAGATCGAGCTTGGAGAAAATCTTGCCCTTAGACAAATGAGCTAACATGTCTTCATGAGTGGGAGAGGGTACTTGTTGACAATAGAGATGGAATTTAACCCTCAAAAGTCCGTACAGAGTCGAAGCGTGCCATCTTTCTTTTCCCGGAATAACACAGGGGCCCCAACTGGGGAATTAGCAGGGTCAATAAATCCCCTTGACAGATTTTTGTCAATGAAGTCCCATAATGCCTCAAGCTCCTTCTGAGTCATCAGATAAATTTTTGGCTTGGGCAATTGAGCATTGGGAACCAACTCTATTGCACAGTCAGTTTTCCACTGGGGGGGTAGCTGATCTGCTTCCATCTCCCCAAATACGTCTGTAAAGTCTTGGTATTGATCGGGCAAGCCTTCTAAATGTGCCAAGTTAGGGTGTGGCGTGGCGATCGCAGCCCTTCCAACCCCCACACGTGCAACTATCTCCGCTGTAGGAGCTTGGTAAAATCCATCTTTAAAAGTCACAGTTCTGTGTTCCCAGTTTACATAGGGGCTTCGATAGGTCAACCAGGGGATCCCCAGGATTACCAAGGGGTTGCCAACAGATGCCACTACGGATTTCAAAGTCTCACGGTGGCTGCCCATTTGCATTGCAACAGTTCCAGTGAAATGGGTTACCAGCCCCCCCCCCCCCCCGCCGTTGAACCATCCAACTGTGTGAAGATCAAAGGCTGCTGGAGGGGGAAGCTAGCCAGGTCCAAAGCAGCAACCAGATCAGGGTGAATTAAACACCTGGAACACCCAGAGTCAACTAAAGCCCAGACCTCAGTAGTTTTTGTGTGGGAACCCAATTTCACTTTTACTGCTAGAGTGGGACAGTCAGCACTCACCATAGCATCTTTGCGCCCATCCTCCTCCACCTGCCCACAGGCGCTCTTCATGGCAGGTGGCTGGCATTTCCCGCTGGCTCCTTAGTCTTCAGCCTCTCCTGAGAAGTAGATTACTTCCTCAGCGTCGGCTGTCCCCTTGGCTGCTGTCATTCGCCACGAGGGGGGAGGGTGATTTGGCCAGTGGCTTCCCCGCTCAATCTCCAGCCTTGGCTTTTGGGCAATCAGCTGCTCGATGGTCTTCCTTTCCACATCGGAGACACTGACCCCTCGCGTAGCGCCAATCTCTCTCCTCATCCCAGGCTCTATAGCCTGGCCGGGCAGCAGTCGCAGCACTTCGGGGTCCCCTCATGGTGGCGGGTGGTCTTTCAGATTTTCTAGTTTGCATGAAGGTATGCTGAGCATGCTCAGCCTTGCCTGCCAGACAGATCCAGTCATACAATGACTCTGGGTCGTCTCTACACAATGCCCACCGTAGGATGTCCCGGTTGAGTCCCTCTTTAAACCATCCTATTAGGGTTGACTGAGACCAGTTGGGGATTTTCCCAGCTAGAGCCTTAAACTCTAGGGTGTAATCAGCTACAGACATTTGGCCCTGGGTAAGATCCTTCAGCGCCTTCTTAGCTCTTGCCTTGGCCAGAGGATCCTCAAAATGCAGCTAACGCCCACATGAAATCATCGAAATAATCAAGTGCAGGGGAGTCAGCCTCACTTAATAGAACATACCAGTCAGCCGCTCAACCCTTCAACTTGATGGCAATGGCAGTTATCTTAGCCTCTTCGGAAGGGAAGTATGCTCCAAACTACCTCATGTAACTTTTAGCATTAGTTAAAAAGAAAGATAACTTTGTTGGATCCCCATCAAACTTGACAGAAAAGTCTCTCATCCCCACTCCAGTTGGAGCGGAATCAGCAGCTACTTGAGTGGTTGGGCCCCAGGTCACAGTAGCTTTCCCTCTTCGGGTTGGGGACATTGGTGATCGAGCCCTGAGGGGTGGAGATTCATCCTGGAGCTGT
Source organism: Candoia aspera (assembly GCF_035149785.1). NCBI lineage: Eukaryota > Metazoa > Chordata > Lepidosauria > Squamata > Candoiidae > Candoia > Candoia aspera. Next base: position 129,372,868 of record NC_086153.1, on the reverse strand, counting down.
CTCCAGCCTCACTCCACCGGCGATCCAGATGGGAGGATGGGGGATGGTTGCGGGAAGCTGGGATCTCCTCCGCGCCTCCCCTGTGCCCCCAATGACAGAGACAGGTTTCTTAGCATGTACTCCATTGATTCTATTTTGGCCTCCATCACTCTTAGCCTTTCAGGGGTTTGAGATTCCTCCACATCAGAACTGGAACTTGAACCATCCCGGGAGTCTGAAGGTTCTGGGGTGAGGTTCAGTTCTCCGCTCTTGACCGTCAACTCAGGCATCAAGCTAGCCATCTCCTCAAATCCCCCGGTCATGAGCTTGGACTCAGCCATCATCAACTATTTTCCTTCACAAGAAACTGATCTTGGTAGGAGATAATGGTACAACTTTGGAGATTCTCAGCTTTATGTAATGGTTGCCTATTCTAAACCACGATCAGACTCTGAACAGGAATTCAAAGATATATCTGATTTATTAAAGAATAGTATGCAGGATCACAGAGAAAGCTGAGAATGATGAAAGCGCACCAAATTCAAACTAAAAACCCTCAGTGCAAATGAAATCCCTCTCCCCGTAGAATCTTCTCAAGTCCACAATCCCAGGTGCTCCTAATGGTTTCTGATGGTCTGCGGGAAAAGTCCTTGAACAGAGAACATAACCCAAACACATTCCATTGTAATGAACACAGATACAGAGCTTTGTACAAGGTTTCACAGCAGCTCCCTCCCAAACAGAAACGCGTGTCAGCGCCATGGCATGTGAAACGTTATGATGTATAAACTACATTGAAACAGTGAACATGACAGGTTATAAATTTGATGTTTCCAGGCAGTTTCCATTCCTTAGTCCAGCTCATCCCCGCTGATAATTTCTTCCCCCGAAACAAATAGCTGCTGATAATGGTTTATTGCAGACTCTCAATTTACGTCTTACTTATGCTTTTTGTTGTTGTTTATTCGTTTAGTCGCTTCCGACTCTTCGTGACTTCATGGACCAGCCCACGCCAGAGCCTCCTGTCGGTCGTCAACACCCCCAGCTCCCCCAGGGACGAGTCCGTCACCTCTAGAATATCATCCATCCATCTTGCCCTTGGTCGGCCCCTCTTCCTTTTGCCTTCCACTCTCCCTAGCATCAGCATCTTCTCCAGGGTGTCCTGTCTTCTCATTATGTGGCCAAAGTATTTCAGTTTTGCCTTTAATATCATTCCCTCAAGTGAGCAGTCTGGCTTTATTTCCTGGAGGATGGACTGGTTGGATCTTCTTGCAGTCCAAGGCACTCTCAGAATTTTCCTCCAACACCACAGTTCAAAAGCATCGATCTTCCTTCGCTCAGCCTTCCTTATGGTCCAGCTCTCGCAGCCATATGTTACTACAGGGAACACCATTGCTTTAACTATGCGGGCCTTTGTTGTCAGTGTGATGTCTCTGCTCTTAACTATTTTATCGAGATTTGTCATTGCTCTTCTTCCAAGGATTAAGCGTCTTCTGATTTCCTGACTGCAGTCAGCATCTGCACTAATCTTTGCACCTAGGAATACAAAGTTTTTCACTGCTTCTACATTTTCTCCCTCTATTTGCCAGTTATCAATCAAGCTGGTTGCCATAATCTTGGTTTTTTTGAGGTTTAGCTGCAAACCAGCTTTTGCACTTTCTTCTTTCACCTTCATCATAAGGCTCCTCAGTTCCTCTTCGCTTTCAGCCATCAAAGTGGTATCATCTGCATATCTGAGATTGTTAATGTTTCTTCCAGAGATTTTAACTCCAGCCTTGGATTCCTCAAGGCCAGCTTGTCGCATGATGTGTTCTGCATACAAGTTGAATAGGTAGGGTGAGAGTATACAGCCCTGCCGTACTCCTTTCCCAATCTTAAACCAGTCTGTTGTTCCGTGGTCTGTTCTTACTGTTGCTACTTGGTCGTTATACAGATTCTCCAGGAGGCATACAAGATGACTTGGTATCCCCATACCACGAAGAACTTGCCACAATTTGTTATGGTCCACACAGTCAAAGGCTTTAGAATAGTCAATAAAACAGAAATAGATGTTTTTCTGAAACTCCCTGGCTTTTTCCATTATCCAGCGGATATTGGCAATTTGGTCTCTAGTTCCTCTGCCTTTTCTAAACCCAGCTTGTACGTCTGGCAATTCTCGCTCCATGAACTGCTGAAGTCTACCTTGCAGGATCTTGAGCATTACCTTACTGGCATGTGAAATGAGTGCCACTGTTCGATAGTTTGAACATTCTTTAGTGTTTCCCTTTTTTGGTATGGGGATATAAGTTGATTTTTTCCAGTCTGATGGCCATTGTGTTTTCCAAATTTGCTGGCATATAGCATGCATTACCTTGACAGCATCATCTTGCAAGATTTTGAACAGTTCAGCTGGGATGCCGTCGTCTCCTGTTGCCTTGTTATTAGCAATGCTTCTTAAGGCCCACTCAACCTCACTCTTCAGGATGTCTGGCTCTAGCTCACCGACCACACTGTCAAAGCTATCCCCGATATTGTTATCCTTCCTATACAGGTTTTCTGTATATTCTTGCCACCTTTTCTTGATCTCTTCTTCTTCTGTTAGGTCCTTGCCATCTTTGTTTTTGATCATACCCATTTTTGCCTGGAATTTACCTCCAATGTTTCTAATTTTCTGGAAGAGGTCTCTTGTCCTTCCTATTCTATTGTCTTCTTCCACTTCCGCGCATTGCTTGTTTAAAAATAATTCCTTATCTCTTCTGGCTAACCTCTGGAATTTTGCATTTAATTGGGCATATCTCCCCCTATCACTGTTGCCTTTTGCTTTCCTTCTTTCTTGGGCTACTTCTAGTGTCTCAGCAGACAGCCATTTTGCCTTCTTGGTTTTCTCTTTCTTTGGGATGTATTTTGTTGCCGCCTCCTGAACAATGCTGCCAACTTCTGTCCAGAGTTCTTCCGGGACCCTATCTACTAAGTCCAGTCCCTTAAATCTATTCTTCACCTCCACTGCATATTCCTTAGGAATATTAGTGAGCTCATATCTAGCTGATCTGTGGGTCTTCCCTAATCTCTTTAGTCTGATCCTAAATTGTGCAAGAAGAAGTTCGTGATCTGAACTACAGTCAGCTCCAGGCCTTGTTTTTACCGACTGTACAGATGTCCGCCACCTTTGGCTGCAAAGGATGTAATCAATCTGATTTCGGTGTTGTCCATCTGGTGAAGTCCATGTATAAAGCCGTCTCTTAGGTTGTTGGAAGAGAGTGTTTGTTATGCAGAGTGAATTGTCTTGGCAAAATTCTATCAGCCTGTGTCCTGCTTCGTTTTGTTCTCCCAGGCCATACTTACCTGTAATTCGAGGTGTCATTTGACTGCCCACCTTAGCATTCCAGTCTCCTGTGATGAAAATAACATCTCTTTTAGGCGTGTTGTCCAGTAGGTGCTGCAGATCCTCATAGAACTGCTCTACTTCAGCTTCTTCAGCATTTGTGGTTGGGGCGTATATTTGGATCACTGTGATGTTAGATGGCTTGCCCTGAATTCGAATTGAGATCATTCTGTCGTTTTTTGGGTTGTATCCAAGCACTGCTTTAGCTACTTTACTATTAATTATGAAGGCTACTCCATTTCTTCTGTGGTACTCTTGTCCGCAGTAGTAGATCTGGTGGTCATTTGATGTGAAGTGGCCCATTCCAGTCCATTTCAGTTCACTGACGCCCAGAATGTCTATCTTTAATCTTGACATCTCACCAATAACCACATCCAATTTGCCCTGGCTCATAGATCTTACATTCCAGGTTCCGATGGTGTGTTGATCCTTAGAACATCGGATTCGCCGTTCACCACCAGCACCGTCGGCCGCTAGCCGTCCTTTCGGCTTTGAGCTAGCTGCGTCATCACGTCTGGGGCTAGTTGAGCTCATCCTCTGTTCCTCCCCAGTAGCATTTTGACCATCTTCCGACCTGGGGGTCTCATCTTCCGATGGTATACCGACATATCTCTGGTTGTACTGATCCATTTAGTTTTCATGGCAAGAATACTGAGGTGGGTTGCCATTACCTTCCCCAGGGATCGCATTTAGTCTGACCTCTCTGTCATGACCTTCCCGTCTTGGGTGGCCCTTCACGGTTTAGCTCATGGCATCATTGAGGTGCTCAAGCTCCAGCACCACGACAAGGTAACGATCCTTTGCTGAGTACTTATGCTGGTTTAGCAAAAAAAAAAAAAAAAAGCCACAGCCAAGGTTAAACTGAGATTTGGATTTACAAAATGATAGGGCCAGAGCATCCCATAACACCTTCATCCACATTTTTATGTTATCCCCAACTACATTTACAATATTCTCTTAGTCTCACAGAAAACAGCATGGACTTTGATGAGGTCTGACACCCTAGCATCGAAGGTGATAGAGGAAGGCATCACAACATTTTTGATCAAAAATGCCTCTGTGTGTGTTCATATACAGAGATTGGGTCAATTTTACCATGTTCTTCTCAGATGCCTTCTACCCCCCCATTCTATATCTAGTGCCTAATACTATTTCCCCCAATTATTGATAGGTGCTTGGGCTGGCCCCAGTCAGGAATTTAACTTAATTCAATAAATTATGGTTAAGCACTCTTTATGAACCAGGTCAGTTACTTACTTGATTATTGTTTTAATTCTTTGAAATATTTCTATACTTCTTCCCATTCAAAGAAATCCTGAAGTGGTTAGTGCAATGTCAACAACTAGACTGCAATTCAAAAATGGGTATGAAACCCTAGACTTGAGAGGGGAAAGCTATTTTAACCCCAACCTGAACTGCCTCCAGGCAGGCCTGCCTGGACTACATACCAGGGAACATAATGCTGTAGCCATAAGCCTTCTGAAGCCACCCAGATGCAGTTCTGCATACTATATAACCACAGACACATAGACACAGTTTTCAAATACATAGCCTCTTACATTTACTTCTGCTAGTAAAAAAATGATTTGAGAACTGCTTTTTTTAAAGGCTATTTTGAACACTCATCGATAAGCTTTCATAGTGGTATCTCAGCATTAAGGAAAGGTGGGCAGGTCCATCTCTCCTCACTCAGCAGTGACACACACACACACAGGAAATTGCCCCATCAGTGCAGGGCAGGGCAGCAGATGCAGGTTGGTGGAAAGCTCCCTTGTTGTTCAGGGGGGCAAGTGTTCAGGCCAGAGCTGCAGTGCTGGGGCAGGGAATGAATCTTTTCAAAGACGCTCTCCAGCCTGATTCAATGTAGTGAGGATTATTATAAAGCTTTGCTGAGAAAAGCTGCTACATCTGGTCAGGTCCTGATTGGTGGCTAAGAGCTTCCTCATTTTAGCAGAGGCAGAGAGGTCCATATCCTGGGAGAGATGAGAGGAGACACAAACAGATTTCTCCCCAAGGCAGAAACTACTGTAGTGAGTAGTTTGAAGGTAGTCCATTGGCTAGAAGTTTCCTATGTCTGTACTAGATCAACCTAAATGCTTTGCTGATTTTAGCCCATCTTTTTCAATATTCCTTCAAACACAGAAATAAGGCCCAGCTGGAAGAGTAAGAGAAAGGGTAATTGCCTTAGAAAATCAATAAGCACCGAAATAAATGTATATTCTTTGTTCTGCTTGACCCCAATATTTTTTTAAATCTGAACAAGAGTTTTTATTTGTATGTTTCAGAAATAAAGGTATGGGTATGATCACCTCACTTCATCAGAGGGTTCTGTAATCTTTCTAGGTCATGTTGTTTGTATTCTTTTGGTTTCCTTTTATCTTTGTGCTGAAATACCTAGCATGTTTCAAGGCTTTTTTTTCAACCATTGAACTGAAAAAGCAAATCTCAGTTGCCTTCACCTGCATCATGACAGAAATTCCATAGATTTAAATCCAGCCATGAGTCACACTGTAGTACTCAGCATGAGCAACAAGGAAAGAAAAGTGAGGTGTGCAAAGGTTAAAACAACATGCAAAACATCCTGTTGTCCATTTGCACAAAATCCAGCCCAATGAAAGCAGAGGCGTCTATCACTCGGGCTTTGGAAATGATACCTGGATGCTCGTAGTGAGTGACTGAGGACCATGACCCCCTTTCCTTAACTGCCCTCTGCTGGTGGAGAACCAGCTGCCTGAAGCAGTTGTTCTAAAAGGAAATTGCAGTAACTAGATGCTATACAAAGCTTGCAGGTGACATTAATTGCCCTTGCAGGACAGAGGAGTTGAATCCTCTCTTGAATGCTCTATCATGCATTTTCAAAGAATAATGTAGACCTTTGAATCAGGTGATTGTATTTTGGATCAAAATGGAGGCATGACCAGGCAATCAAAGTTCTGTCCTTTTTTACATATATGCAACGTGTAGGGCTTTGATCCCCTGGGTCACACCTGCCAATCTGATGTCATTGACCTCCTGCAGATGCCCCTGGTTTGAGTCCCTCAGATAAGGATGCACAACTGGAATGCAGTTGTAAAGTTGCTTCTAATGAGTAATTTTTAATGCTTATCAAGGAAGACATTCTCAGGCACAATCATATTAACTGTAGTAATGTAAATGTAAATTATTATTATTATTTTTTTGCTGTGGACCTAATTCTTTATCCTGACTGTGCCCACTTGCCGGAGTGTGGCAATCAGCTTGCCATTCAACAGTCAAATGCATCCTTTGGATGAAAAGTATTAGCATGGCATTGCACTAAGAAAGTGGATTGCTTGTTCAGAAGGCAGTTGAGGAATCTGCCATATGGCCCATGGCTTGCCCTCTCTTGATTCTGAATGAATAATAGTCAGTGACCCTGAAGATGCCTTGTGAAGAAGCATTAGGAGAAACCGCATGACGTTTTGTACAGTATACTTATGGGTTTTCTGCACTGAACCGTATAAATTCTTGGATTTTATATTTTATATTTATATTTTTATGAAGAATTTTGCTTTTATTGTATTTTAATCTGTAGTTACTTTAATTTTATTGTAAACCACCCAGAACTGCTCTTAGTGAGATGGGCAGTGACAAAATATGAAAAACAAACAAATAAATAAATTACTGTAAAGCATGGTGTCCCAGATCATGAGGGTTTCATTTGCTTCAGGTATTTGATTCTGTAATGGCTGCGCTCCAGGTCTTAAGCTAGTCGTGGCTTTTGTTCAAGACTTGCTGAATAAACTAGATTAATTTCCAAGAATGCATGTTTAAGCTTGCACTGCAAGCAATGGAATGTGGGTGAGTTAAAATGGAGGATTGACGTTGCAGTGTTTAGATGAATTATTCCATTTTATATTGTGTGGCTCACAGCAAAGTTGTATTTACATAATATTTAAACCTCTAATTAACAAAAAGGAAAGTAGGAACTGAAAGCCAGTTTGTGTAGTGGTTAAAAGTGCTAGATTAGAAACAGTGGTGTGAGCTCTAGTTCAGCCTTAGGCACAAAGTCATATAGGTGACTCTGGGCCAGTCATTCTCTCTCAACCCTAGGAAGAAGATGAGGGCAAACCAGTTCAGAAAATGCTGCCAAGAAAACTGCACCGGCTTGTCTGTGTGGTCACCAGGAATCAAGACTGACTCAAAGGCACACATTTGCATTTATTTAACGTAAGAGCAACTAGCTTTATGTTCATGATGTCAGTTCTTGATGGCTTTACTGTTACCAGAAACGTTTGCTATACAGTTTAACCATCCAGCATACACTGTCTGCAGTACAATCTGAGCATACTTACTTTGAAATAAATCTCACTCCATTGGATGAGCCTGATCCCCGATTAAGAGAATTGCAACCACACAAACGGAGCTGGGTTCCTTTGGGTAGACATAGGATAACACTGTGGAAGAAGCAAGATACAGTTGCAAAACCTGTAGGCACTCAAACACCTTCCAGAAGCACACCATCACCACTACTTCTTCTGGAAAGCTGTGTCAGTCTGCTGGGATTCCACCACATATTATCAAGCTCTTTTAAGGAACAACTTGTTTCATTTTTTGTTTTCAAAAAGATCCTAGCAGTGAGCCAGGCTCAAGTGGAGCACGCCTTGGGGAGACACTGGAAGAATAAGGGGTCACACCTATAACTGCATCAATGTCCTCATTAGAGCTCCATCGTTAAAACAGCTTGGCTGCAGCTCCAGCAGATCAGTTGGCAGAGCGCATTCTAGAGGTGAAGGCAGAGGAGGAAGAGGGGGCCTGACCACATGAGGGACCCCTCTCCCCAGTTACATCCACCTGTCCCAGCAGGTCCAGCAGGAGGGGCATGTTGTGGGTCTCTTTGGCTAAGGAGCTTTGTTTGGTGGGGCTCAGGAGGGGACCCTTTTCTGCCATGGCACCTGCTCTTTGGACCATCATTCCCGCTTAGGTGAGGTTAGCCCCAACCTTGTTGGCCTTCCAGAAGGCCCTCAAAACTTGGTTTTGCCTTCAGGCCTGGGGATCCCCTGGAAGCATGGAGCCCATTAAATGGCTGGTATAAGTTTGATTGCATTCTTCCCTGTCTTTTGTTATTACAGTTTTTAATTGGTTTTAATGGATAAACTGTGCTGATTGTTTAGTTTTTGTTTTAATTGTGTACATTGCCCAGAGCAAGTGAGATGGGTGGCTATATCAATTCAATAAAAAAATAATTAAACAATGAGAGGGAAGAGGAACATATAGGGGGGTGCATGGAGAAGGTGGCAGCAGCAGGTAATGGAGGGGAAATGGTGGAGTGCTCGTCCCCCCAGGCACTTTATTTGTCCTGTAACTCAGGGTGCCCTGCTGAGGATTCTCTAACATGGCATATCTGACATTAATTAGATTTACTTGATTGACTGGACACAGGTGTGCCAACTCTATTGCGAAAGATGTGCATTTGAAAAAGAAGGGTGGCCTTTTTCCTCCTGCCCAGCTAGGTGGCAGCATTGAGTCAACTTTGGTTAATCCGAAAGCTAAGCTGGGTCAGAACTGATGAATATTTTGAGGGGATTTTTTTTTTTTTTAAATATCAGAATGGGAAGTAAGAAGAAAACAGAAAGAGGAACAGAAGGCAGTAAAAATGTATTACGTATTATTGCCAAGATGTATGTCCATGTAATGGTTGGTAGTTGCACTTGACTAAAAAGGAGATTTTATTTTGCTTTTCTCATCCCCCCAAAGGATGAGATTGTACAAGCAATTATTCCTACACTCAATATGCTGCGCTTCTAAAAGGGGGGGAAAGCCATTTCACTGCAACAGTTCAAGATTTTTTAAAAATTGTATTCTTGCTGAAAAAGAGCAACAGAAATTTGACAAAGCGTTCTGACTATACATTATGAATCAGACTGGATCACTCTCTAACTGCTGTAAAAAGACTGCAAAACATCATATTAAAGGTGATGGTGCTGCTTTCCAAGCTAAATGGGCATAACTATTTTATTCTGTGTCATTCCCTCCCCCACTCCCATGGTGCTATGTGCTTTTGTTCTTCTGTAAGCTGATCATCATTTTTCCAGGAGGACATCTAAAATGAAGACAAAATATGGTGACTTAATTGTAAGGAATGGTGCAATTGGTAATAGATTTTTAAAGTACAAGGGCCTCAATCTTCTATCTCAGACATGACAAGTTTCTGGCTCTTCAGCTAAGTCTGAATTCCTGGGCACATATTCCTGAGAATGAAGAATGAACAGAGTGGGATTTTCTTCTGGATTCATAGGTAGAGAATGAATGAAGATAGAAGATTGGTGTTAATAGGCATTCCACAACCCTGTCACGTTAAGTCAAGGATGGTTCTTATATCATTTAGGCCATCTCTGACTAGATTTATAAAACCGCTGTTGAAGCCTTCTTCAGGAGAGCTAGGCACTTCACAGATTTCAGTCACAGCATGTTTGAGGACTTCAGTTTCCCATTGGTGGAGTTAGTTTTTGAGGACTATCTGGATGATTCTGGCTCATATTTAAGCATGGGAGATGGTCAGGTCTCCTTTGCTGGAGGTCTTTAAACAGTCAAGTCCCTAACACAGTGGCTCTTAAACTGGGGGTAATTATCCCCAAGAGGGTAACTTGGGTATATCCTGGGGTAATGGAGCTATGTGTAATTGCTTGTTTGTAAATCAAGGATCCAGTCTGGGGCTGCCACTGTCAAGATACTTATGTAACACAACAGACTCCAGGTTTTTTTTTTTGATGGGGGTAATATCATTTTTCAAGACTGGGAAAAGGGGTAACTGGGTCAAACCATTTAAGAATCACTGCCCTAACAGCACAGCATGCCCAGGGAAACAAGATTCATTAACCTCAAGAAAGCATGTTCTGAGTCCCACCAATAGGGAGTACCATTTGGTGGAGCCCAGGAAGAAAACTTTTTCTGTCATGGCGCCCATCCTTTGGAACATCATTGGCTGCAACCCTTTTGGCTGTTTGCAAGGCCTTAAAGACATGGTTTTGCCACTGGGTGTGGGAATCCAGATATGTGGCAGAGCCTATGCAATGGTTGTGTTGATTTGTTGTAGGTGGTTTTGTTTTTACCTCAGCTGCTGACTATGTGTGTGATGTTTTGTACTGTTAGAGGTGGTGTTTTTAATTGTTGTTAGCCACCTGGAGTCATGAATTTGAGATGGGCAGCCATATAAATTGAAATAATTAGTTTAATTAATTAAATGATAATAAGCAACCCAGTATTTGTGGGCATCTGATCCAGCATTGGCATGCTGTGGGCATCTGATCCATCACTGGCATGCTGTGTGGAGATCAGGATTCAGTGGGGCTGAAGCTCTGTGGAACAGCATCCTATTTATTCATTTATACAATTTCTAGGCCACTGAACTCCCAACAAGTCTGGGTGGCTTACAGACTGAATAAGTCAAGCACATATGAGATTGTGATGATGCGTTTTTTTTAAAAATATCTTTTATTGAAGAAGTTTTTCAACAGAATTAAAAACAATACAAATTTTGAATTAGAGAATAAAGAAAAATAATAAGAAAGTGAAAAGGAAATATGGAAAAAGAAATAGAAAAGAAAAAAGGGAAGGGAAGGGAAGGGAAGGGAAGGGAAGGGAAGGGAAGGGAAGGGAAGGGAAGGGAAGGGAAGGGAAGATTCTAAAGAAGAAGCTTCTGATTTTCTTGACAGCAGTGATAGATACATTTATATTTTACCCTTTTTCTCTAAGGTTACATCATAATTTCCTTCTTTCCATAAGCTGTCCTTTCTAATCTTCAAACCCATAAATCACAAGTTCATTTTTCTGTTTTTTCAGCAAAAAGTCCATAAGTGGTTTCCAGTCACTAATAAATATAGCTACTGATCTTTCTCTAATGAAACAAGTTAATTTTGCCATCTCTGCTAGTTTTGTCATTTTCCCCAACCAATCCTCCGATGTGGGTATTTCAGAGTCTTTCCATTTTTGCACATATAATAGTCTCGCAGCAGTAATCACATATAAAAATAATCTTCCATGGCTCTTTTCTAATTGACTGTCCAGTAATCCCAGCAAGAAAAGTTCTGGTTTCAGCTGAATGTTGATCTTTAAAATTCTTTGTATCATGATATGTATTTGAATCCAAAAATGTCTGGCTTTTTTAGAAGTCCACCAGGCATGATAAAATGACCCTACATGTTGTCCACATTTTCAACATAAATTTGAAGTACTTTATACATTCTAGACAATTTTTCTGGAGTCATATACCAACAGCACATCGTTTTATAAAAATTATCTTTTAAGTTATAACTTAATATAAATTTCAGTCCCTTTAACCGCATATTTTCCCACTGTTCCATCAATATGTTATGTCCAAAGTTCTTAGCCCGTTTTATCATACAGTCTTTCACTTATTTTTTCTTCCGTTTCAAATTTCAATAAAATTTTATACATTTTAGCAATTTATTTATTTATTTATCAAATTTGTCACCACCCATCTCCTCCGAGCTGAGGGACTCTGGGCAGTTTACAATATAAAACAATAAATATGTAATAAAATTTCAATATACAACACACTATAAAACAATTTCACAAAGCTACCAAATATAATAAAATCCAGATGGCTGTGGTCTCATTCAGTCATTGTATAGGAGGGGCACTTCAAGGCACTAGCCAGCCCCAAGTATGACTATTCAATTACAAGTTCATCATTTGTACACAGTTCAACTTAAAATTCTGTCTTCTGCTGCTCAATTCCAAAAGTCCTATTATCTAACTTAAATCTTTCTCTTAACTGTGCATACGAAAACCATTGAAAACAAAATCCTTCTGCAGCCAATTGCTCTCTTGATTTTATCTTATTTTTTCCATGTTCCTGTTCAAACAACTCTCGATAAATTAACCATTTTTCTTTGCCTACTGTTTCTTTCCTATGAAATGCTTCTTGCGCTGAGACCCATAAAGGCATTTTTGGGCACAGTTTAGGTGTATATCTGTTCCATATTCTCAGTAAGCACTTCTAATATAATGATTCTTAAAATCTACATTAACCTTAACTTTATTGCACCACAGAAAACCATGATATTTGAACCTCAGATCATGCCCTTCTAATTCTAAGATCCTCTTATTTCTCAGCACAGCCCACTCTTTCTTCCAGACTAAGTAGCAGACTGCAAAGTACAATTTCAAATCAGGCAGTCTCAGTCCGTCTCCTTCCTTTACATTTTGAAGTATTTTATATTTAACTCTTGGTTTTTTCCCTTGCCATACAAACTTAGATATACTGTATCTTTCTGCCATTGTTTAAATGGTACATCAGTTGTCAAAATAGGTATTGTTTGAAACAAAAACATGCTTGGCAAAACATTCATTTTTATCCCAGAAATTCTCCCCAACAATGACAATTGTAGTTTCTCCCATCTGAACATGTCCTTCTTGATTTAATTACATGTCTTAACATGATTATTCTGGTATGACACACAAATCATATTAAACATATGATAGCCAAGTATTTCACTTCATTCTCAACCTTAAAACCAGTTTTTTCCATCAATTCCTTTTGTTTTTCAATGTTCATATTCTTTGTTAACATCTTTGCCTTTTGTTTGTTAATTTTAAAGGCAGTTAATACCCAAAAGTCCTTTATTTTTTCCATTAATATTTCTATTCCTTCCAGAGGACCGTCCAAGATTATCACCAGGTCATCAGCAAACACCCGTAATTTATAAGTTTCTCTTTTAATCTTCACTCCAGCAATTCTCTCATCTCACCTTATATCTCTATTCAATACTTCCAAAGCTAAAATAAATAGCAATGGTGACAAGGGGCATCCTTGTCTAGTCCCTTTCTGAATCTCACAAGGTTTTGTTAATTCCCCATTCACAATTATCTGTGCCTTTTGTGAAGTGTAGATCGATTTTACCCATTTAATAAAATTCTCACCAAAATCCATATCCCCCCGAATTTTAAACAAGAAAGTCCAGTTCAAATTGTCAAGGGCATTTTCTGCATCAAGAAAAATCAATGCTGCTTGTTTTCATTATGTTGTTCCAAGTATTCCGAAATATCCAATACATTTCTAATGTCGTCCCTCAGCTGTCTTTTAGGTAAAAACCCACACTGATCCTCATGAGCAAAGTCCTGTAAAGCCATCTTCATTCTCTCAGCTAAAATCATGGTAAATAACTTATAATCATTATTCAGGAATGATATTGGGCAATAATTTTTGGGTGAGGTCAAATCTTGACCTTCTTTAGGTATTAATACTACACTGGCCTCTGTCCAACTCTCTGGTATCTTTTCAGTCTGTAAAATAGAATTTGTCATGTGTTGCAATGGTTGTAGTAGTTAATCTTCAAATGTTTATAATAAGAGACTGTTTAACCACCTGGTCCAGGTGCTTTCCCTATTTTGACCTTTTTTATAGCTTCATAAATTTCCCTTATTGTTATAGATCCATTCATTAATTATTTCTGTTTTTCTGTAATCTTCGGTAAATTTTGTTTCTTTAAATATTCGTCAAACTTTGCCAGGGAAATTTCTTCTCCTTTATATAATTTAGAGTAATATTGATGAAATGTTTTTTGCATTATTGATGAAATATTTTTTGTATCTTTAACTTATCAATTATTATGGTATTTCCATCTTGTTGTTTTAATATCATTTTTTTCTTTTTCTTTCCTCAGTTTATATGCCAACCATTTCCCTGGTTTATTTATAAATTCAGGGGGGTGTTGTTGTTGTTGTTTTGCATAATTCATTTTTACCTTCATTTCTCTTACTGTTATCAAAGACAACTGCTGTTATAAAAGTTTAATTTGTTGTGAAATAATTTTCTTTTTTAGGAATTTCTTTAATTCTTTCATTTTATCTGATAAAGACACTTGTGTTTTCTCTTGCCTTTTTTTTTTTGAGTTTGCTATTATGCTGTATGAAATGTCCCCTTATAAAAGCTTTACTTGCATCCCAAATCATTCTTATATATGTACTTTTATTGAGATTGTCTTTCATATTAATAACATCCCCTTTATCCGTTTATAACTTTCTTAGTCAAAATCTTGATTAAGCTCTTTGCTGTTGTTTTGAAGTATTATTTCCCTCTTTATTTTACTTTCTGTAATTCAGAAGGAAGGCTGAATCAGTGAGGTTTTTTTTGTCCCACTGTTTTCAAAGACCTCTTTTCAACTGTAAATTGATTATATCCCAAAGTTATTAAGAAAGTGCAGATTGGTTGTACTTAGTGTCCTTTAAAAGGCTGCGTGGCTAGTGCGAGCGAGCTGTTTCTCCCATGACCAGCAGTTGCTCTACTCATGAGAAAACCACAAGACTTCCATCCCACAGCCTCCTCCCAAGGAGCAGCTCTCTGGGACGCAGGTGGGTGATTTCTCATTCTCTCCTTTATCCAGAAAGACTTTTGCTGGCCAGAAATCACCACTGGCCAGCTTTCACTTCACCGTGCCATCTCCACTACTTTGGAGACATCTGGTATGCCACAGAACCTTACCTGGAAGCCAAGGTTGTGGATGATGGTTTCATTATTTTTATTATAAAAATACATTATTGCTTCTTGCAATGAAACTGTGCTCATCCTTGAGCAAATATGTTCAGTATGTGGGCAGCTTAAACAAATCTCAATCTTTTCATGATAGTGCCAATATTTTCAGTAAGCATAAAATATGAAACTATTTGTGCTCAGCCCATTATGTTTATGAAGGTTGTGTGTTTCATAACTGAAGGGATACCCATGGCCATCTAAAATAAGGGAAATCCAAGATTTAACTAACCTAGCCGTGCCATTTTGGGTTCCAAGTGATCTTATCAAAAACACAAACATGGTTACTCTACTGCAGCTTCTTGTTGTGTCTTTTTGTATGTTTTGCAAATTCTGCATGAAAAAATCCTCCAGACAGATGTGCTTTGACACTGAGCACCTGTCAATTAGTGTTTCGTAATCTGAACAGATGACTTCTAAGGCAAGCAATCTTGTGGCTTTTTGCATTGCATTCTTCGTTGCACACTTTAAACATCCTGAATTATTGTGGGGTCATGGATCAGCCACAATATGGATACAATTGTAGCTGTCAGGTTCTATCTTGTCACACATTCTCTCACAGAAAAATCAGTCTAGAAGAATCTTTTCTGGTTTGAATGTTGAATAATGAAAGATGTTGATTGGCATGTTACTTACTTGATCAGAGTCTCCTGCGGTGTTCATCATGATTCTTGTCAACCTCTGAATCTGTTTTGAC
Organism: Candoia aspera; assembly: GCF_035149785.1. Lineage (NCBI taxonomy): Eukaryota > Metazoa > Chordata > Lepidosauria > Squamata > Candoiidae > Candoia > Candoia aspera. The sequence goes on along the minus strand of NC_086153.1, from coordinate 129,357,319 downwards.
ATTCATCAAGTACTTCCCAGCAATGCCTATTTGGGCTGTGTGTGTATGTATGTGTTATTCTTTAATTCTTTAATCTTCTAAGTTCCCATTGAAGTTTGAAATGTATTTTTATAGCCTAATCATGAATTAAAAGGACTGAACCTATTTCCTTAAGTAGCAATTTACAATAAACAATTTACACTATTAAAAATTTCCTGAATGGAAGGAACAAATGGTTTCCTTCTTTAAACACACACACATACATGCACACACACACAAACACAATTCTGAAGAAAAAGCAGGTAAGTGGTCTCAGTCCACATCATACTGCTATAATGAATTAGAGTTTTACATAGCCAGGTAGATTCTCATTAAGAATCAGGTATATGGCCCAAGCCATGTTGAAATGATATTTTGGATCTCTAACCAATTCCACTTCATTCAGAACAAAAGAAACTACAGTAGTTTCAATAGAAGAGAATATCTGTAGCTCAGGGTTGAACTGTGGAGTCTTTGGTGCTCTCTGAGCTTGGTTGTTTGTGTGCAGAAGTTTCATTACCCAACTAGTAACATGATCAGTGTGAGCGTGGGGTTTTCTGCCTGTTTATGTATGGTAGCTTGCCCTGCTAGTTTCCATGAACATATATGAGTTTGAGGATACAACACATATATTAGTTGAGTGCCAGTTGTATAGCATAAAAAGAAATCATTATCTTCGACGGTATATAAGATGAATGATTCAATGGGTTCCATATTTTACAATTTTACTAATAGGCCAGAGAAATCCCCCTTGTACATTGTTTCTGGTGTGCTGGATTTCATTCATCCGTTCTCAGGCTGGAATCTTCTGGTAGTGTTGTATTACAACCCTATCTTTTCCACCAGCATATCATTAACTGCACCTAAAGCTTACATCCTAGACCCAGGAGGCCCTGATGTTTTTGAATGGGTTGTAGTTATTTGGTGTAAAAAATGTGCATCTTTGTATACATACATACAGGTAGTCCTTGCTCACCGACCACTCATTCAGCAACTGTTCAAAGTTATGACGGCTCTGAGAAAGGAAATTTCAAACCAGTCCTCGAAGTTGTGGCTCTTGCAGTATCCCAGTGGTCACAAGATCACGATTTGGGCACTTGTCAATCAGTACACAATTACGATGGTCACAGCATCCCATGGTCATGTGATTGCCATTTGTGACCTTCACAGCTGGCTTCCCACAAGCAAGTCAATGGGGAAGCCAGTAGGAAGTCGCAAGTCATGGTCACGTGACATCATGCTTAACTACCGTGGGTGATTTGCTTAATGACCACAGTGGAACTTAGTGTGGTCATGTGATGTTTTACTTATGACCGCATTGCTTAGCAATGGAGTTGCTGGTCCCAATTGCAGTCAGTAAGTGAGGACTACCTGTATTCTCTGAAGTGTTTTCTTCTTTCTGGGTATAGGAACTGAATGCTTACTTCTCTCAAAAGCCTGGCAGCAGCTCAGCAGACTGTTTCTTTCTGTGGAAGTTCTCCTTCATCAGTGTAAGGGGAGATACTATGAAATAGACTGTAAGCTTCTTACTGTTGATTTTCATTATCTATTGAGCACCTGCCTTGAAATAGAAAGTCTCCCCCACTCCTAATTTTCAGTTTGAAACTGAATTCATGGAGATAGAAACGTTTCCTGATATGGCCCATTTTCTTGAACATCTTAAAGCTGCTAGTCCTCCAGAAAGTGAGCTAGCAGAATTTCCCATTGCTGCTTCAACCCTGAACAGTCTACCCTAAGCTCTGTTGCGCTCAGTACTATTTAGATATGCTACAGCCACCTAGTCAAGAAATTTATTAATTTAATAAATTAATAGGCCACCCATCTTATATACACAACTCTGGGCAGCTAATAATTAAAAAAAGAGTAAAAAACAATAAAAACAACCAGGATTTAAAAAAGCAGAAATAACTTTAAAAATAGCAGCCAAGAACACTCATAACCACTCAAACTAACCATGAAAGGGGTTCACCCATGCAATCAGGGCCCCAGATTTGATGGCAAAGCCAAGTTTTTAGTGCCTTGAGATAGGCCATCAGGGTTGGGGCAAGTCTAATTTCTGGGTGGGCGCCACAGCTGCTGCTGTGCTTCATCACAGGTTGTTAAAAACATGTAGAAAGTGTCCATGATGCTACGGTGTAGTGACAGTAGACTTTGATCAGGCTCACATGCTGTAAAGCAAATGCTGGGTTGTGTGAACCTGGAAACTTGCATGTAAGCAACTTCCTGGGCCAGTTCAGTGAAATGGGGGGAGAGAGAGCGAAAGAGAGAGAATCTTGAATGCCTAGAAAGATTGGCAAATGAAAACCTTTTCTTCCCCCTTTGTTACATCTGACATACTAACATCCTTCCAAACAGCTGCTGATTGTCCAGTTGGAAAACATGCCTTTGGGGTGAGAAACAGAATTTAATAAGAGGACTAATAATGATTTCATTTCTTTGTTGCTCTTCCCTTTAACTGAGAATATCAATCATGCATGGAGCCTAATGAAGATATTTCATATGCAAAAGACTGCCTCAGACAAATCCTTTGGTGGAAAAGTTCCTCTATCTTTCCTGCCATTGCTAAAAATTCTTGCAGGTATTTGCCAGAAATTGCTTCTTTAAAAAGAGAGGAGCTTCATGTTCTTAGGCAAAAAGACAAACTGGTTATATGCATAAGTGAGAAGGAGCTACATTTTGGGTGCTTGACTTGGCCTCATAACAGCTCTACCATCAATCAGGGTGGACAGTCTGTAGTTATTTATTTGCCTGGTATCTGGTGCTACCATCTCAGAGATTCCAGAGCTGGGAAAGATAATAAAATGTACAGTTTGAAAGTCCTTATTTCACTGTGTGCTTCTTAGGTATCAGGCTTCCAGAAAATGGCAGAAACTCATTTAAAAGCATAACAGAAAACTACACACAGAGATCACAAAATCCAGGAACATGATTTTACTTTCATTAATTGATGTCAAGTTAAAATGTCCTGAGTGAGGGATAAAAATGTTTAATTTGAGAATAATGTTTCATTTGGGGGGGGGGAGATATTGGTTCATTACTATCTCTCAAACATGAGACATTTGGTCTAGTGGTTAAGGCAACGGGCTAGAAACCAAGAGGCCGAGAGTTCTAGTCCTGCCTTAGGCATGAAAGCCGGCCGGGTGACCTTGGGCCGGTCACTCTCTCTCAGCCCAACCTACCTCACAGGGTTGTTGTTGTGGGGAAAAGAGGAGGAGGAGGGAGTATGACTTACGTGTGCTGCCTTGAGTTATTTATAAAAATAATAAAGGTGGGATAGAAAATAAATAAATGAATAAAGACTTGTTAAATAGTCTAGAAAAAATATTAAAATAAATTTATGCAGAAGTCATTTCAGCTATTCACAGAGGTAAACCCATGTCTTCTGTTTGTGTCTCTGATGCATCTGGTTATATTTATAATCCTGATATATTAGTAATCGTTATAATCTTCATATGTTATGATATAATCTTGTATTTTATTTTGTGTATATAGCTATATTCCCTTAGTTGCTTCTGGAGCAAAAAACTAGTACTTCAACTGTGCTTTTCTTGTCCACGTCTGGAAAAACTACATTTCTCTTTCATTCTCCCTTTTTTAAATTAGACTTTTCTATGTTCCAGACAAAAGAAGAAGAGCTGGGGGGTGGGGGGCAAGGGAAGACAATATTTTCAGAATGATACTACATATAAGTCCCACAAACAGTGAGTGAACAAAGGATGGTACCCTCATCATACACTCCTAGTGTAGAAGCACCTTAGATATATTTTAGGAAAACAACTGGCTTCTTGACAATTTGCAGGAAAACCCACGAGCAGATTTTTTTTTAAGGACCCCAGTCGCAGACTTCCAAGTTAAAATATCACTTCTTCCTTACTTTTTCCCCAGCCCCCTGTTCAAGGTGCCTCGGTTTTCAACAGTTGCTGCAGATGCTTCCATGCTTCTTATTTTTTCTATGGCATCTTCATCTTCCTTCTGCCTGTTGTGGGAGGTGAGTGGATTTAGACTTAGTTCACCAAGAATCCCAAACTGAAGAAATTAGTGGCATCACACAGCCATCCCAAGCTGGTTGTTGCAGTGGTATCATGAAGGGAAGTGAGAGGCACTAAGAATGAGAAGGAAGGAAGGAAGAAGCATGTTCACATGTGATGAAAACAAATCATCCTCAAAGAGGGGTTATTTTTAAAGCCTTTTTAAACAAACTGAATGTAGCTTCAGGTCTACTTGAGATTGGTAGGGTTTTTTCCCAATATTTCTTCTGACTTTAAGGGTTGTAATTACATCAATTAGTAACTTGAAAAGATCAGTGTTATTTGGATGGGCATTGTCTCTCACATACGTTCCCCATTAGAAATACATGAAAAACATTGCTTCTAAATTGATTGTACTGTTCTGATATATGGACACCAGTTCACAGACCCAAAGGATGTGGCTTTTTATTTTCTTTGTGGGCTTCCAAAACCCACCTCGGAGTCTCCCCATTTTAACTGACTTGGCAGAATGCACCACATGGGAGAGAAAGGACTGCTGGGGAGATTGTTTTGAAAATCCTATCTGTAAGAAGAGAATAGTTGAGGGTAGCAGTTTAAAACTTTCATCTACTTTTAGGGGGAACATTTTGTGTTGTTGTTTATTCGTTTAGTTGCTTCCGACTCTTCGTGACTTCATGGACCAGCCCACGCCAGAGTTTCCTGTCGGTCGTCAACACCCCCAGCTCCCCCAGGGACGAGTCCGTCACCTCTAGAATATGAACATTTTGTAACTCCTCATTTATGAGTAATGTATATAAAAGAACAAAATGAGTGATGTTCAGCAAAGAACAAAGCTCCCCAGGCTTTCAGGTCAGGTTGAGAGGAGTCCCCAGTGGGTGAGTTATAGAAGTTTTCAGCTCTTTTCACCATTTTATTGTTTTAATGAGTTATGTTATCTTCTATTAATTATTTATGGTTTTCATATGTTGTACACCACCCAGAGTTATTTAGTTTCAGTGGGATGGCCATAGGAAGGGAGGGAGGGAGGGAGGAAAGACTCAAAAAGGATGGGTGTTTTAAAATTCTTTTGAATTCGTAACTTAGATGATTGTCCAAATCAACAGCCACCCTGGACACCAGAGTGGGCCCAGAACATCATGCTTCTTGAAGCAATGGGAAAGATGTCAATGGTTCACATGGAATCCCACTCTACATTGATAGGATAGGATAGTTTGGGGGCATAGGAGAGAGTGCAAAGTAAAGCATTGTTGGAAATAAATGGCAAAATATGGGGTAGATGGTATTTTTTAATGTTAATGATCAGTTAGTAATGATGCAAGAACAGTCATCATGATTGGCATCACATGAAAAACCAAAGACTAATAAGAAGAAGATGAAAGAGAAGTATGGGCTGTGTTTAGAACTTGGGTGAGAAAAGCCACCATTTGTAGCAAATTAAGAAATTAGAAAAAAATGATATGAAAGAAAGAATCCAATCCCATTCTTCTACACAAAAGTGTTTGATCCAGATGGGGTTTCTACCATAAATATATATGCACACATACAGGCAAACATTCATACAGAATGCCAGCCCAGGGAAATGACCACATTTATTAATTTACTTATTTATGTCTTCAAAGAATGATGGAATTATAAAGATTTTTCTGGCCTTCCTTTTCTGACCATAGTGCAATTATTTTGAATTATGTGTTCCAGAAACTGGTCAAGGTGTCAAGAAATTAGTTTTTTTATCTCTCCTTATTGAATGATAAAGAAAGTGTACAAAAAATGTGGGTAGAGACTTTGCAATACTTTGATTGGAATTCAGAAATATCAAATGCCCAAATTTTTGAACGGAAATCAGCTTTACTCATCAGGTTCTGGTGAGCTGTTTGTTTCACTTCTGCAATGGAGAATATCATCTCCTATGGAATATTTGGCAATTCTCCCCATGACTACTGCCTCTGACTTAATGAGATATCACTACCAACCAGCAAGCTTGAGACAAGATCTATCACTGACCTTCCTGCATCTAAAACATCCACCTGTGTTGAGAAGCCTGACAGCTGGAATCTAGCTGACTAACTAGAGGAGAAGCAGGACAAACACTTGGGGCAATTCCAAGTGGAAGCTCAGATTTCTGGCAGAGCACACTGGCTCCTTCACCCCACAGTTCAGTTGACATGAGAGCCAGGCACATGTGATCTCACCAGGTCATGACTTAGTAAAGGTAAAGGTTTCCCTTGACGTAAAGTCCAGTCGTGTCCGACTCTAGGGGGCGGTGCTCATCTCCGTTTCTAAGCCTTAGAGCCGGCGTTGTCCATAGACACTTCCGGGTCATGTGGCCAGCATGACGACACGGAACGCCGTTACCTTCCCACCGAAGCGGTACCTATTGATCTACTCACATTTGCATGTTTTCGAACTGCTAGGTGAGCAGGAGCTGGGATTAGCAACGGGAGCTCACCCCGCCGCGCGGTTTCGAACCGCTGACCTTCCGATCAGCAGCTCAGCGGTTTAACCCGCAGCGCCACCGCGTCCCCATGACTTACTCTTGTTCTTTTCCCAAGTTTTTAAAATGGGGGGGGGGGAAGCAGAGCAGTAGCAGCTGGGTTTTTCTTTAATCCAATTACTGGCCAATAGTTCAGTACTTATTGCAAAGATTTCTTTGCTCACCTATGACCAGGAAGGGCAGGTTCTGATTGGTTGTTAGTCCTATGCAAGCACTACAGACTCCCAGAATAGAAATGCTGATAATGACCTAGTAACTTTAATAATCAGAACACCACTCTCAAGCCCTGCTCCATTTTAAATGTGGAATTAAAAGACTTGGGCAATAAGAGAGTCTCATTGTCTGAAAGTGCCCTGGAAGCCTAAAAAGAAAAATCAGAAAATATCTCTCTCTTACTCCAATCCTTTCCTGTCACTGATGAAAAGAATTCAAATCAGACCTTGCAAAAGTTTGACATCATCTCAGATTCACTGAACACCATCAAAAACATTCACCATTCCAAAAGAAGATAATTTGAAAACGGGACTCTCTTTTTTCTGGAGAAATTCTTTCTGATAACACTCTATGATGCTTGAGTTTTAGTTTTGCAAAAGTAATATAATTCTCCTGCAAACTTAGTATTACATCCATGAGCTTTGTAAAAAAACATTCCATTTGATAAATAATACATAAATATTTATAAGTCAGTCAAAGAAATAAAACAATTTGGTGCCATTTGGCTGTGTATCTTTTCATGGCTCCATTGGCCTGGCAAAATTTCTTCATTTAATAGCCAGCGTAGGTTTTGTAAGTTCCTTACTGACTTAAGTGAAAAATGAAGAATACTTGATAAAGATAAGTTACAGAGAGAAAAAGATCAAGACACCTAAGACAGCTGATGCTATTAGAATTTAAAAGGTGAGGTAGTGACTAATATGTCACCGAAATTAACATGTTTTGTTTTATTGTAAGCTGCCCAGAGTCCCCCCATTGGGGAGAGATGGGCGGTGAATAAATTTATATAATTAATTAATTAATTAACATAGGTTCAAGATGAACTAGAGAAAAAGTAGTTGCTCACTCATAAACTCATCACAAGGAGAAGCAACTGCTACAGAATGGGTGTTAATTTGACTTATTTAAAATTTAACTGTGCCATAAACTTTGAATGCAGCTCTTACAAGCACGTTGGATATAGAAAAAAATTGTTTCTCTTTCGCTATGAATCCTTTACAACATTATTTGTCAATGTAACCACCAAAGTTATTGGCTTAACTTCTCAGGTCTTTTATATGGATGCAAACTTCTTTCTGAATGTACTGCTATAAATAGACTTTATTACTTGCTGCTAATTTTTATTATTTTTGCATTTCAAAGTATGGATGTAACCTAGGGGAACCTTGCTGCCCTTGACTTCCATAAAATGTAGTGAAAAGTATCATAAGGGTCTTCTAAATGTCAAAACTCTTGATTGTCTTTCTGTGTTTAGGAGTTTTCGTGGAAGACAAGTGATTTTTCAGTTCCACCCTATAAGATAATAGGATGGTATCTCTTCACCTTCTCCCAAGACACCTGCTTAATGGACCTTCACAAAACCTGGTATTTATTGACAATTGTTTCTGCAGCTTGCATAGTAGGTCAGGTTATCATTCCTCCTGCTTAATTTTCAAACATAGATAATTACTATCACTTGTGTGATGTATAGCAAGTACATTTTTTGGTGTAAACCCATGAGAATCCAAGGGTTTGGTTTGCATCCATGGAAAAGGATAGGTTCATTTTCATGAAATTTCCTGTGACCTGTTTTAGAGGGGTAAGCATGCACACCCAGCAGTCTAGGACATGGGTAAGACTACTCCCTGCCTGAGCTATGCAAAAGAAGTAAATGAACCCCAGCTTCCAATTCAGTACATTTATTAAAGAATCAAATAGAAAGGGATCATAAATGGTGTTTCAACATTAAATACATTTCCTAACAAACTTACCAGGAACCTTCAAGATCCTTGTAGGGGACTCTACAGCATGATTAGTATTTGAACTCTTTGACATCTGCTTGAAAATGAAGCAAATTTCATCAAAAATTTCTAGGGCGGGGCGGGGGGGGAAGAGAAGTACATTCTAAAGAGAAAAATTCAATGTGACCAATCAGTAGTTTGAATGACTTGCTCAGATGTCTTCTAGATATGTCTACCATGCATCAGATGTTTTCCAGGTAATTCCTGCTGTACAGAGAAGTTGGTGTGGTATGTGAATTGCTAATCATAATAATTTTTGGTCTGGCTGGATTTGCCATGTTTCTCATTTAAAGAAAGAGATTAGCAGGAGAGAGGAAGTGTTGGATCCATTACATCTGTTGCTAAGATTTTGCAACTGTATTTCATATTTAGCCTTCATGACTGATGCAGACAAAATCATCTGAGAAGACTTGTTCTACTTTCAACAGCAGAGAATCCTCTTTCTCCACTCATGACGAACAACAAGTTCATTAGTCTGAGGAAATATATTGGTACCATATGCTAGTGGTAAATGGATTCCTGCCTCTCTCCTTCCTTCCTTCCTTCCTTCCTTCCTTCCTTCCTTCCTTCCTTCCTTCCTTCCTTCCTTCCTTCCTTCCTTCCTTCCTACTATTCCCTATAGCTGCCCTTTGCCCATCAATACCCAATCATATTTACAGTTTACCAGGCACTAGGAAGGAACTGTTCAAGACTCTTTTATTCCTGCACTATATATGATCTGCTATATTTTGCCAAAATCACACAGAATCAAATGTGAGGAAGGAGAGGAAAGCCTTCATTCCATGAGAATAAAATGCTACCTTATAAGAGATCATAAAAATGATCTGTGATTCGTTCATCCAGTCCAAAGTATCTCTGTATTACTAAAGGTAATGGATTGTACAAATGTCTAATCAAAGAGCAAAAGGACACCTTCAAAAGTCTTGGTGGATTTACAATTACGCTCAGTTGCAAGTGTGCACACACATATGCCCACACTTTCTCCCTTCTCATTTCATGATCTCTAGAGTCCCTCAGAACATGCTGCATTTTTCAATTTGCCTGTCACTGCAAGAATGTGATTCGCACACACTCTGGCTGAGTTAAGAAGCTATATGCAGGAATTGATTCTCGTGCCGGCTTCTGTGTCACGGCAACCTCAGAGATTCTGGAGCTGCAGCAAGCTTCCTGCCACTGGGAGATCCTTGATGCAAAGCTAGTTGAAGTTCCATTGACACACCAGACTCTTTTTTCATCTTCCCGTAGCCTCTTCCTGCCTGCTTTTTTTCTATTGCTGAATGCAGTTATGCTTGATTGGCTTGAAGATAGGCTAAACCACTGAAAGACCAAATTCAGACCCAGAGCAGAAGAATTATGTCTGTGACTCAAGTGGAAGATGGCTTTTTTTTTTGCAGAAACTGGTCTTCTAACATGACAGTGAATGGAACTCAGGAACCCTTTGGAAAGCCCCTCACAGACTATGATGAGGAAGAATTTCTGCGATATCTCTGGAAGGAATATTTGCATCCTAAGGAATACGAATGGGTACTAATCATTGGCTATATTATTGTATTTCTTGTGGCTCTCGTAGGAAACATCCTTGGTGAGTACCATTTTGTCTAGTTGTCTCTTGATGCAAGTTATATATTTATCAAACATCAGTGGTGCAGCCCTGGGAATTAGAAACACCATTTCTGTTTTTCAGTAATTGAAGATCCATAGAGTATAGCATCTTTATTTTCATTTATTCAGAGGCTGTTGATGTGAGAAATACCTGTGCTTTCTCACAGAGACATCTCAGGTGGGCAGTCATGTTACTCTGTTGCAATAAGACTTAAATGAATTTTGCACTATGTTCATAAACATGTCTACTGGTGGCTCTAAGGGCAGTTTTCAAGTTAAGGCGGCCATGAGGTAGTAAGGTCCATTAAGTCTATGACTATATTCCATAGGGGATTGTGCTGTCCATGTGCTTTGCAACGGAGCATTAGAAAGTATGTTTATACATCCAGATCTTATAGAAACTCAGTAACAAGGAAGGAATATTTTGATCTTCAGCACAGTACATTATGTGGAAATGACTGATTAATATTAATAGCTCTTTTAAGTATATGCATAACATATACTGAAGGTAAAAAGTAATCTCTTCTACCCAAAGGCATCTGAGTATTAGTATAATTATTGTGATTACTGTTACTCTTGCTGCTGTCTGCTAAGCAAGGGTGCCAAACTCTTCAAGTTTCATTCAGTTCTGCATTAGAGGAACTCTGTCTGGCAGGCTTCTCTTGCAACTCCATTCATATCAGTACGGTTGTGAATGGCTGTTTCTACTTGTGGCTCATTCATGCTGTCAGAATTGTGAATGGAATTTTGAATGAGAGTATAGCCTTATGATTGTCAACACTGAGAATCACTAAAACCCCATTCATGCTCCAATATACTTCCTTTTAGATATAAAACAGAAAGTGGGTGAGCAGATTTCAGCCTTGTGGAATGTACATTATTTTTACTGGAATCTCAAGATTGGAGACTGGTTCAAAAGACAAACATCTTGACTTGCACATTCTGAGCCATGAATTTGTTGTTTGTAACCAGAACTGAATGGAGGTCTCAGCTCTTTGCACAAAAAAACATTCTTAATTATTTCAAGCTTTCTTCATTTCAGTTCTCCCCAGGTTTTTTCTTTTAGACCAAGAGGGAGCCATTTTATGGCTCCTTTTATTAAACAACTGGGAAACAGAAATCCTTGATTAACTTTATACCCTACTTGAAACAGGGAATATCTGAGAGTTAAAACAAACACAGCCTGCAGTGTTCCTTTGACCTTGACCAGAAAAGAAAACAAAAGATGGAGAAAATTAAGGGGGAATATTGGGAATAAGTTGAGAAGGCATAGACTCTGAGGAATGCAGGCATGGAGGAAAAAATGCCGACACCAGAGGTAGTTCAGTGATACTGCACATAAAATGGGAGGTTCACTTGGGGCAAAATAACCTAAACCAAGGAGTATAGCTCGAGGAGTGGGAAGAAAAATAGCTTATTATAACAATAATTCTATGCAGTAATTTAGAATAAAAATTGGATCTACACATGAACCATCCATTGTGGATTATCTGGTGGAGCAAAGAAAGTACTTTTGAAAGACAGTTGGCAAAAGGCTTTCTTGGATGAATAGATTTTATACGGATGTTACAAGTGCTTCAAAAAAAGCACACAAAAAGGAAGTGTCTGTTTTTGAATTACCATCGCTATTTGTAGGACAAGAAACACCCAGTTTATAGCCTGCTAGGACCATTTAAAATGCAAATCCAAACTATGCACTGCCCACTACACTGTCTTTCCTCTGTTCTCCACAGGCTTCACACTGAGCAGGAGAAGGGACACGTTATGGCAGTAGCAGGTCCACAATGGAGTGTCCCTTCCAAAGACATGGGGAATGGGACTAAATGAGTGAGATTATTTGCATCGGTCTGGGGAGAAGACAGCCCAACAGAGTATCTTCCCAGGGCTGGATCCCCAGATTTAGTGTCGTCCAGGCTTGTCCTATCATTGCCATATTTTGTACTGAAATCGACAGGACTCTTAGGAGTTCCTTGGCTAAATCTGCAATATTTGGACTCTGTTACAACACCAAAAACTGTAATATTGGGAAAAACAGAGTTTTATTAAAAGACTTTTCACAAATATGGAAGGAAAAACATAGACCTGATTTGAGCAATGGGTTGTTGATATGTATTTTCGGTTGATTTGTTTTGTCTTTGTTCTCATTCTTATTTTGGTGAAGAGACAAAGAATAAAACTCTTATGCAGCATAGTTAAATTTCCCATTATATTCTTAATGCTGTTGTTCATATTCTTGTATTGATTACATAGACAGAGTAAAAATAAGACATCTCCCAATTCTTTGCCCTGCTATTCTGAGATACACTGTTTGACAACCTGACAATTCAATTTTTTACCATCATAACTAGCATGTTTTCTAGGCCTTTCCTCCAGAATTTCTATAATCCCCATCCAAACTGGCAGTGATTACCACAATCGTGGCAGTGACTTCAGTGTTTTGATCAGCCCCAAACACTGAAGTGAACAGGGGAGGTTACTTCCAAAATGCAACTTCTTAAGACAAGACTCGCAGTGAATGACCGAGGAATAATTTGGCAGCTATTACACCTTCCCCGCCCCCCACCCCCCATCTCTTTCACGTTTGTCATTCTTATGGTGTGCTCTTCCCTCCTGCAAATCCCATTGAAGGCTCATGGCAGGATAAGGTTTCATGCTGTAATTCTCATGCCAGTTGCAAACCGCTTCCATTACTGGTGGTGTTTCTTGAGTCCAAAGGCAGAGCCTGTTAAGTCAAGAGTCAAAAGGCGATTCTTAACAGGTCTTGAAATGGCACTCTAGTTTATCTGGTGTGTGTACCTTTTGCATATGATCTCAGGCTCCCAAGGACAGAGCAATGCCATATGCAGCTATCAAACTCCCGTATACTAACCCAATACTAGATACAAGTATGCCACAATCCAACAGGAAACATTCTGTATGTCTGTGCGTGTCATGAACTGATCCTAATTCCAATCACAATCTGTTCTGTTGATTTCCCCAATAAACTTCTCTTCTACTCAACAAGTAAAGAGAACCACAATTGTTCCTATTTTTCGTGGCACGTAAAGGAAACTGAGGATGAGCTTCCTAAGGCTGAGAGACTTTAGTTCCAGTAGTTGCTAAAAGAGCAGCTCACTGGTCAGCAGCCAGCCCCACCACTGTGACCCTTGAAGGGCTGAGTCAGACTCCTCTACACCTCTCTCCACCAGGCTCAGCTTGCTAAGCCTCTTCTCAGGAGTAGCAGAATATCGTTCAAATGAAGTGCATGGTTTCCCTACATGGGGCCTAGTGCTCATAAAGGAGCCTGGAGCCTTGTAATGGATGCTGGAGGGAAGCCACAACATTTTGCAACTTCTTTTCCCTTTGGCCAATAAATGGTGGTGTAGAAGGCTTTGCAAAGCAAGCCAAAGCCTCTCATCTGCCCGTGAATGGATTACAAACTATGCTCAGTTCTCAATTACATAGTCTTGCTTTAAAGCTACCTAAATAAATCTAAGGTTTATTCCACAATCTATTCAGATGTGTTAGTTGTCCACTTCCTACCCCTTCTCTAGCAGTGATCTGAGTTACTGAATGGCTGCTGGGATGTGATTTAGTCAGATGAACAATTTGGTCCTGGTTTTAAATCACAAGACAGATTTTGCTGGTGTAGATTAGTATTTGCTGTCCCCAGAACATTAGAGCATAATTGAAGCTCCATCTACCCTCGCCCTTTCTTCTGCATTTAACCATGTAGCAATATTTTCACTTTCTAATCTGCTCTCATTTACCTGAATCCTAATGTGTTCTTTAATATATCATCCAAATGGTTTTTTTACAACCCACTAGCCTTACATCTTCCCAATTTATATTAGGTATGTAGCAATAAATCAAAGCAGAGATGGCCTATGATGCGGGTCCAGTTTCTCAAATTCTCCTAAACAGAATCGAGGCAGCTCTGGAGTTCCTGCTCACATCTCCCAAGGTCTCTGCAGTTAGCTTCTTCTTAGCCCTCTTTTGTCAAGGCAATATAAAGAACTTGTAGGCCTCCAGATACCTGTATAATTGAATTTCAGTTCCCATTTAGCATGCTGGATGTGAGTAATTAGGATTCGAAAGTCCAATAACACAGGGGAAGAGTGATAGGGCAGGAAGCGTTGGAGGGTTTTGGAAAAAATAGTAGTGGTTTGGCAGAACTTAAACTTGGAAATCTGCAGGCTTTACAATGCAGTAAAAATAAAGTCACCCTTGGGTCAAGCTCCATTTCCAGTGACATTGTGGATATATTCATATGATTCCCTTGGCAACTATGGATAAGTGGTTTGACAGTTCCTCATCTGGGATGCCTTTTTCAATTTCTAGTCTGTCCTACAGTGCTGAGAGTTCCTAGTGATCTCCTATCTAAAAAGTAACCAGATCCAACCCTTTTTGGCATCAGCAATGCTTGGCTGTGTATGCATTCAGATGACACCACTTTCCTTTTAGCTGCTGTCATGGAGAAATTAGATGGAGAATTACAGCTAGGGAAAGTAAATAAGCTTTCCTCCCCATGTTCTGTGTTCTGAGTTGAAGGTCTCAGTCTTATCTAAAAATGCAACAGGCAGAATTATATGCTATGTGTTTAAAGTCATGCATACTTTGGACCCTAAGAATGGAATGCAAAGACAGACATCAGGCAGAATTTCAACAGTTATAGTGATGGGAGGCAAATTCCCCAGACCTGAATATGGGAATCATCTGTTTTGTAAAAAAAATCCCTGCTATAAAAGGGTTAGTTGAAAAGTTTCCAGGCTTGATTATGATCAATCAGATTTGGAGGCTCTGCTGCATTACTGAGTATCATAGGAGTGGGAGTGGGAAGGATGAGAATTCAAAAACATGATGATATCATAACTCACATGTTTCCACAACTGCATGCTTGATGAGGGAGAAAGCCAGGGGACTGCTGGGGTCCCAAAGAGATCCTACCTTTTGACTTCTGTCTCCCAATATGGCAAAGAAGTGGGAGCTTCTTTTCAGAATAAGGCAGAACAGGCTTCAGTCAAGCTCCTGGTTACTACTTGGAGATAGAACATGCAGAGCAACAAGAAACCTCCAATACTTAGGAAAAGAAATACACTACAGTTCAATGTGAAATTGTTAATTTAAATATTCCCAAATTCTTTAAACCAGAGGCTGGCAATCTTTCTGGGATTGGGAACATACTTGGAATTCAGAGAGGCTTGGGGCATCACTATTAAATGGCTGTCATGGAAGTTGTAGGTATTCAAAAAATGGCTGTTATGTGGGAAACTGTTCACTAAAGGCAGCCAGGGAGGTGTGGGAAAACAAGGACCAACCAACAGATGCCCACTAGGAAACAGGAGTTCCACTGTAGAATAACTAGATAAACATATTCCCCCTTCCCAAAACATTCACTGATGTTCTCCATGTATAAAGCATTAATTTTCCACTATGTTGTATGGAACAGAGTTGATGAGCATTTAATAAAAGGAGCAGGTTGCTGGGTGCAGAAGAAAGATCTGAGGGAATCAATAAGAAGAGCTAGGGCATCAGAGCACATGAGACACCAAGGATGCCAAGCTCATTATATTCCTGGGTGAAACCATGGAGCAAAGCCATTGCCACCTTCTTGAGAACATTCCATTGCCCTCTCGCCACCTTCTCCTTCCCTATAGAACCCTGTATCTCCAATGCACTGCTTATAAATCTGCCCTGAAGACAGCTTTTGCTTTATCTACCCCCTCTACTACCTCCCTCTCCACTGTCTTGAACAAAATAGGCTATTGAGGAGGACTGAGAGAGGGAGAAGAAGAGAGAGCAAGAAGCCTAAAGGGCAGAAGCAGCAGTGCCCTTGTTGCAGGCGAGGTTAAAGAAACTTTAGCGTTTTGTAGTGGGTCCTACATTTGTCAAAACTCCTGAAGAAAGATAGTGATACAAAGGCTTCAAAAGAAAAAAATAGGAAAAATTGGAGAGGGCAATATTTCTGAAAAAGACAAAAAAAGTAAGCTGTTATTTTTAATGTTTCCATTTTTTAAAATTTAAACCTTCGTTTTTCTCTAAAAGTCATTTCACTCTGAGTCAGGAAGACAATTCCAGTTACATTCCAACTCACTTATTAGGTCAATGTATTTATTAGGCCCATTTATGGCCATAAAACAATGTGCAGGCTTTCAAGTTCTGAAGAACTTTTCATTAGACAAGTTACAGGAAAAAGCAAGTGGGGTGTGGGGGAGGTTCAGAGCACTTGGTTACTGTCTTACTTAAATGAAAACTATACTATGGACAATCAAATTAAGCTCTTTCAAATGCTGACCCTGATTCAGGTTGGACCAAAGATTTCCCCCAGCCAAGAGCTACTGGAACAGAAACAAAACATGGTTGATCTCTTATTGTAAAAAATATAAACTCTGGATTTTAACTCAGGCTTGTTTTCAGCTGTAGATGAAACTCTCAGATATTTCAATGCTGGTGAGATTATTTGTGACCAGTTCTCTGTCACTGATGGAATACCAATCTGAATTATTTTCATTCTTTCCATTCTGTGTTCCATGCCCACTCTATGTCTCTTTTCTGAGGTCCTATCTCTATAAATGTTCAATCTGTATAGAGTTTATCATGCCCAAAATAAGGGGTAAGGCTTGGTCTTGGGCAGCCAGAATTAGCCCCTCTGTCTCTTTCTTCAGCTTTCCTGCTTAGCCATTGCCAGGTCTTGTTACCTGCTTTGCCTGCTAGTTGTTTTATGTATTGGTCATATAATACTTTGCCTCTTTTCTATTCTTAATTTGGTCTTTCTTATAGGCCACTTTGGACTCTTTGGTATTCAGTAAGCTTTCATGGCGTACTAGCTTCAGTGCATCTTCTTCGCTGTCCTTCAGATATTATTAATAATAATAATAATAATAATAATTTCTGTACATAAATATTTACAGGTTCTTAGGTATTCAATTTCATGAAATTCCAAAACATAAAAAGGAATGAATTGCTTGATGGTTATTAGAAACATAACAATTCTCTCCATTTCATTCAGATCTAGGTATTCTGCTAGATTTGTAAAGTTATCCCATTAAAGACATTCAATTTAGGTTGGAGAATCTGTCAGATGCACTACAGTTGGATGCAGCGTACAGGCTTCTGAATAACACTTGATCTGATGAACATGCCCCATTCAGTTGTGTTACTTCTAAACAGTGTGAGGTCAGATGTAGCTGAGAAAGTATGACTATTGCGCAATTTCCATTCAGCTTCCTTTTGGGAGTATATGTGTTCATTCTCAGTGTATTCTAACCACTAATTCTGTGTGTGTGTGTGTGAGAGAGAGAGAGAGATGAATATGGTTTGTTTATATGCTTATCTGCATTGCTTGTATGCCTCCCATTCCCATAGGCTCTAGGTGACTAACAATATAAACATATAATGTATTCCAAGAGCAGCTAATCTCCACTGTGTGTCTTCACCATTCCTGTGTGTCTTCTCATGGAGAACGTACAAACAGTCTATCCATTAAGATAGCAGGTGCATTCTTCCTGCTCAGCAAACATATGCTCCACTAGATCCGTGGGCTGCGTATATCTTGATGACATTTTCCTTTCCAGTAATTATACATAACCTTCAGGAAGGGGCATATCTAGGATTAACCTGACCTGCAAGTCAGCCTTCTTTTCCCCATTGCGCAACCATTCCCACTGATTAGATGAACTCCTTCTGTATGTGGGAAAATGTTCATCTGGGTTGTGGAGAAACAGAAAGCAAATGCGTCCTACTATGAAGCTTCCCTATGTTATTCAACTGGTTAGTAGTGGTTTTGATGGTGACAGCCCTGGAGGTAACAGCACGTTTCTTGGAGAAGATGCAGATTGCCCAGAGAATCTATAAAATTCTGTCAATAATCCTTTTAGATAAGATGCATATTGTTATGAGGAATGTTCACATCTCTGTATGGAAATGTATGACCCATATTAAATAATAGGTAACCAAGTATTATCTACTGGCCTTTTAAAATCAATAAGGGCAAATGTCACATTCTTCAGATTCTTTGGACTGGCTTGAAATACAGATCCAAGCATTTCAGAAATGGCTTTTTATAGCAGCCGCAAACGTATCTTACTGATTTCTCATCAAACGATGGCTTCTAATTCTTTACGGGAACCATTTAGTCTGCGCTGTCCATTAAAGCCATTAAAGCCAACGTCCATTAAAGACCATTAAAGCCAAATACAATATTCCATATTTGGCATCTTGCAGCTGTTTCAACTGGTATCCTAATTTATGTGGATAACTCAGCTTGCCAGAAATTTTAATTCTCTCCCACTCTCTTCTTTGTAACTGTCACTGACTGTTCATCTTGCCTTTAAACATGGCATGAACAGCTTGCAATTCTGAGAAGAAAAAAGAAAAGATATAATCCAGCTTGATTTACAGCCGATATAATGCTGCTTTGAAACAGAACTGCCAGTGTACTGCTGGGCTCTGAGAATGCAGTGAAGCAGTCAACTTTTTAAAAATAAATTGGTACCATTCTCTCGTTATGAAGCCTATAATATCTGGTCTCTCCCACTTCAGCTGGGTTGGTACAGTAATTGATTTTCCATGGTTTCAGTCAGGAAATTTAATCTCCTATCTTGCTTGGAAAGAGTGGCAGGGAGGACTTTCCAATCTACTGGCTGGATGCTTCTCATGAGACCGCCCCCATCTGGTCTACCCAATCACTTTTCTCCTCTTTTTCCTTACCCCAGCAAGGATTTCCAGAAGCCTCCACCACAGCCAATGGAGGTTTTCGAAAATCCAAATTGGATGAAGTACAGGTAATTTCATGGGGATATTGTTACTCTAATCCTCTTGTCATCATTCTCCATGGCCCAAACAGGGCCCCTATGCAGCCAGTTCTTCTTCTTGTTGCTTTCAAAAAAGTCCAGTTATCATTGTTTAGGGAACATTTGAGGGACTATCTGTGAATGGGTGTCGATTAGGATGGATGAGCATTCAAGATTATTGCATGTCCTTTGAGTATGAATATGATGAAATGTGTCATGAGCAAATGGGTTTGATGTGTGTGGATGGATGGATGGAAGGGTGTGTCTGTGTGTGCATGGTGTTTAATTATATTTCACAAAGTCCTTGTGTGAAAGAGAAGGTGTTGAATTCTAAGATGTTAAAAAACGGATACAATCAAGCTGCATTTTTCTTTTGAGCCTTAAAATTGTAATGTTCTGCCTACATAGTC
Source organism: Candoia aspera (assembly GCF_035149785.1). Classification (NCBI taxonomy): domain Eukaryota; kingdom Metazoa; phylum Chordata; class Lepidosauria; order Squamata; family Candoiidae; genus Candoia; species Candoia aspera. The sequence goes on along the minus strand of NC_086153.1, from coordinate 129,338,044 downwards.
AAAAGAAAGTCCCTCTGTTCAGTGGAGCATAATCCCAATTAAATACATACAAGATGATGAACACTTAACTACAAATAAGACAAACCAGAGTTTTTTTCTTTTCTTTTAGTATAGGAATTCCCTATGATAAATGGAAATTTTGAAGTCATGTATGGAATGAACTGTACTTTTGCAATGTCTATAGGAATAAACAAGCTGCAGAAATCTGGATGTCAAGTCTCAGCTATAAACCTCCATAGAACACATACTACATGCACCATATCCAGAGAGTCCTCAACTTACGACACCAATTGGGACAGGAATTTCCATCACTAAACAATGCAGTCATAGAGTGTGGCTGCATCGCTTAGCAACAGCAATCCCTGCAGTCTTGGTTGCTGTCATTAACCGAATCCCACAGGTGAGGCGACTTCCTGCCGGCTCCCACAACCAAAGTGAGTGGGGAAGCTGGCAGGAAGATGCAAGTCCCAGGCCCGCAGGCAGGCAAGTGGCTGCTGCTGGGTGGGGGAAGGAGTTGGGGGGGTGCATGGGGGTGTGGGGGAGGGTTGAGTGTGCACGAGAGGCTCAGTGTGCACGGAGGGTTGCGAGTGGCCGGTGTGGCATGAGCACAGGGGGGCTGGGGGATGGTGACTGGGTGGGGGAGACTTATCCCATTGACTTTCAGGGGAATCCAGCAGGAAAGGTTGCAAATGGTGATCCTGTGATCACGGGGTACTTGGCAACGAGTTGTAAGTATGAACAGGTTGCGAAGCATCCAGATCACGATCACATGACTGCGGAGGTGGTGGGACAGCTGGAACTCTGAGGACTGGTTGAAACCACCATTCATTCAGTGCCGTTGTAACTTGGAACAGTCTCTGACCGAATGGTTGCAGGTTGAGGACTACCTGTAGACAAGGCAAGAGGTATCCAATCCAGTACCATCCATTCCCACAGAATCAAAGTAAAACAATCCACACTCCTATATAGCCCAGTGTAACGGTTGCCTCGTTACCCAATAAGGCACGGACTCACTTAGACTGGGGCTAAGGATTTCCGTTTATTGAATACAGAGTGCATACGCGCAAAAAGCCGGGAATGCGGGCGTGGTTGCGGGGTACCCCATATATACCCGTGTGGCAGACCTTGTCCCCCTCCACCCCCTATTGTTCCTCGAGTTGGATCCGGATCCCTGATGGGAGATCTGGAAGCGATACCGGTCTGCTGATGGGTGATTAGGGCGATCACCGCTGGTTTCTTCTGTCTCCTCTTCCTTATCCGTTGCATGTGCGTGCCCCGGGGTAATGTGTGGAAGTTCCGCCGATCTGTTGATGGCCCTTCTGGTTCTGGCAAAGGTGTGCCTCCTTTGTCCTTTGATTGCTTTTACTGGTTGAGTGCTTAAAGGATTAGGGCTATCCCTTCCTTCTTCCTGAAAGGCATGTTCCCCGTTGTGATGCATGGATGCCTTGCAATGGGGAGCATGACACCCAGTTCAGTGTATCATCCCACCAGATGATCCCATCCAGTGTATCATCCCATCATCAACCAGTTCAGTGTATCATCCCACCAGAAGAAAACTACAACAAAGCCCACCAATGCTTCATCATGGTCCCAATACCAGAGAACAAAAGATATCCCATAGAACACTGCAACCCTTGTATGGTTCCCTAATCCATGTCAGTGGCAGGCAGCAGGCCATGGAGGCAAACTACCCCACCCGCATCTATGCAAGACTCTCTCCCATCCATTTATCTGGAAAAATAAGGGGAAAATTGGGGCACAGCACAGATCACCAATCTCATCAATATTTTCAGTAGTGAAAAGGTACAACAGGCAGCTCAGAACAGCATGGAAAAGAAACATCATTCTGACCTAGATATTGAGTGCAATGGTGTAGATCATTGGGTATTTTGTGGAACCCAGCATACGAATTAAACAAATAAATGAAAAGGGGTTCAACTGTCTTACCATCACCCTTGCCAACAATGTAAAGACAAGGCCAAAGCTCTAAAGAGCTTTGTCCAAGGAAGTCACCATCCACAACAGGAGAGATGAGTTGCTCCCAAAACCATACCCACTATGAGCAGCTAACTATCATCCTTCTGAAGTGGAAAGATGTAATTCTGGGATACAAAGCTGACTGCAGGAATCTGTTCCAACAGCAGAAGTCCCTGCATAACAGAGTGTCCCTTGTTCCCAAATCACAATGAGGAAAAGCTCTTCCAATCCTTCCCACTCCCCTGCCAAGAAGACCTCAAGCATCTCCAAGAGTCATAGCAGTTCACTAATGCCAGATTCATCCAGGAGGTGCCCAGAACCCTTTCTAGCTCACCCAGGATCTTCCAGAATCTGCCCCCACCAGCAGCATCCATGAGAAGCAAACACTTTGTGGTATGTAGGTGAATGGCATGTACACCTGGTGACTTCTTTATGCAACCACTCATGGCTTCCTTTTGCCTCAAGGCCAGGAAAATTATTTGCTTTATAGCTGGCTCCACCTTGGATTTACTGTATTTCTACACCTCTCCTTGGAGAATGTTTGCATTGTATATGTAACCAAATCCCAAGGTCAGTTCCTCTGATCCAGTGGTGTGAATTTTGTGCTTTGCTTAAGTATTGTGTTCTCACTAGTAATCTGCAATATTTTCAGGCATCCTGTCCTCTTCTGACTGCCAGCACAGGTGGAACAGGAATAACCCTGGCCAAGGCTTTCAGACCAAGCCATCCCCACCCGCATACAACCTGGAAGTCACATAGAACTCACCTGTTTTCCCCTTTGCAAAGTTAAAGGTGGAGGGAGTGATTCCCAGAGAGGGACAGAAGGGTCACACATAAGGACTGGTATATGAGCTACTGCCTCTTCCCTCCACCCCTCTTTTTTTCCCTTTGATGACTCATCTTTTTTCACTCATCCTCCCTTCCATACTCCTTGCTACCTGCCTACCAATGGAGAAGGAAATGGTGATGTAGGAAATCTTGCTAGAACTTTCCTGCAGCAAATGGGCAGGAATTCAGCATCCTCCAAATGGAGACTTTTGACCCACTGACCCCCGGATTTTGTGTCCTGGCAAAATCACTGCAGAAAACGTTGACAGGGACATTGGGTGAGTCATCTGCATCATTACAAAGACAGCCTTTGTGGGAATGCATCCAAAGGGGTCCCTCGTACTGGCACCAAAGCAGAGAATCCAGCAAGGCATGTGTTCTCTGTCAGAACAAGCAGGCATTATTTTCCCTTGATTGCTATCACTGTTTTGTAGAGTTAATCTAGTTTAACCACAGCCATCAACTGTGCAATTATGGTTTCATATTGCTTTTTTGATTTATATAAACAAATGTTGGAAACTCCAACTATTGACAGTAAAAGGATGAGAAATGTGCCATTTTGATCAGACTTACAATTTTCATACTGAACGGGTCCAAAACCTGCATATGTTGCTGAAGGAATTACAGTCAGAGCCATCTGCAGCACTGCAAGGATCATGAAGGGTTATAGAAAACAAGCAATGTGAAGTTGACAAAAGTTGGCTAGTGTTGAGACAAAAGAGACACAGATCCCATGGCAAGATTTGGCCTGACTAAACCATAAACAAGAACAGCAGTCTTGTTTTGCAAAATCTGGGAAATTTCTCTTCACTGGCTACTTCACCGAAAATGAAATGCTGTAGTTTTCATTTTCACTTAAAATGCAAGTGATACCCTATAAGGTCATGAATGACACAGTGATGAGATGTACATAACACTCTTATACAATACTCAGTTTAAATATAATGTTTTTATGCCCGGTGTTTGCTACAAGTTTATTGCCTCCTATTGATTGATTGATTGATTGATTGATTGATTGATTATGTGCCATCAAGTCAGTGTTGACTCTTAGCAGCCACACAGACAGACCTTCTGCAGGATGATCTGTCCCCAGTCTGGCCATTCTGATCTTCAAACAGTCGTGGAGAAACAAACAAGTCACTTATGCATGATACAGGAGGGAAGCAACAGGGATAAAGCATCTTTTACACATATGCCCACTGCCACATATATTGTGTGATCTTCCTGGTATCCACACGTGCCCCTTTTTTCAGATATTTTTCTCTGTTGAGGACGTGGGCCTCAATCTAGTGTCACCCTTAAACGAAGGTTGTACTACTTTATTTGTAGCTGCAAATGGGAGGAAACTTCTGTGAGAAAATCAGAAGTGATCTATGCTTGAAGGCCAGTATTTCTCTGTAGGAAAACTGTTCTATAGGCATTGGGGATCTAGTTCCATTGCCAAGTATTTACTGACACATAGTGGCAAAAAGAATTCACTGCACCCATTTCACACTTTTCAGTGTGAACAGTGAAAAACTGTTGCAAAGATTCTATTTTTTTTTATTGATTGATTGATTGATTAGGTTCATTCTGGATTGGTTAGATTTATTCTGATTTATTCCACTCTTTCAACAAGAGACTCCAAAGTTTATTTGGGAAATTCTATTACAGTTGGATTTCTTTTGCAAAAAGAAGAATACAAAATATGACATAAAGCATTATTTCATACTTAGCAGATCATACAAGAAACTGGACTAGTGACATTCTTGGAATGGTAATGCAGTCATCTATACTGCTAATGGAATCAGAGAATATCCTAAATAGGTTGAACACTAAGTGTTACAGTGAGCTACAGTACTGCCTGCAACATGGATGAAGTGCGGTGATTGGCTCAGAAGTAAATTCAATTGAGTGCGATAGGATTTATTCCATAATAAGCCTGGGCATCAAGGCAAGTACTTTGATTAGAGTATTAGGGTATTAGCCATCAATAGACACATAGAGATAAACCACATTCACAAAAGAGATAATAAAAAACTAAGAAGGAAATGAAAAAGACCAGAACACATCCTCTCCAGCAGCCAACACCCAGATAAGCAGGGATTAACACCAGACAAACAATCAAGGAGAAAACAATACCCTAATCAAGGAACTACCAAGGAGAAAACCACTCCCCCACCAAGACTGGCAGGGCAAGCCACTGCATATAAACAGGGAGCAAACCCCACACCCACTCACACTGACAATGTTACCTAGTCAAGTAATGAAACATCTGCAAGCAAACAGCCAAGCTCAGAGAGCACCAAGGACTCCATAGAGAGGGTAGCATAAAAGCATAGTCAAAAGGAAAGCTAGTGTGGTATAAGGGCTAAAGTGTTCAGCTGGCACTGGGGAAACCCTTGTTCTAGTCTACCCTTAGTCACAGAAACTCTCTGGGTGACTCTGGGCCATTCTCTTTCTTCACCTGATTTATCACAGGATTGCTGTGGTGGAGAAAAATGGAAGGAAGGATGCTATGTACACCATTTTGAGCTCCTATAGGAAATGTGGGATATAAATCCAAATAAATAAATAAACAGGTTAATCCAATGAGTTCAAGTTCTTCGCAATTCTATTTTTCTAATTCTCATCTGTAGAGAATGAGTAGACAATGGTGATTAAAAGGCTTTTACCTCTATCCTTTATAAATTGTAGGGATTCCATTGAACTGACAAAATGAAACTGTGCCTTTGTAAACCTTCCAAATGTGGAGAGTTCTCTCTCTCTCTCTCTCTCTCTCAATCTCCCCGCCCCCCAACACACACACATGTACACTCTGATCAATCTTCTGGGCATCCTTGGCTATTATGCAATCTCTTTGTGTAAGAGATGTTAATCAGTTGAGTTTCCAAGTAGGAGGAAGAAATAGCTTGGTCAGTCAATATTTGAGGACAGTGATGAATGACAGCCCTTGCTCAAAATTTCTCACCAATCCTCTTTCACCATTTTGATCTGGTTGGCTGTTTCCCAATGCCTTTTCCCCCTGTGCTGACTTTTTGCAAAATCAGTTTGTGTTGCAGTGTGGAAAAATCATCACATGAGGACTGTTACCAATTACTTCATAGTCAACCTCTCCCTGGCTGATGTCCTGGTCACCATCACTTGCCTTCCTGCAACACTAGTGGTGGATATCACAGAGACGTGGTTCCTTGGCAATAGCCTCTGCAAGGTGATCCCTTATCTGCAGGTACTCTTTGCCAGGTTTGTGGTGCACATTTAAAAACAAGCTATGTTGGGGGAGCAATACCACAGAACTTATAACCCAGAGGATAGTTCATTGTTAACATACTGCTTCCGAGAAAAAGAAGAACGGTCACTCTGAAAATTAGAACAAGAGAGAGTTAGTTCTTTCATGGTCAGATTTATGCCAGATGTAATAATACATTTGCTATAACATCTAAATAAAGTAGAAACCAGAGCACAAAACTATATATAAAATAAGCAAAGCAGTCAATAAATTTCACCACAAAGCAATCTGGTACAATAATTGGAAAGAAGTAAAACCTATCAGCAATTAAAATACTAGCTTCCCACACTCAAGTCATTACAAACATGAGAAAGACTGCACAATACCTGGATTCCAGGTATCCACAGAATAATTTTATTTTAAAAAGTGGGCAAAATTGTGGTATGAATGAGTAGTTCCATGGCCCATACTGATAAAACTGAAAACATTTTAGATGACATACTCAGATGATGTGTGGAGTGGAATACCCTCTAATGTTGGTGAATCTCTGTAGTCAGCTCCTGATATTTGGGTGTTCAAATGAAAGTGTAGAAGTGGCCGTTCTGTGATACTACTATGTGGGTGAGAGAGTATGAGTGAGGGTCTCCACACAATGGAGAACGTACAGTTGAGGTTCTTTAGTCACATGGACACCCCCCTGCATATATGACTGTAACAGCATATGAGTCCCTTCCATTGTTCAGCTGCACATGAAGACTTCTGGGATGTGAGCAGGAATGTCAACACTGGAGGCAGAATCTCATCCATACATTCACAGATATCAGAAGGAACAGAGTTATCTCTCATGTCTGCAAAGTAACGGGTGACCTAGTTTCATAGTGTGCATTGTGAACAAAGTTTCAGTAACATTTTATAGTGGAAACCCCCACTTAACAAGCTAAGGCAAAGTCCTTCTTCCTCCCTACATCCAACATATTGGAAGCACACATATGGATTGTTGCTCATCTGATTCTCTTTTGTGCAGTGAAAAACTACCTGCATATCAGGGAGAGAAACTTTAGCCCAACTGTCCCATGACGTATTAGAATGTGGGAACTGTTTTGTCTGCTTAAAATCCTACTGGACCTTGTAAGTCCCAATTAGCAGTGCAAAGTCATTTAGCCCAATTGAATCCTGCTTTCCTAGGACTAGGACTAGGACTAGGACTAGGACTAGGACTAGGACTAGGACTAGGACTAGGCTTAAAGAGGCTATTCGCCACTAAGATTTTCTGAATGTGACCATGGTGTGGGAGACTATAGACTTCCTTCTCTGACTGTGATCCTTTTGTCACTCACTATATATTGTTGTCTGGGGTTTCTTTTCCCTTTGTAGACTGTGTCAGTCTCTGTTTCTGTACTAACCCTTAGCTGCATTGCGCTGGATCGGTGGTATGCAATTTGTCACCCACTGATGTTCAAAAGCACAGCCAAGCGGGCCAGGAACAGCATCACTGTTATCTGGATTGTGTCCTGTCTTATCATGATCCCCCAGGCAATTGTTATGGAGTGCAGCAGCATGTTTCCAGGATTAGCTAACAAGACCGTCTTATTCACTGTCTGTGATGAACGCTGGGGAGGTGAGTGCTGGTGGCTCCAAGCCTGGAATTTGCAAGTCTCATTGTGTCAGGGGGAAAAAAGGCTGCTGGTGTTTACCAAGTCTGCTATAGAAGACTAATTAGACTTCACTAGTTGAAAGAATTGCTTCATATAATCTTCAGTGCTAAGGAATGCCTTTCTTTGACTTTAATCTCTAAAGTATAAATCTCATCAGCCATGTCACTACTGTACTTCAGTCATGTTCTGCCCTTCAAGAGAAGAGCTATTGATCACCTGGCACTTTGCCTCAGAAGAGCTTCTGTTTATATGGCTTTGGACCTGGGTAGCTAACAGGCTGCCTTTTTCTGCAGCTCAGAAATCAAGATAAGTAATTTGGGATCCTAGATCCCCTTGTTATAAGGGCTTCTAAGTCTTCCCCTGTCCCTATTGCAGAAGTCTAACAGGTATTTCCTGACATTTTGTCATGGACAATGCATGAAAATTGTAGTATGAAAATAATTGCTTTAAAGATACAGAGCCCTTCAACTTCTCTACCAAACCAAACCCTGTCAACTGTTTCATTTGGTTCCACTCATTCTATAGCACTCATTAGTCAACAATATTAATTGTGCCCTTAGCCCTCAGAAGGTTGTCCACCGCTTTATGTCAAAATCAAGATTAGTCCTTCTGCATGTCCTCCAAAGTGAAGGAAGAATATTGGTAGGGAGAATCCATTCCTTCCCTGCCCCTGCCCCTCCCTCCCTCCCTTCCTTCCTTCCACTTACTTCTAGCCATCATTGTTAGAAAGTCTGGAACACCGAGACCAGGGTCCAATTTCTGAAGGACCTCCAAGATGTCCTCTCCCCTGTGCTAAAAGGACCATTTCAGTTCATTAAGTCACAGAAGTTGCATATGCAAAGGTTTAATAAAGGTTCTAAAAACAAAGCAGCAGCACTGCTTCATTTCAAGGATTCATCTGACAGCTCCAGAGAGCTTCTGGAAATGCCAGAAGACATTTTGGCATGTGAAAAGTATGTGCTGAACTTTTTTTTCTGGCCAATTAAACTACCTGATAAGGTTTTAAGGCAATGCAAATGAGCTTTTTGAGAGAACCTGGTCACCTCTACATTTTGATGAGGCAAGTGGTATCATTACTAGAGCTCAAGACATTTCCTTGAGGCAGAGCTTCCTCACCTTGCACAGCCCAGACTCACAGCCATATGCTCAGCTCTGCTATTTAATTCCTATTATGGCAAGGATCCCTTACATGCTTGGGTTGGTAGGCACACTTGAAAATCTTAGAGTACGATAGGGACTCTTTCAGATAATGGCTGCTCTGGCCATCACAAAATACCCATGTGCCAGAAGGCAATGTCTATTTTCCCAGAGAACATCTCTAGAATATATGCAGCACCCAAAAGCATACTTGAAATAAGAATAAAACAGACTGGCAGACACAGAGGGAATTGTCCACTGACATGTTGGTGCCTATGGGCATCATATTGGGGATCCAGATACTGAAGTATGGGTATTATTAGCATTAGCTTTCCCCACCAGCTACAAGTTATCCCAGAACCCTGTACAGATCAAGGCCTTGGTCGTGTCATTTAAGATTACTTTCAAACTGGGATGGACTGTTAATAGCCCCCTTCCCACTTCAAAAGTACAGGCCAGTCTTCTTCACCTATCCTGATTTATAATCAGCTTGTACATTAATTGGCAGCTTTTTTAAAATTCCCTTTTTCCCCTAAAAAGTTTGAGCTGTTAAATCAGAAACTAAACATTCCACAGGCTTGCACTATGCTACCCCACGGTCAGAAGGGAGACAGGTAGAAGTTCTTGATGAGGTTCCTTAGTGCTGCTACTGGTCAGACCAGCCTTTCTCAACCTTTTGACCCTGGAAGATACCACTGAAATATTTCTCAGGTCTCGGGGAACCCCTGCACATTCAGGCTCAAATATAGGTCAGAAGTTACAAAATTATTATATTCGTTTCATGGGTAGGCCTCTATATATGCATTAACAGTGTTCTTAAACTAAAAATAAAGAATGAAACTTACCTCTTTGATGTGAAGTTGCCTGAATTTGAAATAATTTCTTAAATAAATCGTGATCTCCCAGGGAACCCCTAGTGACCTCTTGTGGAGCCCTAGGGTGCCTTGGAACCCTGGCTGAGAAACCCTGGGTCAGATACTTTGGGTAAGGACTATTTCTCTTGCGGTAAATATTCAGTTACAAGTCTGGCTCTTAACCCAGCAACATGGTTAGGGCTTATTCTCCCTCACACCTAGGTAGTTATAGGAACTTCTATCTAATCTGCACTAAGAGAGAAATCATATTTTTGTCGTAAGTCAAGCCATGCAAGTCTGGCACACTTAGGACACAAGAACCACTAGGATTTCTGAAAGATCTTTATTTCTAGTAGAGTAATATAATAGAATCTTGAAAACCCCTCAAAGCAGTTCTCCCTCTTGATGTACCTAGCATAATTCTGGCAGAGTTGCTCAGAGTCTCTTTCTCACACTTCCCACCTCCCCGGACTGAGGTGTCTCTTTTGTGACAGTCTAATTTCCTCCTTTGCTTTCCTAGCACTTTTAGACATTCCATCACAGTTTGAGTCACGGATGAACCTGACAGAATGATGTGTTCAGAGACTGCAAATCAGTGCACAGGTTCTATGGATAGAAAGCTGGGGAGATTCATCCAAGGGCTTTAAATCAGGATGCGTAACTCCCTTCGCACAAAGGAAGGCACTCACCTTTTGAGTGACGGGCTGGGATTTAATTCTAATTCTAATTTAATTCTAATTAAATCAAACACAGCTGATATGAATGTAATGTTTACTCTCTTTTCTCTCACATCAGAAGTCACACAGCAATTTCTTTCTGATCTGTTCCTCTCCATTTCTTTATCTGTGCCCCATCTGCTTTATGTAGTCTGACCCTCAGCCCACCACAAAAAGGGTAGATATGTTCCTATGTGCAAAGGAAGAAACGCATCCTGAATTTATTTATTTAAAATGATTATAAACTGCCTGTCCCATGCTCCAGGAAGTATGCAGAATTTAACAATTCCACATATGAAAACATAATATAAAACACATAAAATAAAACAGTATATCATAAGACAGTGGTTGTACTCTGATAACCTGATCCATCATGGGCTCTTAAATGCCAAAGAGAATATAAAGATTTTCCAAAATACTTTATAAATGTTTTATCTGAACAATGAACAATGTTTTGCTCTTCCATATTGTATAAAATTAAGCCCCATTTATGTTCACCTGAACCAGCTTTTGCAGCGTGTAATAGTGGATCAAACGAGATATTATTTATGTGCTGTTTTATTTTCTTGGCAGCTGAATTCTTTCCAAAAATGTATCATACTTGTTTCTTCCTGATAACTTATCTGGCTCCGCTGTGTCTTATGGTGTTGGCCTACTTACAGATATTTCAAAAGCTGTGGTGTCAACAGGTGAGTTCTTTTGCCACAAAATCCACCTTTAGGACTTACGCCAGCTAAACTTTTCATCCTCGGAAGAATTACGTATTTGATTGAAAGGTACAGTGCTATAGAATGAAATAACAAATTACCCTTGGCAATGCGATATTTCAGGAAATATTGCAGCATCCAAACATATGAAGCAGTCTAGCAAAAATAAATAACTGCATGCGTACCTCCTTTTGCACAATCAACACACCCTTAGTTTACAAATTTGATGTTAAAACTAAAAAGCTGAAATGTTGTACATCCTGCTAGGAATGTTTTTTTCATCTTCTGTGTTTCCATATTACTTAAGTTATGTCTGAATGAAGGGATAAGGAAAGAAACTGAAAAATAACTTAAAGTTGACATGAATATTTCCAAAACACATTTCCACTGCATTTATATAGCGTAACATCTACTTTTTTTCTGTAGCATTAAGCAAGGGTTGTTACTACTTTCACTCATGGAAAATTTTTTGAATGTAGAAACTGTGGTGAACATGCTAACCCTAACCCTAACTTAAACACATAACACTTGATATTTACTTTGATTTGTTCTAATCGTCTCAGTGACCGTGAGATGACAGACATGTAGTATTTGATTGTTAGATTAATTAACAAACATTATGTGTTCCCCCCACCCATGGGATTAGAGCACATCAAGAGAATCAGTTATTTAACAAGTAATTCTTACATTTGCCAACCTGTTGTTTCTAATACATGACCATAAAATGATTTCCACATCTTCAACACATATGACTTCAAAACAGACTGGAGATTTTTTGGCTTGTTTAGAATGCATCCCCCCACAAATCTTATCTTCTTTACTTTTTTTGACCACTCATACAGTACATCAAGTATTTTAGAAATGTAATGTATCACTATTTTTTTAAAGTTGCTGTTGTTTGTTTATATATATATATATATATATAAAAGAGAGAGAGAGAGAGAAGGAACAAAGGAAAAAAAACCCCAAAAAAAAGAAAAAAAAGAAAAAAAAAGAATAACAGAAACATTATTTTAAAGATTCAGCCCAATGTTTAAACCTATTATTAGCCCTTGAGCACATGGAATAATAATGATTAGTTTTTCCGTTATAATTATCAAGAGCCAGTTTATAAACAGAGAGCAAACATATCTTGTCAACCCAAGGTTTTAAATCCAGGGTTGTACTATCTCTCCCATATAGAACAGCAATCTTTTCTGCTGCTTCCCATGCTAACTCCATAGTTCTTCCTATAGAGATAAGTTCCAAATTTGTGGTATTTAATTCTAAGGCACATTCACATCTTTACCCTGTACTAAACTTTGTAACTATTGTGGAAACATACTGATTCTAACAAAATGGGTTTAGAATCAAACAAAATTATTTTCCAAGGACATCTTCCATTTTAATCATAGAAAGATGATTACACTGAAACATCTCTGGGATTGTGTAATTACGCTCATGTGTAGAAATGGATCTGCTTTGCAACTGCAGTTGGTTAATCAGTGCAAATTTTCCCTTGGGTCAAATTGCAATAATTAAGATTCCAATTATCATGTGCTGTTAGATTCCAGGAACATCATCTGTAGTTCAGAAGAAATGGAAGCCTCTGCAATCAAGAGCACAGCCCCGGGGACTGGGGCCACCGGCACATTCGAGGATTAGTGCGATGGCAGCTGAAATCAAACAGATTAAAACCAGGAGGAAAACAGCGCGGATGCTTATGGTTGTTCTTTTGTTTTTTGCCGTCTGCTACCTCCCCATTAGCATTCTCAACATCTTGAAAAGGTAACTACATGACTAGGGATACTAGAAATAAATAGCTTGGACATCTGTCAGGGATGTGTAAATATTTTACAATAACTTGGTGGGGCCTGATTTTCATTGGGAGCCCAATATGTTTAACTTTCCTTCCCAGTCATGATCACAATGAAAATCAATCCCTGTGTACCCACAAGCACTGGAGTAGGAGAAAGTTTCCATGGGTGCTAATAGGATCTTTTTCCATACGTGTTCATTACTTCTTCCCAGGTCATTCCAAGGAATATTTCTCTCCCCATCCCCACATACACACACATATACTTTTTAATTAATGGACTGATTTTAAAGTTTTAAAAAAATTAAAGTAAAAAAATTCTTGTGCTTCTAAGTGTTATAACATGTTGGACTCTGACAGAGGTAACATTGGAAGCTATGTAGGAAGGAGCAGTCAAAAGACTGCAGGAGATACTTAATGACACTAGAGGGCCCATCGGCCTATAGACTCCGGTGAAGAAGTCTGGGCAAGTAGAATGTAGAATTGCTGTAGAAGGAAAAATTCATATCGTTCCAGTGAGGAGCCAGTTTCAAAGTCTTAGGACAACATAAACAACAAAATCCCACACTGCCCAAAAGTATCAGCATAATTGCTATGCCTATGGAATTCCCCTTGGTCAGAGCTGGTCAGTAGAGGTCCGTAAGTAGAGCATTTCTACAGGCATCAAGGCCAACAAAGAATGTAATCATTTTCCTTATAGTCCTTCAGATAGTTCAGACTTCATCTCTTTCATCTCCTTTCACCAGTCTGGGTAGGAGTGATGTGAGTTGAGGTCCAACACATCTGGAGAACACTAAGTTGAAGAATGTTGGCATACAGCATTCAAGACAAGAGAATTCTCAGCTTGTGGGTTTCACTTCTTCCAGGTTAGTGTTCATATTAGGATTAGGGCTACCAATGCAGAGTTAATGCTAATCTTTCCCAGGAATGTTACTGTTTTCATTAGGATTAGTGACCTGAATTCAAGACTGAACAGTGCTAAAGATATAAATCAAATTGCAGGTTAGAGACGTATGCATATTGAATGCCTTGTTTCTACTGAATGGAACTGTGTCTTTATAATGGGATGCATTGATGAAACAGTGTTCCAAGTTCACATTGCGAAGGTACACAATCTGGCAATAAGTTGTACATTATAATACTTACTGTTATGAAAGAGGGCTGCAACAGAAACACTGATAATTTGTCAGTGCAGAAATAATTCTCAGTTCAGAACACCCTTTCTTAATGGCATTCACTGATTTCTGCACTACTGCTGAGAAAGACCTCCTTTTTGTAGATAAACGTCATACCTCTGACCAAAGAGAATCATGGAAAAGGGCCTGTGTATATAATTTTAAAGGTCAGGCTGGCTTGGGAGAGACGTATTCTTGCAATTATGAGAAAAGGTAATGACTAGTCCCCCACCAGATATTCACAGAAGCACCAGTTAGGAGCCAGTGGGCAGCATAAATGCAGCCATTTCTGTATATTTAAAAGTTGACGTCTGCCTAGAATCTATACATTTAGCTCTGTGGAGAAATCAGACACACGCACAGTTCCTCATGCAGCTAAGATTCAACTGGTTCTAGTTGTGTGTATATGGGCCAAGGCATATGCTGTCAATGTGACAGCTGTGTAAAAGAGGTGTAATCCATAGAGAACACCCCTATAACTTCATGCTTCTAGAGTTACATCACAGCACTCATCTGGAATTCTGAATTCTGAATTTTGACCCATCTACCATGTAAATATCTTATGTGTTTATCAACACCAAAGATAATATGATATGTTTTCTAATTTTAAAGTTTTTTTCTCCCTCTTTTTGTAAGAGTTTTTGGGATGTTCAACAATGCTGAAGATCGAGAAACTGTGTATGCTTGGTTTACTTTCTCCCACTGGCTTGTATACGCAAATAGTGCAGCAAACCCAATTATTTATAACTTTCTTAGCGGTAAGTTGATTACTTATGCCCTTTTTATTATGGTAAGAAGCAATAGAGCTAAAGAACTAATGCAATATATTTAATGTTCTGTAAACTACTTTGCTGCATTTATGGTATTCTAAAAGGGAAAGATGCTTTTATTACTGTTATATAGAGGGAGGCACAGAGATTTAGAGAAAATGCATTATTCAAGCAATCCAATAAACAGATCTAGAATCTGAGTACACATTGTTCACGATATATACATTTTATTTCAGTATCAAACAGATTTTTATTTTCAGTTCAGAATTCAAAATCTATCGCCAAATTTTTCTCTGTTAGTTGCAGTCACAAGCAAAACAATGGACAAATGTTAACCCAACATACCATATAGTAATAGAAGATCTGGCTGATATGAGGTGTTTTCTCATCCGAACATCTTTAATATTTAAAACCAGCCTGACAATGCATGCACACACACACACACACACACACACTAGATTTGTGTAAGGCAAATAGATATGATTCCTGGGATCATGGTAACTGAGATGAAATTAGACTACCAACTACCCTTGGTCATTCTGTTTCTGAGTTCATCAGCCACACAAGAAGAGCAAGTTTGACTATATGTATTCTTCCCCCTCACTCCATTCCCATTCTTGTCTTCCTCCAAAGTTGAGGGTAAATTGCTGCAAGGAACCTTTTGTAGAGGTTCTGGGCACAATATAAAAGCTTGTAATATTAAAATTCTACCTTGAGCAAAGTGGAGGTAGTGAGAACAAGAAACTATTCTGCCTGTAACTAATTGTAATATTTAAATCATCCTCAAGCTACAGTCTTAACTGGAGAAAAGTCTGTCTCTAATTCCAGGTAGAAAGAAAATACATGGAATGAAAAGTAAGGGTGAACATAGATTGCACATTCCGGCTGAAGTGATTGCACGTTGCAGCTGTCACTGATTTTTTATAATTTACAGTAAATAACAGGCTTACGCTACAAGGGGTTGAATGTTGCCTCAACCCAGATGTTGAAATTTCAAGAAAGCCATTAAAACACTGGCTTAAATGCAGCCCTGAAATATAGGAGATAGTGATTTCATTACTCATAGACTTCCTAAAAAATGATCAAGGTCAAGAGCTTTTTTTGCATCTCTTTTTGGGCTCTTTGGTCTAAAAAGAAGGAATTAGCCTTCACAAACATCTCCCTGAGATCCACATCAGCAGAACAGTCCCTCACCCCCTGGAATGCCTTAGGTTAAAAGAGGCTGCAAGAGTCCTCTAGCCCTGGACTAGGACTGAGGAGACTCTGGTTTGAATCTCTATGCAAGCACAGAGCTCCTGGGGTGGATTTATTTAATAGTCTTTCCCTCGCCCAACTCAATCTAGGTTGCTGTGGGGATAAATTTGCAGAGACCACACTGTGCTCCCTCAGAAAAATACAAAAATAAATGCAATCTGATAATAAAGGATGTGATGGTGGAGTGGGGACAATGGCTTGGCTTCTGTGCCTCCTATTGCCTGCCCAGGCAGATTAAAGGTTGCTCAACTTTTGTTCAAGCTGCCAGTGGTGGTCTGAAAGGGTGCTTTCCCTGCTGTTCTCATTAACAGCTTTAGGACAGTACAGATGTTCAATCCTTAATCTCAGTTCAAAAGGACGATTTTGCTACATGCTTCCGCAATTCTGCACACAGGAACCCAAAATTGGAATCATAATTACAAAAATATGTAAATCATCTTAGATAGCCAGCCAAAAAGCTGCCATCTCATTGCCTCCTCCGGATTATGCAAATCTCATCAGACACATTGAATGGAAAAGAAGCCATTGTAGGACTTAAGTTATGCATGCCCTGTTTGAGGGGATGGTGGTCTGGCTGCTTCTTCAGGCTTCTCTTGGGCTTTGATTTGGCAGGAAAATTTCGGGAAGAATTCAAAGCTGCTTTTTCTTGCTGTTGCTTTGGCATTGGCCATCACCACAATGCCCCACCCAGAGGAAGGACAAGCATGGAAAGTCGGAAGTCCTTGATGACCCAGAACAGCAATTTTGACCACACTGCAAAGCCCGCAGAACATGTCGCCTTGACCGGGATAGGCTCACTGCCCACAAATGGCCCTGGATCTGTTCTGAGCTGATGGATGGCTGCTTTCTGCGATAAACCATTGTAAATTGAAATCTGTGAATCCAGTTATCTAAAACAGGAACCAAAAAACTTGAAAAGGGCAAAAGTGAGATAACAGATTATGAAAAAGATTCAATAGATTAATGTACGTGATTGGATGTTTGGGCTTTTTGAAAAAAAGAAACCAGAGCTTTGTTGGGAAATGTGTGTGACTCTTCATAGCATTTGCTTTTCAGCTGTAAGAAATGATAGTTGGGAGACACATACAAGCACATTTTCATTGGTATGATCTTCGGCTGGGCTTGTTTCATCCCCAAAGAATGTTTCACTGTAAGATTCAAAATACTGAAAGTTAGTCAGAGGGAGTTTAACAATGGAATTATGCATTATAATACAATAGCATGGTAGAGAAAGCACATGGTGTGGCTTCTAACACTTTTATCAGCAGTGGCCATAGGAAGCATCTGTATTTTCTCTGTGTAATGAAGTAATGTATTGTGTGTGTGTGTGCATGTGTACGTATGCATGTGCATGTAAGACTTTCTGCTCTCCTATTCTGTGACATCTTTGTGCTTGTGTGTATGTATGCACTGGATGGGCAGCCTATGCTCCACTTGAGTCAAGTGACCAGGAGGGAGACAGGAGTGGGGCTGAGAAAGGAGTGCTGAGCATTCCAAGCGGGTGCCAGCTGCCTCTCCCAGAGGGCTTCACAGGGAGAATTTTTTCTAGAACTTTTTTCTGCAGCTCCAACTGAATCTTTCTTTTGCCAGCTTCTAATGCCCTGGCAAATTTGGTCTCATTCTGTTCTGTTTACAGAGAGTTATCCTGTTTTCAAAGATTTAAACTGACAGGCAGATAAAGTCCTAAACCCCTTATCTTTTTTTTCAACTTTCGGTTACAATAAAAACAATTAAAAAGGATCAGGACATTTCTTCCTTTCTTGTTTTATACCACATTTTGATTATGGTCTGATATCCTATTGGCTAATGGTGAACTTAATTCTTCATGTCTGGAAACTTGTGTAGTCCAAACAGATGAATATGCTGGAAATAATAAGCACAGAAAATGCTACTTCTAAGAGTCACTCATCTTATTTTGCGAAATGGCTCACTCAGAGTAGAAGAAGAAATGGTCTTTTAGCAGCTTGGCTCCAGACAATTGAAAAGTCAGAAATATCTTTTTAAATTGCAGTTGGAAACTATTACCCAATACAGATACCTTGCATGTTTTACTCTCTATTTTTCCCGAATGCTGTCAAAATAAATAAATATTAACTCCAATTATCTAAAAGTGTACATTAATATTTCTTTCCTAATTTTTGGCATGAATAAAGCCAGAGAACTTACAGCTTTCAGATATAAAGAGTCCAGAGTCCCCCTTTTAGGGGGAGATGGGCGGTGATAGAAATGTGAATAATAAATAAATAGATAGATAGATAGATAGATAGATAGATAGATAGATAGATAGATGATAGATAGAGATAGACAGAGATGATAGATGCTTGTTGGATGACATATATCATTAACACAATGTAGTCTGTGTTTTATTTCAAAGACCATGAACAAACAGGTAGATTGAACATATTTTCGTTTCCACATTTTTCCTAGAGACATCCACCTCACACCTCCCCAAATAATTGCAGTTATAAGTATATATATGGAACTGTTTTGCCCTGCTGCCCAAACTTCCTTTCTTTCACTTACACTTAACTTATACAATAATAATTTATTACATACCCTTTTTTTTTTGTTCTTTCCAGAATTCCAAAACTAAAAAAACATTTCATTGAACTGAATTTTTATGTTTCACTCTCCTCCCCACTTCACATTTCCTACAGCTTTATAAACCTTTATATTCTTCCCAACTCACCTTCATTGCCCTGGTCACTGTGGATCTCTAGATTTTGGACTATGACAACTTTCAATGCCCCTGACCTTTTCATGCTGATCGAGGATTATAAGAACCACAGCCCAATAAAATCTAGAGAGCTTTTGATCCCCTGCTGTTAAGCTTATTGCTGTAGAGTGGTGCTTACACACCTTTCATCCCACATTTACAGATTTTTCTATGGTTACCAGCCTGGCAACCTGGCACACAATGCAGCAATTTTTTCAGTGATAATAGTTCCTTTGAACTTTTGAAACAGAGCCAAGGGGTTGTCTGCATTCACCCTAGAGAAGACCTAATTCTCTTTTAACATTCAGAAAAAAGGTTAGCTTTTTCTTCCAGAGCATGGAATATAAGCTGATTTGCAAAACTCACTAAACCTCAGACAACTGGACCACAATTTTTGGCTTAGCATGGTGTGCAAACCCAATTCAGGTGGTTCACAGAAAATCGGGTTCAATTTTATTTAACCTTAAGTAATTGTGTCATGTTAACAGTGTGTTGATGAATTATAATGAAATTCAGGAACCAAGCCAAATGCGAATTGACCATTTTCCTGACTTTAGTGAAAGAGCAGATCATTGTTTATGAAGCACATTTGATCAGCAGCTACGTTTACCGTAGCCTGGACCTCTCCAACAGGTGTGAAACGAGATACAGGCTGTACTATTTCTCGCGCACACGCAGAGCCGGGAGGTGGGAAAGCACGCGGCTGAGTGGGCGTCCCGCCGGCTCTTTCGTAGCCTGACTGGACCAATCGCGTTTGCAGCAAGCGGAGCGCTGTCCGGAGGAGCTTGGTTCTGAAATGACTCCTCGTGTTTAAAGAGAGACTTCGGAGAGGATCAAGTGGCAACAGGTGTTTGCTGTGCTCAGAGGCAGTCTACCTGGAACCTCCTTGGCCATGAACTCCATTCTGCTCATCACTGGTAAGCTCACTCTAGTTCAACAGGAATATATCTCTATCTATCTATCTATCTATCTATCTATCTATCTATCTATCTATCTATCATTTCTATTGCTAGCTAGCTAACTAGCTATGATAAAGTAAGTTGCAGTTGCATGACTCCCAATTATATTTGCTAGGATTACAGCCTTGGTTGCCTGGGTAAAGGGGTAAAATACTTGAAGTGTGTGCCCAACATGTGTCTCTATCACTTTCCCAATTTGTATGCACTGAAAATAATAAAGGGTTTATCTATCTGTTAGCTCTAAGCTGAAGTTTCTTTTCTGTCTCTTTCTCTTTCTCCTTCTTCCCCATCTCATTTAAGCATGATAAAAGGTAAACAAACAATGGCCTTAAATGTTTTTAAAGAGAGCCAGTTTGGCATAGTGGCTAAGACACCAGGCTAGAAACTGGGAGGTGGTCAGTTCTAGTCCCACCTTAGGCACAAAGCCAGATGGTGACCTTGGGCCAGTCCCTCTCTCTCAGCCCTAGGAAGCAGGCAGTGGCAAACCATTTCTGAAAAACCTTGGCAACCCTGACTTGAAGGCACAAAAAAGAAGTTTTTAAAGGCTACTGTGTAAGCTTTTGTGACCATTAGGGTAGAACAAGATTTAAAATATAAATATCCAAGTTACTCTTTTGGGTTTCCTCCCTGGGCCTCACTGTACACTTCCCAAATAGTTGCAATTACTTCCTGTCTACCTACAGTTTTTGTTTATGATCTGCATAAGAAAATAGGTAATTGGCCTTAACCTGCTCACTTGCATAAACAAACAAACATACAAACCAACCCACAGGGCTTGTAGAACATTTTTCCTCAGGTCCCAGAATTCTTCACACACACTGTTTTAGCTATCTTTTATTTCACCAATCCCTATATCACATGCTAGAATTTATCATATACAGACTTAGTATGTTTCTTTTTTTCAGAAGAGAGCAAGAGGTGGGCCCCATGAGTTATGTACATACATTTCAAGAGGCTCATGGAAGTACAGTCATGATGAGAAAGAAAAGCTGTGAGCAAGGAAAAGTGTTTTTTTTTTTTTTTGCTTTTGTTTTACTTCTTCCCCCTGTTCTTTTAGGAACCATTTCATTGGCTAGATTCAGATCTCCAGATTTTGTCTCCAATTGGAATCATCTACATAGAGATGAAAAGCAGCAGAGCACCCCGCAATGAAGTTCAATGAAGGAAGGGCTCCACAGTCGTATTTAGCATCTCATATTGTGCTGGAGGTAGAATCGCTGTTCAGACCAGCATACCCATTTTAGGGGCAAGTTACATTATGTGCTGGCCAACAAAAACGTTAGAGTAAATCTGTTCTGTCTCTATGAGTAGCTTTCTTGTGCCTAGGGTTACAGGTGCTTATAAAGCACAGCTAATCCTTTCAGTGCTTCTGGCTCTTTGTGCTTCCTGAGGCATTGGTACTTCTTGTTCTTAGAGGCAATGTCCGATTGGAACAGTTTTCATGTATTCCTGGTAAGGCTGGAAACACACGTCGTTGATGAACAAATGTTAGCGTCACACTCCAATGCCATCTCCAGAATAGGGTTTGCTTGCGTGTGATATTTTCCTTTTGGAGAGGCTTCTTTTTGCCAAAGGTTTTTTGCCATCTACATCTGGCCAATAGATTTCAGTGAGTGTGCTGACCTACTCAAATCTATAAATATCTAGCAGACATGGAAATGGGAAGCCTTGTTCAAGCAAACAGTTATTGTTTGCTAAGTAAAAAGCCTAAGAGCAAGTAAGGCCATAAGAAGAATGATTGTTGGTATTATTAACATTTCCTTTTGGCCAGGCATGAAAAAAAAAAGGGGGGGGGGGAAGAACAGTGAAGGAGACATACAGAAAGCATTGGCACAAGACTAAAAGGGCATTTTGTGTCTTCATGATCGATAGCTTTCTTTCTCTCTTTGTCAGCAACAGTTTTAAAATGGTATTTTTAAACAAATCCTGAAAAACAGATTAATCCATGTCACTCAGCTCACTGTAACCTGCTGGAAAGTTGTACCAAACCTAGAATTTAAAAAAAAATACAACAGTTTCCCCAACCAAGTGTCTTCCAGATGTCCTGCACTTTGATTCCTACAATCCCAGATAGTACAGCGACGCCCAGGATTTGGTATCTGGTTGGAAGAGGCTGGTACAATATCATATCCCAATTTCATTATGTATTTTGGGAAGCCCTTCAGACAACTGTATGCTTTAAAAAAATACCAAACAAATATTAGCAAAGTCTATTCAAATTAGACAAATTGGATATGTATTATCAGTGTTATCATACAATTATGTTCTATGAGTTGGACCAAGATTCAGTTAGAAAGTTACATTTGCCATACCAGCAACAGGTGGGAAGTGTCAATATGTTACCCATCTAGGCAATTCAGCAGTCCAAGAATAAGCCTCCTGAGGGAGTTCTAACATTAGATCTAATGATCTAACATTTCCTTCTATCTCTAACCTTCATCCCAAACCTTGCAAGACAGGTAGTTCACTGCTGCAGCTGCAACTTCATCAAACCAATGATGGTCCTTATCTAATGCTTTGCAAATAGGCAATGATGTATTATTACCTGAGAAGGTGTCCTTTTTGAAAATGGGATTGTCATGCACCCCAAACAAACATTCCCAGAACATCTGATTGGACCCACATGCATGAATGGAGTTAACATGTGTTGGGACTTGTGGGTCAGTAGAATTGGGAGGGGGAACATGCCAGGAGTGTGAAAGCATCTTGTTTGGACTATCTCTGGTATCCAAGGTCAAGCTGCCGAGCCATTGGAGACAGCTGCATGAACTGAACTGACTGGCACAGAGAGGGGGGCTGCATGCCTGAGAAAGGGAGGGGGTTTGAATTCATTGGGCTGTTTAACTTGGGGAAAATGCGGGAACTTTCATTCGCAACTTTTTCACTGTTCTGTATACCACTCTCCATTAAAGCGATTTCTACTATAACCACATATGAATCAAATTTGATGGCAAGTTGAGTAATACAGTCATTACAGGGATTTTTTTCAGTCAAAATATGCATAGTGCTGGGCTGTAAATGAAAGCGTGTCCTAGGATAATTTTCCATAACTGGGTTTTTCAAGTCTTTTTACATTGGGACTCCCATCAGTTTAATGTATCTTTGATAATAATCCATCTGGAGAGCATCAAACTGGAAAAGTCCCAATAACTGAGTCTGAAACAAGCACAACAAACATTAACATCAAAACCAGGATGGAAAACAAGTTGCTAAATATGGAAGTGAGTTTTGTATCTTTAAGAAAATAATGAATGTCTAGTCTCCAATCCACTGGGATATCTGGAATACAGAAGATGCTACCAGATAGATGGATGGATGGATGGATGGATGGATGGTTGGCTGGATGGATGGATAGATGGGAGAGGGAGAGGGAGAGGGAGGGAGAGGGAGAGGGAGGGAGAGGGAGGGAGAGAGGGAGAGGGGGAGGAAGAGGGGGAGGCAGAGGGAGAGGGAAGGAGAGAGGGAGAGGGAGAGGGAGGGAGAGAGGGAGAGAGGGAGAGAGAGAGGGAGAAGGAGAAGGAGAAGGAGAAGGAGAGGGTCTATTCTCCCTTCCATGCTATACTGTATAACATCCTGCTCCATCCTGTGCATATCAATTTAACTACAGTTCCCACCATTCCCAGCCAGCATGTCACTGCTTCTGTTAATCAGGGATGATGAGAATTATAGAATACTTATTCATTTGGGAAGGGCACTGGGACCAAGATGTTCTATGAGGAGCCTCAATTGTTTTTAATTTGGTGCTGTCTTATGGCTTTTATGGTTTTTTAAAATATATATATATATTATTATACCCATATGTTTTGTAAGACACCCAGGGTTATCTGGGGAAAATGAGTGGCCATATACATTGGACTGATAAATAAATGAATAAATCAGAATAAATAGCTAACCTACAGAATGAATACAAATGAACCATGCTTCAACAAAGTTTATATTACCTGATTTGCAGTGCTGCTTCTATGTTCCATGAATGCATCTACTTACCAGGCCCAGATGTCGAAGTGTCAACAACTGAAAGAGAGATGTGTGGCTGCAGGAAATGGGTGTGAAAGTGTCTTGAATTTACTTGAAGAAGTTTGTTACATTTCAGGTAACTTGTATAAAGCCATATATTGCAGAAAGAGTGTTTCAAACAACTTCTGTAAATACCATATCAACTTTCCACTGGGATGTTTTTTGTCTTTGGGAATTAGGTAATTAGTCATACTGCCTATGCTAGTGTAGCTTGCATTTTTAATGGCAATAATGTTGACTTAGTCTCTCTCTCTCTCTCTCACGCTATTGACATGTTATTAAGACTTACATTTCTTCTCGAACAAAAATAAGACACCAGTATAGTCACATTAGAAAAAATGGACTAAATAATACTGCTGTTAACAAATCCCAAGAGAAAAAAACCTTCTAGGTCAGGTTATAACCTACAGTGTGTCAGGCATTTCTTTTTAGTCAAAAGAATATAAAAAGCTGAATCAATCACTAGTGATTCCCTCAACATGTACTATATTTAGATCAAAAACTGAAGGGAAAATCTTTCCAAATGTATCTGCTGTATTGCCAACACACCCACAATCCATAATAATGGAAACAGTGAGAAAAAGTAGGGCAAAATTGTATCTCTGGCATTTTAGCAGAGCAGCTGAATCAATCCTATGAATAAACATCATGATACCTGTAAAAGAAAGGTACGCCATTTAACACAAGTCCTACCCAGGTGAAGAGTATATTGAAGTCTTGTTATTTTGCTAATTAAATGCTGAACACCATCCGATCTGCTTCTGAACTGCAATCTCCCTGTCTCTGAGTAACCTGCAAATGTTGCACAAGACTAAAAATGCCCCCTCCATTTGCTGAATGATTTTTAGTGACTTGGCTGAATTATTTTCAGCAGGGTACTCTTTCTCAGACCATTGAAGATATTACACAATTCCTCAGGTGAGGCTAGGAACAACAGCATATATAGTTGGGTACACACATCCTGCTAAGACTGAATATAATACTTGTTGGATTTTTTATTATTGAGTTGCATGCGCCCTATCACTGTGGATTCTAAAGCATGCTGTATAGTTGAATATGATGGCCAAGCTATTATGCCTTGTTTCAAACTTTGCAGTGGTGTGACCCCCTTTCTTCAAGTCTGATCCCTGCTCATCCCTTGCATGTGTCCAGGCATGAGGAAAGCTACTTGGGATGTTGCCATGAGCTTCCTCCTCTGTTCATTCTTTTCCCCCCTTTGTTTGAGGAGAGAAGGAGAATCTTTTATATGATGGCTTTGTTCTCCTGAAACCAAAGTCTGAATATATGCATGAGGAAAACCAAAGTGAACCCTCTTTGCCCCTTCTTCCAGATCTTCTTCACCAAGGAGAAGGGGAAGGATCTGAAGTCTCTAGGTGACTTGGGTCTACCACATGTGGGAACTCTCTGATGCCAACTTAGTGCTGGGGGATCTTGCAGATATGGTTCCTCACTGTGGCTTGACCCCATAGCAATTCTGGTAGTGAGTGTGGAAACTGCCACTATTTCCTCTGCTACTCTCAACCAGCCAGACTACAGGCAACAGCTGCAGCTCCTGCAAACAGAAAGAGCAGAGAATGGTGTCAGGGGTGGTGATGATGGCAACCACTTCCTCTTCTGCCTTCACTGGCAGCCCCAGCCACAATGCCAGACAGCCCATCCTCCAAGTGTCTTACTCATCTGCCTTGCTCCAGTGACTTCCAGCTGGGCTGGGGGGAAATGTACTGGGAGAGAAGAAGGGGAACCAGTTCCTGACTGCACACAGGCTTGTGAATTCCTACTACCCAACCTCTCCCTCCTACAGAAAGCCTCCAAACTTTCTTGAAGGGAGTGGTTATGAATGAAGCACTGCAGGCAAGTGCAGGCATGGTGGGCATTGGAGGCAGCATGGTGTGCACAGATCAAGCATAGCAATAGATTAAATGTAGTTGTAGCCCTGGCAAACCATGTTCCATTCTGCCGGCATAAATGCTTGTCCAGGGAGAGTGGGCACAAGTTCTGCCAGTGATCCTGCTTCACATGTGCAAACCTGAAATAATATGTATCCTTGATCACAACATCCTGAGGGGTCAGGACACAGGTTGAGAACTTTTGCCCTAGTTAGTAAACCTTAATAAACCATGGTGGGTAATCCTTTACATCTTTCAGTGGCTAGTTCACATCATGAGATTTTTAATGGCAGGGCACCTCCTTTTGGGTTTCATCCAAAATTTTAGATAGTAAAAGAATCTTGAAAATCATAGAAATAAGATGTTGAGTCTTGATGATGTCACGGGATTCTTCTTAGAAAAATGAAGTTATTATGTTGCTGCTGTTTTTTTGCAAGAAAATATTAACAGTATTGTATTTTGGAAATCTAGGCAACAGCTGTGCAATAAAAGATTCAGCCAACTGTAATAAAATAATTAAGTTTTTAGTTGACCAGTTCCCAGAATTTAAAGACTGCATCTGCATAAAAGATAACTGCAGCATCAGAATGTTGTTGGGGGAAAAGTGTTCCAGTGATAAAGGTAACTATTGGCTTTTTGTTACCAAATAAAACAATAGCATTTTATAATGGCACTGTGCTAAGAAAAAACACTTCTCACTTTAAGAAGCTCATGAATTCAAGTAATCACATGATTATATCGACCAGCTTTTAATTAGAAACTCCATGGCTCTTGTAAGCAATTGTACTGGACTTCAGATTCCAAGAAATGGCCACATGCATCATTCATAAAAATGGATATCATGAACAGAGTAAAATCATTTCTAAGTTAGTATCTAGAATTATAAATTCTGGAATTGCAAACCACACAGGACAGTAGCCTATTAACTCCAGCAATAGCTTCTAAATCAGTCATTTTCATAAAGGGTACAGCAAGAGAATAAGAAAATGCTTGAATCTCTAGAAACTGCTCAATGGAAGTGGAGGAGAAATGTTGTAGAGAGGCAATTACACAGACCAAGTTATAATTAAACAAATATCTGGGAGAAAAAAACAGCCACTTGGATACCAATTTAATGGAAGAAAATTCACAGAAAGCAAGTTTCCTGTTCTCACCTGTTCTTTGTAACTTTACTGTGACAACAAAAAGCCTTTCAGGATATGCAAGGGCCCTTGTGAGGAATAAAGACAGGCCATAGACAGCTGTGGTGTCTGTGAAATAGTGTTACCTAATGGGTAACCTTAGGTGCCTGTCCTTTAAAACAGCATTTCCCTATAAAGATTATAAAGAAGATTATAAAGAGGAAGATTTATAATCTTCTTTATAAACTGTTTTTTTTCTTTTCTTTTTTTCTTTTCTTTCTTACTTATTCACTATTCGTATTTTCTTTGTTTATTTTCTAATATTTATACTGTTTTTATCTTGTTAAAAATTTCTTCAATAAAAATTATATTTAAAAAAAAAGAATTGCACTTTCCCTGAGATTCAGATTGTCCCCACCTGTTAGCCTTCCAGAAGGCCTTCCCAACTGGTTATTCCCCCCAGGCATTGGGCTAGGACATTGGATGATTGGATGACTCC
The DNA here is from genome assembly GCF_035149785.1 of Candoia aspera. Classification (NCBI taxonomy): domain Eukaryota; kingdom Metazoa; phylum Chordata; class Lepidosauria; order Squamata; family Candoiidae; genus Candoia; species Candoia aspera. The sequence goes on along the minus strand of NC_086153.1, from coordinate 129,310,770 downwards.
ATTTGGTAAATGGTTTTGGAATGGCAACATGCTGTGATTTGGCCTTGATTGCTGTATGTTATATACTGTCTTTCTGTTTTTACGTTCATCAGTTATTTTGTTTTGTGTTTGAATCCTATGTTAGCTGGCCAGACTCCCACTGTGCAAGTTGAATGGTCATACAAATTGCATAAACAAACAAACAGTAGTGGGCACTTTTTGTTCCAGAATGCCACATAAATGAAAGCCCCATTTTTGCAATCTCCTGAAGCCCTATCTAACTGCTGTTACTAAAAATTGGCAGCATCATTTTCTACATTTTAAAGCAGGAAACACTCCAAATTGTGGCATATGGCATCCTCATGATGCCCTCCTAAATCCAGAGGAAATGTCCAAAATTCTTCTGGCCCAGCCTACCTACATAACACACCCTCGTCTTCTTTGCATCATTGCAAAGATTACACATTACTGTAATCTTCTGTCACCCAAACAGATTCAACCCCATTATTGAAAGATTGCCTCCTCCTATCCTAAGATAATAAACTCAAGAATGTTCACCAGAGAAACACTTTCCTCCTCCTCCTCCTCCTCCTCCTCCTCCTCCTCCTCCTCCTCCTCCTCCTCTCTCAGCTGTCCCCTGTGCAGCATCCCAAGAGATGCCGTGACCATCAGGGACATGTTTTTTTATAGGCATAGATAACAGAGGGAAGAAATCAATTCCTGAGGTCCCAAGGGCTGCCTGTGGCCATGACAGTTCTTGGGTGGAACTGACTCCAGAGAGTTTCAAAACTGTTCCTAGGCTGTAGGGCTGGGCATCCTTCATAAATGATTCAGAAGAAGGGCTTTCTAAGAGCATAACACCTCTTTGCCACTCTTAAAGGATACAATTCTCTCTCTCTCTCTCTTTTTGGTTCTGTGTGAGCCTGAAAAACAATATCACTGTTTTAAGCAATACACACATTAAAATTAAGTTAGCTGGAGGAGAAAACTGTTAATTGTTGCATCAAGGATGAGTAATCATATAAAGTGCATTGAGATTTAATGAAATGAAAGGAACATTAAATGAACTGTCTCTCTTCACAGGGAACTTAGAGCCTTCATCCAGCATAGATACACAATTCACACGACCGCATCAGGTAAAAACTCCAGGGGTGGTCCACTCTGGCCAACTTGGAAATGATTGCTCTGTTGCAAAGAACCTCTGTCGAAGAGACAACACTTGTTTTACACAGTACAAGATATTCCAGAGAGTGTGCAGAGCAGAGGTAGCAAAATGCAGCCTACAAATGGTGGTAGAGCAATGCTTCGCCGCATGGAAGTTGCTCAAGAAAACAGTGATGGGCAACTGCACATGCCCAAAGCCAGTGCATAAAAGATGCTTTAAAATATGGAAAAATATCTTTAACAACACATGCTTACAGTCCACACAGGAATATCAAGACTCTGCCATTGGGAAGGAAACATATGCCGTTGAGGGAACTCAAAGCCACAGTGCAGGTAAATACTTTATCTTTTAAATAACAGCCACTTATAATGACGTTTCAGCCTTGAATCTCTCTTTCTCTCTCTTTTCCCTACCAACTATAGTTTCAGTGTCCCTTAGCACTATTCTGCAATCTGCTGTGTCTTACATTTCTCATGGAAGTACTATCAGTTCAAGGCATGAATCAGAAGACAAATGGCTTGAGAGTCAGAAAGGCTCAACCTGAAGGCAATTTTTGTATAGAAAACCATGGTTCAGGTAACCACAAGTTAGTGGATTTGATAAACATTGTTTATCATTGATAAAAATGATCCATGTTTATCCATCCATTTATCAATGATCATTTATCAATGATCATTGATAAAAACAATCCATTGTTTATCATTGACAAAAATGATAAACATTTTTACAGGTTATAACTGTAAACTCAGAAGCTGTGGTAATAATTTCCTAGTTGGTAGGGCAAAATGAGGGATCACTGCTAAAATTATAATTTAATTTTACACATTTCTTCTAACATCTGCCAGCAGGAAGCAAGCTTGGTTATCTTCTGAGCAATAGTATATTATAGCATATTGCTAGCCAAAAGGGTTCTGGGAAATAAAATGATAGATACCTCATGTGACCTGATCATTTCATTAAAATTGTATTAAAATTGTTGCTCATTGTTGTTAAAACACATTCCAAAAGGGATAGCAGGTAATAAAAATGATGGTCAAAGGAAGCATTGCTGCCAAACTAGAAATGAACAAAATGGAATTTGGTAATGGATTTGTCTTATCCCTTTCCAAATTCAAAGAAGGTTTGATCACATGGACATCAAAAGCAGGTCCAGGGAACTCAGTGAATCTTGCTGGCAAGTAGACATTGGATTGTTGAAAGTATTTAAAACCACATTAGTTTCAAGTGTCTAGGGGAGGCTAACTTCCATTAGATTATTCTGCAGATTTTCTATTCCATGCATGACCAGAGTCAGCAACCATGCTGCAGAAACATTCTGCAATCCTTCTTCTTGTAGACAATGGTTATTGCCTTAGTTAGACAGCCCATCAAAACTGAATTTCTACTGGATAAGTAAGTCAAATACACCCAGTTAATTAGATATCTCTGTATCTAATTCCATATTGCTGTAAAGCAATTCAACTAAAATATCATCTATTCAGTTTTGTTATTATTGTTAAGTTCCAATGTCTCCTGGGAAATTCAGAAAAGAAGGAATCTGATTTGCAAATGCATAGATCATGTAGAAAGAAAGTCTAAAAGGCATTAATCAATAAGCATGAGACCATGTCTTGCAGCTGCAGTTGTAGTATAAGGTTCACTTTTAATTCAAACCATTTGTGTCCATCGAAAGTGAGAGCTAAGATGCCATCTAAATGTAATTAAACCAAAACCAATATCCAGCATGACTCTGTGAAACCTCTCTACAACATAGGCTATTGTATTAGAAGTATCCATGGAATATGATTGTTTTGTCAGAATGAGTGATGAGCATTGTGATGTCACAATGCAAACTCAGCTCCTGACATGCATGCGTGCAACTTCAAGATGCTTACGTAAAAGGGGTGGAGCTTATGTGACACTTTAGAAGTGGAAAATCTTCATGGCAAAACTAAATCTTAGAGTAGAAGAGGTTAGATAGAGATCTGTTGGAAAGGAGTTCTAAAAACTTGGGAATGCTGAAAAGGCTGTCTGTATAATCAATACATTTTACCACTATAAAAGAGCACTCAGGAAAAGAATTGTTTCAATATGTTTCACTAGTTTTATTTGGTTGAACATGTGGTAGTGATGTTCCATTGCTATCCACTTCACCTTGGAACCTGCATCATGTAATCCATTGATTGTGAACAGATGTATCTCTTTTCTTGCAGGTCATATGAAAGCAAAATCACAGTGGAAGTTATCAGCACTTTCGAACTATGGTAAAAATCAATACTGTGTCTAGTTTGAGACCCACATTGTCTTAATTGGCCTATATCTATCTAGATTTGGACACCACAGTCCTAGGGAAATACACTATCTCAAAGAGCATCAGTCCTCAGATTCATTCAGACTGCTAATACTTACCTTTGCACACTAAGATAGCTAGAGACCTGAGCACATCACAAAATGTCTTCTCCCGTAGTGCTCTTCCTTGGCATTTATAAGCCCTCCTTACATTATCCCACCAGATGAGAAACAGAGAAATGGGATTTCTCGGTTGTAATACCCTACTTAACTCTCCAGAAAGATTAATTATCATGTTATTGACTATGATGATGGTGGTGGCTAACAATAGACAGCTGTAAGAAGAGCCATGCTGGATCAAACGCCTTCTCCAGTTTAGTATTCTCTTTTTACATGTGCCAATTGAATGCCTGTGGAAAGACTTCAAGCAGTTGCACAAATGCAACATCCACTCCATGTTCCCCAGCACTAATAGACTCCATCCATTTAGGGGATTGTTGGTCAGAATTGGTTTGGGAGATGGAAAAAAAAGAGTCTTGAAAGAGTCTTAAGTTGCCTATCACTGTTGCAGACAAATCATATTAGCATTTCAAAAGACAGCTAAGGGGTCAGCCATAAGTGCTCACTAGATTACACTTCACACTCAGATCTTTGGAATCCTATATTGCTTTGCTGTTTCCTTAGAATACAAGCAACCACAATCCTGCTTCCAAGCGAACATGGAATGTGTGAACGATGAAGTCTGTAACAAACAATTGTCTCTGTATCTTCAAGTGTGCCAAATAAACGGAAGCTATTGTGATATAAACCAATGCCGTGCAGCACTACACTCCTTCTATACCAGTATGCCTTTTCAGGTTGCCCAGATGCTGACATTTTGTGACTGTATGCAATCAGATAACAACTGCCATCAAGCCAAACAATTCCTACATGGCCATCCATGTGCCATCAAAATGGTTCCAACACCTACCTGTGTTCATATAATGCACTCGTGCCAAGAAAACAAGCTTTGCTGGTACGCATTTTTGCTTGCATGAAGAGATGTGCTTAATGTGAAAATACATAAAGGGACTGAATCTGTCTATTTACATGATATTCCATAATGTTTCTTAAGTTTTCAAAAACAAAAGTATTCCATGGTGTAGAATAAGCTAAGGCTAAAATTAACTTTTCCCTGTGATTTAAGTCTTCCTTTTAATCTTCTCTAACTTATGAGCTTTTGCAGGACATGTTAGATATGCAAATCTTAATTGTTAGTCAATATGAATCATATAAATATAGTCTTCAGTAGCAGTCCAGGCTACCCTTTCTCCATCCCATTCATTCTTTTAATGAGAGGTGTCGCTTCTCCCAAAATACTCTTTCAGGCCACTTACTATTTGCTGTACTAATTCATTCAGAGACCGATTCTGTCCAGGCAAAATAAAGTACATTGAAAACCCATTGCTTGGAATAGGGGAACTGAAGTAATGCACACCTCCAGTCAATTTGTGAACTATAAGTAAAATACTTACAATACTTTGGAGTGAATTATGCCCTACCTCATATTCCTTGTTTTAGTTCTCATAAAAAATTCCTGATCTGCTTTCCTTTCATCTTCTGCTCATTTGTCCTTTGGCTTGTTGTATATTTCACAATAAAAAGGAACAATGGGGATAGATATCTATATATTCATGCTCCCTTTACACTCCCTTATGTTTCCAAAGGAGCAAATATGAGGCATTTACATCAAAGTGTTTAAAACACATCAGCCAAGCCTGCCTTGAAGAAAACACCTGCCTCAAGAAGTTGAATGGAATTGACCCAATTTGTTCAGAAAGTGTTGAATGCAGAGCTGCTTATGTGGACTTGTGGGGGTCTCTCCTTCGAGTCAAGTGTACCTGTGAGACCGCATCACAAGGGGAACAGTCTGTATGCCAATGGTTTCATCATATACTCCATGGCAATGTCTGCTTACGTAAGTCAAACTGATCAAGGCTTGACACTGTCTACTTTAAACTCAGAAGGGGGCAGCATCTGGTTCAGATACTAAGCTGGGATACCAAGCAGGGCTAAGCCAGGTTAGTACCTGAATGGGAGACTCCTAAGGAATAGGAGTTTGCTAAAACATTTCCCAAAGAAAGCAACAGAAAATTACTTCTGTACTGTGGCGCAGTAAATTGTATGTATGCTGATCATGAAGTCGCCAGAGTTGAACTAAAGCTGAAAACAACTTTACTTCTACTTTAAACACGGTGCAAGCAACCAGCAACTTCAAGGGAGGGCTTTTCTTGTAGCCTGATATGAGAATTAGGGGTGATGGTGGTGGTGGATGATAGATGGAGGGACAGAATGAACAGGCATCAAAGAGAAAATCAGTGGTCACATCCATTTTTTACTCTGGTCCTACCCCACAGCTGTTTCAGTTCTGTCCCCTAAAGCTATATTGCCCCTCAGAAATGACCTCTGGGGGAATATCTCTCATGGCAAAGATGCCCACCCAGCCATGTTTGAAGCACACACATACTTTTTCTATACAGAATTGGGGTTCCAGCTAGCAGATTTCTGCTTCAGCATTTAGGATTAGGGCTGGAGAAACCTACCTTCAATACAAATGTGGTCTATTTGTAAAATCAAGGAACCTTGCAGCCATGGTTCTTGGTGCCTAACTGACTGCTTGTAATGCTTGTACTCACAAGCATTACATATTAGGGATAAAGTCACATTTTACTATGAGGCACCTTTGTGTAGTATAGCAGTGCACATGTATGCTTGGGTGAAGGATCTTACTTGATTTTTGAGTGGTGTATTGTGGGCTACACTTCAAAAAGTGAAAACAAAATGTGATCTAATTTATTTTAACAACAAACTTCATTGAAATTACATTGTGTTCATTAAATACATTTAACTAGTTCCCATGCATACAACCTTTCTCTCACATTACAAGCTACAATTTGGACGGGGACTGGGAGTTGCACTCAACAGTCTGGGAGGCTCGTATCCCACAATGTGTGGTCTCAAGTTGTACATAGAAACCCTCTGAAGAAGCATCATAGCTGAAAAATAGGGATTCTGAGATCTGGATGAGTGCATTTGCCTTAGGGTTTACACAGCTCCATGGGTTGAGAAACAGAATTCAGCTGTGCAAGATCAGAATCTTAGTCAGGTGGATAAGATTCAAGAAGGAAGGAGTTAGCAGGAGCACTATTGACAAATGTAAATATATCACTAGATGATGGACTTTACAGTAATAATCAGGTAACATGTCATTAGCATTTTTTTATTTCCTTTAACATAGCATAAGACTTGCATAGATCATTTCCTGCTTGGAAGTATAATTAACCAATTGACAGAGAGCAACAACTAGAGCTTAGTTGGGTGTGTGTGTGTGTGCTACTTTGTGAATGTATTATGTCTTCTCTGTTAATTTTTTTTTTAATGGTATGGTCTTTACTACTTTTAAAAAATAATATTCATTCATTATTGTAATAAGCCCTAGTAAAATCCAAGAAAATTTAGACAGGTTTTAGAACTCGTAGCTGAGAAGCCAGATTAAAAAGGGAAATCACCCAATGAAATTGTAAACAATCTGACTTCTATCTAATGAAGTAGAGGTCTGATTTTATTACTAATACAGACTAAATATTCTTATTTTATTTGTGTACTGTTACTATATTTCTTTTATCTAAAATTATTAGAGCTAGAATCTCTTTCTACCTCTCTCATTTCCTTGAGACATAATAGCAAACTGAGCTGTTCATCTGTCCATCTTTGGTCAAACCATCATCACCTATATACTCAAGGGAAGTGACATCAAGCTTGGAGAGACTGAAGTGCACCTGAGGTTTGCAAAAATACAAAAAGTTCATTTATTCCCTTACATTTTTTTTGAAGGAAGAGGGTTCCCAAAACAACTGCAGGAGGCTTTAGGACGCAGGACAGAGAGGAGGGGGAATGGGGAGATGAGAGGGAATGGAATGGAATGGAATGGAATGAAATGGAGAATTCTGGAAGAGCACAGCTGATGTTCAGGCTGGCTGGCAAGCATCCAAAACGAAAGCACTCCACGTGGCCGTGATAAGATGCAGCTTCCACTCGCTTTCACACTGTCCCATTTTTATATCCTCTCCTATTTAAAGGCCAGATATCAGGTGGAAATGCTGATCTTTATTCATCACAGATAGAACTCCCTGGAAAAATACTTCCTGTAACAGGCGAACAGTCTTCATTTTACGGTAAGCTTGACATTCAAAAAGAAAGAAAACGTTAAGTTCCCAGCACAGACGCTGGAGGATCGCAATGCATGGGGCCTGCAGAGGAAAGATCACAGGTGATGGGGGGCAGGGGGCTGCTGCAACCAGCCCTGCTCTGGTCCTTGTTTCTGTCTGGAATGAGAGGATGGTTAGGCCATTGCTCGAGCCTTGATGTCCTTGATCTGAATGAAGAGCTGTATCTATCGCCTGGTTCTTTCCCTACAGATACTGGTGTGAGATCTGGGATTCTTAATCTGGCATGTGCTGATATAGCCCCTTGTGTTGTTGTTTCATTAAATTTATATGCTGCCCGACTCCCAGTGTCTCTGGGAGGATAGTAAACAGCCAGAGACTTAAAGCCTCATCCATATGTGTGTGTGTGTGTATGAGAGACAGAAAGAGACTGACTTAAGCTGAAGCACCTGCCTATCTCTGTTTCTGAAATTTGCAGGAAAAAAGTATATAATTCTGGCTGATTCATGCAAATTAATTTGCAATTTAAATATTGGTGTTGGATTGGATGCCCTTTAACATTTTAACTGTTTTCACACTTTAATTCTAGATGACACAATCCTCACTATTGTATACACCTCTTGCATAATTCTTATCCTGGGAATAATCCTTTTGGCTTTGTTAAAGACCAGGTAATTTCTGCAAAATGCCATGTTTATGCATTGCATACTCCAGGGTTAGGAAAGTGCTTGCTTCCCCTCAGCATATATTGCTTCCCAGATCTCTAGTCATTTTTAGCTATCGTTTCCAAGACGTTGAAATCTTGATGGGAGCCAGTGAAAGAAATAGAGAACTATCTGTGACAAGTGTATGTGAAGCTGAGTAAGAAACATCGGCATCTGGTATTCCACTCATGTGCCTATTTCTGTCCTGCCCAACTTTGTAATTTTTAATTTTGTTCTAATTTAAAACAAATAGCAATGTCTGTACCACCTCTTTTGATCTAAGACTGTCTCAGTCTCAAATTAGTGGGTGGCTGCAATCTACCACATTGCTGGGAAGTGCCCCCACCTGCCCCCTCCGAAAGACAAAGTTGGGGGGGGGGGTAGAGAACTTCCTGGGATACTGCTGGTGGGGCAGAAAGTGCTCTCACTGGCCTCCCTTCTTCTAAATGGATGTTTTGTGATGGGCTTCTCCAAACCACAGCAGCCATCTTTTGAGAGGGCCCACAACATGGTCTCCAAAATGCATCCATCAGCCCTGGCTTACCACAGGGGAGGCAATCTGTTACCCCCTAAATAATTTGGGCTACAGCTCTCATTGGACCCAGCTAGCACTGGCAATGCTTGTAGAGTATGGGTATTCTGCAGGGCACCCAATTGGCTACCTTTGGCCTAGATACATAATCATTCTACCATTTCAGATAAAGTGTACTATTGCTACTATTAATACCAATAGACCATTAATAAAGCAGGAACATTTACTTCCCCAGTTTCCCAGAAACAGAGGCACAGTTTAGCTAATGTTAAGCACTTTTTGTTCCCACCTATTTCAGTGAAGGACAATATGCTTAATTCCTTTTAAGAATCAATGAGACTTAAAAGGGCTTAACAGTGACTGGATCACGCCCAAAGTTTACCGAGTGAACAATAATGGCTATCGATCTTAGCCAAGTAGACTGAAGTGCTCAGACTGCCTGGTTGGTTAATGCAACACCTACATGTTTGTTTTCAGGGCATGCACATCTGCTTATCTGCCGAAGATGAAGACAGTTTCCTCCCAAGCCCATTTATCAGAGAAGCTCATGATACCTCGACAGCCGGGGCTCATCAGCTGGGCCAAAAATGCTCTTTCTGATTCTTCTCATTAACCAGCCTTTTTTATTGTGTGAAATCGCTTTTGAGAAAGAAAAAGGGGGGGGGGGAGGGGGGAAATCCATAATAGTGATCTACCACATTGGCAACTTATAACACATATCTGGAGTTCTTTTTTCTCCTGTACTATTTGACTGCATCCTTGGGTATTTGATTTTAAAATTAAGCCACAGGGTCACACTATTAATGTTACCTTGGAAATATATGTTCCTGAGCTTTCATTTGCTAAGATAGCATGAATATAGGGCAGTGGTAGGCTTATAGAGAGCCGGTTTGGTGTAGTGGTTAAGGCATCGGGCTAGAAAGCGGGAGACCGTGAGTTCTAGTCCTGCCTTAGGCATGAAGCCAGCTGGGTGATTTTGAGCCAGTCACTCTCTCTCAGCCCTAGCAAGCAAGCAATGGCAAACCACTTTCAAAATCTTGCCAGGAAAAGTGCAGGGACTTGGCCAGGCGGTTGCCAGGAGTCAACACTGACTCGAAGGTACCAAAAAAAAAAAAAACCCAGAAGAAGAAGAAGAAGAAAGCTTATAAGGAAAATCAGCAAATGAGAGGTCAGCTTCATCTTTCTGCTGCAACCTATTTGATTCCATTCTATCTTAAAATGCCCCCCCCCCCCATCTCTTCTCCTTAGGTGGCAAAATGGAGTTTGGTAATCCATTCAGCCCAAGTTATAAATATTTTTTATAGTTATAAATATAGAACACATCTTTTCATTGCAGTGCAAGTTTTAAATACAGAACGATTGATGTTCCAGTTCCTCTGGCAGCATAAGACCTGCTGCCACATTTCTCCTTCTGGCTCTGTCAGGGTATTTGAGAAGCCAGGAAGACATACATAGAGAAGAGGCCATCCAAGATGGCCTCTTATCACTTACACTCCTTGTGGAAGGTCGTTGTCATGTTCACCGTTCCGGTGTTTCTGCATCGTAACGGTTCGCTTGCCATGGTGCTGATACATGTCTGGGCTAGGAGGGTGCTGCTGTGAACCTTGTACTGAAGACGTGCTGATCTGTGCCAGGAGGAATGTGTTTAGACTATCTCTGAAATGTCAAGATCTCTCTGCCCGTTGAGCAGCAGAGCTCGTTAGGAGCACCTGGGAATGTGGGGTGAACTGTATGTGAGGGAGGGGCTGGGCTGCTGTTTGTAAGATGCTATTTAGTTTGAGTTTAGGCGCGCTTTTCTCATTCTCAGCTTTTTACCTGTTTGCACCCTTTTCTAAATAAACTCAGAACCTGAATTGTCATTTTGAGTCTGAGCGTTTTATTGGAATTAAGGCAACCATCACAGTCGTCATCCAAATGATAGGCACATTTGTGTGCTATCACTTTTTTAAGCTACATGTAAGTCCAAGTAGACTGAGACTTTGTTTTCTCTTTTTAAAAATACCTTGATGTCATCTGCTTTATGCACCTTTTCTGCCACTGCACTGAGAAGGACTTCAATTCCTCCTTTCCATTTAAATAATCAAGGAGACATATATGGATGGCATTTATTATGGTCACTGATCAGAGTTCAAAATAAAACATGTTAAAAATAAAGTAAGTGTAATGATTGCCTATTCAAAATCACCATCAGACTCACACAGGGCTTTCATGGATATCTGATTTAATAATGAATAGTATGCAGGATCACAAGCAAAGCTGAGAATAGTAAAAGCGCGGGACGTCTCCCAATAAATCCCCAAGCAACTCCCAATCCCTCCCCGCAAAGTCAGTACAATTCCATGCCCACCGGTGCCCCTAATGGTTCCTGCCGGTCTGCGGGAAATGTCCTTGACAGGGCAAGATAACCCAAACATGCATTCCTCATTCTTCACTCCTCACATCGCAGCTGTCCTAACAGTCAGGAACCACGCTGAGATGAGGAATAGGTCTCTAGTGTTTATTACTGCTACATAAGACAGAAAATCCTAACAAACTGAAGAAGCGTGGGAAAAACCCAGACAGATAAACCCCAAAAGTCAAGGCGGGTCTGTTCTGTGTCTCTTTGAATGGCTGCTTAACTCCTCAGTACTACGCATGCGTTTTCCCCCCTGGATAGAGGCCCCCTCCTGCTTGCCATCAGTACTCATGACATCACCCTCCCCTCTAGATTCACATTCCATTTCAGCCCCCTCCCTTCCAGAGGTCTCATAAGAGTCCATCTCCCCCTCTAAGCTCCCATGGGAACTGGGCAACGATGGAAATTCTTCAAAGGAAAACTCCTCCAAGGACGAATCAGTGCTGCTCTCCAGGTCTGATAACGCTTCTGGCCCAGGTGGCTGCTGCTGGAAAATAGCTAGATAATTAGAAGATTCTTCCCCCCCTCCCCCTTGGGAAATACAAGCCCAAGGTGGAGGGCTGTGGCTCTCCCTCCTCCTCTCTTTCTGGTCTGAAGGCTTCAGGCGGGGGTGGGGGCTCCAAACTTACGAACTCCTCTGCTTGGGATTCCTCTGCTTGCTCAGCCAAGTGCGAAATCTCTGGTAGAGTGCGAGGCTTGGGTTTGTGAGGGAAAAGCTGATGGAACCAGCATTGGTGCATGTACATCTCTGGCATTCTCACACGTGCGCTCTTCCTCAGGGTACCCTTTCCAGTGTATCAAATATTGGATGCCCCTTCCCCTCCTCCTAGAGTCCAGAATTTCCTTGACTTCGTGTTCCTCCTCCCCCTCCACAATTACTGGAGGTGGGGGGGGGCATTTGCGATCGTAAGGTACTTGGGGGAGGGTCTTTGGCTAGCAAGGCTCTGTGAAACTCTGGATGGACTTTCATAGATGCTGGCAGCTTTAAGCGATAAGCCACTGGATTTATCTGCTGTACCACAGAGAAAGGGCCCACAAACTTAGAGTCCAACTTCTTGGAGAGCCTGGTAGAGGTCAAAAACTTGGTAGAGAGCCCACACTTTGTCTCCTACCACAATCGCTGGCCCCTCTTGTCTGTGAGCATCTGCAGCTCTCTTGTAAGCACCCTTTGCCCTGTTCAGCTGCTCCTTTAACAACTCCTGTGCGGCTTGTTGCTCTTTAAGAAAATCAGCCACGGCTGGAACAGTTCCCTGCTGGGAAGAGGTGGGCAACATCCGAGGGTTAACCCCGTAGAGTGCTTGGAAAGGAGACATCTTGGTTGAGGATTGCACGGAGTTGTTATAAGTAAATTCTGCCATGGGAAGCAGGGCTGGCCAATTGTCTTGCTGATAAGTGGTGTAACACCTGAGATACTGCTGTAACCATTGGTTAATTTTCTCAGCTTGCCCATTACTAGCCAGATGATGCGATGATGATAGGTGGATCTGGACCCCTAATGACTGGAAAAGGGCCCTCCAGAACCTGGAAGTGAACTGAGGGCCTCTGTCACTCACCAAGTGATTTATCATGCCTCTATACCTAAAAACATGGTCCATAAACAACTGTGCTGTGGCTTGCGCAGATGGGAGGCCCTTGCAAGGAATAAAATGCGCCATTTTAGTGAAAAGGTCCACCACCACTAGTATGGAAGTCAGCCCCTGGACCGGGAGGAAATCAGTGATGAAATCCATGGAGATTGTATCCCAAGGCCTACTGGGGGTGGGTAGGGGTTGCAAGAGTCCTGTGGGCTTCCCTGGGAGAGGCTTGGCTCGTCTACAGGTATGACAAGAAGCAATGTAACCCTTTATGTCTGCAGTCATCTTAGGCCACCAGTAGTCTCTCAGAGCTCTATGGAGAGTTTTGAAAACACCTCCGTGGCCTGCCGTTTGATGGTCATGGCAAAGTCTCAGTACTTCTTCCCTCAATGAGGGGGGAATGTATAATCGCCCACTATGCCAGAGGATTCCTGCTTCCACATTAAATGGGGAGGCAGTGTCTTGCGGGCCTCTCTGGAGGTCATCCATCCTGGCCCTGGCATATGGGTCCTGTTGTTGCTGAGCTCTGACTCTTGTAAATAGGTCCTCTGCTTGTCTGGCTGCTGCTAAAATCTCTGTCTGGTTCCTCCTCATAGACTGCTCAAAGTTGTGAGATTGTAATATAGTAGCCTGTACCTCCTGGTGAATAGCGGGGGTTGCCTGAATGGATCGAGACAAGGCATCTGCCAAATGTTTCTGCGCCCTGGGAACATAAGAAATAACAAAATTGAAATGGGAGAAAAACTGGCTCCATCTGATTTGGCGTGGGGTGAGGGGACTGGTGTTTTGTAGAAGCTGTAAATTCATGTGATTGGTGCAAACTTTCACAGGAAAGGTTGCACCTTCTAGCCAGTGCCTCCACTCTTGAAATGCTGCTTTAATTGCCAGCAACTCCTTGTTAAAAACATCATAGTTTCTCTCTGCTGGTGAGAGTGTGTGGGAGAAAAATGCACAAGGAAGCAATGTATTCCCTGCTTTGTCAGTATATTGCAATAAAACAGCAGTGATAGCAAAATCTGAAGCATCTGAATGCATTATGAATTGCTTTGTGGGATCAGGATGCTTCAAAAGCAGCTGGGATGCAAAGAGTTGCTTAAATTCTTAGAAGGCTGCTTGCTCCCTCTCCCCCCAAATGAATTTTGATCCTTTCTTCAAAAGCTGTGTGAGGGGTTTAGCCCTGTCACTAAATTTATTTATGAAACTTCTGTAAAAATTGGAGAATCCTAGAAATTTTTGTACATCTTTCACATTTCAGGGGGGTTGCCAAGAGAGAATTGCCTGGACCTTAGAAGGATCCATGGATATGCCTTCTGTTGATATTCTATAGCCCAGGAAATGTAATTCAGTTAAATTGAAGGCACACTTCTCTAGCTTGGCGAACAGCTTGTTCTCTCTCAGTCTTTGTAAGACATTACGTACATGGGTTACATGAGTTGTAGCATCCTCAGAGAATATTAATATGCCATCTAGATAAATGACCAGATACTTATCTAGAGAAAATTTGATTCATAAATCGGGAAAATATGGCTCCTGCATTAAACAAGCCAAAGGGCAAAACAAGGTACTCAAATTTACCAAACCTGGTATCGAAGGCAGTCAGATATTCATGCCCTTCTTTCATCTGGATCAGATTGTACACATTCCTGAGGTTCAGCCTAGTAAAAATGTGTGCTTTCTGTAAGCGATCCAGCAGATCAGATATTAGGGGGAGTGGGTAATTTTCCTTGACCGTGACTTTATTGAGGGAGCTGAAATCATGCACCACTCTCATGGGTGCCTCCTGGGTTGCCAGTGCCAACAGATCAGGCTTCTTTGGTACGAAGAAGGTAGGAGCAGATGCTGGGGAAGTAGATGGTCGGATGAAACCCTTTTGGAGATTAGAATCCAAGTAATCTTTTAAGGTGGCTAGTTCCTTGGGGGACATGGGATATTGTTTCCTTGCTGGAATCTTGGCTCCTGGTATCAACTCAATGGTGCAATCACAGTCCCTATGGGGGGGGGGGTAGTGCTGTGGCCTCTTGTTTGCTGAAAACGTCTGCGAGATCTGCATACTTGGCTGGCAACTGGACCCCTCCTGCTTCCATGACTGTGTTGGTTGCTGGAGAGAGAAGAGCGGCTTGAATCTTGTGGTGCTGGCATTCCTTAGCTGGGAAGGAGATTGCTCCCGTAGTCCAGTTCAACAATGGGTTGTGGATCTTCAGCCAAGGTGTGCCCAGGACCATAGGCACATTAAGTGATGCAGTAACATAAAGTTGGATCCACTCAGTGTGGTCTCCTGTTGTTAGTTCAAGGGTTCTGTGAAACTTCGAATCGGTCCTGCCTTGAGGGGCTGGCCATCAATGGTCTCAACTTCTATGGGACGTGGCAATTCCATGGTCAGGATGTTCAGGTCTTGTACAGTCTGTACATCAATAAAATTGGTGGAAGCTCCGGAATCCATGAGGGCCTCTAGCTTGACCTGGTGCTCTGGGTTTACGTGCATTATGACTGGTAAGTAGTAAAAGGATTGCCTGGAATCCTCGGAATGAGCCCTTCTTAATTGATTGATGGTCTCCCTGCTGAGCTCTGTGGAGGGAGACCGACGGAGTTTCCCTGGTTGGAAGTCAAGGTGGAGGTGGCTCTTGGTTCTGCTGCTTGCTCTGGGGCTCTTACGGAATTTGCTTGGCTTCTTGCTGGGCAAGCTCTCACCATATGCCCCGGGACTCTGCAGTAGAAACAGAGGGTTCTCTCTCTCCTTCTCTGTCTCTCAGCCTTGAAAGTAAGCCTCCTGCTCGCTCCGATCTGCATCAGCTCCTCTGGTCCTGAGTAGAGAGATGCTGCAGAGAGAGCTGGAAATCCTGGAAGCGCCCTGAGGCCCCTGCCTCTCCCCGGCTGCATCTGTCTGAGCTCTTCTAGCCTGGCGTCTATGACCACAGACAACTGATATAAACCTTCTAGGGTAGCTGGTGTTCCCTGGCGCACTAATTCATTTTTAATTTCCTCATCCAGTCCCTGTTTGAATTGGTCTTTCAAGGCACTCTCATTCCAGTCCAGATCTCCTGCTAACAGCTTGAAATCAGCAATGTAAATTCCCACCCTCTTGTTGCCTTGCTTGAGCTTCCGAATTTCCCGGCTGGCAGTGATCTCTCTGATTGGGTCATCAAAGTGTGCTCAGAACCCTGCCAGAAAATTCTGGTAGTCGTTGAGAATTGGGTCATTGTTCCCCACCATGGGAATAGCCCATTTGGCTGCTGGGCCCTTTAGCAGACTTAAAATGAAGGTGACTCTGGTTCGGTCTGTGGGAAACTCTGCTGGTCTGCTGTTGAAAAACATTGTGCACTGTGTGAGAAAGGTTCTCAACTGTCCTGCTTCTCCTCCAAACTTCTCTGGTAAACTGCCCTGGGATCTCAAGACTACTGGCAGAGCTGCTGCTGCTGCTGCTGCTGGCACCGGTTGTGGGTTAACCGGAGCTGGTTGTTGTAACTGCTGTAGCATGCTGCTTGTAATGTGTTGATCTGGAGATCTACTTGTTATTGGTGTTGTTGCAGGGCTGCTGCCAATTGTTGGATGGCTTGCCGAATTTCCTGGTTTTCCTAAGACATTTCCCCAAATGTCTCTCCTTTATTTTTATTTTTTTGTTCCTCCCTCTTTCAATGGGAGTAGGAGTTTGTTAGGATTGATATCCTAACAGTCAGGAACCATGCTGAGAAGAGGAGTAGGTCTCTAGTGTTTATTACTGCTACATAAGACAGAAAATCCTAACAAACTGAAGAAGCGTGGGAAAACCCAGACAGATAAACCCCAAAAGTCAAGGCAGGTCTGTTCTGTGTCTCTTTGAATGGCTGCTTAACTCTTCAGTACTACGCATGTGTTTCCCCCCTGGATAGGGGCCCCCTCTTGCTCACCATCAGTGCTCATGACAGCAGCCTGGTACAAGGAACAGGAGCAGCCCCCTCCCCTACAGCAACTTGTGTCAGCCCCATGGCATGGGAACCCGTTATGATGTTTTTCAGGAACATTGGAACAGTAACCATGACAATAAGACTAAAAACACAAAACAGGATAAGAACGTTACAGTTGATGGTGGATTCGTCAGTGGGTGGTCAGAGTGCCTAATTTTACAGGCACTGCAACAGAATTTGGCTACGTTCAAGGAAATTAAGTCATACTGATCTGATGACAGTACTGTAACAGTATATACAATAAAAGTGATCAAAATTTCCTGTTTGTTTTACCAGGTAAAGAGATAGAAGGCAGGTCCTGGGATCTTTATAGAGGATGCAGTATAACAGGGCATGAGCTGTAGTTTCAATGGCCCCGTGTCCACAGGGACAGAGTCTTAGCTCATAGAGAACTTTTTTATGCTGGCCCTCCAAAACTCCTGTGGAGAGAGCATTAAAGCATGCTAAAGTTAGTGGTCTTTGGAATTTGGAGAAGGTTGCGTGATGTAAATATCTCACTAGTTTGAAAAAGGAGGCTTGACTGCTAAAAAAAAACATTCTTGGGTAAAGCAGAGTGGTCCTGTTGGGCTCTGAGAACTTTAATATGTTGTTTAGATGCATTAAGTGCATGCTCATAACCCATTATTAAGTAGGCCACCCTAGAAAAGCTGAGAAGTTGGAGTTGTTGTAAAACTGCCCTGGTCCATACAGATACATAACTGTCCTCAATAAAGAAAGAACTCAAGTTGGTGGGAGAAAACAGTAATTTCACCCAGTATGCTGTGACGCAAGTCCATATGACCATTTCAACTTAATAAGCCCAGCCTCCCTCCTTAATAATACATTTGGAACCTGGAATATATCCTCTAGGAATCCAGACTGGACCCTTTCAAGAGGAGTAAGGGAAATGTAAGGCCCCAACTGGGCACCAAAGAGTAGTTGCACATGAGCCTTGGAATATTCAGGGCCCCTCTGGTAAAATGAAAAGACTGTATTGCAATCACTGTTTTTTGAGCATTTTGCTTAATGTAATTTAGGTGCGTGCTACTTTGGTAGAACTATTTAAGGATTTGGCTTGTTCAATACTCTGGCCATTTAATCTCCAGACATGCAATTTAGGTCTCTTTGCAAAGATCAAGATCTTAGTTTTGGTATAGTTGATCTTGAGGGCTTCCTCAGAGCAGTAATCGCCCAGAGCATTCAAAGCTCATTTAAGTCCAGTTAAAGTTCATGATAGAAACACAATGTCATCTGCACATAACAGAGTTTTAATATGTCTGACAGTCAGTTGCTGGAGCTGATGTTCTAATCGTTTATTTTGGCCGCCAGTGGATTTATACACAGATTAAACAGCAGGAGAGCTAAGATGCAGCTTTGTCTCACTCCTCTGTAAGTTGGAATCTCATTAATATAGACATCTTGCATACTGCATTGAACTTTGATTCTGGAGTTCTTACAGAGGTTATTTATTAGCAACAGTAGCTATCTATCTATAATAGTGTTTATAAACTTAGCCCATAGCTTTGCTCTGGGAACTAGATCAAATGCAGACCTAAAATCAATAAATGCAGTATCCAGTGTTGAGCCTGTTTTGGATATATATTTTCTCAACCAGATGTTGATGTATGAATTTCCAGCCCTAAAGCCTGCTTGCTCATCTGCCAATACATGTTCTAGGTGAATCCGGTCAGCTCTTTGTGGTATAGATATCTGCCACAGAGCTTCCTTATAATGCTTCAAGGGCAAATGGGCCAATAATTGCAGGCAGATCTCAGGTTTTATAAATGGCTATGGACGCGGTGGCGCTGTGGGTTAAACCGCTGAGCTGCTGAGCTTGCCGATCGGAAGGTCGGCGGTTCAAATCCACGTGATGGGGTGAGCTCCCATTGCTAGTCCCAGCTCCTGCCAACCTAGCAGTTCGAAAACATGCAAATGTGAGTAGATTAATAGGTACTACTTCGGCGGGCAGGTAACGGTGTTCCGTGTAGTCATGCCAGCCACATGACCACGGAAGTGTCTACAGACAAACGCCGGCTCTTCGGCTTTGAAACGGAGATGAGCACCGCCCCCTAGAGTTGGACACGACTGGACTTAATGTCAGGGGAAACCTTTACGTTTACCTTTATGATGGCTAAACCCCAATCCTCTGGAATTTCCATGATGTGATTGAAGTAAGCATGTCCTGGATTCTCTCATTCCAAGTTATTACATAGCATTTCAGCAGTAATAAAATCATAACTGGAGCCTTAGTTGCTTTGTAGATTTTTAGAAGATTTATTTTTATGGGACTTATTTTAACTCAAGTAACATTGTTTGGATAAGACTGTGAAGACAAATGCTTAGCTAAAGGACTTTGTGTGGAATTGATTGATATGGGTAAAAGAAAGAAACAACATGGTGTTAGCCCGGTTCCCTTCCTCCACTGAAGCTTGCTAAACAGCCAAGAATTGAAGATTGTTTTGTATGAAAGGGAAACCTAAGTAAAACAAATCTCCTTCCCATTTCAAACAAATTCAAAATCTTGGAATGGGATCTCCAGAGTTGGAAAAACAGTTATTAGACCTTTCCCTATCTGTTAGGGAAGAGCTAAATGGGAGCCAGGACCTTGGTATCGGCTCCCCTCGTGTGTCATGGTTTCATGTAACTAGCCCAAATACTTGTCCCAGGGGATCTGAAACTGAGCTTAAAACTAAAAACTAAAAACAAAAAACAAGATCTGAATATGAAGAGGCTTCCATGACCACGGACACCGCAATATTGTAATTGTGAACCGGTTGCAAAGTGCCTGAATCGCAATAGTGTGACCTTGCTGCGATGGCCACAACTATGAGGACCTGTCGTAAGTACCTCTTGTTCATTGCTGTCATAATTTCAAATGGTCACTGAACGAGTGAACATTAAATGAGGACTAATTGTATACAGTATGCTGATCCTTCAAACTTTTGATGGAACTAGTATCTCACTATACCAAGCCTATAAAGTTTTGACCTTTTTAGTGAAAAGGTTTAGCTGAGAATACCTGAACAAAGGCAGAGAACTGTTTTCTGCCATTGACCTAAAGGTGGCATATAGAACTCTGTGTGTACTCTATGTGGAGCACTGCATCTAGGATCTTATGTTGCTGAAAAACTCAATACAAATATTTGTTACCAAACAAGAAAGGAGAATTTACTAGGGCTTCCTGGCAGAAATTAAGAGTAGCATCTCAAGCCCAAAATCCTGTTTTACTTTGGCACCTGATAGCTTCCCACCCAACAGACAGCTTTACTTAAATCTCAAAGTTCACCAGCTCCTACTCTCCTACTCACTGGTAAGGTAAACAAAGAGCAATCTCCACTAGTATGTAACTGATCATACAGTAGCGAGGAGCTTGAGCTCTACATGTGATTGCTTCCCTGGGCCCATCTTATGTGGAAATGATTGTGAGTTGGCCTAAGCTCCTTGTTGCAATTGCTCAGCAAGTGTGAAAATCAGATCCTCACTTCCATCACCGGTAGAACTAGCTACTTGCATGCTGAGAGATATAATTTGTTGTAATTTCTGAACAGGGCTTATGCAGAGAAGACACCTGTCTCCATGGTTACTTAAAGTAAATTCATTTTTGTGAGTTATTGCTCATAATAGTTGATTGGAACTGCTGATTAACAACAACAAAAAATTAGTGGTAAACATATTCACTTCATGTGGATTATTATGGCCCAACTCTCGATGGAAAGTGCAGTCAATAATTACTAATGCTTTCTGTCCAGATTGATCACTTGTAGCTGATGAAGGTACCATTTTGGAGCATACCTGGTGTTTCTTTTTAGTTCTTAAGATAAACACTCTATACTGGTGAAAGTACCAGACAGATGTATTTAGTGAAACCATCCAGCGATAGTGCTATTTATGTGGTCCTCCTTCACAGCCAATAAATTACACCCTCCCCTGATCTTTCTTCCCAAGACCTAATTCCCACTGGAAATTCTCCAAGCAACTGGAAAAAGTAGGCAAAGCTTCCCTCTTGTTAACACGGCTTGTTAACAGGGCTGTGTATGAGCTAGATATAACTTCCTATATTAAGGAGACAGATTCAGAAAAGAAAAAGAAAACGTGTTGAGAAAACATTTATTGTATAATTCATTGCCCATAACACTGTATAAAGTACTGACCTTTTCAGGTTCACAAGGACCAAAATACTTTCCATATCTGAAATGATGAGGTTGTGGAAATACAGAAGTGATTATCTTTAAAACACCTTTCGTTGAATAATCTAATTATGTAGCTCACTCAATTGCATTCAACTCATTTGTGATGCCATCGCTTCACAAAATCCAACATAAGGAGTATGTTCCGCACATTTCCACTTCTGCCTTTTAAAAGACACTTTCTTGATCCACCAATCTAGGCAAAACATATAGCATGGATATACTATATAATCCTAAAATGGGAATCAATCTCTTTTTAAAAACAAACCAATATTGCAAGGGCATTTCTCTTGCTGTGAGAGAAGCAGTTACAAACGGTCTGAAGAAGAGACACAATTTACATTGGGATTGGCAGACAAAAGATTCTACTTTCATTCCCAATCTACTTTTGTTCTAATCCAAATTTTGCCAGTCATTTATTTGAGTAGGGTGTGTATACACAGAAGAACCTGCATGGATATCACCATATCTCTTTTGAACAGAGTTGTGGAAGAGAGTGATTAACAAACACTGCTGCTGTACAACCACAACTTTTCAGGAAGCTTGCATAGTGAAGGAGAATTTGCAGCCCTGAACACCCTCACTAAAAAAAAAAAGGCAACACAGCAGCAGTGTTAAATGGCATTTGCTCAAGAGATTAAAGGAGATTACGATTACTGTAATGTATGTCACAACTATAGGAGGGTGCCACAAATTTGCAAAATATGGCAGGCTTCCATTTCCCACAAATTCTTGGAACAAGATAAAGTCATTCAAATTCTTAACAGATGTCAGGCATAGTAAAACACTGCAAAACTGCTAGTCATAGCAAATCCAGATTTGGCTCTCAGTTCAGAGCATAATGACTTGGCAAATAGAAAGGGGTAATCTGCAGAAATAAACTGTACAATAGGCCACACACAATGATGGACCTCATAAATTGCCACAAATATTTATGAGACCCTAAAAGCTTGATTAAGGGCTAACAGTGTACTTACTATTTTTAAAATACCGCAGCCCATTGTATCCAACATGGTTAAAAGGATCAGCTGAAGGTAAAGTAATGAAATCCCCTAATGCAGCCTTTATTACCCACCAAACCAAATGCAATTTGCCCATTTTTGTTTTTGCAATCCAAGATAGGCAGCAATGTATGACACTGATGGCACTTCACCTTGCACTGAGGGTCAGTCTATATCTCAGTGGCTGTGCTTTGGTGCCTCCCAGTTCTAATTCTAATATGCATTTTCAACATCGCAAACTGACCAGATTGTGCCCTTTTTCATGGCATTTTAGCAGAGTGAGGGTTTCTTAGACACTGAGAGTTGCAGCTGATCATGTATTAGAGCCTTGAACAGAGACAGGTAATGTTATTTATTGGTTTTATATTTTACATGTACTAGGGTAAAGAAGCTTTTTCAATCAGAGTGTGTTTTATAAATAGATCAGCTAATCACATCATCTAGTATATGGACAAATGTTTCCAGAAGGATACACATACACATTTTTAAAGTGAATATATAAAATTAAAAATGGAAGCAATTGAATAAAGTTCTAAGGCATTTTAAAAGAGTAACCAATACATTATGACGTACATTTTCCTGAATTAGACAGGGATGGGCAACTCCTATCATTTCTTACCACCACTAGCCATGCTGGTTTGAGGCTGATAAAGTTCAACACATCTCGACAGTCCCATATTGCTTACTCTTAGTTTGGAGCCTGATCTGCATACTGATTTATTATGTGCCATCAGACTGTATTGACGTACACATACCTTTGTGGAGAACTCTTATCAGGATACACTCAGTTCAATTTCAGTAGCTTTACATTACATTACATACATTGTACTTGCTCAGTTCAATTTCTACCAAACCAACCTTTTAATTCATGTACTTGCAAGCAAGTATGTATGTACTCCTGTTGTGCATAAAACTATGATATGGGTGCATGAATATTATACGAGCATCACATCAGAAGTTGACTACGACCTGATCAAGAGAAGCCATGGTGAGTTGCAATAGGCAACATCCAGGGACCCCAGGGGAAAAAAAGAAAATTTCATTTAGCAATTCAAGTGAAGGCTTTCTACTCTGGTCTTATAATTCATTACTGCCATTGGCCTAATATTGACTATGGTGCCGCCATTCCCCTCAGCAGGAAATTTTTTGCAATAGATTTGTCTTCTGCAACTATAAACAGGAAAAGCCCAATGATGAATAAATATTTAACTTTTAAGAATGCCACCATTTCTTTTCCAGCTCAATCACTGAAGGAAGCTTGAGCAACTTTAGAGCTGGTTTTCTTGTTCAAAGCTGTGCAAATGAAATTGCCAGCCTCCATAACTTTGTAAAGATCCACACCCTAAAATTGAAGAAGAGAAAGGAGAAAGAGATTTTTAATATATATATTTTATACATAACCACGCAAGATATTCAGTAGGAGAGTAAACATGAGTATGCTTTGTGATGATCTTGAATTCTTCATTGAACACTCCATATCCTGAAATCTTTCTCTGAGTCTGCCTGTCTGTCTTACCTCCTATACTTTGGTGTCTTGCAGCATTCTAATACAGTACGTCCCCAATGCTTTTTAATATCTACAATCACATACACAAAACTTCCGGATTACAATACTTCAGGGAATTATATATGGGCCTTCCTGAAGATGGTTCAGAACTTGCAATTAGGTTGTCTGAATGAACATGAATTGTTCAAAATTCAGAGTGATAATTTTTTTTAAACCATTATTATTTTTGTGCCTTCGAGTTAGTGTTGACTCCTGGAGACTGTCTGGATTAGTCCCTGCAGTTTTCTTGGCAAGATTTTGGAAATGGTTTGCCCTTGCCTCCTTCCTAGGCCTGAGAGAGAGTGACTGGCCCAGGGTCACCCAGCTGGCTTTGTGCCTAAGGTGGGAACTCACGGTCTCCCAGTTTCTAGCCTGATGCCTTCACCACTACACCAAACTAGCTCTCCAGTCTGATAAAAGGCTGTATTGAATATGTATGTAGGCACAGACTAAACTGGCAAGAAATCTGTTGAACAGAGACTTCTGCATAAATAGCACTAAATCATTACTGTTTTTCAATTCTAATATTCTTTTGACACACACGTTATCTCTTAAAAAGAAAAAATGTTTCAGTACCTTAAATCTAATGTTCACTGGCTGTGTGTTCATTGAGCTGACCTTTGCAGAACTATACACAACTCTGTGTAGATGCTGTGTCTGAGCTTTCCCAAAGTAAACTGGCAATTTGATCTAATCATTCTGAATCTTGTTCTAAACAAGGAATTAACTGTCACTTCAAAGATCTCAGCTCATCTGAAAGTACTACTGCTTTTAAAAAGAGGGAAAAAATCCATTGTGTTCTTTAGCATCATCAGTCAACCAAGAAAAAATATCTACATGGAAATAATGTAAACACTGGGCAATGTTCAATTTTAGTAAAAGGCATGTGCTATCAATAAATAATTTGATAACAGAAAATAAACTCCAAATAGTAAGGCTTAAACTTTAAAAAAAATAATTTTATAATTGCCTGAGATGAATTCCTATCCTGGGAAAACTAGTTAGACCTGCATACAAATTCACATATGTATAAATATAAGAACAGGAGAAAACTTATGCAATCCCTCTAACAGAGATGATTACACATGCCAGTTCTGTGGAAAAGGTAATCTCCCCTAACAGATTGCTGTCCTAGAATACATGGTGGTGCACTGATTCTACATGCTATAAAAGAATAACACCTTATGTTATTTGAAATTAATATAACAAGCATGACATTTATTTTTTATCCCATCTTTATTTTATGCTCTTTCAATGACCCCCAATTTTAGCAATTATGCAGAATCTGATAGATATGTGAAAATTAGCTTACTGTATTGATCCCCAAGCCATTAAGCATGTATATCACATCTTCTGTGGCTACATTTCCAGAGGCACCTTTTGCATACGGGCAACCTCCTAAGCCCGAAACGGAGGAATCCACAACATGAACTCCCAGCTAGAAAACAGTAACAGGTAATAATAGGTATTCCATCAGAGAGATAGTCCTCAATTAAAAATGCTCACTAGTGCATGCTGCATAAGAAAATGGCTGAGAGCATTTTCTGTAATCTCTATCTGGGCAGCCTTCCTTCAATAATCCAGATGCCATCTTACTCCTATGCTATTGTACTTTAACCTGGATCATGCATGGCTTATTTTAGACAAACATTTAACACAGCAGCCACACTTACCAATTCCTCTTTCAAAATAAACACTCTATTTCTTTACGTACTGATTTTATTGATCAGCATGGACTGATCACACAATAGCTTGAGATTCTCTATTGCAAAATAGGAATTAAAGTCTCACAAGTGGAGAATATGACATTGTTCAAATTTCTGAAATCTAAGGATTTGTAACTATATTCTAAATTCAAGCCATAGATAGAAGATAGGTGTTGTAGGTTTGATCTTCCATAAAAAGCAGTTTTCAAGTATTTGTGAAACAGATCACCCCCCGTCAGTTGCAACCATCTGCTTTGGCATGTTTCCTCTACTACAATTAAGGGAAATGGATTTCTTGGCATACACAATGGCGGCTTGCCCCTTGTGTGGATTCCTTCAAATGTTTTAAGTCAGTTTAATTTGAAGCTTCACTTGAAGTTTATGTTTACAAACTGTTTATTTTGGTCTATAGGGTTTATGACTCACTGAGCTCAGTAAAGTAAGCTCTTTGTTTTCTTCATCGCAGAAAAGCATCAAACTCAGATGACTGCTTAGACGCATGCTGGATCACCCTAAATGAACTAAGAGTCCTATGTACACATCTTGATCTATCACCATCACCTTCAGATTTTCTGTATAAATGGCAAAGAAAAGCTTCCATCTTGATATTGTTCCACTTATAGTTGTCTTGTTGAAACTTAAAAACTTTGTTTTCTGTTGTGATGCTTCTTCACCTTTAATGTACAATGGGTTCAGCAACATACTGAATATTAGCAGTTATATTAGAGCAGACCTGTCACACAATATAGTATTTAAACCACTGCATAGTCCAGTTGTGCCATTTATGAAATACAGTCAAAGCATCTGGAGACTTTTTATTGGGGACACAAATGCTACTGTCAAGGAAGCCCAGCGAAAGTTAATTTGAGACAGGACTATTTACAACTAGGAACTTAAAGTGCTAAAATGGATGTCTCTGAGATTACAATTAATTTCCTCCCCAAGTTCAAATATAACACAGCCATTTTATGAATGCTGTTCATATTTAGATAATAATACATTACACAACTCATACTGTATGGACTAAAATAATTTTAGATCTTGCAGAGCAGTCTTACATTAATGTAACTCAAGGTATACATCACATTTATGCAAAAGTATGGCAAAATAAAAACTTTACAAAAGTCCCAAACTGCTGAATTATCAAAAAATCTGTATGTCAGGCTTATATGCAGCAAGAAGCATTTTTCTCAAGCTAAAGTGGGCATGGAAAGGAGCTTTAGAAGTTTATATGATGAAAACATAATAATATCCCGTTTTCTTATTAAATGTAGGCAGATTGATGTAAATCCTGATCATAAAATTGTACCATATAATCAACAGAAGTAAATGATGAAAAATCAAAATGCAATAAGACACACAAAATACAGTAAGAAGACATATACAACTGAAAAAACAAACAATAAAAATTTAATAGCAGCAAGAAGAAAAGTTGGTACACATTATTAAAATACACAAAATTAAACTAGGAATCACAGAAATAGTTCTGCAATAAGTACCCAATGAAATGAAACAAAGGTGACTTCGGCTTGTTGCAAAATAAACATTGAGAAGAATCCAGGGGATTCTGTCTGCTCCTACTTTAAAAATCCATATTTCAAATGTGCTTTCCCATAAGGTCTAAGAAGCTACTACTTGAAAAATACAAGCCTAAAACATCTTCACATCAAGATCTGTGGAACAAGCTGCACATACCTATTGCTACCAAGCTAACAATGACATTTGGTTGCTGAATAATAATAGTCTTTCATAACGTTTTCAGTTGTTTTGCATTCAATGATATGTATTATCAGCTAGACAAATGTTGGATCTGCAGCTTCAGAAGCATCAATTCTTTGCCATTTTATTTTACTGACCATTTGGAATAAAGGTCTGGCCTTTGCCCCTTGGTAGACTGAGGTTCTTTCCTTCGACCTATTTCCTGCAGGAAGAATTAAATATTTTATGCTTCCTTCTCAATTTTAGCACCACGAGGGCAGATATAAAGCTATGCATAATGGAGCCATGCATAACAGTGTATAATTTCCTTAATAAACCTTATTTGGACTTTTAAATCTTAAGCATCTGTCTCTAAGTACTCTAAGAGTACTGTCTCTAAGGTTAGATTCTACTCACACAGGTATGCTCTGCTAAACACAAATTCCACTGAGTAAATGGGAGGATGCCAACCAGGGTTACAATAAATTACCCATTCATAATGGAAATACAGACAGACAATGGTGACATTATGCACTGCTTATCTACAGAAGCAGCTAGTGTGTTCTGGTGCTGCTAGCTCAATGCACAGGATTTTGGCTTATCAGGAGCTTTACCTAAACAACTTTGAGCCAGCTGGAATAAAAGCAGTAGCTAGTAGAATAAATGCTTGCCTTTAATTGTGTTTTTATTTATGCAGTCAGAAACAAATTGTGTACTTAACAGAGTTTTAGTATAAAAAGTTTAGTGTAAAAGATTTGGCAGGAGGCTTGTCAAAGTGCATTGGGACAAGCCAAGCATCTCTCCTTAAAGCACTGAAGCAGCCGTTCTCCAGAATGTTCAGTGCAACTATTTTGGAGATTTCCCCCATTGTCTCTAGGCATGGTCACTTTTTTTGCTGGTGGCGCAGGTTCCAGTGGAAGGTTTTGTATGCATACATACTGACATGCAGACAACTGAGGAAAGCCTTTAAAAGCAACCTCATAAAATCTGCCAGAGGACATACTGTAGCTCTGTTGATTGGTCAAGGAGCATTAAACCCACTTTGTAAAGTAACTCATCTGAATGCTTCCTCATGAAGGAAAGCTCGGTCAGATACACTGGAGCTTAAACAAAAATATGAAAAGCTGATTAAAATTCTGAATCAAACACCGTCCAAATTACTTCAGGGGACTGTATTTGCTTCTTCTTTGTACTTCAGTGTTAATTATATGCACACAAGATACACATGGAGTTAAGAGCATAATTAATTTTTAAAGCGAAAAATATTCTTTTGCTAAACACTTGGTGGCACTGTTGCCTTATGGTGGGCTATTTTACAACAGGGACATTTTATTTAAGATTTTAATTTACTATTTTTAAACTAAAAGTAACAACAACAGGTAGATTTTTCCAAAATTTTCAAAATACCAAATTGCAATATATGAAGTATTTGTATCTGTACAAACCCACCGTGAGGCAATAAAAGAATAATCTTATTACAGGCTCATAAAATAAATCTTCAGCTGAAAACATGTATCATTACAGGATGGGATCCACCTTACTGGGGCTCACAGGTCATAATCAGGATTTTTTGGAGACAATCATGTACTTA
Source organism: Candoia aspera (assembly GCF_035149785.1). NCBI lineage: Eukaryota > Metazoa > Chordata > Lepidosauria > Squamata > Candoiidae > Candoia > Candoia aspera. Next base: position 129,282,299 of record NC_086153.1, on the reverse strand, counting down.
ATCCCCAATTAGATGCCTGGGATATAAGGTGTCTACCTTTAGATGGATCACCCAAAACTAATTTTAAAAGCCCCGTATTCTCACACCAAGAGCACAATATGGCCGTGGCGGCATCCCAACTCATTGCACTAGGTAACTTTCTTTTCCCTAAATGCCAAAATAATGTGTTCTCTCCTGAGAAAGTGGTCATATCTGTGTTAGGGGGAAAAAACCTGAATAATGACTAGATGGTGGCCAAGAGTTATAATTTTTGGAATCTCATTGCTGCCATCTAATTTTTGCAGCCAAGATATGGTATCTCTACTCCTGAAGACCATAAGGCAGGTGTATTATTCACATACCTTTTCCAGGGGTTCCTTTAAAACTGTGAACCCCAAGATCACAGGACGGGTTTTACTCTTGATAGTGTCTTTGTTCATAAAGTTTTCTCTGAAGTTCCTGACTCACGTGCATTTGGGCAAGGCTGCTTTCAAAAACCACAGCTTTGCTATACTAAATGTTCTGCTGTTTCCTGGGATTATTTGTCTAATAATGAAAACGTTAACCATAGGAAAACATTCTGGTAAAAACTGCTGATCACTCCATTTCAGACAATATAACTAATAGTTTAGCTTACAAAAATATTTAATTAGCTCATATGTTCAACCTCTTTTCCTGCCTTACATAAGTGCAATATAATATAATACAAAGTAAATTTTATTTCTTCTTTTCATTTTCTGCATAGTAACATTCCAACTGTTATTTTGCATATTAGGACATGGATATCATTCATTCAGCAAACTGTGTAACTTATCTGCATGTACAATACTCTCTGTATACATTTGGGAAGAGAGATACCTGTGATTGGTTTTAAGCTTTTCTACTCAGGGCAACACCTAGCTGGTCTAGAAAAAGCTAAGCAGCGCCAAACCTGATTGGTCTTTGGATGGCAGACTAGAAGAAATCTCTGGACTGTAGGCTGGATGGAGAACAAAGTGAGAGAAGAAAAATAGGGATTCTTATCACTTCTGAACTGTTACCATGAAGTTCCACTTGAAGAAAACCGTATTTAAGTCAAGCAAACCCTTTGGGAAACTCCCCAACTTCTGCACCCTATCTCATCCTGTTCTAGAGGGTTAGCAGCCCTTAGGAATAGCTTTGGACAAGGGGGAAGGAGAATGGGGAAAAAACTAAAACTAACTCAATTAAACCAAATTTAATTCAGTTAACTGTCTAGAACTGTCTAGAGCTACAGAAAGACAGGACAGCATACTTGCCATAATTAATTGCAATGCAGTGGTCTGCTCTGCACATCTGTCCAAAGCTAGCCCCCACTGAGTTCAGTAAGACTAGACCCAGTAAACAAATAAAGAGCTGCAGTCTCAACTACTTCATGCTGGTGCAGGAGGGCTATCATTCTGCAGAGAGTATTAACTGAGCCTTTTGAAGCAGATCAATAAGTTGTGAGAATAAAAGTTCATGTTGCCCCTACCATTTAGCCCATCAGAAGAGTTGCACAGGTGACTGGTCCTATATTTAGGAACATTTGTCTTTTCCGTGCCATTAATCTATTTACAGCTGGACTCAGAAACATGCTATTCATCATTATAAAATATAAGGCCAAATGTCCCCCTCCCCCTCCCCCCTTCTTTTTCAGGAGCACCACAGATTAACAGGTTAGAATGTTTTCCACATGTCTGTTTTACTGTCAAGAGAATATTGAAGCCGTTTTCCAGCTTCCGCAGCTGAGCCAGATGTCCACAGATCCCACGGTGCGAGCAAAATTGGCAAAGTAGCCTTCTCATGACCCCGGCATTGTTTTATCAAGGATACCTTTAAATGTATAAAGGACCATTTCTTGCTGAGATGTGTAATGTTTTTCAGCCCTTTCCCCTGCAATTACCCAAAAGTGCTGACTTTGTTGAACTACTGATATGCAGTAGTATTTCTTACGATGCCTCTCACACTGAGCTGTAATTGCTGTTTGTGTTGGCACAAGAAAGGTACCAAGTCTTGTTTCCAGTGTACATTTCCGGACTCCAGTTTCAGTAATATCAGCATAGGATATGGTCCTGGGCATGTGTTTTGTTGTGTAAATATTTGACGGTAATTTACTCTGTCAATCTCTACAGCCTAGCCTCTAATTATCAAAGTCCTCAGATGGACAATTTTGAAAATATTTTCTAGGGCTACACCAATTGATTTCCCTTCACTGACTTTATTACTTTTTTCAGCAAGTCAGCAAGCCAAATGTATTTAAACCAGAATTCAGTCTTTGGATTAACTTCAGATCATGTATGCTATTGAGCCTGAGGTGGGATGGCAGTAATATCCAGTTATTCCATATTATTCTACACTGCACTAAACCAGCCTTCCTTCACCTGACAGCTTCCAGATGTGGTGGGATTACCAGTCACGGTATGCCCAGCCAAGATGGCTAAAAGCCATATTGCTGGGAGTTCTGGAAGGAGAGAGTCCCAACACATCTGGAGAACTCTAAGCTGGGTGGGGGGTGCACTAAATTATTGACACATGAGAGTGAGATAGGCTTTTGTTATATTCCCTCTTTTAAATGATATTTTTCTTTCTCTCTTGTACAATGCGATCTATATTTTGTAATAAAATTTACCATTATTCCATCAGTACACAAACGTCATGTTTAAAACCTCAAGTTAAAATCTGTTTTTCAAACTATAGCATCTGCTTTCTTGCTTTTGAGTGCATTTCAAAACCCCAATGATTTCCATGGGAAATGTAAAATATGCTTTTTACAATTTAAAAATAAAGCTAGTTTATCAGAAAATATTGTTTCATGTTTAGTGGACTGCCCAAAGAATGCTCTAAAAAGGTTGGATATCCGATATTTAGTACTGGTGTGGTAAGAAATTTGAAGGCTTTTAAACTCATACAATTTGGTCTTGGTCTTATCCAGCCATACTGCCCTTTTGGTTTCAAGTCACAGCTTTCTGGGAAAGAGCACAAAAGCCAAAGATATGTGATGTTAAACCATACCCCCTAAAATATGGAATTAGTCCTTTTATGAAAAGCTTTCACTTTATCAAGCCTGAGATTCAGCAAAGAAAATCATTTTATATAAATGGAAAGAAACTTATCCTCCTAATCTTAAGGAATAGATTCAAGAAATGTGTTTATTATCAATATTTAAAATGTCTTTATAGTCTAAAACTGAGTAAATACAGTATGTTTCTATATGGTTTAGAATTAAGTTTAAGAATTTAGTTAGTTTTATATTGATATAACACGTATCTTAATTGTTTTCCTTTTTATTAGCTTATTTTTCTTCTTTTAAGTCTAGTTTATTTTAATCACTAAAATGTAAGTAGGACTTTTTTATAGTATACAATTACTGGTGTATTTTGTGTTGCTCTGGTAGTTTGTTATATTGCACCATTAATTTTTTTTTAAAAAAATCTCTTTTCAACATACAAATTTCTAAATGTCCCTTCTACCATTTTCTCCTTCCAGTTTCATCCCAAATCGGTTTATCACTTTTATTTTTAATCCCATTCACTCTGTTGGAGGCTTCTTGTTTTAGCCCTCTTCACCCATTTTCAAAACTTTTTATTTCTATCAAAATAACTTTCTTTTATTTATTTAATTTATTTATCAAACTTTATCACCACCCATCTCCCTCCTTGGAGGGACTCTGGGCAGTTCTTTCCTTTCTTGTCGTGGCTTTGTAGGATCGTTCAGACCAAATACAATAGGTAAGGTCTTTGTGTTGAAACTTTCCATTTTTTTCTTTATTTTAAATATTATGAGAACAGAAACACACCCGTTTTCAGTCAGATAATTCAGCTAATGCTTGCAGACAGATCTCCCCCCCTTTGCTTCCCTCCTGGGTATGCCTTCCCCACTCCTGGGAGAGATTTGTTCTGTGTGAACAACCCTTATCTGGATTTCTCTCAGCTAATTCCCAGACTCAGGTTATCTACCACAAGTACAGTGTGTATATCTGGACTGTCACATGACAGAATGGCAATCAGTGTTTACTTTCTCCATTCTGTCACATAAACTGTTGTGTTTATCTTTTTGCAATTACCTTTTCCTTTATATACTATGTATGATATAGTATTTTTCTCTCCTCCACAGGTTTCGCAGTAATTTGAGAGCCAGTTTAGTGTAGTGGTGAAGGTGCTGGCCCAGAAACCAGGAGTCTGTGAGTCCTAGTCCCGCCGTAGGCATGAAAGCCGGCTGGGTGACCTTGGGCTAGTCACTCTCTCTCAGCCCAACTCACCTCACAGGGTTGTTGCTGAGGGGAAGAGACAGCAGGAGGATTAGGCGTGTTTGCCGCCTTGAATTGACTAGATAGATAGACATCTAATATTATTAATAATAATTCTTTTATATTTTTCCCATCCATAGCTTCTTCTATTTATCATTCTACCAAGCATCCTTTCTTGTACTTCTCATTAGAATAACTTCACATATTTCTGTAGCATTGTGTAACATGATCTTTTTTGTTCTGTTTCAAGCAGCTGCCTCACCTGCCTTTCCTACATCCTCTATCCATTAATTCTGTTAGAAAATTGATGTTTTATAATACTTTTTCCACTGAGGACTTCGTTTTTCTCTTCCTGCAATTGTTCTACTTTCTTTCACTCCTTTCCTTTTTCCCCATGTCTATTTTCCCCACTACAATGCCTTGAAATTGTTAAAAATGATCTGTCCCACATTCAGAACTGTGTTATCCTTGTATCCTTCACTAATTCTCTCAGCCTTGCATCATAAACTATCAATCAATCAATCATACTTTTTTATTTATATTCATTTCTTTATTGTGTATCTATAAAAAGACTTATGCTTAAACCATGTGTTTGAAACAAACATACCTTTTTCTAAACAAATACTTACTTACCAGACAATCACTATATTCATTCATTCTTGGGTCTTCAAATGGCCCAATCACTTTTTCTATATTATCTCACCTTGTTCCCACCCATCCATTCACATGGCTGAACAGAATAGTTTTCCTACCAGTCACATTCATTACACAATTATTCACAAAATTCGTATCTGGCCTTCCATTATTTTCATTCATTGGAATATAACATGTATATAACACCAACCTGATAATGGTAAGAATAGTACTTGTCACTTTTGACATGTTTTGGCTTGTAAGATGCAAGTGCAACTCAGGTCCACTTGTTTACTCCAGATATGTTGATGCCATCTCATGCAAGCTGGGATCCCTAATCTAGAGACTACCTTGCAAACAAGATTACTTTGGCTACATCCCACCAACTAGGAGGTGCACGTAACTGGATGTATGCAGAATATGTTTATTTTTATTTATTTTATTTATGTATCTAATTTATCCCCGCCCATCTCCTCCCGTTGGAGGCCTCTGGGAGGTTTACAACAATCGATTAAAACCATCACAATAATACAAAAAGTAAAATACAGTAAAAAAAATACTATAAATAGAAATAAAAAATAAATAAAAAATCCAAGCAGTGAAGCATCTAAAACAGTCCAAGTGTGGGAGGAGTGGTCTATAACAACCATTCCCATGTAGCTCTATTCCCCTCTCCACCCCAAGCGAGGCAGCAGAACCAGGTCTTCAGACTCCGCCAAAAGGCCAGGAGCGATGGGGCCAATCTCACCTCCGGGGGCAGCATGTTCCACAGGGCGGGAGCTACTGCGGAGAAGGCCCACTTCCTGGACCCCGCCAGATGAAATTCTTTTACAGATGGGGTCCTTAGCATGCCCTCTCTGCATGATCGGCTGGGACGGGTTGATGTAATGGGGAAGAGGCGGTCCCTCAGGTAGCCTGGCCTCTTGTCATGTAGGGCTTTAAAGGTGATAACCAACACCTTGAATTGGACCGGAAGCAAACTGGTACCCAATGCAGCTCGCGCAGCAGTGGTGCTACATGTGCCCTTCTGGGGGCACCAAAAACAGCTCGCGCAGCTTCATTCTGGACCAGCTGAAACTTCCGGATACTTTTCAAGGGTAGCCCCATGTAGAGCGCATTGCAATAGTCTATCTGAGAGATAACAAGGGCATGAGTGACTGTTCGAAGGGCCTCCTGGTCCAGGAAGGGGCGTAACTGGTGCATAGCATGTAGCTGCACAAAGGCTCTCCTGGCCATGGCTGCCACCTGCTCTTTGAGCAGGAGCCGTGAGTCCAGGAGGACCCCCAAGTTACGCACCAGGTCTGTCTGGGGCAGTGCAACCCCATCCAGAACCAGAGATGTTAATGTCCCGGATACAGAAGAACCATTAACCCACAGCCACTTGGTCTTACCAGGGTTCAGTTGAAGCCTGTTGCTCCCCATCCAGGCCCCCACAGCCCCCAGACACTTGGAGAGGGTGGTCACGGCATCACTTACTTTACCCGGGATGGAGATATACAATTGAGTATCATCAGCATACTGATGATACCTCATCCCATGGTGATGGATGATCTCACCCAGCGGTTTCATGTAGATGTTAAAAAGGAGAGGGGAGAGTACTGATCCCTGTGGCACCCCACAAAGAAGGGGCCGCGGGGCCGATCTCTCCTCCCCTATCAACACCGACTGGGATTGGCCCTGGAGGAAGGAGGTGGACCAGCGTAAGACTACGCCACCCACCCCCAACTCCCTGAGCCACCCCAAAAGGTTACCATGGTCGATGGTATCGAAGGCCGCTGAGAGATCAAGGAGAGCGAGGATGGATGCACTGCCTCCATCCCACTCCCGCCAGAGATCCATAAGTGCGACCAATGCCGTTTCCGTCCCATAACCGGGCCTGAAACCTGACTGAAAGGGGTCTAGATAATCCGTTTCCTCCAGGACCCTCTGGAGCTGCAAAGCCACCACTTTCTCAACCACCTTCCCCAGAAAGGGGAGGTGGGAGACTGGACGAAAATTGTCCAGGACAGTAGGGTCCAGCGATGGCTTCTTGAGGAGGGGGTGTACCAACGCCTCTTTAAAGGCTGCCGGAAACACCCCCTCTCCCAAGGATGTATTAACCATCGCATGGACCCAACCACATGTGACCTCCCGGCCTGCTTTTACTAGCCAGGAGGGACACGGGTCTAGATGGCATGTGGTGGCATTTACTGTCCGTAGGATCCTGTCCACTTCCTCAGGTCCAACAGGATCAAACTGCTCCCAGATAACTGGGTAAGCCTGTTCCCTTGGTATCTCGCCAGACCACACCTCACACCTGGAGTCCAACTTGGAGCGGATCCGAACGATTTTGTCCTGCAAATGCTCAGCAAATTCCTCTGCACGGCCCTCTAGGTGGGTCGCTGAACCCACCTTCCCCAAAAGGGATCGAGTGATCTTAAACAGGGCCATCGGGCAGCATTCTGCAGACGCAATAAGAGCGGAGAAATATTGACGTTTCGCCGCTTTTATCACAAGGTAGGCCTTAATGGCGGCTTTTACCTGTGTTCGGTCGAATTCAGTCTTTGTCTTCCTCCAGCAGCGCTCTAGGCATCTCTTAACCCTCTTCAGCACCCTCAGCAACTCCGTAAACCACGAGGAGTGCCAAGTTCAATGAGACAAGAGAGGCCGCACAGGTGCAATCCTGTCCAAGGCCCCAGCCGCCTCCCTATTCCAGGCTGCAGCTAGGGCCTCCGCTGGACTGTGCAGCAGATCACCGGATATAACCCCCAGCTCCCTCTGAAACCCTACCGGGTCCATCAGTCGCCGGGGGCGGACCAATCAAATGGGTCCTACCTCCCTGCGGAGGGGGGTGGCATAAGAGAATCTCAGGGCCACCAGGGTAAAAAATCTGTTTTACCCAGTTGTGATTTGTGAATGAGTCAGTACTGAATAATAAAAGGAGTGAAATAATGAAATAAAAATAAAAAAGAGGTTGACCTCTCATAAAACTACCATATCTTGTGAGATGTTAATGCTTTTGCATGAGGTCCTGTGTGATTCCATAAGAATGTGATAACTATTATGGTTTTGAGGCAATCTAAAATGTAATATAAAAATAAATAAGCATAAGATGTCAACTAATATTCATTCAACTTTGAAAACACTGATGTTTTATTCTTTGCAGATGCATGTAGGCAGGGTTGCAGAACCCAATTCTCAAAAAGAGTATCAGACACAGATGAACTCGAAAACTGCCTCCGGGCTATTCATAACACTGTTATCAGTGAGTAATTGTGATTGTTACTTGTTGTTCTGTTCCCAAATTTTAAGGCTTAATGTTAAATCTTAGAGGAAAACAGTCCTATTAGGACTGTTGTAATAGTCAACAGACTATTACAATTATTCAATGGTAACAGCATTATGAATAGTTTACATTTCAACAAAGTAATAGAAATTAAATCTATGACTGTACAGCCCTAATTATGTCTACTCAGTAAGCACTATTGGGTTCAAAGAGATTTACTAAGTGTGCATAGGACTGCAACCTAAAGCTATGGCAATATCACAAAAGTCCCATGTACAGGATTTGGAAACAATTTGCTTCAAGTTTAGAAAATGATGTCTTTCTCTGTGCAAAAAATAAAGAAGGCCTGGATTACTGTCTACCACTTCACAACAGAATCATTCTGAATCTTAATATAATCATTTAAGGAGTCACTTTAAATAAGCCACAGTTACATGATAAAAGGGGATCTATAAAGAGGCTATTGCTATGACTATACAAAAGTATGACTATTAAATAATGCCTAGGGGCTTTCCAGATCACAAAACCTCTTCACTTTTTTTTTAGTGATATTCACAGACCAATGTGAATAATTTAGCATTAGTAACATAAGATGCCCATTTTTACAGTGACTTCTACATATACGAGAAAACCTATTGTAGGACGAAGCAATAAAATGCCTAAGAGACCTTTGGGAACACAGAGGGGACAAGAAGACAGTTAAAGGAGAAAACAAGGCTGTTACAGAAGAAATATTTGAGTCCAGGGAAGGGAGGAAACATGAGAAAGACTCAAAGTAACTCTGCCTTAATTATATGAAGTATATATTGTGCAGGATAATTACTTTGGTAGGCTTTCAAGATTTTGTTATATTATCCTATTAGCAATAAACATCTTTCCAGAAATCCAGATGGTTCTTGTTGCTTGAGCTGCATAGCCTTGACAGACAATTACTGCTCCTTGCCCACTGAAAAAGGAATTCTGATCCAGCACTGGAAATGGAATGTCACCATAGCACAGGCTTCTCTGTTCTGGTGCCTCCCAGAGGTATTGGATTAGAGCTCTCACTGTCTCCAAGCAGCACAACCATTGGTAAGGATGCCATTGATGGAAGGAAGGGAATGGTCCCAAAGACAATGGCCAGATCTGTTTTTGTTTGCTTAAGCAGAATGAGATCTCCTTTAATGAATGGAGTGGCCGTCCAATGGGAAACATACAAGAAGGCTGACAAGGTTTTAGTGGGTTTCACTTTCGAGTATAGGATTACAGACCAAAGATGTTCAAATGTTTGAATATTTTATATCTTTAATTAAGAAATGAGTTATCATACTTTTCCTGAGTAACACCATGGATGCTGTGTAATAATAATTACATCACAATACTTGCACAGTCATATCCTACATATCATTCCCCATTACAATGAACATAACTGAAGAGGCCAGGGACAGAAGGCAGCAAAATTACACATTCCCAGAAAGAATATTTCTGTTCAGATGATTTTAAAATGTGAAATTCTCCCCTCAACTTGAGCTCTTATCTGGGAAAATATATCTGGATCCTGTGTAACATCTGGATAAGAATTGGCTATTTATTCCACTAAAGTATGTATGTGCACATAGACCAATAAAATTATTTGAAAAGGGACAGGAGAACATTATCTTCACGAAGTCTTATAAAAATGCATGGAAAGAAGGAATCTATCATAATTTGTTCCAATTTGTCTAATCCTTGTTCTGGGTATGACGTTTAATAAAAAGGAAGATCTGATGTGGCCTGCAGAACCAAAGTATAACTAGAAAACATGATAATGTGCACATAAGCTAAGGCTTAACAATTCTACCTATTCAGTGGTTTGCAAAGCTTTCCTGTGGTTTCACTTGAATTATATTGGCCTCAACTGGGATCTTGGATGAAGTTCTGACTGCTCACTTTAAAAAAAAAAAGACACATGCAAACAAAAGAGAATCAAGAAGCAAACAGTGCAGACAGTATTGTGTTTTTAAACTTTCTCTCTTTTTGTCTTGAAATATGATATATGAGAAACAGGGCTTTAAAAAAATGGAAATGTTTTAGCAGAGTAGGTCTATTTACCATTTGGCCCAAAATATTCACTGCTGGCTTAAACAAGAAAATGTAAGCTAACCTTTTCCAAAATCATGAAGAGAAGCGGAAATTGCTATTTAGCATGACAGCAGAGGGGCTCACACCGAAGCAACTGAATAAAGTCAATTTGAATTGGACCGCATGAAAATAATGCTTCTTCATTATGGCAGTGATGGTTCAACAGAGTAAGATACATAATCCCAGGGAAGATGTGGAATCTCTTCCTCTTGAGGTTTGTAAAGGAAGGGAAAGGATGAGAACCTCAGACTTTATAACAAGTACAGAACATTGCCAGCACAAGCTTAGACGTGCACTGCATGTCTGGGAGGTTCCATTCAGTAAGTAGGTAAGCCATTTCAGCGGCCCACCATTGAATTAAACCTTCTCCGTTAATTCAACCTCTTTCTTCAAGGCCATTCAAGGATTTCTTGAAGACTATTCTGCTTATCTTTCCCATTCTCTACTCCTCTGTGAATATAAACCCACACCCAATAACATTTTTATATTATCTCCTCCTAACTGCATTGTTCAATGCAGCAAAAAGTGAAAGTGAGCTAGAATTAAAGTCATTCTTCCTGCTCCAACTTCCTTGATGCAAACTTCATAAAATAATCAGCCTGGCCAGTCCTACTTATTCATTTGTAAAAAGGAGAGATTGGACACATTGGCCCTGCCTCCTCAATACCTCCCCTGCTTGCTGTGTGGAGGAGTAAACTCTGAGGGGGATTGGCTTGAATGTGAGTAGAATTCTCCATGGGACTGGGAACTCTGCTTTATCACTTACCACCATACAGAGAGTGCAACTTGCATTTAAGCACATACAAGTAGAACTCTGTGTCAACTCTTCTCTTTGACTAAATTCCCTGGCTTACCCAGGGAATTTAAAGGAAGAGTAACATGCCCAACCCCATTCCTATTATGCATGACTAAATGCCCTGTTCAGAGGAACGTGAATAACTTTCTTAGAATAGGAAATAGACAGGAAATAGACCCAGGGGCAGAAGTTCTTGAACTTCTCCCTAATTCCCTCCTGCACCCAAGCTTGTTCTTGCACTCTTATCTCTTTTGCAGACAGTCTAACTATGCTTTGCTAAATATAATAAATAAGGAAGTACCTTGGAAAGGAAGAGGAAAAAAAACCCCTTGCATCTATTTCTTTTAGGGATACTCATTTACATTGATTAAATCCTTGGTCAACCTCCTTTTTTCCCCTCTCATCTAGAGATGATGGAGCTTATTATCACACATACAGCTGCTTCCACCAGGAAGGCATTCCATATGTAATTGAAATTGGAACATTAATAATATATATTACAAAGTCAGTGGGACATACTTATTAGGAAAAATGCTATAGCACCACTAGAGATATCATTATATCTGAACTAAGAAGCTGGATTGCAAACCACACACACAGAGATTTAGACACAACCCTAAGGGAGGAAGAATCCTAAAAGACATTTCATTATTGGGTCTTATTTTAGCAAACCATTAATTCAGTCTAAACTAACTTGACCAACAGAATGCTGAGAGTTACCAATGAATGTTAGTATGTAAGTCCTTTTTTTTTACTATTTATGAAGTGCAAAATGATTTTTCAAATGAAGACTCCTGAGATAGGAAAAACAAATGATGAATTGTTCTGCTAATGGAAAGCAGGCAATGATATATGGATTTTGGCTAACTATGAGAAGCTGAAAAATTCACAGTTACATATTTAATTAGACAAGCTGAAGTAGAAATTACTGCCAGTAGAAAGCAGTTTACTAAAGCTCAGAGGAAGCTATGAGAATAAGAGCTGTATAAAGTGGTGAGCCCAAATTCACCTCTAATGTCATGCTTTTTCTTCAGTGAATATGAGGCTTCTGGATTTCCATCTCTAAACAGTACATAGATCTTATTTCTAGTTGACATGGCAATTCCCCCTGTGTGTTTGACATAGGCTTGTAGAATGTTAAATTCCAAAACAAGAAAACGGTAGGGAAAAATTACTGAGGTTCATGCAGAATATCCATAACTGCTGCCAAGTTTCTGCAGTTGCAGAGTATTGTGCTAAACTTAAGCTTCTTGTCAACACTTGGTTTAACTCCCTACATAAATTCCAAAGCTCCTTTTGAGCTCAAGTTTTATTGTCAAATGCCAAGACTCACAAAACCTACTACTCAGCTGTCCTACTCTAGTTGTCAATCCAATCTAGAAGAAACTTATGACCCTCCGTATATTGCTGAACTACAACTCCCAGCACCTCCCACCATTGCCCGTGAAGGCTGGGGCTGTTGGGTGTTGTGTTCAACAGCATCTGAAGGGACAGAAGGTGTCCACTGCTGGCTTAAGAAGTGGCTTTAAAACAATTTAAATAAACTAATCTTTGCCCACTGACTGACTAGTCATACCAGTGCCATATACTCCACAAGTGTACTGTCAAGCTTCCTTAAATGCATCATAAACTCCATCTAACCATAGTGGAATTTATTCTCTCTCTCTCACACACAGACACACACACACACAGACACACAAACAAACACAGAGATGTACCAATCGAGGTCCCTTAAACATCTCTTACAGGATTTTTAAAGTAGGAGTCAGTAACTGTTCAGGTATGGATTGCTAGAATCAATCGATCAATCAATCGATCAATCAATCAATAACACATCTGAAATTTTACAAGATCCCAGAACACTGAAATCTTGTGAGATATGACAATTACAAAACATTTCAACCATTTTAACACTTCAATTGCACGGTTGCAGTATGCTGTTTAAGGTGTTGCAAGTGTTTTGGTGCCTGTAAGCACTACATCACTGACCCTTGCCTGAAAATACATTCACATATTGTTAAGTATTTTTAACCCTTTTTTAAGTGCCATGTTTCTGTTTCACATGTTTTCCCCCCCACTGTTAGCACTGTTAAGAAAAACATAAACTAGAATTAATAAGAGCAGCTCACAACTTATTTCTGCCTACAGCATCAAGTTAAGAACATTAACATGGTCTTTTTCAAAAATGGTATTTGCTAGACTCAAGAAGCCATATCTATTTATAAAATAAGCCCTGTTACACACACTGGTGTGGTTTTTTTGCCAACATTTACTCTGCTTCCTGAAGTATATATTACCCAAATTAGTAATGGATATCCAAATATCTGATCTGTATTGTTTATCCTCCGATCCTTTTTTTTGTGTGTGTTAAATAATGGAAAACTGGAAATCTCATCTTCAGTTTCCATGGTTCTGTAAGAAACATGTTAAAGAAGCAGAATCGGCAGATCAAAACTTCAACAACCTTGCTGGTATGATGTCCAAAACAAGAAGCTGTTTTCCATTTACCGTCCCTATTTCTTTCCAAAACTGTACAGAATTTCTGTTTGTACTACCATTAAAACTGTTAAGATGAAACAGACACCGCCAAAAAAAGAAAAGAAAGAACCAGCTCCACCAATATTTTTCCTTCTTTTCCTGACTTTTTCTATTACACTTTATCACAAACTGTACAATTTGGAAGCCTTGTTGTTGCTTTTTGCCACTTGCCAAAAGCAAGACAGTGGATCAGTTATGCTGGCATTCCATAAGTGTCACTGCTTTGGCCCTGAAAAAGTTGTTGAAGCTATGTTCCTCAGCATTCTCCTTCAGTTTCACCAAAGGTCAAGCTATGCATTACGGTACTTATTATTTTAAAATGTTATTTCATATGCTTTTTATCCCAACAATGTTCTACATTCTTCCCTTCCAAACTATAATGTGCTGCCATTGGAGGGTCATTCTCTCCCCACTAGCCCACAATATACAGTGCAAACAAGCAAAGCCAATTTAAAATACAAAGCCTTTTGGGGAGAGTTTATTCACTGATTTAGAAATCACTTAGAGCCATCCAGAGTTACTTCCATATAAATTTCATAGATAGACAGTCAGCCAGCCAGCAATCCATCTTTGCTTGCTTGGTAGCGATGCTGGAAGCAGACCCTCAGAAAGTATTTCACAGCAGCAACAGAGTGAAAAGATGAAGAAAGACAGTAATGGAGGAATGTGACATAGCACATGTACCACCACAAAATGGTGCCCCCCCCACCCCGTTAATATTCTTTTTGATTAAAAATCTCAAGATAACCCATTATAATGTCTCTGCATTCTCAGACATTTTTAACTTTGTCTTGTGAATGTAATGTTTTAATTAACTCATCCATGTGTGTATGCCCAAGACATAACACAAAATCATACGATGCTTGCCACTTGAAAAGATTGCTGATCCTAGAAATGAGATGGTAAAGATAAAGGACAATTCAGTGCCTCTGTTAGAACAGAAAAAGTAATGGGTGCACAGCTAATCTTCTATGCTGTAGGACATGAAATTTACAGAAGAAATAGAAGAGGGTCAACAGAGAGCTGTTCCTGGATCTGTGCCTTGGAATAGATAACAGTAGTTTTTTTGTATAGGGACGCGGTGGCGCTGCGGGTTAAACCGCTGAGCTGTCAATCGGAAGGTCGGCGGTTCGAAACCGCGCGGCGGGGTGAGCTCCCGTTGCTCGTCCCAGCTCCTGCTCACCTAGCAGTTCGAAAACATGCAAATGTGAGTAGATCAATAGGTACCGCTTCGGCGGGAAGGTAACGGCGTTCCGAGTCGTCATGCTGGCCACATGACCCGGAAGTGTCTATGACAACGCCGGCTCCAAGGCTTAGAAACGGAGATGAGCACCGCCCCCTAGAGTCGGACACGACTGGACTTTACGTCAAGGGAAACCTTTACCTTTACTAAGTTAATCTGAAATTTATTTATTTATTTATTTATCAATCGTATTTATCACCGCCCATCTCCCAAAAGGGACTCTGGGCGGTTTACAATAAAACATAAATAAAAATATAAAACTGTAAAGCAGTATAATACATAATACAATAAATATAATAAAAACCCTGATGGCTGGAAGTTCTTTATGATTTGCAGGCAGAGCTGGGTCCTTCTAAGAAACTAACCATCCCCAAGAATGGCTACTCTCCCTCCCGCCCCAGGCGTAACTACAGAACCAGGTCTTTAGCTGTTTCCTAAAGTCCAGGAGGGAGGGAGCCAATCTCACTTCCAGGGGAAGGATATTCCAAAGGGCAGGTGCTATTGCAAAGAAGGCCAGCCTCCTGGACCCTGCCAGATGGAATTCTCTTGCAGACGGGGTCCGTAGCATGCCCTCTCTGCACGACCAGGTGGGACGGGTTGATGTGATGGGGAGGAGACGGTCCCTTAGGTAACCTGGACCCGTGCCATATAGGGCTTTAAAGGTGATAACCAACACCTTGAATTGGACCGGAAGCAAACTGGCAACCAATGCAGCTCGCGGAGCAAAGGAGTGATGTGTGCTGATCTTGGGAAACCCAAGATGGCCCGTGCAGCTGCATTTTGCACCAGCTGTAGCTTCCAGATACTCTTCAAGGGTAGCCCCATGTAGAGCACATTGCAGTAGTCTATATGGGAGATAACCAGGGCACAAGTGACTGTTCAAAGGGCCTCTTGCTCCAGGAAGGGGCGTAACTGGCGCACAACACGAAGTTGTGCAAAGGCACTCCTAGCCACGGCTGCCACCTGCTCTTCGAGCAGGAGCCATGAGTCCAGGACCACCCCCAAGTTACGCACTGGGTCTGTCTGGGGCAGTGTGACCCCATCCAGAACTAAAGATGACAATTTCCCAGAAATTGGGGAGCCATTAATCCACAGCCACTCCGTCTTCTCCGGGTTCAGCCACAACCTGTTGTCCCTGATCCAGGCCCCCACAGTCGCCAGGCACTCGGAAAGGGTGGCCACAGCATCACTTACTTCACCCGGGATGGAGATGTATAATTGGGTATCATCTGCATATTGATGATACCTCACCCCGTAGTGACGGATGATCTCGCCCAGTGGTTTCATGTAGATGTTAAAAAGGAGCGGAGAGAGTATCGAACCCTGCGGCACCCCACAAAGAAGGGGCCGTGGGCCGGATCTCTCGCTCCCTATCAACACCGACTGGGACCGACCCTGGAGGAAGGAGGTGAACCAGCGCAGAACCACACTGCCCACCCCCAACTCCCTAAGTCAGTCCAGAAGGATACCATGGTCGATGGTATCAAAAGCCACTGAGAGGTCAAGAAGAGCAAGGATGGATGCACTGCCTCCATCTCGTTCCCGCCAGAGGTCATCCATAAGTGCGACCAATGCCGTTTCCGTCCCATAACCGGGCCTGAAACCTGACTGAAAGGGGTCTAGATAATCCATTTCATCCAGAATCCTCTGGAGCTGCAAAGCCACCACTTTCTCAACCACCTTCCCCCAAAAGGGGAGGTGGGAGACTGGGTGAAAATTGTCCAGTATAGTAGGGTCCAGCAATGGTTTCTTGAGGAGGGGGCGCACCAGCACTTCCTTAAAGGCTGCTGGGAACACCCCCTCTCTCAAGGATGTGTTTACCATCGCCTGGACCCAGCCACATGTCACCTCCCGTGCTGCTTTCACCAGCCAGGAGGGGCATGGGTCTAATTGGCACATGGTAGCATTTATAGTCTGAAGGATCCTGTCCACTTCCTCGGGTTCAACAGGATTGAACTGGTCCCAGATAACCTGGTAAGTACGCTCCCTGGGTATCTCCTCCGACTGTCTCATGCTTGGAGTCCAACTTCGAGCAGATCCAAGCGATTTTATCCTGCCGGTGCCCCGAAAATTCCTCCGCACGACCCTGTAGATGGATATTTGACTCCCCTTTCCCTAAAAGGGATTGGGTAATCTTAAACAGAGCCGCCAGGCGGCATTCTGCAGACGCAATAAGAGCGGAGAAGTACTGGCGCTTTGCCGCTGTTACTGCCACAAGGTAGGCCTTAATCGCGGCTCTAGCTTGTGTTTGGTCAGGTTCGGTTTTTGTCTTCCTCCAGTGGTGCTCTAGGCGTCTCTTAACCCTCTTCAAAACCCTCAGCTCCTCTGTAAACCACGGGGAGTGCTGGGTTTGAGTGGGCAAGAGAGGCCACACAGGCACGATCCTGTCCAAGGCTCAGGCCGCCTCCCTATTCCAGGCAGCAGCCAGGGCCTCCGCTGGACCGTGCAGGAGAGAAATAGAAGAGGGTCAACAGAAAGCTGTTCCTGGATCTGTGCCTTGGAATAGATAACAGTAGCCTTTTTTGTAGAGTTAAGTTATTCAGAAATTTCATTTATATACTTCTGACCATCTTGCTAGTTTGCTTCTTCTGTTAAGTTAAACAGCTATATTGTCTTCAGACATATAATCGAGTTCTGAGAGTCATTCTGGAGTCAGGCAGATGATGATGATGATGATGATTAAAAGAAGCTTTAGGAATACAGATGTTATAGCAGAGAATCAGCAGGGGAAAAGTTTGCTGAATCTTTTCCTGTCTAGTATTTCTTTTGTTACAGAAAAAGTGAAATAAAACTGCCCTCACCAATTTTTTCAGAAGGGTTTCTCAGTTCCAAAGAACACACAAATATAATTTTAATGTGACCCATGCCACTACAAGTTTTGCTTATTTGTGAAAAATATGGAAGATTGCCTCATGTCCTTTAGCTTATTTTTGTTCTGTTTAAGCTCTTGCAGTTCTAAATGATTTATACTCATAACAAACATGTGTATACACAAACACACACATAAATAACACATAGGTGACAAATATCCTTTTAGTGCTGTTTCCTTCTTAGAGAGCTGGCTTCCAATTAATGTTCTCCTGTGGATTTGGATGCTATTAGCAACCCTGGCTTCCACCATCTCTGATTTTTAACAACATTTGGCCAGCTGTCACACCTTCTTGCTTCTGATTACATAGGAAATGCCAACAAAATTAATAAACTCTGAGACTTCTCCTTATAAACTAATTAAAATGCTACCTCAATTTTTTCCTTCCTGCAGTAATGTGTGTGCAGGATTCCTGAATCTGTAAAACACATGAATCACTCTGCTAGTAATGAAGTGTACATTTAGAAACCAAGTTTCTAAAGTGCTATGTTGCAAGTGAAAGACAATTAGGAAGCCATGTGGTAATCATGCCTCTGCAGCCCCCATCCCATGCTCTTGGAGTAACATCAAATGACTCCCAGAACTGAGCAGCTCAGAACATATCTGCATTTCCTTTCCCCCTCCTTTCCCCAACCTACATAAATGGATGGATGGATGGATGGATGGATGGATGGATGGATGGATGGATGGATGGGGTTTGTGAAGATGTACCCAGAGGTTGGAAGTTACCTGCATAGCTGTAAGAATATTGGCTAAGGCCTGGCCATAGGTGTCATGGCAGTGCACTGCCAAAGCAGCCAATGGAATTTCCATCATAACAGATTCCAGCATTCTCTTCATACTGCCTGGTGTTCCCACTCCAATGGTATCTCCCAGAGAGACCTCATAGCATCCCATGCTATATAGCCTTTTTGAGACCTGATTAGAGAAAAACATAGTTCTTTCAAATATAAGCAAGAGGTAACAAGGGAAATAACAATTGTCTATTTTAATATTACAAATTCACGTGTCAAAGAAGAATTTCTGAGGAGCAGAAACTAATACTAGGAACTCATTCATTTTTCTCTTCAGATGGCTCATTTCTATCTTTCTGAGATTTATGGAGCATCTAAACCAGATGACTCAGAATTCTAATCACAACAGACCTGGAAGGCATTGGGTTAGAAAAGCAGATCTAAGTCACAAAATGAGTCTTTGAACTTACATATCAGGTTGCCACCTTGTAGGCTTTTGGGATCAAGATATTTGACTGAACAACAGGACACAGTGCTAGTTTTAGACTGCCTAAACCAATTAAAACTGGGAAAAGGCCCAGCTGATATTACATTGTCTGTTTAATCAATGAAAGCCAAAGCAGATCTCTGTTGCATATACCTGATTTGTATTGTTATTCCTCTTTCTGACTTAAAAAGCATTCAGAGCTTACATCCCTTCTCTTTTTTGAGGGGGAAAAATAAACTCATATAGAAAATGTAGAGCTTGATGGACTACTTTTCTCAGGATAAGGTATTTGGTTTTTTTGGGTGGCATGCCAAAGGTTGTCCTCCAAGAAATAGGCATGGCCAGACAATGTGATTTAAAGTTTAGTGGAATACAAATTTATACTGTATGATTATTCCTCATGTATTTAAGTACATTTCCTTTTCTGTCACATTAGAAATTACAATTCAGTGATGTTGTTTGGAGGGGCTTTATGGGACACATCTAAAATTGTGGAGCCTCAAGGCATGCAGTCTTGATGTAGAAGAAGGCCAGTATGGGAAGCTAAACTTCTACAATATTCTTCAGAAGATCAAATATTGTTCAGGTTTTCCAGTGAATAGCCACTTATTCACAGTAAAAGGAAACCGCTGATGTAATTTTCCGGATCGCTTAACCATTAACTTAGCTATCAGGAGCAATCTGTGAAAACATCTTTTCCTTCCACTTATTCCCCTTTTCAGCATTTTAGACATAAAAATCTACAAACAAGTATATCCTCTTGTTGGGGATGCTTAACTTACAGAAGGGGTGTGGGGGACATGATAGCTGTCTTCAAATAGCTAACAGCTGTCTTGCAGAAGATGGGGCAGAATTTTTGGAGTACCTTCAGAAGACAGGTTAGTAAACAATAGTTTGAATAAAAGGAAGTTGATTTCAGTTGAACAGCAGGAAAAAAAATTAATGGTAGAAGTTATTCAGTAACAAAACAGACTGCTTTGAGAGATTATAAAATGTATTGTTCCAGATCAGATCAAGGTTCAACTGTGGAACTCTTGACATAATGTTTGAAACGATGTTGTGGATGGATGAAAGCAAACAAGCTGAAACAAAACTGACGTGCGGTGTCCTAAGAAATGAATTCTGGATGAAGGTTTACAACTGGTCTTAGATAAAGTTGCACTCCCACAAAAGAGATAGTAAGAAGTCTCTTGCAGTTATCATCAATGTGGAAAGCTGAAGTAGCAGCAGTGGCCAGGATTACTTTTTGCCATGTAGGTTGGTATAATTTGATCTGGTTTCAATTATTCATACTCTAATAATGACCATGCTGGACTATTGTAATGTACACAGCATGCCTTTAAAGATAGTTCAGCAACTTAGCTAGTGCGGGATGCTGATGCCCATCTCTGATAGCTGTCAAGTTGACAGATACAGTACAAGAGAGAACCTTTTCTGCAGTGGTCTTATGTCTCTGAACAACCTATCAAATGAATTTCATCAACCCCCTTTAAGAAAATCCAATCATTACCTATTTTCCATGGCCCCTAGTTGAGCTGGGGGAGGTATCAACTTTCTGGCTTTTCATATCCTGAGGACTGGATTCTGATTTATGATCACCACCAACTTTTATTAAAGTCAGTGTTTATTGTTTGTGTCCTTTTATCCTTTGAGGCTCCTTGAGAAATCCTTTTTTACAAGAATCCAAACCACCAGAAAATGACCTACCAGAAGAATAGTGATAAATCAGTGGGCTCTGCTCTTCTGTTTCTCCATCCCTGTTCCAGGTACACACACACACACATACACACACACAAATTCTTTTTCATATGGATGCCTCTTAGACTTAAAAACGTATTTTCATTGCTTCTGCAGTCCATCTACTCCTCAGTAGAAAAGGCAGATTGTGTAAAATCTGTAAGTTTTAATTCTAAATCTTGGCTTGAGCAGAAGTGTTCATGACACGTTCAGGAATGCTACTTTATTGCCTCAAGTGAAGAAAATTCCCACCATGTGTTTTACTTTCCTGCTTACTAACAATGGGAGCTGATGCTTCTATTGTTACCTAAACAGACAGTTATTCTTGCTTCTGAAAATATATACAAACTATATATATTTGATGGCAGCTAATAGCTATGGCTCATGCTATAAGCTTGGATTGGAGATGGAGGCTACTTACTGTCTAATACAGCTAACAGAGAAGATAGAGGGGAACAATTATATAGCTGAAATGCAAATAAATGCTTTTTTGCTTCAGGGAAAAGAACTGGCACTGATTTACAGATTAGAAGTATCTCTCAAGGTACTTGGCAGTTCCATATTCAGTTCGTATTACATATAAACAAATATATTGCGAGCATGCTCCTAAATTTTCAATTTTAATTGTCACAAGGAAATGAATCATACATGCAGCTATCCCTACAACTTTGGAAGAATAAGGAGTTGTAGAGTATATTTAAGACATACATATTCTGGTTTGGTTTTTATTTAGAAGAAATAATCTTACTTCAGCAACTTTAGCTGGAGGAATAGTTCCTTCATAAGGGCATCCCAATGCACAAGACACATACCTAAACAAACAAACAAAAAGGAAAAGAGGTACACTTATGATATACATCCATATACTAACTCTCACAAGCAACCATCATTATTTTTAAATGCAGTATGTGCAATTAGGAAAAATGTAGTAGTAGACAAATTACTCTGCAAAGTTGTACAGAAATATTGATAAAATCAAATGCAAGCTACCAGCAACCAAGTCACAAGTAGTATGCCATATGCTAAAATCTAAACACATACTTCTGGGGAAAAAATCCAATGTTCCTATCAAATTTATTTTTAACTAGCTGGATTTATATTTACAATTTGACTTCTACTCTCTAGTTCCAAACTCTTGAACCAGTATATTATCTGCATTGTGATCACAAAATAAAATCTTGCAGCACTGGGGATGATGATTCTGTGTTCAACTCAAGCAATGATATGCCAGTACAAGGCACCTTCCCTTCAAGGATGAAAGGCTCATGCAGTGGACTTCAGTCAGGATATTGCCAAAGCAGCCACCAACTCAGAATACTTACATTTCATATAAATGAGAATTGCTTGCAGCTGACCACTCCAGGCCTGCCATGATTTACTCTATTCTTAAAAAAGAATCTTGATATCTACCTGCTAGAACTTGGTGCAAAATTCAATCTCACAGAACTAAAGAACTCTGAATTTATTTTGAATTCCAGAACTGGGCAGAGCTCACGTCTTTCAAACAAAAATATATTCTACATTGCTCCTCCTACCCTTTCCCCAATATATAATGGGAGAGAGGAGGGATATTAGAACTTTGCTGATCTACCAGTGGGCCCTGCTTTACCTTCTACCCATCCTTACTGTGGTAGATAAAATGTCTCCTATAATCTGCTTCCTGGGACCTCACATCAGCTAACCAGCAGCTATCCTCTCTATCTACTGAGCCAGGTTTTCCTTCCTTCCAGCTAATAGTTAAAATTTCACAAGCCACCATAATCTTTCCAGCTGCCATTAAAATACTAGCTATGCTCATCCAAGGCATGTCTTAACCCATGCCTTTCCTCCACACTGGCTGCAGCTGCATATACCACCTGGTCTCCAACTCTACTCGCCCCTTTTCCATTCACATTCTTCTCTGACAGGTAGTTTGCAGTCCTAATCCAAACTCCTTCCTTCTCCTGACTGCTTCACACATCTGCCAACCACTCCTCCTGTTTCAGTCTTCCATCCAAGAGCAAAGCCCCAGCACCATGAGTTGCTCTAGTATCATAATGGAAAAATATAATCCAATCCTATTTTTAAAGGGTTGATCCTGAGATATGACTTTGCTGCCCTCTTTCAGTTTCCTTGTCATTGACTGTCCAAGCACTGAACTTAGCAGGTAAAAATGGTACTATCTCTGAAGAGTTTATTAATTTGAGGCATCTGCCATTCACAAAGGGATAAAATGGAAGAAACCAGATAGAAGTGATCTTTCTTCCAGTGATGGATGATAAACAACAAAGGCCCTCAGTATACTGTAGATATTGTTACGGTATATAAGGCATAATTTTTCTTGTAATAACCAAAATCTGTGCTGTCTTTATGTTAAATACCAGAAAGCAGTCCCATTACCAAATTTTGAAAACTACAAGGATACCTTGTAGTATCTAATCATGGAAAGGACAGGAAAGGTTATCTACTGTTCTCTGAGTTTGGTTAATCTTGGATGTAGATTGGTATCAGTACCTAGAATGCCAGGGTCCATCAGTGGAACTTTGGTCATCCATCTTTTACA
This sequence comes from Candoia aspera, assembly GCF_035149785.1. NCBI lineage: Eukaryota > Metazoa > Chordata > Lepidosauria > Squamata > Candoiidae > Candoia > Candoia aspera. The sequence continues at coordinate 129,259,130 of NC_086153.1, read as the reverse complement.
CATATACGCACACACAAAAAGTAATTAGAAACAGCCATGTTCACAAACTGGAGGGCTCCCTTGTTCAGAATCAGATTAAAAATAACAATCCTTTAAGAAATAAAAACAAGATCCTCGAGGCTGCATATCAATAGTTAATTGTTGTCTTTGGTGAGTTGTATTACACTTTATTTTTACTGATTTTGCAGCCCTCCTTTCTCTCGGAATTAGCATGAAAGGGAGATAGCAAGAATTATAAAAATAAACCCAGAAATACAACTGTTTGAACACAAACAGATTAACTAAAATATGATTAAAACAGTTAAATAAATAAATTATATAAACCATATTTAAAGATGGATGGATGGATGGATGATCCCTTTGTAGGGCAATGCTTTCTATGTGATAGACATCTGAAGCCTAAGATAGTTGCCAAAGCAAAAGCCAACTTAGCAGATAAATCAATGGAAATTCCTGAAGGACACTGCTCATAATTATACATTATTATAATGCATATAATTATATAAATTAGTGTGCCTAATCAATGTCTGCTTTTGTTCAGCATTTCAGTGATACATTTTTCTCCATTTTTGTTGATATCAGCTACAGGAAAGCTGGGAAGTGAAGGGCTGAGAGTGGTTCCAGCTGTACACCCTCTTCATCTCCCCCATGACATCCCTGCAGAAAACCCCAATATCTTAGAGGTCTTCTGAAGAACATAGATGACAGGCTTCTCAGCCCATGCCCCACCCCAGTGAATACATTATAATGGAAAGGAAAAGGGACTTCCTGCCCACAGACTCACAAGCAATACTAATTCAGCCCATCAACATCACCCAGCTGAGAACTAATCCAATAGCCTTCCAAACTGAAGCTGAGGGCTTCAAAATCCTTTTAAAATCACATCAGCACCCCACACATTGACAATGTTCTTGTGTGTATTATAAGGTTCCATTAACACTCAATAGGAAATCTGCCTTCCTTTACTAAATCAGAAATGAATAGCAATATCAAGGACTAATGCACATCCCATCTTGCTTAACATCTTGCTAACATCTGTCTTAGCCATGTCTGTTTTGCCTTCCACAAAAATAAAGAAGTGATGAAACTAGATGCAGCTCCTTTTGATAAATCAATTCACTTAAGCTCACTTCTCCATCCTCCAGTTAAAAACATGTATATAAGCCAAACTTAGGCATTAATGGGCAAATATATAGCACTCTTCTGTACTGTATTTTAAAATGTTGGATGCCTCAATGGGAAGAGAGATAAAAATCACTGCTTCTTCTCATCTGAAATAACTGAAAACCATGGATGGTTTTTTTTTTCAGGGCCCTCCACCTGGAAAACTCCTGGGAATTGAAATTATAATTTATTATGGATGTTGGTCTTCAGAAGGAACGTTTATGAAGTATAGCTGTAATTTACCACTATCAGCTTCCAATAAAATGAAAATAAAATCAAGTAGAAACAGAGTCTTACACAGAAGTCAGGCTCTTGCATGAATCTGATGGTTACAAAGCCATATACACGCACAGCTGCTAGCACATCCAAATGCAGAGAGACCCCTGAGAATCTGGTCTGAGACGCAGATGCTGCTGTTTCCTGTTTATTATTATATTGCATGTTTGAATATAATTTACACTGTTCATTGCAGAAACATTTATTTTCATTGGAAGTTCATGTTTGAAGAACAGACATGCATCCTAAAGCGAATTCTTAACATGGCTGTTGATATTTCCTTCGCAAATGTCATATTATAAAGCCACCAAATAATTACTGCCAGAACACTAGGAGATAAGGGGATTGTGTAATAATAGCCGAAAAATGTTTCCTAATTAAAGCAAAGCTTTAAAAACGAATAGGACTTTGGATAGTTTCAACTGTATTTCAAAATTGCTCATTGCAGAGTACTGTACTAGATGACGCAATATATACTTGTAGTAGCATTTTCTAATTTATTCAACAAATTCCCATAATATAGGAGTGTTTAAATCAAAGGTAAAATACATCTATCTTTGCCAATCTCAATCTCATTCCCAATATTTTAAAAAATACAAAAATAATTGTAGGCCTATTTTCTATGTGGATGGGAAAAATAGTTTTTACATCATGTATACCAAGCAGAGAAAATGTAGAAGCAGGGAAAGACTTTGTATTTCTAGGTGCGAAGATTACTGCAGATGCTGACTGCAGTCAGGAAATCAGAAGACGCTTAATCCTTGGGAGAAGAGCAATGACAAATCTCGATAAAATAGTTAAGAGCAGAGACATCACACTGACAACAAAGGTCTGCATAGTTAAAGCAATGGTGTTCCCCGTAGTAACATATGGCTGCGAGAGCTGGACCATAAGGAAGACTGAGAGAAGGAAGATCGATGCTTTGGAACTGTGGTGCTGGAGGAAAATTCTGAGAGTGCCTTGGACTGCAAGAAGATCAAACCAGTCCATCCTCCAGGAAATAAAGCCAGACTGCTCACTTGAGGGAATGATATTAAAGGCAAAACTGAAATACTTTGGCCACATAATGAGAAGACAGGACACCCTGGAGAAGATGCTGATGCTAGGGAGAGTGGAAGGCAAAAGGAAGAGGGGCCGACCAAGGGCAAGATGGATGGATGATATTCTAGAGGTGATGGACTCGTCCCTGGGGGAGCTGGGGGTGTTGATGACCGACAGGAAGCTCTGGCATGGGCTGGTCCATGAAGTCATGAAGAGTCAGAAGCGACTAAACAAATAAACAACAACATACCAAGAGAAAGGTATGTTAAATGTTTCTTAAATCCCATAACTGATGTCAAGCTTCAATGAACATGGACAAGATTATGGCCATTTAGAACAATTTACTTAATATGCAAAACACCATTGGTGAAAGAATACAAATAATTTTCATTTCCTTTAAGCAGATACGACACTTTATATTTTCATTAGATCAGATTCTTTTGCTGCCATATTGAACTCTAGAAATGAGGCAAAACATTTAATTTTCCTGTATGGAATTAAAGTCAATCGCTTGGGTCAACCACAAGTGGACTGCTCTTTTACTTACAAGTAGGGACACATTTGTGCCATCACAATTTGCTTACTTGGGATTTTTTGTTTGTTGTTTATTAAAGGTAAAAGTTAAAAGTTAGTGTCAAGTTGTAGACTGGTGTTAAAGGTGAGTCCTAGATCTGAAAACTGAAGCTGATATGTTCTGGCAATTTGTGAACTCCAGACGTTCTTAAAATTAAGACACAGAAAACCACTATGTAAAGGTCACAGTTTCTCAAAATATTAATTACGAGTATCTCATAACAGTAGACCCTGGGGTCAATTATTGAACTTAATGAATAGAGATTCAAGACAGAGAGTTATCAAACCAGTTAAATTTTGCTGCACACTAGTAGAAGATGTAGTGTTGGCTGCAATCTTGGATATCTTAAAAGAGTGGTCAAATTAATTTATGAAGAATAAAGTTACTGATGTTTTATATCACCTCAGATAATGGAGATAAATCACATCTTAACAGTCTCAATGAAAATAACAGGAAGATTCTATTCTGTTCATGATCTGCTTGTGGATTTCCCATAGGTATCTGTTTAGCTCCCACGGGAACATGTTAGATTGAATAGGACCTGGGTCTGACCTAACATTATTCATATGCAAGGAGCTATGGAAAGTCTCTTATTAGTCTTATAAAGCAAAATTCAAAAAATAAGCATTGTGTTTACAATCCTTACTCCATTTTCATCTCACGGTACTTGCGGGTCAGATCATACATAGAGACAGCATGACTTGCCAAGACCACCCGGTCAGTTTTTTGGCTAGCAGGCAATTAAAGTTGTCTAAATGTGACATGTTATCCACCTGCTCTACTGCCCCTAGTTTAATTACAATATATTTACTTAAGCTTTTTTTCATGGATTACATTCACATTTCCTAATTATCGTTATCAGGAGAATGTCTGTGATTATACATACTCTTCTTCTGGGAAAGCTCTTGTGAATCTTTGAATTAATTTAAAAGATAATAATTCTCTGTGCAGTCTGCATTACCAGATTACCCAGAAGATTTTAGTACAATTGAATATACAAAATACATTAACAATATTTAGATGACTGGATTTTTTTTAGCAAATTTCTTTGGACTGTGGTCTTACAGGATGTTCTAAAGTGGTAGGAAAAGTCCTGCTGGATTGAGTGCCATTAGGGGTTTCTTTTATCAGTACAGGAACAGCCTCCATTCATGGTTGACCTCAGCAGCTGGTATCCAAATGCACAGCCCCTGAAAAATCATTCCGTGAACAAAGCACTTTCTAGATCCTTTGCTTAAAACAGTTGCCTACAGTCCTGGAATGGCTGTGTAGAAGGCCTTGTTGGAAAAGAACTTTGCATATACAGAAACAGGTTTTTTTAAACATTGTATTATAAGGTACAAGTAATACATTATATTATTTGGGTACAGTGGAATTTACAGTATTAACAAGATTATTAACACCATGATGATTTAGGTAAGTTAAACGTTTAAAGATAAGGGGGAAAGGTTTGTATCAATATTAACTGTGGTTTCTTAAATGCTAATAAACATAAGGTTGCTTTAAATTATACATCTAGAGATGAGTGTAGCATTGATAAACTTGTCTGATAATATGTCCTCTTTTGTTTCTGTACCATAAACATCTGTAAAGTCCATTAGCTAGGCCAGCTCCTTCAAGTACTGACTTTCTACTATTCAGGAATTTTATCCACTCTGTTATCCATGACAGGCAACTTGCTTTATGATACAATTTAAAATTTGGAAGAGTAAGACCACCTCTGTCTTTTGAATCTTGTAAAACTTTGCACTTAACTCTAGGTCTTTTCCCAGTCCATATAAATCTGCTGACAATTTCTTGCCATTTTGTATGGTTTTCTCTGAGATTGTAATTGGCACCATTTGGATCAAATACTTTATCTTGCGTGATACGTTCATTTTAATAATTGCAATTGTTCCTAGCCAGGATGGCTTTAGATACCTCCACCTTTCAGAATCTCTTTTGATTTCTTGCTATAATTTAGCATAGGTATTTTTATATATTTCTTGATTGTTGCCTACCAAATGCAAACCAAGATATTTCACTTAGTGGGCTGACAGCCAGATTCTTCCTGCAAAAGATTGTATTTTCCTTGTGCTAGATATCTTGTAATTATTTTTGTTTTTTAGACATTTAGTATCCAGAGAATTCTCCAAAGCTATGAATTTTCATTAACCGTTTTATTGTTCTTTGTGGTTCTGTGATGGTTAATACTACATTATCTGCATAATATTTAAGCTTATATTCCTCGCCACGGATTTTGAGATCTGATAGTTTTTCCCTTTGGATCTTTTCTGCCAATATTTCTAGAGCAATGATGAATAAGGAAGAAAGTAGACAACCTTACCTTGTACCTTTACTGATTTAAAAAGCTGCAGAGAGCACTCCATTGGCCATAATCTTTGCCTTTTGAATTGATATTTGCTTTTAACCCAAGCTGGGAACTCTTCTCCAGGATTCATTTTATTTAGTACAGCCAGCAGGAACCAGAGAAAATCCATATTTGAAGCAGTGTAACTTCTTTGCAGGCTTGCCCATAAATGAACTCTTCTAGTGATCATGATGGATAATGAACAACGAACTATATGATGAATACTTAGCTTACTTAGCTTAATGAAGTACTTACAGTCCATATGAATGCACAGGTGCATGGAAATGCAACAGCATGCCAGGATGGACTAAAATAATGATGTGCCAAAGATCAGCAGAAGATCGAAGTACGATTGATGCATAAAAATACCAAGAGTCAGGACATGAACTTCATGATCAAGTACTGCCTAAGAACAGCTAAATACCTCTCCAAATTGTCTTTTAAAATTATAACAGTATTCCATAAGATTGATGAAAACCAGCTAATCAGAGTCCAAAATGTTTAGGTTATCAAATAAGTGACAAAGAGAAACTGTCTGTGTGTAAGCTAGATGTGTGTGGTGTACATATAGTGTGTAAGTGCATGAATGCAGTGTGTAGTGGCTTCTCTATTTTATAGTTCATTTGCTGCCTGCTGCTTCTCTCACTTTCTTTTCCACACTGCAGCATCCTTTTGAATCAAGGAGCTAAAAAACATCCTTTGGTAACTATCTGCTTGCTAATTAAGACAACCTTTCTGTTTGCATTAGTTGCAAAAATCATGTGCACTTTGAATTAGTTGTGCTGGAACTGAGAACTGCATTAAAAGGACAACTGTATTCAAACCCTGATTAAACAAACCTATGCAACCATACTATTGCCTTCTGTTGGTGATTGCCACAGGTCCTGACAGGGGATAAAATACGTTCTCTATATTTTCCCCTCCCAAGAGCCCTCCCAAGGTCTTCTGGGTAGGCACGTTCATGCATAGAAGACATTTGCACCAGAAAGTCTTCAAAGCTGCCATGTTGAGCCTTCAAGTGGTTGTGGTATCCTTGCAAATCCAGATGGGATTTTGTTTCTGAACAAAATACTTCAGAATGATTTGCACAGCCATCTAAGGCTTAGCTTCACTGTACCTTGCAGCAGCAATTCAAAACATTAATAATTACAGCTTGTTCAGAAGAACCACTTCTTTTCTCATTCTGAGTCTTCAGCTAATTAATTTCATTTACTGGACTGGATATATAAATATGGAGATCATATGTATGAATAATCAATAAAGATATTTAGGTTGCATACTTTTTAAAAAAATAGTAAGCATTTGACATTTTTCAGTAAGCAGTTGTTATTAAGTCCGCTGATAACGTATAGATTTTGCCTGACCCTGGACCAATGCTGGTCCAGCTGTAGCAATGTAACTTAAGAAGCCTCTCTAAAGATTTCAAGGAGATTTTTCCACTACATTTACCCATTGCTGTTGATGTATTCTTGCAATATAGATTCCAGATTGCCAGGAAAAACAGAATATAAAAGCTCTTAACAGGATTTCTGAAAGTTCACCGGAAAGGTCCAATCCTGCTAGATCACCTACAATTATACCAGAGTTGATGGTATCAAAAGCCACTAAGTAGCCTAGAAAAACTGTCAGGTCCCCACTTCCACATCTAGTTATTAGATTCCAGCTTAGGTCATCCATCAATGTGTTCAAAATAGTCTCATGACCATATCCCAGCCAAAAACCTGACAGAAATTTATCCAGAGAAGCAGTTGCATCCAAATCCTCTGGGCCCACAACTTTCTTGAGCCTTTACCCAGGAATGAAATATGTGAGACTGCCCTGTAGTTACAAGGATCTTCCAGGTCAGGGAGGGCTTTTCCAAGAAGGGCCTTACAACTGCCAGCAGGAACATAATCCCCTCTCAAGAATGCATTGATCACTACCTCAACCCTGGAGCCCAGTCCCATCTAGGCCAAATTAATCATCCAAGAAGGACAATGTTTTGGGTGAGATAGTGGTGGTCCTCATCTCTACATACACTACCTGCTAAAAATCCATGTGAACAGGACAAGCAGTTGTTAAAGTAATCTCTCTGTCCTGCCGCAACACTGAAGTCCAAATTAAGACAAATCGCACCAGCTTTTTCTGCAAATAATTATTAAAATTAATGTATTATAAGTTCACAGCAAGTCTCTGTCCCTGCTGTAACATCTGGACAGAGACAATGCTACATAGTACAGAAATGCCTCGTTAGTCTGTTCTTTGCAGGTACAATGCAGGCAAAAAGTGAACACTCATTGTTGCATTCACTGTCAAGGAAAGGATTTCAAATGGGAGTTAAGTTGAACTGCATTCTATATTTGAGTCAACCCATCCTGAGAGTTCCACCACATGAGCTCCAGTTCACTACCAATCAGCTTACTTGCTGCAAATTTACCAAAAGACTTTGCTGGGAAGGAAGAAATGGTTGGAGATATCCAGATCTTTGGTGGATTCCAGAAATGGATCATAAGAAAATGTTGGATTTACATTGAAAAACTGCACAAGAGAAGATATGCATGGACATGATGTACAAATTGGAGTTAACGAGTACTGCTGTACTGCTCTTACGTAAGTACTGCTGTACCCCACTTATATAAAGGGGATAACTAGGTAATTAATCAGTCTGAAGTGAAACACCTATTGAGAGAATAGAGTACTGTAACTAAGACTGCAATCTTAAAATCACCCTTATATAGGATAAGTCCAACCGAATACACTAGGATTCACTTCTGAGTAAACACCCAAAGACCGTGCTGCAAATTAGTAATCTATTTCTTTAGTCAGTGTGAAAATATAGCAAAGAAATGATCAAATTAATAAAATTAATAATGATTACCCTCGCACTGGAATGTCCATATTTCTTGCAGATTTAACTACAGCCTCAAAGCTTTCCAGACTTTTTTCTATAGTGCAATTGATATTTATTTTACTGAAAGTCTCAGATGCTGCACCAAACACTGATACTTCTGTTGCTCCGGCAGCTATCTGCAAAAACAAACAGAACAGGAAAAAAAAAACATAATTTTTCTTAAGTAAATAGGAACTATATAACTGTATATAGTTATATATACTGTATACATTATTTTTAACAGTTCCTTACGGTCTGCAGCACAAGTAACCAAAAAGTAGTCTAGCCGTAATTAATCAAATTTACATGCAATCATTCCAAGAGAAAATTTCCAGTTAAGTATCTTAAGATCTAGATAGTCATTACTACATAGCAGAAGGAACTGCTGCTAACTCAGGTCCTCTCAATGGTGTCCAGTATCAGACCCCACTTACTGGAGCAAGGATTCAAGACCAAAGTAGAAGAGATGAGGCATGACGTTACTCTATTGTTTCCTAATCTTTGCTTCAGTTCATTGGCTTTTATTCTGAAAGGGAAGTGGAGATATTCAGTGAACTGAAATTCATTCACAAACTTGGCTAAGACAGAGTAATGCAATTTCTGTCAGTTGGAGGTCACCAAGCTTTGTGTGGTGTGTCAACAGGGGGTTGGTGTCAGGGACTTTAAGAGGTAAAATAGGGATCCTTACAATCAGCACCCATTTTACCCCTTAAGACCCACCCACCCCCAGAAAAAAAGGGATGGAATGGCTCCACCCATTCTTGAGCTAAAAAATGAATGACAGCAGACTGCATATTGACACTCTCAAGATAACCCATTATGTAGTTTGTTTGGTTTTGACTCAATAGCTTGAATGAATAGCTACTGCAGTTTATAAACCATGCTGTAGTTTATGATAGAGGTAAGAGGGGACTAGAGCTTATTATAATTATTAGGTCCAGCCATGGGAATATCATCCTCTTGACTCATCGGCAGGCAGGTGATGAGGTGTAGATTCTACTGTGAAGTTATTTCCTTGGCAATTAGTACATGTGCTGTCTTCACACCACAGTAAGCAGAACATATGGATAAGCCCTAAATTTGGCATAAGTCGTACATTTCAAGGAGTCTAAATCCTGATTAACGTATTTTGGATTTAACTTCAAGAATAGAAGCTTTCTGGGATTTGGTATTTCTAACTATACAATTCTCTGAATGCTTTGGAAGGATTTATTTTTTTCTAATCTGTGTCAAAATTAATGTTCTTTTTATATTTAGCATAGCTAAAAACACTAGTTTATTTGTTAACTGTTATCCTGACTTTATCCTGGGTCTCAAAGAAGGTGACTGACCCAAATTCTCCTAGTAAGCTTCTGTGGCTGAAGATAGACTAAATTTGTATCTCCCCAGTCTGGAGCGTTCTATATCTTAAGCATCATGTTATCTTCATTCTGTATATACATATACATACAGCAGAATGGAAACCTTGAAGATTAGGAGTAAGGACTGGATAACGGACTCCAGGATATCGTCTTATTCCTTTCATTACTTCTGTGTGATCTGCCATCTTAAAAAAAAATTAATTTCATTTCACAATGTCATATTATAATAACTAATGCCTATCTCATGGTATTAATAAAGGTACACAAATAACACAACACACATATACAAACCAGATAAGCAAGATAAAACTGAAAATGTATGCCAGGTTCAACTTTCCAGAAAGTAACACAGAACTAAAAGTGATCCTTACATAAACAGTTTTTTGAATCTTCCTCTGTGTAAGGGATTTGCCCCTACAATTCTCTGAGCACAAAAGTAAAAGCATATTTGGAGAAAATAGCATATTTAATTATCTCTTCTTTTTTCATTTGAAAATCATTAAATGTGAACCAGAAATATGATACATACAACATAAGTTTCTCACTTCTGTCAGCAATTAATACATAGGTGCAAGAAAGCTAACTGATGCTTTATGATGAAATTGAACTCGCCCTGGCTATCAATAGTCAGAAATTATCTCTTACTTCCAATTCTACTACTTAAAAATGATCCAGAAACCTTTGTATAATTTATGTAAAAGTAAGCAGGCAGGTAGGTAGAGAGGCTCACAGACCAATGCACATCCTATTGACACACTAGTGAAAAAAATGTAACTGATTGTGGATTCCACAAGTCCATACAATATACAGTATACCTTAATTTATTTCATAGTCTAGAAACTATGTTATGATATTTAAAATCATAATGTGACTCTCACACTATTTTTCCACAAAGGTAAACACTTTTGTTTTAAGGAGTGGCATATAGATTTTTCATATAAATACACATATACCCAGAAGACCTACTCAGTATATAAGATTACAGGTAGTCCTCACTTAGCGCCCACAATTGGGACCAGCAACTACATTGCTAAGCACCATGGTCGCTACATGAAACATCATGTGACTGAGACAGGATTACGACTGCACATCCCTTTTGGTTGTTAAGTGACTCACTGCAGTCGTTAAGCAAAACATCACATGACCATGACTTACAATTTTACTTCCACCTTATCTATTAACTCTGTTTGTTGCAAGCAGTTGTAAAGCACACAAATGGCGATCACATGACCATGGGATACTGCAAGTTCGTAAATGCATGCTGTTTGCAAAGCACCTGAATTGTGATCATGTGACAGTGGGACACTGCAACAGTTGTAAATGCAAGGATTGGTCGTAAAGCTATTTTTTTAAAACTTGTAACTTTGAACGGTCGTTAAATGAGGCAGTAAGCAAGGACTACCTGTATATAAAAGGGAGTCAGTATAACTATCATTTGTTCTTGTTATCTCTCTACTGCATGGTTGTTACATACTGGTAGGTGTAGGGGTATCTCTTTCAGTACGATACAATTTTCAAGTAACTTTGTTGAAAAGATGTTGAAAGGAGATTTGGGAAGGGCAGGCTTGAGTCCCCATTCAGCGTGAAGCTGCTTGGGTGCCCTTGGACTTACTCTCAGCCCAAATAAATCACCAGATTTTTGCTGTGAAGGTAAAAGGAAGTGAGACTCTTATGTTTACCATCTTAAGGTTCCAAAGGAAAGACAAGCTATTTGTGCAATCATAACAAACCTTTAATCCCTTAATTAAATGAAGAATGTCCTTCATACCACCTAGAATAAGGCAGATCTTTAAAATGAAATATACTCTACTTAATGAAATGCTAAAGCAATGTGACATATGTGCTTTTGAATATTGTGAGATACCTGAAAATACAGTTAAAAGGCTAAATAGAAAATGCAATTCAAGCACCATGAAACTTAATAGTTTAAATAAATTTTATACAAGAATTTTTTCTCCCTGATATTTTTTCTTGGAAGTAGAGTCTTATTTTAACATGCACATTAATGTTTCTGCAATCAATGTACAAAATGCAATAGGATACTTAAACCATATGCGTTCCAGTGGCACCCGTTTATCATTCCTGGCAATTTCAATTATAGGTGTGGGATCCTGTTTTACATGGCACATTGCTACTGCAGAACTTTTACTTATTCTGGCTCTCTTTAACTAAAAAAAAAATCACTGCCAAAGAAAACATTTGTAAAGAAATGGTAAAAATTCAAAAATACCTTTAAGAAAGAAAAAATGGAAAAGTAACTGGCTATAGTTTTATGATTTAAGACAAGACAATGCTAAGGGGACAGAGTCAAGATCATGCTTCATCTGCAAGTAACATGGCCTTAGTATCAAGCTGTTATATAATACATTCAGCATTGAAATGGAAATAAAAAGGGATTGTTTTCCACCCCTCGTATATGACCAACTTAGGCCAAATTTGCTGCTCACAGAGCCTCACAGGGGAAAAAAAAAGAAATTAAGAACACATTTTTAAAAAGTAAGGGAATGAAAAGAGTAGCTTATGGTTGCCTTGGATATTTATGGTTATCACCCCAAGAAGCTTTTTTTTAGGAGAGATGAGTGTGAAACCAATATGGTTGACCTATGCTAAGTTACTAACCTTTGTTGAAGGAGAACCTAAGATAAAAACAAGAGAAGAATTGGAAATGGAGGGTTATACTTGTCACTGGTTTACTCATGCACAATTGACAGAATGATTTAATTTGGATAAGATTTTTGATTTTGTGAATGGAAAAACCCAGTTCAAAGTAGATTTACGTACTAATGATGAGCATGTTATTGCTAAGATGTATACATTACTATTGCAAATGAATTTGGACAGATAATAATATAAATTATAATTGCAAATGAACAGAGATAAAACTCAACGAACAGAACCATTTATGTCACTGAATCATAGTTTTAGACCATTGAGTCCAAACCTGTTCAGTGCAGAAATCCAAGAAAAGGAATCCAGGCCAAAGGCTGTTTGTTTGGACATATCAAATGAAGGGGGGGGCATCACCCTTCTTGATAAACGGCTTCACCGTCCAACCATTCTTACTGGTATCAAGCTTTTCTCTGACATGCAGTCAGAATCTCTCTCTTCCATTTTAGAATGAGATTTCACCCTATTTTTATTACGGAAGCTGCAGGAGGGAGGGAGTGATCTGCTTTGTGAATTCAGGCTGCCAGTAGCAGTTAACTTTTCATCAAGTCATTTTCCCAATGAAATTCATGTCTCATTTCTGAGGCTGCTATTCGCCTTCTAGATGGGAAAATCCCATAAAGTATGAGATCCAAACTTCCTGCAACAGATGTTATACCAGTGGGATGTTTCTGTTGGAGGCAATGCAGAGAGAAATATGTCCACTGATTTCCCTGTGACCCTGTTTTCATATAAAGGACAGGAGAATCTCCTCTCTCCCCCACGATATACACACAAAGCAGCATGGAGTACTAGTACGGGAAGCTTCAGGTCAGAACAGGAAAAATAAGATCTTTTCCATTCTTTCAGTGGCCATTTTATCTTCCACAAACATAATACTTTATTCCATTTCTGAAGACTCAAGTCTCAATCCAATAAAATGCCTGTACATATGTGTTTCTTATCAAACAGCAGCCTTGGAAGAGGACAATCTTCATCTGGACAAAAACATGCAAGAAAAACTCACATATACCCCTTTTTCCTCTTTAGTTATTGTCTGGAAAAAACATTAAAGAGACATTTTAATTCAGACTATCCTACCCTGTTATAATGTATAATTTGGCCCTAAATTAAAGAGAGCCATTCCATGAAGTAATGGCTCATTTTTTCTTTAAGATCAATTTATAAGATCACATGAAAATCCCATTTGGATTAACTTCCAACCCACAACCAGATGTGCCACCTGAAGCTGTTTGAATGTCACTATACTGTGGTGGTGATGTGCAAATCCTGTTCACATTCTATTGTCCACCAACAATGATCCCAACACAAGGAGGATTTTAAAGTAGTTTTCTATAGTTGCAATAAACATCCATGGGCAGTTATCCTATGATTCTGCCTTCCAACAAAACAAGCACAGAATGTTGCAATGCAGTACCCTTTTCTTTAACCTTTCCAAAATCAACAGGAAAAATACTGCAAGATGCTGGCTACAAGATGAACTAGGCATCATCTAATATTAGAAGGGCAAAACCAAATGGGAATATCTTTTGCAAAGATTAATTTTTGCTCCCTTTCCATTATCATATACAGTATATCCAGAAATAGTAGTACCTTTCATAGAAATTATGACTCAGATGTAATTTGACTTCTCTAATAAATATACCTATCTGGATTATGAATAACTAATGTGCCTAAGCTACCCCGCCCCAAAAAAATCACCTTTTCACTTTATATTCCTGATTACTGAAAAAACTTCTTAAATCAGTTATCTATGATAACTCACTGGGAATACTATGAGTTAAGAGCTGCTTCCAAAACAGGATTGCAAATAAGAATTTTATTTTTCTGAAGTATGCAGAATGGTCAAGCATTATAGCTAAAGGTCTTGAGCTTCCCAGATGGCATAATCCTTGACCCAGAACTTCTCTTGCCTATTTTGCTTCCTGTCATGAGTGCCGTTGAGCTGAAGGCATCAGCACAACGGCACACATGACAATACCTAGGAAGCAGAGGAAGGGATTTAAGATAAGCAAAGCACGCACAACCACAGACACAGACCCCGAGGAGAAGGGAATGACCCCGGCCGGATGACCCAGCCATCAAGACACAAAAGAGGAAGAAGGAAAGACAAAGACAGGGCGGATCACGAGGCACACCTGAAGCTGTCAGCAAAGCGCAACGGAGATCGCCCAGCTGACAGCAATCACCGGCATAAGAAAGAAACCGATTATGGGCGAAGCCCGGGGCACCAGCAGGGGCCCTGCGACCCTTCACCTACCGGCACGGAAGCATGCAGGACAAAGGGGGGATGACACAACCCAAAGTGGGGGGGGCGCTGACCGGCACGGGCTATTTAAACCCCGCACCGGCGCGCTCCCTTCACTCTCAGCTTTTTTCTCGTTTAGCACTACGCTGAAATAAACCTGAACCTGCTCTTCCCTGAATCAGTGTCTGTGTTTCACTCAGCGGTAGGCAGCGCATGACACTTCCTAACAGGATTTCAGCTTCTGCTAGGTTTATGCATCACACTAAACCATTCTGTCATTTATTTTGGCTTAATGAGTTCTATGAGTCAAGTCACCGTCGCTTGCAAACTCTGATTCATGGGTCAGTATTATGCATGAACCCAGCCTCATCATTGTGTAACAAAGCAACTCTCTTAAAATAGCGTTTAACCCTGAATATTGGGTGCTGATGATTCATGGAGGTCTTTTAATTTAAAGTAAGGCTAATTTCAAGATGAGTTAACTTACTCATTATTCATTTCTTTTTTCTGTTTTCACATTTAGGTTCTCTAAAAAGTAAATAAATAATCCCAATTCATTCCATTCTGATATTATAGATTAAGAGATGTAACCCTAACCATTTTAAAGGCTGCGTGGGTGTATTCTTTTGTTAAAAAACATTATGTATTGTACTCATTAATTTTGTGCAAAACGGAGGGAGGAAATTTACACAGGATCTCTCTGTGGCGTAATATTTCCTTCTAAATTAGGTTCTTCACTACATGACACCAGGGATATTTCTGTTTCACATAATTAACATTACTGATACTTAATCAAACTGCTAAAACTGATTCAATGTAGGAAATAGCCTGAAAAGAAAACTGTGGCGTTCTGAATATTACTTCGTAAAATAGTTCATTATTTGCATTAGAGTTTGCCTAGGGGCAGAAAAATTTCATCTGCACAAATATTTTTCCATTACAACCAAGCTATCATTTAATATGCTAGATGTGCTGATGTCCTTTGTAAGTGTGGCAAAATGACATCACCAAATTGTGACTGTGGGGCTGAAAAACAAACTATCCAGCATATAGTGACAGAGTGCCAAAACAGAGCCTATAACAGAGATTTCGGTGATTTCCTGGCTGTGACAAATGAAGCAAAAAATTATATTTGTAATCTAGACATATGTCTATAATTTTATATTCTATATTTTATATCTTGTATTTTATCTCCTGTGTTTTTAATTCTATTGAACTGCAATGTGAAAGTGCCATACAATAAATAAAAATAAATATATCATTTAATATAAAAGGTAAATTTCAAAGCATTAGGCCATATTTTAAAATGCAATTGTGCTTCCTTATTATTGATAAATTATACTACCAGATTTACAAGCGGTAGAATGCTAGATTTTAAAACAACAGTAATAATGCCAGGGTTTCTACTTAAACAGTTTTCAGAATTTCAGTGTTATATACAATCCATTCAGAAGTAAACCCCACTATCAATGGCATTTATTCCCACACTAAGTGTGTACAAAATTACAGCCTTACATTGTGAAGAAATGAATAGAGGTATGGATTGGTAGAATTGCTGGCTTTGACACAACATGCTGTGTGAACCCAGAAACTGTAGTTTATAAACCACAGTTTGTGACTCTGTAGTATGCATGAACTCAATCCACTGTTGTTAATTCAATAGGTCATAATTAAACAAACCATGACTTAGCATAATGTGCAAATCAATTCCAGTAAGTATAGAAAAACGAGACAGGTGGGAGGTGAGAAGCGGTAAAAGAAAGCTAGATAGGGAACCAATGGCTCAGAAAGAGATTCACTCTGTGGAGGAACTACATAATGTAAGAACACTGGGAACGCTGGCTAATGCTTGGGACCATCATATCTTTTACCTACCTGAGGTACCCATTTTGAAGAAACAAAACTTGTCACTTCTATGACGGACAAGCCCGTTTCGGAAAGTCGGTTGATTAACTCAATTTTCACATCTGTAGGAAGTATAGCCTGTGAATATGAGGAAACATCATTTCTGTACAGGGCCATGTGTTAAAAACATTTTAGATCCATACATAAAACTATAATGCAGTCAAATACAATGTAAAAGTCATCAATAAGGCTTTAAGATATTGGGGCCAGATGCTCTTTTCTTAGGCAAAGAGAAACTAACACACATACACAGGAAATAAGTTATAGTACGCACTACTGTTGGCTGTTCCCTGGAGTCTGCAATATCTGTTTAATACAAGTGACACAATCAGATGGAATAAAGACCACGGATAGCATGTGTTTGTGAATACAAAACATATTTTCCTGACTATTACAATAACTGGCATTGTACCAGCCAGATCAAAGCAGGAAATAAGGCTCTGTCCCCAAGCGCTTACAACCTAAAGCCTCTGAGACTAAGAGAAAGACAGGGATGGAAACGTAATAAATTAATGATAGAAGAAACATGAGAAAATCATTTAGTCATACTGTAAGACAGAAGTCAGAAAGCTGCTGTGACTATTTCCATTATCATGGAAATATGGACCTCTCCTTCTACAACTGGCCTTTAACCTTCCATCCTTTGCTAAGCAGCTTCCCTCTTCCTGCCTCATCAAATACAGTATATTCCGGGAATCTTATATGGAGCGGCTATGGAAGAAAAAGCATCTCTTCCGTCAGCAGTGTCTGCTCCATAGTTTATGTAAGTTCTACTTATGCAGGAGAGCCTAACGCTAATATAGTGACACTCCAAGCATATGCATTGGTTTTATCTGCCTGTACTTGTGGTAATATCACGGAAACACTCTATGACATCATTTTCTATTCAGATTCAACTACTGGTAACTTCTTGGGCACATGCAAGATTCTTGGCAACAGAACAGAAGCAGTTTGTATTGCCTTCTTCTAGGATGTTTTTCAATTTCCTAGTCCAGCCGACAGCTCTAGAGTCTCCCATCCAAGTGCCAACCAGGTCCAACCCTGCTTAGCTTTTCAAGATCAGCTCAGGTTGACTAAGTGCTTCCACTTAGTTAGGCAAAACACCCCTCACTGCCCTATGACTTTTGTCACATTTGTACCACTTGTTGGGGTAGCTTCCATCCTAAGGCTATCCTTTCATATGTAAAAGTTGCCTGAGCTGTAAGGCACATGCTTCTACATGGCAATATTCCACATAATATGTCTGGAGGGTGAAGAAGAGAAGGAGAGAAAAATCAGAATCACAAGCAAGGAGACAGTTGCACAAGTCTTTCTCACTTGATGGGGAACATTTTTCCTACAAATTAATTATTAAATGGGGAAAACCCATAGGATGGGCATCAGCTAAGTGAGAAACACACACGCTGAAGCCACATGGGATGTCACCAAAGGGAAATGGCTTCCATATGGTTTGATGCTTGTAAAGAAGCTACAAGTTTTGTGAGCTTCCCTCAATTAAAGTAATGTGCCAGAGTCCTTTTCTTTAATATAAAGTTTCTATTGTATATTTCATTGTTGTACTACTGATTGATTTCACACTGATTCTATTAAAAAAAAAATTAACCATTTCAGTTAGATGAAAAGTCTATTTTTTTTTCTTTTTTGTATAGATGGTCATGTTTTGTTGATATTTTTAAAGAGGAAAGCCCTTGAAAACAATATTATTGCAACAGCTAGGTTATTACTAAGTACTGAAAAAAGAAACAAATGTTTACATCAAGAAGTTTATTTATTAATTAAACCTAAATTTAAAAATTCACAATAGAGAGGAGGTTTTTTTCTGTCAGATAGAAATCTGGCAAAAGTCTAGCTTCACAGTACAGGAATATCTGTCAGAAATGTAGACTCTGGTACCTTTCATATATTGTTGTAAATTTTAACAGCATGATCAATTATCTGGGCTTAATTAATACAACATTGTCTTCCTCAAAGACTCACTATCCTCATTGTTAATGTACCTTTTCATTCTGTAATCCATCTCTTGGACCAACTTCCACTATTTTAACAAACTCAGGAAATCCACTTGTAAGCAATTCCTGAAACATAATACGAAAGATTTGTTAACACATAAAAGATCACAGTTTACTCTATGCTAAGGCTCCCTCCTTGGGGCTTTGCCTGCAGCTTGTTTTCATACTAGAAACGAGTTCAGGAATGTAAAAGTAGTAACAATGAAAATTATCTTAAAGACTCTCTCCAGAATGTCTTTCCATCATCACAGAAATACAAGAATGTTTCCTTGCAGATTAGGATCAAACAGCCAGGATTCCAAAACACGATAACCTTTTCCAAGAAACACTGAAGCCTGACTGTGATCGTGTAAGAAAATAGTAATAGGATCAACTGGATCACAGCCTCTTCCTCCCAACATAAAGTTTACATTTTCAAGAAACTGATTTTCATCTAGTTTGGGAATAATTTATATCAGCAACTAACAACATTTACATCAAATCTGCATTCTAGTTACTAATCCTGTGATCAAAGGAGAGTAAAGATGAAATATGGTTATGGAAATGTAGTCTTCCTGGAAGATATTTTGGAAATAAGGTTTTTGCCATTCATTCTTACCAATTCTTTCCTAAACAAAACTCCAGCAAAATTAGTTGCCAATGAAGGCATTAGATCAGATCCGTCCTTTATATACATATGTATATGTGTGCATACACATATATATGCACCACAGAGATATGGTAGTGACCTGATGATATCACTGAATGGGGTAAAGCTAGAATTTTAGGAACAGTTTTTCATGTTTTATAGATTTGGCAGCAACATTTTTGTCATTAATTGGTATAAAAATCTGACGGTGGTTTGATACACATATTCTTTCACTTCCCACCAAAAATCAGCATGAAATTGTGCTGGCAGCAATTAGTAGCTTGGCATTAAAAAAGAGTCTCACGCACTGACAAAACAAATAAATGCTCAGGTATCCCAGGGAATGCTTGCTCATCCCTTCAGTAGACATAATCCAGTTATGGCTAAGTTAAGATCTAACTATTCAATATATAAATATAATCAAAATCTGCCAATCACAAGAGTGTATGATTATGTTGCTTAGTCAAACATATTTCAGGACACAAAGCCAGTAAGTGAAATACAGAGTTACTGGCTTGCTATAGTTCTAAGACGGGGAACAGTCAGATTGTAATGATAAACACAACGAAGTGTTCAGTTTAAGTCCTTGCCTTAATATGCAAATCACTTTATGGGAAACACTCTAGCTAAAGACCATGCTTTTTACAGCCATGACCTCCACTTCACCAAGTCCCAGGGAATCAGTGATACATTTATACAGTACTGAAGTATTTGTACCCTGACAAGGTAAAAATCAAGAGCTAATTTCTGATGGAGGGTACACACACTACCTAGAATCAAAACATGCCCAGCCAACTACAAAATGCCTTTCTCATCCAGATTCAACTTCTTTTAACACTGCACAAATTGCTGGGACTTCCAATTTTGCCTCTAGAAATTGAAGGCAAGAGAGCATTGTATTGTGGTACTTTTGTAGCCTTGTCACTGCCACAAATGGCTACACATTAAATTAAGTCCTATGCAGTGATCCTCTGTAATGATTGCAAAAGCACAGTGGTGGGAGAAATCCAATTGATTTTTGGTTTTTAGATTTTTTTATCCTGCCTTTATTATTTTCATAAATAATTCAAGGTGGGGAACATGACTAGTACGCCTTCCTTCTCCTATTTACCCTTCATTTGTGATAACAGTGTAAAAAGAAATAGAACACTGGAAATATCTGATTGCATGTACCATCTGGCCTACAAAACTTTTATTGGACCAGGGTGGGACCACACTTGCTGAGTATATAAGCCCATTCAATGGAAAGCCAAAGCTCTCCTTTGGCACACAACCCCCTCCAATCTAGCAAGCACTTTATTATTATTAATGCAAGACCTCCTTGCAGAGGGTGTGTTTTTGCGGTTTTGCAAGATCATCAGATATTTGATCTTACAAGGCAAATGTCACGTTTGTGGTACAAATGTATCTGTGAGAAATAGGGCAAACATCTCATGCCTACTCAGAATGTATTCAAAATGTGTATAACACTTTTATCATCATAATTTTCCATCATGAGTCAAATCTGTGAATGATCACAGGCGATTTGACAGCACGCTCACACAAGCATGCTTGTGCAAGTAAAGACCACTGCCATATTGTTGTATATTGTATTACAAGTTATCTTTTGTGGAAAATCTTAATGCGATGTTTCAAATACCCACACATGGCTATCACATGGCTATCACATGGCTTGGCTGCTTCTCACTGCCATTTAGGTAATAATACTTCTTTTTTCTCCCACGCTAGACCAAACTTCATAGTAGTAAAAATGGGTTATTTTCCTCCTCACAGCAAAAGTTATACAGGAAAGATAGCTAAAATCTAGGATAGGAAGGATTAAACCTCCCCATATACTGTGATCATGAAATGGATTCGGCCTCTCGCACTTACTTTTGAATAAAAGAAGAGCAGAATGATCCTACATGTTTAATATAATGTGTACCTTGACTGTGTGATAAATCCCTGATGTTCCACTTGGTAAAGATAGGCTTATGTGGAGCGCTTCTTTCAGAGTTTTCTATCCATTTCAGGGTAATCAGCATAGTTATAGTAGCAGCCATTTGAAGTAAGTCCCAGCACTGGAAGTGCTATAGGTCTGGTAATATTGTGGTAAAGCGCCTTCCCAAATGAAGTATCTTCCAAATGTGTTGAAAATTCCCAATTTATAATTCTCAAAATTCCCAGGCAGCCTAAGGTGCATTTTAAAAATTGTTTTACTACAACACAAAATGCAAGTGATAGTACAATGCTTAGCCCAAGACAGGAAATTAGAAAGGAATTCAGAAAAAAAAATCAACCTTCAATTAACTAATGTGTTACAGTTCTATTTATTGGTACAGGTGAACCATTTACACCAGAGTGGATAATTGTTTTCCAGCAAGGGATCACACTTGATTTTTAATTTATTTATTTTTAAGCCTGCAGGGGAGATGTTCAGTAATGCACAGTAACATTACAAGACAAACAGTCAAAAGAGGGGGAGGGTATTTCTGGGTGATTTGAATGTCAGAGATGTTAACATGTGAAGCTTTTTGTTTCTTATTTTAGCAAACTTCCACTCCTAACAATTATGTCTCTGGCAGTCAGTGGTTTTATTAAGCATTACAAGCAGCTTAATCTGAAGATCCTCTAGGAGCCTTAAGTTGCAACCTCTGATTTGCACACTGATTCAGACTTCCTATTTTAATTTAACCCTACAATTTAACTTCCATGAACTGGCAATGTGGGATAGGGCAATTTGAAGTGGAAAAAAGGGTTACCATGTTGATCTTTACTATAACAGTGCATGATCAACAGAGAATCAGTCAACCATCACAGAAAGATGACAGATCATATGAGACAATAAAAGATAAGGTCTAAATTGAAGTTACAGGTCAATCAAGACCTTAGATAAGTCTGGGAGTGCTATCTAAGGGACATTTAATCAATAAAAGCTGGAACAGAATATCCATGAAAAGACACTATTCTTCAGCCAGCCAAGAAACCGACTGGAGCCAATTTTGAGGTTAAAATGGACAGTTAAGAAGAGAAAAGCAAAAGGGGTCAGACATGATGTGGCCATCCCTACAATTATTGAAACACAAACAAACAATACTTTGGAATTAAAATCCTCTCTCTGGGGGCCTGAGTCAAATTTAGTAGCATTGCCACCTGCTGTAAGAATGGCTTTTCAGGTCTCCTTGAAAATGATCCTTAGTTCAATATTTGAAATAGTCAAATCAATAGTTCTCATTCTGTAAAATTAATCAAGAATTAATCAATTCCCAAGAATTATTTCAGTAGTTTGCATTTGTCAACACATTTCTGTTTACTGGACCATTAACTTCAATGGTCAGAAAGCAATGGAGAAACATATATTACCATAGAATGCACCGAGAAAAAATATGTGAGGAAGGGATATTCAAAAGATCATTTTGCACACAGTCTTCTCACAGCCTATAAAAGGTCTTGCTTCTACTTCCGTTCTGCTTGTCTATTTGCAAATAAAAAATACTAGAAAGATACCATAAATCCCCAGCACTCTTTCCTCCAAAGGAAACTAAATTCTCTTGTACTGCTCCAGCATTTATTAGCATTTAGAGAAAATGGAGATCACTCTATAGAGTAGCAAGAGACAGTTTGGTGTAGTAGTTAAGGCCCCAGGCTAGAAACAAAACAATTGTGAGTTCTAGTTCTGCCTTAGAAACAAAGCCAGCTGGGTTACCTTGGGCCAGTCATTCTCTCTCAGCCCTAGAAAGAAGGCAAGGGCAAAACACTTTTAAAAATCTTGCCAAAAAAACTTCATGGTCTTGCCCACACCATTGCCAGGAGTCAACACTGACCTGAAGGCATAAAAAAAAGTTATTTAATGATGCCTGAAACACTAGATTACTTTTAAACTCTTAATTATATTTATAGCATACATTTATCTTATTTTGCTTAAAAAACTCAAAAGGGCATACAAGATTTAAAATGTAAACATAAAAAGATCAAGAAGCCAACCCTAGTGTAAAATTCATTCTATCCAGCCAAATCCCTTAAAGTTAAAACTAAAAGCTAATGGAAAAAAAAAACTGGCAACAAAACTGTACAAAGATTAACTGTTCCTTTGTTACATTAACCTTTCTTCCTAAATTTGATCCAACAAAAATGCATGCTTGATCATTAAAGATAATGAGAGGTTATTAAATTAGATATTAGCTCTGTGAAGTGGTGAGCACTATGGGTAAACTGTGTGGCTCATCAACAAGAAAGGGGTTTACATAAAAAGCTAAGAGCCTGGAGCATTTTCCATTTATCAGGTGTTGGCAAAAAACAAAAAACAGTATGTGAAACCAAGGAAATCCTCTCTCCTCAAAAATGTCTCCTTCCAAACAGAAAGCACCATTGGATTCCCACCCTCCTCCCTCTTCAGATGCCACACAATATGAACAAGAGAAAAGGCTTAAGACGTTTCTGCCAAATATCTTAATCGAAACATTCAACTTCTGCTCCTCTCCCTAGCTTATAAAGTGATTAAAACATGGGTTTATAATAGAAAATGCTACTAACCTTTAATCATGGAATTACAGCCTTCTTAAATTTACATCAGCTGTAAGCAAATCAACCACACATACAAAGAAAGAGAGAGAGAGAAAAGACTGCTAATAACTTCCCCCTCTCCTGGAACTTAGAAACATTAGCAGACATCTTAGCTTTCTCTACATTAGGGAAATTCCACCCTGTTTGCTGTTCAGCTCATAAGCCAATGCAGAAAATCTAATACTAGGAGAAAGCCCTGTATTCTTGCAGATTGCACATATCCATTGCATAAGTAACCAGAACCCCCATCCCAGCAAAGCTTATGGCATTACATGTCACAAGAGGCTCTTTTAGCTTAGTTTCATCATAATCACAATACGTAAGAGCAACAGACATTTCCATTCCCAAGACTGATATTCCAAATCAGTCTTGGCTTGAATTAACCTCAACACATGGTTATGGAAAGGTTGCACTTGCATGATTACCCCTATGAAATGTATGAATGACTGCAAGTTCATTTGCCTATGGCAAAAAAGCCACCCTGGGTGACTCGTCCCCAAGAGCACTTCTTTAAAACAACACTGACCAGTGAATCAACAAATAACAAGCCAGCATGTGTGAATCAGCCCTTAGTAGGCTCAGCTCTGCGCTGAGGCAGGTCTGCATCAGTTGACAAGAATGACATTATAAAGGACAATGAATTAATCAATGTCTTTCATCATTCCTCACAGCATGGCTTAGCAACCACATATTCCACCACAAGTGTAGTTCAGGAAAGTGCCCTACTCCATGCCAAAACTCCATCTAGTTCATTTCCTTTACCCATTGCACTGGCTCTCCAGGATGCCAGGTAGTGGTCTCTCTCAGGCTTACTTGAAGATGCCTTACAGAACTATAGCCTTTTCCCTAGCTCATGTCTGTGCCTTAAAAGACGTTCAGGCTACAGTTATAAGAAATCAAATAAACAGGTCCAAGCCAGCTTCATTATTTTAAGTTCAATGGAGCTGCCATAAATATCTCAAATAATTGAGACTGTTTATGAAGTAGCAATGTTCTGCGATAAGGCAGAACAGCAAACAAAGCTGTGCAGTCAGTGTCTACTGGGTAGAACATCCATATGCCCAAGTTTACAAGAAGTTAACTTTTTTTGGGGGGGTTATCAAGTGCCTTTTTAAAAGGCTTTGTTTCCTTAATGCTGGAGAGTCCATGCAGACTTTTTCAGTGCAATTCCTACCTGGTGAGTAGACAAAAATATATTACTATTTGAGAGTGTAACACAAACATCCACGTTGATCTCCAGTATAGTGGGTTTCCTACATAGACTCTTTTTGGATAACAGTTTGGAGAGAGACATTTTCTTAATATGAATTCCCGCTGAGAGTAACCCATTGGTAATTAATTCTCCTAGATAAGTAAAATCAAAATACTTTATTTTGATCAATGAGAAAAACTTTCACATACATACCCAAGGTGGTATAACTTAGCCTAAGTTAATACCAAAGCTAAAATCACAAAACAAATTTATCTCAGGTACATAGTAAAAAATACTTTTTTCTTCTGCACATTTTTCTTCTCTAGTTTCATACCACACTACACAACATTTAGCCAGTATTATGTTTATCTTGGGTCAGAATCAACGCCATAGTGGATCTGGTCCAACGAGAACCCAAAGTGGACCGGGACAACTGAAAAATCAGGGTGATAAGCAAGTGCTGTATAATCTTCCTAGATATGCATGTGGAGAATTAAGAGAAACAAATGGTAGAACTCCAACTAGAGAAGACTTGACAGTGATCTCAAACAGAAAAATAGGCAAGAAGTACACCCTAAAGAACATGTGAACTCCATGTAAGATGAAATGGTCCAAAGTTTAAAACAGTGTAAAAGCAAATTGTACAGACAGCAAATAGTGAGCCTGTGAATGAGAACATGATGGAAAATATATGGCAACAAAATAGTTCAAAAGTTCTAAGACTCTTAGTAACATAAAATTAAAACCATACTTTTCAGGAAATCTTATCCTAATGAACAGATTGCCAGAAGTAATAATGGTTTCTAAAATCCATTAGAGCAAAACACTTCCGAAATAACAGAACACTCCAAGGGATATTTGCAAATCTAAATACTACTTAATTTGGAAAATTAAAATAATAAGGTCTTCCAAGACTGAAACTCATCAGGAATGTGTACAGAAGAGGAAGCAGATTTTCCTCTGTTGTTCAGGATTTATCTCTTCTTCACCTCCTCATATACCAGACCTTCAGAGTTCTAAGGGTGTTTTCACACACTGTATTTTTAGGTACACTTAAAAAGTACATGTCTAAATATTTAAGAAGTGAACATGATGGACATGTATTTTATGTGGGGACAATGAATCAGACAGTAAGAACTGGCTTCAGGCCACTGTACATAATGCATTTAGTGGCAATCCCAGATTTGCTTTTGAAAAATGTACACCATCAGCCCTACGCATCTGTCTGTACAATCAACCTGAGAACAGCAGGGATGGGCGTCCCTTCTGAAAAGAGAAGAAAAAACGTTTCCCCATTCTAATCCACTTCTATGAGATGCAAATGGCAGGGTTCAATGGAAGTTATGAACAAATGCTTTCGTTTTGTTTTCCTTTTTTCTTTCATCATAGGAAGCTGCTCAGAGTCGCTTGCTGGGATGGGTGGCTATAGAAATCAAATAAACAAACAAACAAATAAATAAGTGAAGAGAAAGCGAGGTTTGAAATTAATAGAAAAACCTTGCTAGGTCAAGCCAACATAGCTTAGCAAATACCCAAGCATTTTTTTTCACCAAACTATCCTCATGGAAGTCCATTATGGATTTACTCATGTCAGCTTTACTTCTGAAAGTAGCATGTAACCAGGATGACTTGTTTAACCTTGTTCTGTCTATTCAAGCAGTCGGCTTTCAAACGTAGTACTTTGACAATGCCATTTGCAGGGATCTCTGCCATACTAATGCATGCTATATGCCAGCAAATTTGGAAAACACAAGAATGGCCATCAGATTGGAAAAAATCAACTTATATCCCCATACCAAAAAAGGGAAACACTAAAGACTGTTCAAACTATCGAACAGTGGCACTCATTTCACATGCCAGTAAGGTAATGCTCAAGATCCTGCAAGGTAGACTTCAGCAGTTCATGGAGCGAGAATTGCCAGATGTACAAGCTGGGTTTAGAAAAGGCAGAGGAACTAGAGACCAAATTGCCAATATCCGCTGGATAATGGAAAAAGCCAGGGAGTTTCAGAAAAACATCTATTTCTGTTTTATTGACTATTCTAAAGCCTTTGACTGTGTGGACCATAACAAACTGTGGCAAGTTCTTAGTGGTATGGGGATACCAAGTCATCTTGTCTGCCTCCTGAAGAATCTGTATAACGACCAAGTAGCAACAGTAAGAACAGACCATGGAACAACGGACTGGTTTAAGATTGGGAAAGGAGTACGGCAGGGCTGTATACTCTCACCCTACCTATTTAACTTGTATGCAGAACACATCATGCGACAAGCTGGCCTTGAGGAATCCAAGGCTGGAGTTAAAATTGCTGGAAGAAACATTAACAATCTCAGATATGCAGATGATACCACTTTGATGGCTGAAAGCGAAGAGGAACTGAGGAGCCTTATGATGAAGGTGAAAGAAGAAAGTGCAAAAGCTGGTTTGCAGCTAAACCTCAAAAAAACCAAGATTATGGCAACCAGCTTGATTGATAACTGGCAAATAGAGGGAGAAAATGTAGAAGCAGTGAAAGACTTTGTATTCCTAGGTGCGAAGATTACTGCAGATGCTGACTGCAGTCAGGAAATCAGAAGACGCTTAATCCTTGGGAGAAGAGCAATGACCAATCTCGATAAAATAGTTAAGAGCAGAGACATCACACTGACAACAAAGGTCCGCATAGTTAAAGCAATGGTGTTCCCCGTAGTAACATATGGCTGCGAGAGCTGGACTATAAGGAAGGCTGAGAGAAGGAAGATCGATGCTTTTGAACTGTGGTGTTGGAGGAAAATTCTGAGAGTGCCTTGGACTGCAAGAAGATCCAACCAGTCCATCCTCCAGGAAATAAAGCCAGACTGCTCACTTGAGGGAATGGTATTAAAAGCAAAACTGAAGTACTTTGGCCACATAATGAGAAGACAGGACACCCTGGAGAAGATGCTGATGCTAGGAGAGTGGAAGGCAAAAGGAAGAGGGGCCGACCAAGGGCAAGGTGGATGGATGATATTCTAGAGGTGACGGACTCGTCCCTGGGGGAGCTGGGGATGTTGACAACCGACAGGAAGCTCTGGCGTGGGCTGGTCCATGAAGTCACGAAGAGTCGGAAGCGACTAAACGAATAAACAACAACAACAACTGCCATACTAAGTAGAACTATACAGGTCTAGTTGATATGTTCAGGCTTTTTTTTCATGTTATAATCTGAACAAGTAGAGACTAGGTATGAAGGTAAGGGCTACTGTCTGACACTTGACTTATTCCAGCTTTCTTCCATGGGTAAGAACAAAAATATACATATTCTTTGTCATAGAAAAAAATCTGATATTTTTAAAAACATTAACTTAGACTTACAGATCATAGTATATCTTCAGGACTGCTTATATTCCGTGTATCTTCAGGACAGAGATGACACAGTGTGTTCACTGTATGAGAATTAAAACAGTCCTTACGTTAAAGAATAAGCACATTTAAATATGCTTTATGAACTGGTTTCAAGCAATAGCATTACTCTGGTATATTCAATTCCTCCAGCACAGGAGATATCAATAACTGAATTCCTAGTATTAGAACTGTGGTTATCCCAAATTCCCTTATATCTGAGTAGCATGGAGTCTGTTTACCTATTATTTACTTAATTCAATTTTGAGGCCACCACCTGACATTCAAGTAACATTCTATTTACTCAGTTTTATAATATTCAAATATTTAACTGCTACTTTAGCACCCAATATTGTATGATACCTTCATAAATCATATATTTATCCTGTGAAATGTCATTCCTATATGAAAATATAACTACTGAATTACTTTTAAATCTCAGACAGTAGAAGCAATGAACATTCATACCAAAGAAACATTTTTGTTCTAAATTCAGCTGTGACATAACCAGTCTCTTTTATTTTTCACTGTCTATCTCTTTTTCTGGGCCTCCTATTTGATTAAGCCACTGCATTTTATCATCTTTCAGAGTATTGGTCTTTAAAGCCTGCTAGAAAACAGATACCAGACCTAGGGTTGTTATATCCGATGTCTAAGAAGTAATAAAATTCAACATTCTCTTTTCCTTCTCATCAAATTTCACCTTGATTTGTATTCCTGCCATTCTAGAGCAAATAACAGAATACCCTCCGTGAATAATATGTAATATTGGGAGACCATTCGTAAAGAACTTGAGCCTTTCTCAGAGATTGGCACCTCACAGATCTTTCAGCTCTTGTTTTGTGTTGGATTCTGAGCTTGGATTCCCACCTCCATGTATACATCTGAGCACCATTTCTAGGCCCAACTTTGCTTTCTGCTAGTCCACACAATGGGGAAAAATGAGCAGTACTGGTTCTCTAAATCCACTACAACCTCTACAGTACTTGTTTGTATTCCCTTTTGGCAACCCAGTAGTAAGAACTGGACTCATTAGGGCCCATCTCTCCCTGAACCATCCAAAAATATCAGTGGAGTTGAGGGGGCTGCAGCTGCAAAAAGCTACTGTCTAGGTCCTGATGGTGGCAACGTGGTACCATTTGTGTACAGTTGACTTAATTGGTGCTTTATCTAGAAACAGAAAGGAAGTGCCAGTAAGTGAGTCAATCTGAGTCACTGTTCACATCTCTAGTATGATCATCTCTCTCAGAGGTCACACAGCCATGATAACTAACCCTGCTGAGTCCAAAACCCCAGTCATTATGCCTTGCACAGAAGTTGCCAAGTGAGCAGATGAGAAATGACCAGGAGTGGAATAAGACACCTGGAGCTCTGCGCTTGCGCGCTCTCTCTCTCTCTCTCTCTGGACGTAACAGCAAGACACTACAATGAAACTCAAATCAAATTCTTCTAAGCAAGTACAATGGAGCCAATTCCTGTTTCTTCTTTTTGCCCATTTGTTTTATTGGGGCATGATGGGAATTGAGAGAAAGTACCATAAGTGATTGATTAAAGGGAGATAGGTTGGAGTTTATGCTGGCTCATAATCTCCTGGGAAGGAAACACTGATGAACTACAAGTCCCAGTAACCTGCCACCATGGACAAGGACAAGGCGAGCTGAAGGCATCTGAAGGCCTTCAGGCTCCCTAACCCCTGTTCAAGAGGATGAGGTTTCTGCACTACTGAGAGGAAGAAAACTGAGATCAGCGCTTCCTAGCACTTCCTCTTCCTGCCCCCATATACCTCTTTGAACGCTGCAGTCCAGTTGATGGAGCAGCCACACCATCAATCTCTTGCCCACTTTCTCACTGCTGCTTGTAACTAATTCCCCCATCCCAGATCCATGGGGATACCAGTATTCCCAGCCAGCCTATGAAGCACTGCAATCCCCAAATATACCTTAAACACTGGCTTAGAGGGAAATAGCAGAGGACTGGCAGAGATGGCCCTGGCTTTCTCCTGCTGAGGCAAGGATACACCGAAAAGCCCACAGCACCTGAAAGGCATCCCAACCTTCCCAGGGGCCCTCTGATTGGCCTCTGTACCTGACTGGCAGCTGATAGCCAGAAGCTCCGGATGCCATCCTGCCTCCTCCCTCCCCCACCTTCTGAGTGTGGGCTGGAGCGCCAGCTGTTGCCCTGATCGGCCTTGCGGCACCCTGGTACCTGCCCAGGCTGTTGCAGAGCAGTAGGCTGCGGGGCAGCTTCGCCGATCCACAGCTGCTCCTTGAGGAGATGGTGGTAGCTGAGGCAGTGCTTCAGCGCTGTCGGTACGTTGCCCATTGCTCCAGTCTCCCTTCAGGAGCCAGCCACCCACAACCCCCGTCCGCAAGGTCACCGCCTCCCCGGGCTTCTGCGCCAAGGCATCTGCAAAGCTGCTCGCCGGAACCCAGCCCCGGGCCAGCGTGGGTGCAGCATCCGCCTCGGCCAGCCGAGGGAATCCCGGGCGGCTCTGATTGGCTGAGATGGATGCTGGGAGATCGCGGCGCCAGCATCCCTGGCTGCTGGTGGAGGTCGGATTGGGGCGTTGGGCTGCTGCTCCGTGCGCTGAAGCCGTTTCGGAGACGGGGTACCGGGCTGGTGGGAGGAGCTGGAGGCCCGCTTGCGGATAAGTAGTATTTTGATCCTCTGCCCGGCTCGGAGAGCTGCTTCTGCAGCAGGAAGGTAGCGGATTGAAGCTGGGCTAGCCGACTGGCTCCTTATCCAGCAGGTGGCGGTCTTTAGATTCTGCTGTTGCGTCATTAAGAACTATAGCAAAAAAGCGCCAAGGACGGCAGGCAGAAAGAAAGGAAGAATTTCGAAAAGTTCCATGAGGCTTAACCTGGCCAGCTTTGCTCAATCGCAGACAGGCAAGCCTGGGACAGGATGAAGAAGAAGACATGCCTTAGAGCATGGCAAGAGGACCCATGCATCTTAGTTGAAGCCAGGCACTCAGAGATCCAAGCCAGTTCCAGGCTTTCAGGCCTTTAAGTACGATAACCATAAAACGTGGAAAAAATGGAGAAAACCAAAAAGACAAAGCACGACTCAGTTTAAATAATTTTTAAACAGATACAATTAACAAGCCTCTAAACTTGAGGCCCAGGCCAAGTGGCACTTTGAACACACACCTTCCCCTCATTGCATTTTTAGGTTGGAAGCTGCTAAACCATGTCTCAGCACTACTCCCTTGTTTTCATCATTACACTGCAGCTGCTGTTCACAGTTTCAGAGGGGTCTTTTCCAAATGCTGATCAATGAACTTGGGATCTTCTGTGTGCAAAGGGACCAGTGGTCCTTTTCCTTGATTGAGGTGACAGCTGAATAAGGAAGGAGGAGGACATCCCATTTTGTTCTAGGAAACCTGGAATTCCCTAGAAGTTTACCTGGAGTTCACCATGTAACTATAAGTATCAGCAAACAAGCCTGCTCCTTGAAAGCACTTTATTCGCAAACAATGGTTGTCCACTCCAGTTTGCATCCCAAAATGGAGAACTTTGGATATGATGGATCTCAGTTTTTACAGTGGCAGTCAAGCAGAGCCAGACAGGCTCTGCATGAATTGTGTGCCTAGCATATGTTTTTGAATCTACTACAACGTAAGAGTTACATAGTCAAAGAAAAAAGAATTCCCTGGAAAAAAAAATTACTGTATAAGAAACTATTATGCAAGATGAAATTTTAAATTTCACTGTTGGAAAATTGCTGCTAAATGGATTTTATAACAAAATTCTTTGGTTTAATTGCAGATCACTGGATTCTCAAACTATTACAGAATAAGTATAGAACAAAGCTCATATTGACATGTATCGTTAAATGTGTAGAAAAAAGCTATCCATTCTTTAAAAAATTAAATATCAACATAATTTATTTTGCATAATTTATTTTGAAGATGGAGGCTTGAAACTTATCTATCTCTGGCTACTGTCCTAACTACATTTACCAGGAGTAAATATCACTGTACTAAGTATGGCTCTCTTCTGGCTAAAAATGATTATATGCCTTTCCTTCATTCCCAACTGAAAATATCTTCAGGAGTCTACACTGTGGATGCTATCCTGGTCATGATTTTAGTGACACGGTGAGTCCTTTATCTGGGACACCCTCTTTCTACCAAGCTCTCATCTTCAAACTCTACTTCAGAACCTATTTCTCTGACGATTCTAGATCTTCTGGAACATAAGGAAATAATGACCACTCAGCTGATTATTTATTTATTTATCTAATTTGTCCCCGCCCATCTCCTCCCATCGGGGGACTCTGGGCGGTTTACAACAATCAATGAAAACAACAACAACAACAACCATAAATACACAGTATAAAAATACAATAATAAATAATATAAATAAAGTTAAAAATAAAGAATCCAGGTGGCGAAAGAATCTAAAACAGTCCAAGTGTGGAAGGAGTGGTCTATAGCAACCATCCCCATGTAGATCTATTCCCCTCTCCACCCCAAACGAGGCGGCAGAACCAGGTCTTCAGACTCCGCCGAAAGGCCAGGAGCGATGCGGCCAATCTCACCTCCGGGGGCAGCATGTTCCACAGGGCGGGAGCTACTGCAGAGAAGGCCCGCTTCCTGGACCCCGCCAAATGGAGTTGTCTTAAGGACGGGATCTGCAGCATGCCCTCTCTGCACGATCGGGTGGGACGGGTTGATGTAATGGGGAAGAGGCGGTCCCTCAGGTAACCTGGCCCCATGCCATGTAGGGCTTTAAAGGTGATAACCAACACCTTGAATTGGACCTGGAAGCAAACTGGTACCCAATGCAGCTCGTGCAGCAGTGGTGTTACATGTGCCCTTCTGGGGGCACCAAAAACAGCTTGCACAGCTGCATTCTGGACCAGCTGGAGTTTCCGGATACTTTTCAAGGGCAGCCCCATGTAGAGCGCATTGCAATAGTCTAAATGAGAGAGAACAAGGGTATGAGCGACTGTTTGAAGGGCCTGATTATGTTTCTCTGACTGTTTGGTTGGCTTTTACCTGAGACTAACCCCCCTCTAGATTTAAAATTGGAGTGATAAATCACACAGAGATCTTACATACAGTGTATAGGAGAAATTATTCTCTTAAAATGATCCTTTGGGGGTATAGGGTAAAGAGAGCAGCTGTGGAGGACAGCTGCCCTCATTCTTTAGAAGCAGCATCTAAATTTGTCTCAAAGGGGCAGATCATTTAAGAAGGCTTCACTTTTGACAGAATCATGAAATACATAATTTTTAGAAAATGAGGCCCCAACCAGGGCTTGTGAATCGTTTTTATGATGTTAGTCTCTAGATGTGTATTTAATTTCTATCTATTTATGTGGCTTTCATCTGATTTTGAAGTTGTACTATGTATTAATTATATTGATTGTCCTGTTTGGATAGAAAAGTAGGGCATAATTATTCAATTACTACTACTATATTATTCAAAAAAAAATTATATAGCATATCTAGCTTCTTTTATCACATTATGAATCATTAACTTCTAGTTCATGACCAAAGGAATACCTAACTTCTGAATTGATAGCCTTTGAAATAAGGTTACTTTACCCCAAACCTTGAATTTTTCAGTAACATACCAAGATAATAAAAAAATCTAAATATTTTGAATGTTGATATCCCCATGGAATACACCATACTATTTTGGCATGCTCTTGTCCTTGGTTTAAGACATAAACATATATATATATAAACACAAGTGTGTATATGTGTGTTTGTATATGCATCATTAGTGACCATACAAGTTTGTCACCTAATCATCATCATAAGCAAGATGATCAAAGCCAATGGATTTTTAGTCATTGTGTAATTAAATTATAACCAGAAAAAAAAAGAGTGCATTGTCTGGAGGTACAAAATAGAGAAGTGGAGAGTATTAGGCAATCAGAAAATAATGAACTAAGATACTTAGAAGCCAAAATTGGCAAAAAGCTAATGTATCTAAGAAGCAGGGATTAAAGCTTCATATGGTCAGTCTCAACCAACAAAAAGTAAGCCATAGAATTTTGACAAGCATGAAGCTAACATAGTCCAACCTACACAAGAGAAAACATTGGGTCTTACCAACAGCATAAGAGCTATCATCATCAGATCAATTTTAATCAGAGAAAAAATGTAAGTAATTTCTCATATGTTGTATCTAGTTGATCTACATTGATGGGAACTAGAAGACAGTGCTTGAGTGTATGAATCTGCAAATCATATCAGTAAATTGGTGTCTTCAGAGGTAGGATTTTGTATTGGTGACCAATGGCTGGAGCTGCCAGATTCTGGCTCCAGTCTGTGCTTGAGAGACACCTGGTTTAAAATCAGACCTTGTTTCAAGAGATCACAAGTGACCCTTCCAGATGTTGAAATTAATTATTCTACTCATTTTTGAACTATTTTAAGCATCAACCATATGGCTCCATTATAACAGGAAAATTGCTTTCTGCAAGACTTGTTTCCATCTGCCATAAGGATCTCTACACATAGAAAGTGAGTGTGTAAAGATTAATCTAGAATTTTTGTCCTTCCATTGTAGTTTTCTATCCAAAAGAAGATTTTGTTTTCTTCCTTCCCTTTGCACTGGATTTTGGCAACTTTGGCAATTAGTAAAAACTAATGTGGACATCATGTTTTTTCCTGCCCAGAAAGTGAGAGAGATGGAACTTATTTCTACAAATAAGCAATTTACCATTCAGCTTCTTGGAAGCCAGATCATTCCTATATTGTACATGGGAAGTTCAGGGTAACATCTAGAAGGACTGGAGCATTTTCCATTCAAGAGTTTAGGAGAGGAGAAGATGAATCTCTATTCCCTGGCATCTCCAGGCAGGACTGAGAAAGATTCCTTTATAAATCCTAGGCCAGCAATAACCAATCCAGCGATGGATAATGTCCAGCCATGGTCCTTAATAAAGGACCTCAGATGAAACCTCTTCCATGTCAAAGCTTTATTCCATCCACTCTGCTTATACTATGTTTGGAAACCTATCTGAGCAGAGGAGGAATCTGTTGGAAGATAAGAGAAACTTCTCTTTCTTTCCAACATTACCTGGCCTGGATGAGATTTGGATAGAAGGAGAATCAGCCCTTGGAATGGAATCTGTTTCCCATCCTTGCTGACAATAGTCCTGGGCCGGATAGGCCAGCAGTCTTATCAGTAGTCTTCCTATGTTTCTTTGTTTCTAGAATTCAGAGAGGGTTGCTAAACCTATTATTTGTAGTCAGTTTGCAATGAATTATAACTAAATCAGAATATATTTTATGGTCTCTGGAATAAAACCCATTGAAAGAAAGAAGTCAAAGGTATAGAATTCTTGAAACGCTTGTGCTGATGAATTTGTGGAGCAGCAGTGCTGAATAAAAAAATGGAGTACTTTCACTTAGAACTCATACTGAAATGAATAGTCCATTATATTACAAGCCAGCCACTGTCCAGGAAATGGAAACTAGGGTGCTGTTGAGAAAGCATCTTCACGAGCAAATTGGTGTAACTTGTTAAAATAAGTTGTGTGGTTCATTTGAGACTAACAGGGTGGGAGATAATTGAAAACACATTGCCCAAGGAATGATATCTGAAAACAGTGGTTCTACTTTCGAAAACAAACTGCAAATTATATTCTCATACAGTTAACAAAGCAAATAATTCCTTTGATTCCTAACACATGGAGTTATGACAAATACATAAAATATGTGTATGTGGTTTTTAAAGTAAAAATACTGTCCAAATTACTGTGTGTGTCTGTGTGTATATAGACACACACACTTAATTTAATTTGTTGTGCACAATGGACATTTCACCTGAAAATGGTTATAGGGAGGAAGGTCTGCATGATTATAGCAATGTAGAAATGAGAGACTAGCTGCCTATTATATAAATAATGAACATATCCAGAGGTATATTATACAGAATTTAAAATAAATAGAATGGCTATGAACTTCCATGGTTAATTAAATAAACCATATACTGACCAACTGAGATTAGAAGGGGAATTATCCTATGGACAAATCATTTCATTTTGCCTAAAGGCAGGCTTGATTGATTCGCATATGTGTATTGAATACTACATAGGCATAGAACACAATTATTTTAAAGTATTAAATAATAAATATCAATTCATTTTTTCAGTTCCTGTTTAAGGCCTCAAACTTCTCTCTGGGTTCCATGACACGAAATGAAGGAAATGATTTTTTTCTGGCAGGAGTTTAATTAGCATGTTTATGTTGTTGGAGTTGAAGATAAATAGTTTTTGTTGTTTATTCGTTCAGTCGCTTCCGACTCTTCGTGACTTCATGAACCAGTCCACGCCAGAGCTTCCTGTTGGTCGTCACCACCCCCAGCTCTCCCAGGGACAAGTCCGTCACCTCTAGAATATCATCTATCCATCTTGCCCTTGGTCGGCCCCTCTTCCTTTTGCCTTCCACTCTCCCTAGCATCAGCATCTTCTCCAGGGTGTCCTGTCTTCTCATTATGTGGCCAAAGTACTTCAGTTTTGCCTTTCATATCATTCCCTCAAGTGAGCAGTCTGGCTTTATTTCCTGGAGGATGGACTGGTTTGACCTTCTTGCAGTCCAAGGCACTCTCAGAATTTTCATCCGACACCGCAGTTCCAAAGCATCAATCTTCCTTCTCTCAGCCTTCCTTATGGTCCAGCTCTCGCAGCCATATGTTACTACGGGGAACACCATTGCTTTAACTATGCAGACCTTTGTTGTCAGTGTGATGTCTCTGCTCTTAACTATTTTATCGAGATTGGTCATTGCTCTTCTCCCAAGGATTAAACATCTTCTGATTTCCTGACTGCAGTCAGCACCTGCAGTAATCTTCGCACCTAGAAATACAAAGTCTTTCACTGCTTCTACATTTTCTCCCTCTATTTGCCAGTTATCAATCAAGCTGGTTGCCATAATCTTGGTTTTTTTGAGGTTTAGCTGCAAGCCAGCTTTTACACTTTCTTCTTTCACCTTCATCATAAGGCTCCTCAGTTCCTCTTCGCTTTCAGCCACCAAAGTGGTTAAATAAATAAATAAATAGTTGTTTTATTTACTGATAAATAGTACATTCCTATGTGTGTCGGGAGAAGGATGTTTGAGTAAGTTCATTTAACACCAGGCAAGTGTATACATACAATTGCAGTCTAAAACACACATACTGGAAAATGAATCCTACCAAAATTAGTAAGATTTACATGTCAGTATATTTACACAGGATTGTACTGTAAACTCACATACCTTATTATTAGATGCCAAATCTATGTTAACTAACTTTTCCCACAAAGCTTTGTTCCATAATTTTTAGATAGCATTTCAAAGAGCTATGCAGATCTTCAAAGATGTTTTAGTCTGATGAAAACATAAAGAAGGTCTCCCTTCAAAGTGCATCAACTAAGTTCTGTAGCACCCTGCTTCTAACTGGTGGAGCAGTTGCAGTGCTTTACTCATTATAAGTTGTATCTGCATATGTATAGAAGCCTCTTCTTTGCAGTGTGTACGTGCAGATGGGCTCCATGTCAACACTTCATGGAGGCAGAACAGTTTGCTTCCCAGCAATGCTTTGCTGCATTGAAGAGCCGCATCAAGCAGATTGAACATCTGCACAGTCTTAGTGTCTCCCATCTAGCACTCTGATTTCCATCTTTTTTCCTAAGCAAAGCTACCAATAAATCTTATTCATATATTGCTTGATAGTTTTTCCAACAACTGAATACTTCTCACATGAGCATGATCCTGTTATGCTCCATTATCTATCATTTTTCCTGAGCATGCATTCATATCTCCTATACTGTATGATATTGGATTCCAGCTTACTTGTTTTGAGTTCCATATTCATATAATTTATTCCCATGGCTGAAATAATGTGAGAAGGATTTATACATGTTTAGTGAATATTCTGAATCATTCTCAAATTCTTGGCATAACTATATCTGACTCATGGTGAGGCATGCATATCAACCCTTCCAACATTTGGAATTTAGTCATGGGAATGACTTGTGGGAACTTTTGGGGATTAACATTCTATCACGCATAAGCCCCTGTGGCCACAGCATTTAGTGCTTTTGTTTAAAAGTGACAGCTCATTCATCCAAAATCAGCCCAAACACATATTTGTTATTTAACTAATACATTTACATCCAACCTTCCTTTCATCATGGAACTCAAGGTGATATGCATGGTGTTTCCTTTCCAGTTGGTCTCCTAGCCAAGAAAATTCAAAGCATGCTGCATGCACCTGTATGGCAAACCTGATACCTGGTTGTCCCATTTTCTGGGCAAACCAGTTCTCAGCATTGAATAAGTTTCATCTTTTTTCCCCCTCTGTTTGTCTTCCTTTAAAAACTGATGTGGCTATGAGATGGAGAAGTCAGCTACGTAACCAGGTAACATCCTTTCAGATAAATAGATCTTCAAGCCCACTAAGGAGCATGGGACTGCTGATCCGAATAGCACCAACATTCCTATCAGTTTGTCAAGGTTTGAGGTTCAAATCTCATAGAGAAGATATTCTGACCCATCCCCCTATGTCAAACTCAGCTTTAAATAATCCAGCCCAACAAAGACACTGAAAAA
Source organism: Candoia aspera (assembly GCF_035149785.1). Taxonomy (NCBI): domain Eukaryota; kingdom Metazoa; phylum Chordata; class Lepidosauria; order Squamata; family Candoiidae; genus Candoia; species Candoia aspera. Next base: position 129,220,389 of record NC_086153.1, on the reverse strand, counting down.
TATTGAGGACACAATGACATTGTTCTTGGAATGTCAGTGGAAACATTCATCAATCAAAAGGTAAGAGGAGGAAGAGGAACATATTAGATTGCCTAGTGTCAATCCCCATATGATTAAGAAGTAGGATGTTACTGTAACTGGGTCATACACATTTGAAAGAATTGTTTCTCTACTAAACGACTCTCAAAGAGCAGCCAAAGAGAATTAAATGATGGGTAAGCCACTTGGGGCCCTCTAGATGTTACTAAGCTATAACCTCTAGTATGCCTAGGTAGCTAGCCAATGGTGAGGAATGTTGGGAGAACACCAGAAAAAAGCTGTGATTAAAACATCTCCCAAAGCAAACAACTCAGGCCAAAAATGCTCAGTGAAAAACTAAGGTCTTCACCATTTTCCTAAATATTAGGAGTGTGGTGGCCATCTGGAGCTCAGATGACAAACTATTCCAGATAGCCAGGACTACCACAAAAGAAGTCTAGGATCCTGATGGGAGGAGACATGGAGCATTCTTTCCCAGGTTCATTCCACAGGGCAGGCAGTTTCTACTCAGAGAAGATGGTCTCATAGATAACCTGGACCTAGGCCATATAGGGTTCTAAAGGTAAAAGCTAGCACTTTGAATTGTCCTCAGAAACATATCAGCAACTAATGGAATGCATGCAGTAAAGATGCCAAATTGTTTATTCTGTGCCAATCAAAGCTTCCAGGTAGTCTTCAAAGTCAGCCCCAAGTACAGAAGTTCAGCCTTAAAGTAATGAAAGCCAAGACATCTTGCTCTTAAAAGGAGTACATCTGGTATACTAGAAACAGCTGGGAAAAGGTTCATTTTGGCCATGGAATCCATTTGATGATCAAGTTCAAACCATGAATCCAGGAGAATTGTGCTTGATGTTGCAATCAACTATTGGACATTTTCCTCACATATATCCTGAGAATGGGAATCAAAGAACTGATTAATGTCACATGCTTGCATGTTTTCATATCCATCACCTGTCAGTGTTTGAACAGAAGCAACAATGCAGTTGACCTAATCAGCAGTGGCAGGAAAACTGATGAACTCATTAAAAATCTCAATCCAAAGTTTCTTCAGACAGCATTAAAAGTACATAGTTTTGTTTTAACCAAAGATTCCATGATGATATTCAGCATGGGTAGTGATACCACTTTCCATACATCCTTTAAATTTAGATTTGCGTTATTGCTGATGATGCCTGCAACATGCTCAAATGCTTTGCATGCATAATAAAACTTCTATAATGCTTTGATCCATGGGCTGAAGGAGCAAGGTGGTGTTTGGAGGAAGAAACACTACTTCAATATTTGAGCAAATTGTAATTTGTCCTCAGGACAGTTAGGAGCATTATCGAGAAATGGCAACACCCTGGAAGCTAAGTATTTTAAATTAGTCCTCTACTTCATGGGCAGAACAGTTCTCACAGTAGACCATAAAAAGCATAACCTTTTCTTTTATCACCTTTAATTTGGCAGGAAACCTGGATGCTGCCTCATGATCTGCTGATGCTGTGTCTTCCATTGTTGTTGTTTATTCGTTCAGTCATTTCCAACTCTTCGTGACTTCATGGACCAGCCCACGCCAGAGCTTCCTGTCGGTCATCAACACCCCCAGCTCCCCCAGGAACGAGTCCATCACCTCTACAATATCATCCATCCAACTTGCCCTTGGTCGGCCCCTCTTCCTTTTGCCTTCCACTCTCCCTAGCATCAGCATCTTCTCCAGGGTGTCCTGTCTTCTCATTATGTGGCCAAAGTACTTCAGTTTTGCCTTTCATATCATTCCCTCAAGTGAGCAGTCTGGCTTTATTTCCTGGAGGATGGACTGGTTTGATCTTCTTGCAGTCCAAGGCACTCTCAGAATTTTCCTCCAACACCACAGTTCAAAAGCATCGATCTTCCTTCTCTCAGCTGTCCTTATGGTCCAGCTCTCGCAGCCATATGTTACTACGGGGAACACCATTGCTTTAACTATGCGGACCTTTGTTGTCACTGTGATGTCTCTGCTCTTAACTATTTTATCGAGATTTGTCATTGCTCTTCTCCCAAGGATTAAGCGTCTTCTGATTTCCTGACTGCAGTCAGCATCTGCAGTAATCTTCGCACCTAGAAATACAAAGTCTTTCCCTGCTTCTACATTTTCTCCCTCTATTTGCCAGTTATTAATCAAGCTAGTTGCCATAATCTTGGTTTTTTTGAGGTTTAGCTGCAAGCCAGCTTTTGCACTTTCTTCTTTCACCTTCATCACAAGGCTCCTCAGTTCCTCTTCGCTTTGAGCCATCAAAGTGGTATCATCTGCATATCTGAGATTGTTAATGTTTCTTCCAGCAATTTTAACTCCAGCCTTGGATTCCTCAAGCCCAGCTTGTCGCATGATGTGTTCTGCATACAAGTTGAATTGGTAGGGTGAGAGGATACAGCCCTGCCGTACTCCTTTCCCAAACTTAAACCAGTCCGTTGTTCCGTGGTCTGTTCTTACTGTTGCTACTTGGTCGTTATACAGATTCTTCAGGAGGCAGACAAGATGACCTAAATGCTCAGCATCATGCACCTCTCCACATACCTCTTGACTCCTAACAACACATTTGGGAGCCATATTAATTCCAACAAGATTAGACCAAGTGGTTCTCCAACTGTCATGTGGAGAAGAACCAGTGTACCACCATGTGACTTCACAAATACTCAGAACTGGACGGTCACAAAAGGCACAGTGGGATACCTAAAATTCCACCACCACCTCTTTCTATTTCAGATTCATATATGGTAAACTCAACTACGTGAGGGATGTTTCTCCTTATCTGCCTTCACTGCAACCTGAAAAGGAGTGAGAGATTATGGGAAAGCAGGGGGTATGCTAGTTGAATGTTTGCCTGAGAAAAGGCTCCTGAGAGAGGTGGGGAAAAAGCACTTCAAAGAGACCATGCCTTATTTGACTCACTGTAACTAAGGCTGGGGAAAAGCCAGTGTCCTCTAGTGGTTAAGGTGCTGGACTAGGAGCAGGGATACCCAGGTTTTAGCCTTCCTTTGGGTATGGAAGCTCACAGCCCTAATCATCATCAGGCTCCGCACCAAGGCAGGTGAAAAACAAAATCCATCCTTTGATGCATCTTGCTTCATCATAAGGATTAGGTGAACACAGTGCAAAACAAGTAGATCCTGCAACTAAGTGGGACAAACTCTAAGAGGAACTACAACTATAACTAGGAAATTCCTCTTACATTTTTCAAGATTCTGCATTTACCCCAGACAAGCATTAAAGGCACCTTACTGAAATTGGTGTTGCTCTTGCTTTCTTGGTGTTACTAGATACCAAGGTTGTGACAAAAGCCACTCTAATCTTTTCTCACTGGGTTTACTGGACTCTTGCACACTAAACATTTCGCTTATCCTCTGGGTGGGGATTCAAAGCTGTTTACAAAAGTTGTTTCAATCACTTTTATTTGAATATTTCTTATCAAAATGTAAGAAATTAAGAGTTAACATTACTTGTTAAATAATAGGAAAAGATAAAAAAGCTCTCAGTTTTCATTAGCATCACCTAGTATAACATGGGCAGTATGTATTTCATTGTAAAAGTAAGGATATATTTCCCAGCAGATCTGCCACTGAAACTGTTAAATTCAACTGGAAGCTGAGTATGTTATTGTCTGGTATAAGAATTCGTATTTCCAAGCCTGAAGCAACAAGAGCTTGTCTGCAGGGATGGTTTTTAAAACAACACATGACTAATCCATCTGCTGGGAATGCAAGCAAAACTGGAGCCAAAGATCCATGTTAGGTCCCAAAGCATTTTTCTCATGTCTCTTGCAGACATAACAATAATCCTAAGGGGGTGGGGGGCTGGGGGGGAACCAATGGAATAACAAAGCTTGGGAAGCAACTTGATGAACCATTTAGCCAATTTAATAAAAAGAAGAAGCAAGGCTACAAGCAAAGAAACCACCTACTGGAAAAGACGGTACAAGGAACTTCCCTGCAGAGAAGTAAACTTTGAAAGCCCCATTCTGCAGGATTTCCCCATGTCGAAATAATGTTGGCCACCGGACTGAAATCCTGCTGCTATGTGTTAAAATACCAGCTATGACGCACAGATTATTTGCTATCTTCCATTCATCATCCTGGAATCATTTTTAATGAAGAAAAGAGGGATAAACATTTTGTAAATAAATAACAAAGATTAATTATATATTAAGAATAGAAAGCCCATTTATTTCAACACTACCTAAATATCAACACAGGATTTGTTTCACCTAGAACTGCAGCCTTTTCCTGGTGTCCTCCCAAGACAGTATTTGGAACTTCAAAAGCAGCATGGCCAATAGCAATAAATGTACTCCAAAGCTGCTAGAAGGCACCAGATGACCTGTCTCTGTATTAAGCAGCAATGGCATGGAGTGAACTGTAGGGCCTACAGCAGACTAAGACAGCTTGGGAATTCAGGTTCTTGAGAGTCACAGGTATCTAAATATATGATAGCTTAGCAAAGCTGTCAAAGCTCTTTTGAGGGAGATGGGCAGTGACAAAATTTGAAATATAAATAGGTAATAAATAAAGCATAACGTTCCTGAGAAATAATAGAAAAAGCAAGAATGACTGTTGTAATATCTATGCACCACGTCCTCTTCTGTATTTTCATTTGACAAGAAAGAAAAGGAGAACACAAGAAAGAGAGCATTTAGTAGCATCCACCAATGTCCTTTTCTTTGCAGAAATGCTTTCTGCTAATGAAAGAGGAGAGGACATGATTTTAATTAGCAATGTTCTGGATTGCTTAAATGCATCCCCGAGGTATTGTCATATACTCCTCCATACTTCCAGTCTATTTCAGTTATGCTGCTCCTAAAGATATGTCTATCATACATATGAATGAGCACTAATTCAGAGATGCATATAATTCAGTGATTTGTTGATTTGCTGATTCAGACATGAATATTGACATGCATAGACAATTAACATTCCCATTTATGATGTCTATTGACAAAACATCTGGGCTATATTGTGATAAACTTTCAGTTGTGCTTAAAATGGCTTTATTTATTTTATACCCTATCAACTGGAAAGGGTATCCCAGGGACAATAGAACAGGTTGGAGAGATGAAAGCAAGGCGAAATCCTAAACCCATTTTTCTATGAATAAAGCCCATCGAATCCAATGGGATTTACTTCAGTGTAGAACTGCGGTACCAATATGGTTCATATCGCCAGTCAGTATCCATGGCACACTTGGAACTTGGCTATTTACTATCTTGAATATATTAAGGGTCAAAGAACTGGATTAAATAGATGCCAAACTGGGAAGCTGATTGCAGGACTTAGCCTATGCCCTTATCTAGCATAATTTTAACACAGTGATGAAGGGGTTTGTGCGTGGATTGCCCTAAAAGACTGGCTAAGATGCAAAGATTACTGTGCAAGAAGTGGTATTTAATGTACTCTTTTTTGAATCTAGGAATGCCCTCATTTAGGGAAAATGTACCCAAATTGTAAATGACTAATAGCCATGGGTAGCTCTTCACTCCATGGGTGTGTCTATATCTTTTTTAAAGTCATCCAAAACTTGATGTACTAGATATAATAATGGGTAGCAAATCTTGCTTATCTACATTAAATAGGGAAGGTATTAAAATTGTTCAAAACCCTGTTGCGTCGTTTGTGCTGAAAATGATTTAAAATCACATGGGCTGCTTAGTTTATGCTAGTTTGATCAAATGATAAAAGCCTCATGTTTCTATTTCTGTTCCCCATTTCCTTGAATACTCATTATGTTTGTCAATATATAGGGGAGGGAGAAGGCGTTAGAAAAGCAAAGCATTGCTCTCAGGACATGCCTCGCTTTTTGTATCCTCCAGCATAAATTTGCAGCATTGAAAAAGAATGTCCTGTCTCAAACAGTTATACATTTCTACGCTATGTAACAGGATACCTTTGAAATCAGAGGAAAATTGCAGGAGACTTGGAGGCAGGAAAGCACCTCTTATGTTGGCATGGAGCTTGAAAGCCCAGCTGGTGCGTAGAGTTTTCATAAGTAGGCAAAGTCTCAGAATTTCCCCCAGTTCCCCCACACCACACCTCTCCTTCCTTCCTCTGAGCCTCTCTCCATTCCGGCTCTTTTTCAACCACTTGGATGAGCAGCTGGGCATATTTGCATTCCAGCTGTCCCTCACCCCCAACTCCAAACCAGCATTTCTCACTGACTGTTATGACTTCATCTGGAAGCATTTTAGCAGTGGATCACAGTGTCTCCTGCTATTAGTCACATTTCTCCACTCCTCAAAATAGGAGTCAAAAATCAGATTGACATTTTTCTCCCAACTTTTTCATCCATCGTATATATCATATGAGCAAACTGATAGAAGGGGGAAACCCACCAGTTCAAAATCCCATGCCTTTTGGGAATACAATTAAATCTCTTCAAGGTTATGGCTTTTATTGAAGCAAAATAGAGGAGAGCAAATGAGCTGAGAAATGTGCACCTTTGTTATTATTCTAAAAAATAATCTAATATCTTGAGGCAGCCTGACCCCACGGGGGTGTGAAGTCATCCTTATAGTCGTAATATTTTTCAGTATCCTGAACCGACAACTTTAAACATGTTTCCTTTTCACAGAAACTTTACTCAGCCTTTTTTCCTGATTATATTTAGCATTAGTGATGCCCTAATGCTAAATCTCGACAATACAGGGAGTCATCAAATGACCCTGCAGAGGGTACCTCGCGATTGTACACAGCAGCTCAAGGATTAAGTAGCATTAAGGAAAGTTGCATGAATCCCAGAAGAGTCATGTGGAAAGTGGGTTAAAAAGGTGTTAAGGCTAGCCTGACTTTAAATAAAAGGGATATAAAGGAAATTGCATAGAGAAAAAAAGCAAGTGTTAGGGGAAGTTGCATGGGGGTGGGGAATATATTGGGAATTGTAAATTGATAGAAAAAGAGACAGATTGTGTAAATACAGTACATGTTAAAATCCATATAATGACAACTGCTGATTTTCTGGGCATTTAAAAAAATGATATGATGAAAAGTTGGATAGAACAGATAATACATGTATTTTCATACATACCTCTTTCACATAGACTAGATTTACACTGCTGTGGCCATTCTGAGGATTTCTTGCAATTAATTAAAGAAGCACAGAGAGCAAGAATATGTCAGCTACAGATCCATGGGTTCTAGTCCCGCCTTAGGCACGAAAGTCGGCTGGGTGACCTTGGGCCAGTCACTTTCTCTCAGCCCAACTCGGCGCAATGTAGACTAGCCTCCTCATGGTGCACCCTGGGCAACGTGACTTGTCATGGCTAAATAGTCTACACATCTGGCTGCTGGACCTCACAAGGATTTCCCAGCAAGAAAAAAGGCAGCATGAACACCGAACTGCTATGCCATATGATTTAAAAAAACAAAACAAAAAACTACAAATCCAGTCGGATCACCACCACCACACATTTGTGGTACCCTGACAGCTATCTTTCCTTTCCATAAAATTGTTCATACCTACCAAGAACTATAAATCTTAACTCACTCCTAGAATTCAGAGAATCTGCAAGAATTGCCCCAATCTGACAATAGAAATCTATGGACAGAAACTGGTCTGCTAATGGAAATTTGCACAGGTTAAAGAAATTCTGCACAGGGAGGGGATTTCATTTTTGTCCAGTTTTAATCTCTACATGTGCATCTTTTCTGAACAGAACAAAGTTCAGTTAATACTTCATCTATTTTGTCCAATGGATTTACTTTTGGGACTTTTCCCTAAAGAGAGGAGGAGGAGGAGGAGGAGGAGGAGGAGGAGGAGGAGGAGGCGGCGGCAGCAATCTAGGAGGATGGACCAAGTCTCTAGGAGAAAGATTTCTGAGCTGGCTATGGAAATTTGACCTGACTATAGAGGGTGGAGGAAGATTCTATGCAGCTGGATACCACCCTGTCTTTCCTATCTCCCTTTGGGATTCTCTCGCTTGTATGCTGTTCTCCATATGAAGTTGATTTCCTGTTGCTGCCTCTTGCCTGCAGTGAAAGCACATTGGAGGTTGTCCCATCTGCTTCCATATTAGCTCCACTCAGTTCCTCTTCCTCTTGCCCTGTTCATTCCTGACCCAGAAGGCTGGCCATTTCTGCCTGATCCTCCCTGTTCACGTGGATTCAAAGGTAAAGCAAGACTGTGCATTCTATATAAATGCATTGGGATCTCATAGTCAGCAGTGTCAACTCCTCTGGATGGTGGATGGTGGATGGAGGACGCCCCATGGGAGCTGAAAAAAAGTACCAAGCTGTAGGGGCTGTTATCATAATTGCTCTCATTACTACAATTTCACATTCGAGTAGACTTAAATAGATTTTCGGATATACAATATCCAATCAAACAAGTAGATCAGAAAAGAAAATACCTTGTAATGCCAACTGCTAACATGTGGAAGATGGAAAATACTATTCCTCTCATAAGCTGTGTGTGGACTTTTCCTATAGGCGGCTGACTAGTCACAGTGGGAACAAGATGCTGGACCAGAGAGACCCTTAATACTTAAAAGTTAGCACAAGCCCACAAAAAAATTATTTAAGAATGAAAGCCAAGAAAATACCTATAATGGAGTTACCAAGGAGCAAATGGGACGTGTGCATGTACATTTATTTTGAGCTGCACGCAGTATAAAATAGCATGTCTGTTGTGTCTTTTCTACTGATTAAACAAAAGACACTTGACTCAGGCACAGGGTTTTCTTCTGCTTGCCTTAGTGCAACTTTTAGAAGGACTCCAGTTAGTCTCCAAGAATTACGGCATATACAGGCAACCTAAGCTAATCGAGTAACAGTATGACATCGCAGGCATGCTTAGCCAACCAATAATAATAATTCAGTACACTACGCTACAATAGCATGAATAGAATAAAATAAACCATAGCATTAGAACAATACCAGGTAAGCTTGGAAATAGATTTTAAAAAATAAATAAAGAGCAATTATTTTTAAAAAAATCTAGAAGTACTTTTGAAAGGGTACATTATTTTCAAAAGCATGGGAGGAAAGATTTTTTTAAAATAATTGATAAAAGGACCTTGCTTTTTTTTTTTTTGCAAGGTGGGCTTTATCTGGAATGAGAATTGCAAGAAGGGGTCCAAAAAAGTGCTGGATGTAGATGTCATCTCAAAACAAGGGAACAAGCCCTCCCTGACAGCTCTTAAATCATTAAATTGAAATATTTTGACTTCAGCTTAAAGAGCTTTCAAAGCCAACTTCAGCACCTTGGAATGGATTGGGAAACAAAGTGGCAACCCGTGCCGTTACCTGAACGTCTAGTCAATCTTTGTGGATGTCCAAAAGCTAAGGGAATACCAGGGTTATAGGCTAGATTGGGAAATCAAAAAAAAGGTAGAAGAAGGCAATGGCAAACTACCCTTGTACTGTTGCCAAGAGAATTACATGACTGTGTCCATGAAGTCACCAGAAGTCCAGCTTATCTTGAAGGAGACTCTGTCTACCTTCACCAGAACATGAATAGTCCAGACGAGTATAGCAGAAGAGCTGCAGCTGGAATAAAGTACATTTATCCATTGATCTGACAGTCAGGAACAATGGGTCATGAAATATCCTACTTACCAGTAGGTAAGGGGCTCTTTTAGGGATAATTCTAATTCATTCTCAAAACAAGCTATACCACTTTGCTCATCCTCTTCCCATCAACAGTGCCATTTATCTGTTTACATATTCCTGTTTTAGTACTCCTCATCCAGTCATCACAGTGCTTAACTGCAATGGGAGAAGGAGAGTGACTCTGTGTTATACTTTTCAGAAGTCAGTCTATTAATAGAGCTGTACTTCCTTGGAAGATTGTCTTCAGTTTGAAAGGCTCTCCAGTCCAAGTCCAGTTTTAAGATTAAGCTGGGGCCTTGATGTTACACTTCAGCAGAGAACCCTTGAAAAACAGACTGAGTAGGGTTCTTGTTCCAAGTCTTTCTCTCTTACTTCAATATGTATTGCATTTCTATTCTATTCAATTCTAATCGTACCTCTTACACATGAATTAGCATCTGAACACCTGACAGCATTCTGCATATCGCAATCCACTTTGTCATCTTTGGGGGCAGGCGACCTTTCTTTTCTTTGGCAATGCATAAATAAATAGGGACAATTAACGTCAAGGGTCTACATACCCATAAGACATTTGACTATAACGTGGCTTTCTGTTCTGGAGCTGGATTTCAAGCCTTCTTTCTGCATAGCGCTCAACCAGCTCTCAAAGAATTCTTCTCCTTCACACTTGTTCCCCTTGGACAGCTTCAATGCTGCAGATATGAAAAGGCATTTTAAGAAGTAGGCTTGCAAGATACAAACAGTGGGTTTATTTTTCCCAGTTTTTTTCTAAAGAAAGAAAAAGCATCCACAGAACAATGCTAATAACTTTCTTACATAAGTTAAAGTTCATACAGACAAATGTGTTCCACATGCAAGTGGAAAATTGCCATAGCAGAGTTTTTCTATTTATTTTGCCCTTCGATTTATTAGTTGATTCACTTGGACATGCCAATGTATGCTTGGCCCATTGTAAGGACGAATCCATTTGTCATTTTCCAAAAAGCAAGCTGTGTTCCATGTTAACTCTAGATTCCCTTCTCATATCAATGAGCTTGTGCCTTCTGTACAAAGAATACAGCTACACCTGGCAGTCCATGCTCTAATTTCTTACAAGTCATGCTCTGGCTAGCTTACACTGGAGCAAGGTAGCATGCATCCCATTCTTTTCTGCCCCATAATCATGGGGATTTGGGACCTTGATCCTTGTAGCATCTAAGCTTTGAAAAGTTATAGTACTACCCAGTATTATATATATACACACACGCACTATATTATATATAATATAGTATATCGAGGTGCCACTTCACTATTTGGATCTTGCTATATCTCCTACATTCACATCTGACCATAGATGGGTTTGGTGAGAAAAGGCAAGATAATGAGTAGGTACACACACATACACACACATTGTGGGAAGTAACTTGTTCCCAACATCCAAAGGTCTTGCTCTTCTCTCCCAAGCTGCCAACAAGAAAAGACCCATGTTGTACCAAGTCAATGGCCTTTCTACGTGAGTAGGATTTTCTTCCCTAATGGAGACAATGGAAAAGCAATAGATAAGTAATGAGCTAGATGGTTTGATGATCCAATGTGTAAAAGGCCACTTCTTATGAACCTGATTTCATTGTTCCAGTAGCATGCTGTACCGATGAAGTTCCCCCTTTTTAAACACAGAAATGAATTTGTAGGCATTTTTGACATGACACTGCAGATGTTAACTCTGGATGTGTTGTGTTTGGAACAGCGCAAAAAGGCTTTCAGTCTGATTTTGGTTTTATCATAACTAGGGCCTCCAGTGATAAATCATTTTAGGGGACTGGGAGGGAGGAACAGCCTCTTAGGCAAGAATGAATTTGTCTTTATCACAGTCCAGCATTTTATTCAAGAATTTCCTTCTGTTGAATGCAGAAGGAACCAAGGGAAAACTCTGTCCTTTAGTCACTCAGATGTGACTGGCATTTCTTATTTGGCCCAAACAGAGTCAAGGAGATAGCCTGCATGACTGGCAGGTATCCATGATATTAAACAGTCTGAGGGACAGCAAAGTGCTGAGAGTGATCCTGCTGAGCAACAGGCCACAGGAATGCAAATCATCCCAAATGCCAAGAGTGGAGCTAGCAGGTGGCCTCTCTGATTCATCTGATGTTAACATACTGTTCAGAGCAAGGCCTTTTTGAGTCTGTGTGGACCCACTGTGACATTTAATTAAAGATAAATGCAGTCATGCTATGGCCTGCAGTCACCACATTATTATACTAAAGAATATTTTTCTGATTGTGGAGAATGGTTATGGTGTGTGTTTGCATCTATGTGTAATCAGAGTCACATTAGGTAGAATTATTCCCACCAAGATACTTTAAAAAAATGTTTTCTATATATCATTCTATATTCAGTAGAACAATTCCTTGGCACTACAGTGGCCGACTGTTTCTCTGGAAAAAGTTTTATTTTCTTTGGAGGGAAATTGAAATTATTTTTTAATACATTTGAAATATTGCCTCTGAAAAGTATACAGTATTTGAATAGAAGCATTTGTCCTAGAAGAATTTTTCTCGGAGTTAAATCCATAAAAGTCATGGAAATGATTGTTACATCCAATGTTTTTTTTACATGCTAATCAGTAGCAAAAACATCTGCAATTATAAGATTATGACCCCAAAATTCATAATTGAATCTGTTCAGTAGTGGGTAACAAAACTTCAGAAAATGTATCTATTATCCCACCCTTTTGACAAATGGAATTCCTCAAACTTATTTTTCAAGTATAATATCCTGAAATTAAGCAAAGGTAATGTAAGTACCATAAGCAACATTCTTTAGACAATCTTTTAAGGATTTTATTGCATTTTTTAATAAGCTAACTCTCCATTGTGCAATATCCATTTAAAAAAACCTCACGAAGACCTTGATCCAGAATAAACCAAGTAACTGTGTATTCTCAGGGTAAAAATACTATACTATGATTTCTCTAGGTTAGATATTGAGATTTCTAATGTGATATGCTATATCAGGGATGGGCCACCTGCAGAACTAGGACTGCATGTTATCCTCCTCTCCTCTTCCTTATTTCCAATTCCCTCTCCGAAATTTAGCAATACAATTGTTGAAAATCACTGGTGAAGTTCTTACCATTCTAAAGCTGAAACACATAAAAATGATCCTGAAAACTGTCACAAATACTTTAAAGAAGAAAATCCCAAATCCCAACCTCCTAAATCTGAAAGAAAAATCAGAATTTTCTTCTGGTCCTATCTATATGTGTCATATGGGCACACTGATTTTAGGTCACTGCAGCCATTGTCACTCTCCCATAAACATTTTGTGTAGTCCATCATTCTGTTACACAAATGTGATGGGAGTCATTCTAAGACTGAAATTCTAAATATACTTGGACAGAATCCCAAGGGCTGTAGGAATATTAAAAAATAGTATAAGATCTGCCTTCAAAGGGGAGATCCAAACATGTGTACATGCTTCCAGATGCTTGGAAACATCTCTATTTGGACCTACACTGACTTTATTGCTCTGACATGAGAAAGGAAGTGTGCCAGCACTGGTGAGGGATAAGTACCAGGGCAGTGCTTATTTTGAGACAGGCCATGGATTTAGTTCCAGTCCCTGGTCAGACATCCAAATTTACTTTAGGATACTAAATCATAGAGTTGGAAAGGACTGTGGATGTCTTATAGTACAATTCCCTGCACTATTTATTTATTTATCTATTTATTTATCCACCCAATCATTTTTAAGGCTGCCCACTTGCCAACAATTCTGGGTGGCTCACAGAGGGTTAAAATCATAAAGGCCAACCATTAAAAATAATTTAAAAATTGTGCTGCAGCAGCTCATACAGCATCCTTAAGAGATGATTTCCTAGCTTCCCTTAAGTACCTCAAGACAAGGGGATCTCATCACACATACCAGTGCACTCTATTCTTTGCAAACAGGCCATTTAACCAAAATCCACTTCCTTACAATTTCTACCCATTGCTGCTAAGGTCAAGGAATACATCTCAGCAGTAGACAGGTCAACCACTGGACAGCGGGAACAGTTTCAGGAAACTTGCTATACCTTTCCCAACTAGGTATGTTATATGCATCCAAAGAACCACAATGGAACAGAAAGTGTCAGAGTGTCCTCTATCTCCTTGCTACTATCTAGTGGTCCTCCAGATTTCTGGAGACCACATATGGCACACCTATTCCCTACCAGAACTAATGCATAGCTTCAATAGTCAGTTGTTCTACAATTGCTGAGCTAAAGGATAGCACATTCTAGTGTCTACCATTAACCAGAAGTTCATGTGATCAGCCTGACTTCATGCATTAGCTAGTAAAGGAGCAGTTTCAGGGACCTTGCTTCATTTTTGTCTCTGAGGAAAAAATAACTTTCATGAGTCCTGTATAACTAATAGAACATGTGACTGAATTTTCATTTTCATTTTCCCTCCTATTTCTTTTTCCTTTGACGTCATGTCCTTTAGTTTGTAACCCAGGGGCAGGCACTATCATGTTATTTTTTTTTTAAAAAGAAACGTTTATATTCTGCCTTTCCCCAGAAAAGTTCAGCGCAGCTTATACAAGCAGAACTAAAAGAATGACCTCAAATGATAACAGCAGAAACACAAAAGCAGATAAAATCAATTAATGCTAGCTAATTGAAGGCTTGAACATGCCAGAGAAAATTGAAATCAACATGCCTTCTGGCCAAATGCCTTTCATAAAAAACAGCCATGGAAAGCTGTTCAGAGAGGGAGAAAAGAAAGGCAAATTTTCTCAGGCACTCAGTCCTGGCGTTTAAGACCAATCCTGAAAAAAGGATCTTTCCTTCATCCTAACCAGATACTGATGGAAAGGAGAAAGAGGGCCGTATCTGATGCTCTTAGAGAACAGCTAAGCTCATATGGGCAAAAATGTGCTTTAACAAACATGGAAACATTTCTGAATATTCAAGTCATTCATAGTCTTATCCAGGAACCAGGACTGAAAATAATCTTCCAGGTCATAGGCAACAACCCCTCCTTGCTTGCCTTCTTAATAAACTGGCCTTTGGGAAATGGATTGAGCAAAGGAACTCATATTAGAAAATGTCATACTAATGTACTAATTGTTTTAATCTTTTATTTTGAATCTCCTAGATATTGGATAAGTAAAGCTCTTGCCTCATTCTTATCCGCTTAATTTCTGGGTGTCAACTGCTGATACTAGTGCCTGGCCAAAAAAAGATTGAAGGTGTAATACCATCTGCATTCTAACTTGACACTGGTAGCATGAAAGGACCAAATTTCTAAACTGATTTAAATGTGGGAAGAGCTTTACTTATCCAATATAAAAAAATATTTTTTTTTTATTATTATTATTATTATTTTAAGTCTGAATTTGGTTTTGCTCACCAATAACCCTTTTTCTTGCCCTAGAAACAACAGGCAATTTCTTAGAAGAAGCAGGATGCTCCTGTTGTAAAAATATTCTTGTGTAAAGAAAAAATGTATAATTGTGACTATTGAAATACTGTTTGATGCTAGTCTGTTTCCTTAAACCATCAATAAGCCTAAATACTTTTTTCCAGATTGACATGCAATTACGATTAATTTTATTATTTCAGGCAGTTAATCAATTAAGGTAAATTTAAATACAAATGCTCTTTAGAAAATGTTTTTAACTACCCTGGCTGTTCTTTTTATTGTTTTAGTGTCATCATGTATTTTAATTGGTGCTTTGTTGCAATATTTGAATTAATGCTTTGATTTTTATTTTATATTTTAATGTGATATAAGCCAACCTGGAAAAATTGGATCTAAAAGGAGCTATATAGAGTAAATAAAGTAAGTTTTAAAAATATTATATCTGCTTAATATAATTAAATATAATAAATATAATAACATATATTCTGCTCTATGTACTGAGCAGAGGATTGGACTCAATGGCCTAGATGCCACTTTTGAACTCTATGGTTCTGCAATTCATGACAATGCAACCCCAAGGTTTCAAACACTATCTAAAATATAGCAACATCATGTCAAGTGATAACTACTTCATATTACATGAAGAGCCCTGCTGAATCAAGGCCAGCCAATCAGATGTGTCCCAAGAGTTCAGAAACAAGGCATGAAGATGGCAGACTTTTCCACTGTAGTTGTCTAGCGACTGTTCCTTAAGTCATGGTCCCTTTGAATCAGGAGATGCTATGCAGCTGAGTGACATGGTAGGGTGCCCATTGGGCTTCCTATCCCACCTGAATTCTGAAAAGAAGATTATTTAATTTGAAGAAATGAATTAGAAAGTTGGTATGCTGCAAAGCAAAGTACCGGTCTCTAGTGTCATTGTTATTTATAAGAATGTCTCTAGGCCACAGAAAGACCCCATTGGAATGACAGAAAATATTCTGTTTGTAAATGGCTGTGCCTGCCCTCAGAACCATTTGGTGAATAGGCATATCTTTCATGGTACATACGAAAAACCATCTAAACTGAGGCTGCCATACCTAACCTGCAAAACCACAAGATGGCAGCCAAGACATATAGAAAATACTAATCCTTCACTGCCATCTAGTTGCCATCCAGATTTATGCAGCTAGTCCTAATCCAAATTGATGGCCAGAACCACATCCCACATCTAATGGCAGCCAATCAGACTGTTTAAAGTATGTATTGAGGAGTACTTCCTTTTATCAGCCCTGACATCCTTGTGGGCCCCTTTAATCAAAAGGAGCTCTTTTATGTTCCTTTCTCCTTTATTATAGTACCTATGAGGCACTGCTTAGAAAACAGTGCGCCAATTTTTTGTAAACATCTTATCTAATTTACTCATATTTCCTAAACCGACTGCAAACCAAGCCAAGTGTAATTTATTTCACCCTTACATACATCCTGCTAAATTATGAACATATATGAAAACATCATGATGTTATAAACATCACTACCATCTAAACATTTGTTTTAGGTGTAATTTGCAGTAAATACATATTAGGCTCCAAAGGGAAGTGACCACTTTGCCTTCCTTAGGATTCCCTCTACTGTGCTTAAGCTTGTAATCTCATTTAATTGCTTTATGCTGTTAGGGTAAGTGCTACTTCATTCCCTTCTTCCTGTTTTTCTTGCAAAACATTCATCTGGTGCATCCCATCTTTCCACTCTTTCTGAGTACCCCAATAGTTAACTACAAATTTTACAAGGTGTTATATGACGATTCCCATGCAGAGGGTCTCTGCGTCTAGCTCAGCAAATGTTCCCTTTCTGGAAAACAAATACATTGGTCTCCAAATGTGGTATACGGTTTTAAAAATCAAAAGAAAAGGAATGCAAAGGTGAGTGACCTGTCCAAACATGCATAGTAATTTGCAACAGCACATCTCCAGTATAATGCTCTGGGATTCTCCAGGATCCAGTACAGAAAAATAAATCTTAAGCCAACAAGAGGATACATGTGTTGATTCCATTCCAAATTGGAAGTAACTGTCCTAACAGCCAGGAACCATGCTGAGACGAGGAGTAGGTCTCTAGTGCTTTATTACTGCTACATAGACAGAAAATCCTAACAAACTGAAGAAGCGTGGGAAAACCCAGACAGATAAACCCCAAGAGTTAAGGCGGGTCTGATCTGTGTCTCTTTGAATGGCTGCCTAATTCCTCAGTACTACGCATGTGTTTTCCCCCCTGGATAGGGGCCCCCTCCTGCTCGCCATCAGTACTCATGACAGGTACCATGTTTATGTGAGTCAATCTGATCCATAAGTATACATAAGGGTCACAAATATAAGACAATTTCCAGGGAAATATGGTCCCCAAAAGTGGCAAATCACCATCACCATCACCATCATCATCATCATCACCATCATCATCATCATCATCAATCTTAACTTATGTCTATAGTTACAGCAATGCAGTATCTCAATAAAATACCTGCATATGCTAAGTATGTACCTACATTATTCAATTTCTAGGTACATAGGGATGTACTGATTCTGCAACAATCTACCCAGATTCCAAATGAACATTCATAGCAATCTTGTTTGTAAACATGAGGAAAGAGCTATTTGATTACCAGCCCCTAAAAAGTTCTCAAAATGTACCAGCAACTATTACAAATGCTCCATATTTTATATACATTAATACAGCTCTATTTATTCATTCATTGGCTTTTAAAACTAAAAACTCAGCACTATCCTGTGAATAGGAAGGAAGGAAGCTGTGGATTTAGACCTAAATTCAAATGTGCCATGAATTTATATCTCTCGACCCAGCAATTATTTCAGCTCCAGAGCTGTGATTCACTTCCTCATTTATTCCAGTTGCATCAGAAAGGCTGCAGCAAGCTTTTTGCCCTCTCTGAGAATTACAAAGGATGTGGCCAGTGACATTATGCCATCGTTGATTGTTAATTCCAAATTCATTTTTCTGCTGGGGGGTGTTTTGGCAGGTTTTAAGGCACAAGGCTTAAGATAATAAGCCTTTCTGACACCTAATTCCAACATGGGAAGATTGGCCTGATTTGTTGAGGTTTTGAAAGGGTGCTCTACCAGATTTAAGATATCCATTTTGCCCCTTAAATCTCCATCAAAGTCCTCCAATGGGGGGGAAAATGTATCCAAAATTTTAGTCCCAACCCATGGGGCTGGTGAGCTCTGGAGACTGTAAATGAGCCATTTATGAGCTAGTCTATGAAACAGCATGAGGGTCTTAATCGAGAGATGCCCACTTTCTAGGGCTGTGATAAGAGCACTTAGAAGAGGTGTTTTGCCAAAGCACCCATCCCCAGGTGTTAAAACAGTGGCACCCTTTGAAAGGCTTGTGTGGCTCTTTCCCCAGCGGTCTGCAGGCACAAGGCTCAGATAATACTTTCTCAACAGAGACCACCAGTGAAGCACAGGAGCTGTACATGCACACACAGGCACCCAGGGGCAGCCTTCAAAGGACTGACATGGTTGCTATAGCCATCTGAGAAGAGATGCTGTGCTCATCCTGCCATGCTATGCAAAGTGACTCTTTTAAATGTTTTGCACAGCCCTACTAACTTTTCACATTACTCAAGGTTATAAGCCATTCAAAAATCAATCTGAGAGGAAGGGGGCAGAACCGTGTGATACTGTATGTGAGAAAGACAGGATTACTCAGGGGAAAAGGTCCAGAGAGTTCGATATGTAACTCTTCTGTAACTGTGGGGAGAATATCAAGTTTGGCATGGCTTTATCCTACCCCCAAGAAAGGAAAAGGAGATGACTCTTACTGGTTCCCTTGAATCCCAGCCATTTCGTATCCACTATGGTGAACTTGACAAAGAAGGGGTTGGTTTGCAGCTGTTCTCAAAGAAAGCTGCTGTTTGCAAAGAGAACCATAACCGCTGAGATGTAATGGGATGGGAAGAGGGCCGTGATAGTTTCTCTTGTATCCCAGGTTCTGTACACAAGGGGGGGGGGTCAAAGGGGAGGGGAAGGAGAAGGGTTATGGCTCTTTGCATTCATGAACTACATGGGATTTACTTCTGATTACAAGTCCACTGGTTTGGACCACAAGCCTCATTTGTAGCTTACTCCAAGGCTTGGAGACTTGAGGCTGGAGACCCTTTACAGCCCCAAACAGTGGCAGTGGGCCTCTTGTTGGTCTTAGGTTACGTAAGAAATGCAGAACATTATGTCTTACCCAAAAGCCATTGGTTAAACAAATAACTGAAGTCAAGTTTCTGTATGTGTTAAGCGGGATCAGAACATACTGAATCATCTTTCTTTCAAGTGCTTACTCAGAGTAAGGAAAAATGTTAATTCCTTGGCAAATGTACCCCTCCGACTTTTTCCTGGGCTGGCCTGGCAACAAAATGGAGCCTGTCAGGAGTGGACAAAGCTCCGAGAAGTAAACAAAGCCCTGCATGTTATTAAAACAGGGGTCCTTTATTACATTTCTGGAAAGGTTTATTCAGGCATCTTGGCTTCTCCGCCTCTCCCCACTCTTCTACTTAGCACTCCCACCAGCACTGTCTGACCCATATCCCCTCATCTGTCACTCAGATTCCTATTAACTCTCCCCCCACCCCAATATTAAACAATATACTGAGAGCACTTAAAGCTGCATGTTTTGGTTTCTTTTAGCATTATAAGCTATGAGTAGAAATGATGGCACATCCATTCTCTCCAGTATATAATTCTGACAAAGTATTGCATCGAGTCAGGAATATGAGATAAATGTTGTAACTGAGCTAGCTCAAGCTCCCAAAAGACCACAAGGGGAAAGAGGAAATAGCATAGAGGAATAATGCTGTTAGAAGGTACACAGTCCATGATCAGCACTACCTGCTCTACAGATGAAATTCGGCATTCAAATGTATTATTAAATGGTAAATACAATTTTATGCAGAGAAAGTTCTTCTAATGTAGCCAGGGGTGTTCTTAAGACAGAAAGTCTGTTCATTTGAGCCCTCCTTCCACTTTCTAATCATTCTAGCCCATATCAGTGGTCCAGTAAATAGGATTAGGTGAGAAAAATCCAAAAGAAAATAAATTTTGGATCGGTTTTACAGCTTTGAACTAAAATGATCGATCTATCTTATTGTTTCAAATGCCAAACTATGCTGCTGTTGTCCCCCTGGTCCTTTTGGAGGATTCCTAATCTAAAGAGGAGAAACAATGGATAGTTGTCAGGAACAGCTTGCTGAGTGCAGTCCTAAAGAACCAGGCTCCAGTAGAAAACTTGACATAGAACTGATTCCCCTGACCTCTGATCCTGTGGCTCTGGAGTTTGACCTTAACGAAACTGCATGCTCTCCAAATCCACAAGAACATTGGCAATATTGGCTCAAGAGTAAAACGAAATCAGACAAACAAAGAAGCACCAGCCTTCAAGAGGGCACTTGGGAGTAATGGGTCAAGTAGTGCTGGCTGGGCTTGGAAGTATCAGAAGCTCCCTGTATAAAAAACAATGCCTAAGATCTGTATCCACTGATCTCTGAATCTGAGCCTTGACACTGATTTCCTGGACAACTGATCTTTACTATTGCCTAGATCACACAGTGCTGCTCAACTCCATCATATGTAACATTATACTTTGTGTAATGTGAACACTATTTTGTATCCATGTCTTTTCCTCTCCATTCAGTAAACTTGAGTTTTCCAGTGAACTTGGAAAACTCAATCCCAGACTATTGGCTTAGGTTTGAGTTCATAACTTTATCACTGAAAGGCAAAGACAAGACTGTGTGAGGCTGGGATAATTATACCAATTGCCTAAAAAATGGAGCTGCATCAAAATCTTACTCATCAGAGGAAGCTTGACCACCCTGCATTCACAGGCTCTTGACAATTCTGGGTGAAATGATCTTTTTCAGAATTTCAGGTTCATTGCTTTTCACCATGCCTACTCAGTGGCTACTTCTTTTTAAAAGTAGGAATTAGCACTGGATAGATATGTATACATGTGTGTGGAATGTTGAGTGAGTAAGTGAGTGAATGAGTGAGTGAGTGAATGAATGAATAGCCTTGGTAGTTAGAGATGATTCTGACCCTTAATTCCTTATACTGGTTCACTGCTTTATTTCAGGATGTGTACAAAGAAAATAGTCAGAACATTGGCAGTAGGGTGGGGACATGGCAGACTGAACAGCTGTGCCCGCAGGCTCAGCAGGCAGAACTGACAACGTGGCAGTTTTTTCAGGCTCAGGCAGGTTTTTCCTGAAACCCAGGAGTGTTTTTTCTGGAAAAAGGAGAACACCTGGAATCACCCCATCTGTCCACCAGATGGCTGCTTGTAGCCAGAAGATCACAAATAGCATTTCGCATTTGACTGGTAAGAGCAGCCAGGAGGCTGGGACGTCACCATTTCCAAGCCACACTATAGCCTTAAAGGGACACTAAGACCGGCCACCCATTTCTATATCACCCAATTTATATTTCTTTTAAGTATGCGCACCTTAAGAGAGGCTTTCTACAGCAAGGAGAAGCGGGTTCTCTTGGTGCTTATCATTATTTCTGGGATTATTATTTTTTAAAAAACATTCTTTTTAAGTTTTGGACTTTTTTCCCCTCCAAATATTAAGGAGGATTGAGAGTAAATAATTGTCTCCCTGTTATTATTTTTGTATTAAATTTGAAGATATTAGCATTCTCCTACACGTTGAATCAGCTGTTTTGAACTTTCCACTTTCTGCTGCTACTTTCCCTGGGGAGCTGTCTGTTATCTTAATCTCACTGGTGTAAACACATTCTGGAATTTTTCTATTATTTTCCACTTTCTCTGGTTAAGTACCTAGGGGGTGCCATAATCTACTGCATGAGACACGGAGGATTTTAAACAGACTTTCTCTGACTTCCACTGAGATTTTAAACAGATTCTTTCTGATTCCTACCTAGTTTTTCTGCAAGGCATTCAGGACATTGTGGAAAATATGAGGTCTAAAGTGTGTCATCTGGTTGGGGATGTTGTGGATGAAACTGAGGAATTTAACAATGACAGAAATGTCTCTTCTAAAAGTGAGATTGGGGCTTCTGTTGAAATGCTGGATGAAGATCAGATAGTTGAGTTGGAGAAATTAAAGGGAGAGATCGAGTTGCAAGCCATAAGTGAAATTGATCTTCTGATGGAATGCCATGGAAAAGAAGGGATTATTGTGTATGGGAGGTCTCCTGAAGAGAAGTCAGAGTTTTTGAGGGGGGCAGTTGGGCTGTTCAATGTCTTTAAGAAAAAAGCTCTATGCGCATTGTGGAAGTATGTAAATGCTCTGGTTTATTTTGAAGTGGGATAAGGGTTTAAGAATATTTATCTGGATTGCTTTTAGGGTTTGGCTGATTTCATTTAATTTACGATTTGGATTAAGATTATTAAGGTATAATAAGAAAAAAAGTAATAAATGTCTGGTTTTGGGTTTAATATGATTAAGACTATTAAAATTGTTTTATTATCAAGTACAATGGCAGGCAATTTATATATTTTTTATTTTTATTTTTATTATAGTAGACAGGAATGTATAGAATAGTAGTAGGAAGGAAATAATTAAATAAATGTTAGCTTTCGGGGGGAAGTTCGAAGGTCTGTGTTTTTTCTTTTCTTTTAATATAAGGGGAGGGAGTAACTGTATTTAGTGATTTTTATAATGTGCCAATTAATGATTTATAAAAACAATGCAATTTTGGTTTAATATGGAGTAAGGGATTGATTATGGAAAATTGTTGTATATCCTTGCTGTTAAAAATCAGAAGTCACTTCTTTTTCTAATTTTGAAAAATTCTTCTTTGTGTTTCTACACTTTTTTAGTTTTTTCTTTGTAGTTTTTTGTTTTTCTGTAGCTTTTATCTTTGCTTTAAACTTAATAAAATGTTTGTAAAAGAACATTGGCAATAGGGCTGCTCACTGCTTCAGATTCGATTCAGAAAAGGTGCCTTGGAGCACACACAGGAAAGTAGCTCCAGCCCAAGATCGCATGGCAGCCAAGAGATTTCAGAAAAAGATGTGGCTTAAAGAACTGTAGACAGGTGCTATGTTTCTACTCCTGGGCATTCTGAAATATCCTTTCTAAATTATTTCTGAAGCTCTGCTTCAGGAAGAGGGCACGCAAAATCCCCATTATGGATAAGGCCACATAAACCCTCTCAGAGGATGGTTTCACAGTCTTAGTGTCATCCTGGTATCACTCTATAGCAGTGTTTCTCAACCTTGGCAGCTTGAAGATGTGTGGACTTCAACTCCCAGAATTCCCCAGCCAGCATGGCTGGCTGGGGAATTCTGGGAGTTGAAGTTCACACATCTTCAATTGCCAAGGTTGAGAAACACTACTCTATAGTATAGCATTATTGTACAGCAACATGGGATGTCTCTTAAGGGCAAGCTCTTACTGACCATCCAGATCCACAATTTATATGAGAATAAATTTGTTGGTTTTTGGTTTGCTAAAGATATTTTGCCTCAGAAAATCAAGATGGCTACCTTTCTAGGAACTGTTGTCCGTTGTAGAGCATTTCCCCCGAATGGGTTGCCTGTGTGAATCTTGAAAGAATGCTGTTCTAATACCATGTTTTTAATAGAGCAGCTCAGTCATGCCCTTGGAACAACTTTAAGTCATTAACAAGCCAAGCTCGAGTTCAATGGATGACATCGTTATAAACATTTCCAAAACTAATTATTGACCTCCTACAGACACTCATGCCCCCTTATCACAACATCTACATTTTCAGCTAACTAAAATACACTAAACTAAGGAAATCATTACATGTAAGACATTTCCTGTGCAGGTAGGCTGTACAAACAAACCCAAGCCATCTAACTGTCGGCATTTCAGACTCTGTTCTAATGAAAACACTCAAAGACAAGAAGTGAATTCATCGTACTGTTAATGATAAATATTTACAGAAAGAAGTTTGGGGGGTTATTACCATGCAGCATATTGCTCATGCCATTTAACCCAGAAACCAATTACCGTTGGAGTGACACGTTCAATCTGAGCTAAGCTTTTTTGGCCAGAAACATGTGCAATAACTACAACAAAACTTTAGGAATGGGAAATTTTACTTGTTCAAAGACCATTGGCAGAGTATGATGAAAACAACCGTTCCATGAGGGATGTTTATCACGCTGATTGGTGCTTCCAAATGAGTTGTCCTTCCCTGAATCATTTTGTGAGAAAACTACCACACACACAAACACACACACACACATTAAAAAAAAGCATGTTCCTAAAGAGAGTGGCAAACATGATTGTAATATAGTAAGTATATTATTTAGAGAGCCATGAAGCAGCACAATTCATTTAGCATGAAACAGTGTAGCTTGCAGTCTCGGAGAGCTTTAGATGCTGCCCTCAGAGATCTTAAGAGCTGTTACCAAATTGCAATATGATAAAAAGGGGAAACTGAAGAATAATCATATTAACATATTAATCTGATCACTCTGACTTCACTTCTTTGAATCATCTCTGCTGGCATGCCACGTAAAAGCCAAGAGTGTCCCAAAACTTCTGTTAGGTACATCCCAATTTAATACAGTGAATCTTTATTGTATTTACTAAAAAGACATGCTCTTGCCCCAGGGGACTTGGACTCGTCTGTACCACAAGAGCAGCACATATTGAATTGGACTAAGATCAGAGAGACAATTTTTACTTAAAGGAAAATAACTTGGGATCAAACAGCTACTCAAAGTGTAATCATGGACTTTTACTATGTAATCTTTCATATATGTGGATCAAAACAGGGATTATAAATAATTTGTTCAACACAAGAAAAGAGTCATCATGAAAGAACCCTCATTATGCCTTTGTCAAGCAGTAAGAACTAAAGATGCTGCCCTTTTTTGGTGCATTACAGTGGAGTATCTTAATACCTAAGTCAACCTGGATGTGTCTGAATGGTTGTATTCCATCAAAGATTTGAGAAAGCACTTAAGGAAACTGAATAAAGATGAAGCAGGGGATTCCAGAAGCCCTTGCTATGCCATAGAAGCCTGTCCACTAGTAATGACTGCAGAGACCAAAGATTTAATCAGTCTATTAATATCAGCAAGGCCTTTGGCAGTGATTTAACTCCCCTGAGCTAATTAAAAATAACTAATTTTGGTGAGATCTCATTAGCCTTGCTGTTTGCAATTGTAAATAGATATGGTCACATCGTTAGGAACTAGCAATTATAGTTCCCATTTTTAAAAAAGAGAGATGGAATAGCCCAGCAAATTATTGTACAGTTTGTAAGCACTATATGCTGGAAGTTAAGGTATGGTCTAGATTCTAGAAGAAGAAAATCTCTAGGTTTTCTAGAGGAACAGGCTGGATTTAAGAAGTCTAATCTATCATCCTCTAATGTAACAGAAAAGCCAGCAAGGTGGGCTTTAAGTCATGGGTTGGCAACCTACAGCCCACAGGCCATATCTGCCCTACTACCCAAAATCAGCTGGCCCATGGTCCCCAAAAGAAATATCATATCCACCTGACCCATAGTGGTCCTAAAAAAGAATTCAACTTTGTAATTCTATCTCACAGAGAGCCAGTTTGGTGTAGTGGCTCAGGCACCAGGCTAGAAAGCAGGAGACTGTGAGTTCGAGTGCCTCCTTGGGCACAAGGCCAGCTGAATGACCTTGGGCCAGTTTCTCTCTCTCAGCCCCAGCAAGAAGGCAGTGGCAAACCACTTCCATAATATTGCCAAGAAAGCTGCAGGGACTTGATCAGGCAATCACCAGGAGTCAAGACTGACTTGAAGGCACATACAACAAAAATTCTATCTCAGGCCTGATGCAGAACTGTGCTATTTCGATAAATTGTAATTATTTGGACAGTGTTATGAGCCCACATATAAATATACGTGTTTATAGCTTATCTTCAGTTCCTCTTCCTTTTCCGTCCATCATCATTTTTTCCCCAACCAGAAGAAGTGCTCTGAGACTCTGCAGAGCACACCCTTGTTTTCCCCTTTGGCTGGGCCTCCCTTTCTTCCCCCTGAGAAAGAAGCAGGTTCTCCCAAGTGCCAGTGTCTTTGCCCAAGACAGGGGAAGAGCAGCCCACCCTCCACTCACATGCAGGGCCTCTGGCCCCCAGGTGGAAGGAGGTTGCCAATCCCTGCTTAAGTCATTATTTTAAAAAGGCCAAAATATTTCCTGTGTTCCATAAGATTTACATGTGCTGATTTATAGATAGTAATGCACACTGAGAAATATTTATAATAATTTAAGTAGTAATAACACAATCTCCCCATGGTAGGGAAGAGTGGGACCAAGTAACTGGTGCATTTGCTTGGTCTGCAGTCCAGGTTCTTACTGTTGGTAGATGATTTCCACCTTTCTTATGTTATCTTCGTACTTTTTAAAACTGAACTTGGGCAGCATAATCCTCTGAACAGTAGGACAAGTGGCCAACCTAGAAGCAGGCAAGTCTCTCTTGCACAGCTCTTTAAGATTAAGCCCAAGGCAAATACTTACCTAATGAGGGTTTTAATTATTGTTTACACCAATAAACTGCCTTTACTTTGATTATGGTAGGACTGAAAAGCATGCAGCCCCTTTTTTTCCCTCTGAAGTGCAGCAATATGCTACATCCAGGGGCAAACTGGGTGGCAGGGGGAAGGGGAGCATGAAAGAAGAATGTTAAATACCATGTGTGTATTCGTGTCTACAAGTCAGGTTTTGACTCCTGGTGACTGCCTGGACTAGTCCCTGCAGTTTTCTTGGCAAGTTTTTTTCAGAAGTGGTTTGCCCTTGTCTGCTTCCCAGAACTGAGAGAGAGAGACTGGCCCAAAGTCACCTAGCTGGCTTTGTGCCCAAGGCAGGACTAGAAGTCATAGTCTGCAGTTTCCAGCCTGATGCCTTTACCACTTCACCAAACTGACTGTCTCAAATGTTATTTCTCTAATACTACTGTTAATTGTTTTAATTTTATTCCTCTGATAAAGTTTTGCTAGCAAGGGCATCACAATAATGAGGAACACAGTATTTATTGCTTGACAAGATACATCGTAATGATGGGAGGGTGGAAATATGGAGGCTTTTTTTTAATGATAGAATCCTAGAGATGGAAGGCACCATTTAAGATCTTGCTCCATGCAGATCTCCAGTGCAAACCATCCTAGACAGATGGCCATCTAGCCTCCTCCAAATGAGTGAAAAATGCCCACTAATTCTCTAGGTAACTGCTTCTACTGCTTTTTTGTTAGGCATTTTTTTTTCTAATATTCAATCAGCACCTGCCTTCCTATAACTTAAATCCACTATTCTGTGTCTTGTAGTGTGGAAAGATAACTGGACTTGACTGTCTACTGCATGAGATCCTTTCCAGTAGTGAGGAGTGCTATTATATGTTGCATTCTTTCCCCATCTCAGGCTTTTCTTCTTAAGGCTAAGGAGTCCTATTGCCTTCAACCTTCAAGAGCCCTGGTCATTTTTGCTGCCTTTCTCTGAATGTGTTTTGGTTCTTAACATACAGTGCCACAACTGTTGAATGCAGAATAAAGTGAATCACTTTCTTCCCTTCTATTAAAGAAGCCTAAAATCACATTTTCCTTTTTCAAGTCATGTCATATACTGTTGAGTCATATTCATTTTGTACTCTATTATTTCAAGATCTGTTCTCACAAGCACTAGTGCCATGCCAGATCCTCCATTCTATACCTGTGCATTTGATTCCTGAGTGAACTTTTTTGCAGTAGTCTTGCTAAGTCAAGTCATTCTATTACGATCAGCCTGCATCTCTATCCTATCAAGATTAGTTTGAGTTTTATTTCTGTCTCCTACTCCCTCCAGTTTTATGTCATTTGCAAATTTGATACATACTTTTTCCATCTCCATGCATCTCATTTATAAAAAAAGTGGTGAGTGCAGAGTCCAGAATGTAACTTGTTAGCCCACTTCTTACTCCAACTCCAACCGGGTGAGGAACTTTTGATAGGCACCTTTGAGTCCAAATTTTCAAGCCAGATGTGTATCCATTTTATTATCCAGCCCCCACTTACCAAACTCAATATGCAGAATGTCCTTTGTACAATGCTTTGAATATCTGTTATGTCTACAGTAGTCTGACCTAAGGGAGTTACCTAAGCAACTAAATGAGTTAGGATTAGCCTGGCAAGACTTATTCTTGACAAATCCATGCTACTTGTAGTAAATTCCACACTGTTTTCAATGGATCAGTCTCTTCCAACCTCCTGTAAAATCTTCCCAAACACTGATGCCAGATTGACTGGTCTATCTTCTGAAGATAAGGGGAACATTTGCCCTCTCCCAGTCATCTAGCATTTCACCCATTCTCTAGGACTTCTCAGAGATAACATATAAAGGTTTGGCAAACCGTCAGCAAATTCCTTCGCTGTCCTCAGAGATAATTAATCTGGCTCTGGAGATTTAAACTCAAAGTAGATAAGTATTCCCTGATCACATTTCTATAAATCTCAAGCTTCAATTCTATCTCTTCATCCTACTCTTCACAACTGCCTGGTGAAACATATACTTTTTTGCTTCAGAGAGACTGAGTCAAAGTAGGAACTGAGCATCTCACCGTTTCTTTCTTACCTGTTAGCATTTTGCTGTCTTCACTGAGCAGCTGGTATACTGGCTCTTTGCTCTTCATCTAAAGAAGTCCTTTTTGACACAATCTGTACTATTCTAGGCTACCTCCATGTATCTTACTTAGTGACCTGTCCCTCTTTCCACCTGCTATGTGTGCCTCCCTTTTTTTTTTTTTTCAGATCTTCATTAAGCTTTTCATGCAGCCAAAATGGATTCTTTTGCTGTTTTCTTTTCCCCACCATCACTGGAATTGTCCACAATTGAGCTTTTAGTATCTTTTTTTTTAAGGAATTTCCACCTAGCTTGAGTTCTCTCATTAGCTTCTTCTGCCACGGCTTCTTAATTTAAAGAAATTTTCAGAACTTTCTTGTTCTACTATATTTCATATTCATCTATACCGTTTTCATACTGGAATGCAGATATTGAACACCAATAAGTTTAAATGTAGCATAACATGCCCAGTTCTAAAAGCTGCTGGAATGAATTTACAGAAGGATTGGGGGGAGGGGGGAGGATCTCTAAATTTCAAGAAGCTGAAGCATATTCTCAACATATGGAGAAGTTGTGTGTTGTTTAGTGCATTTTTGCCAAATACACATCATTGGTTTTCAAAACACTGAGTCAGTTGCTAAATGGCAGATTTTCATATTCATCACCTGAGTGTGAAAGTGGCATAAGTGGGGGGGAAAGTATGAACTTAAATGCAATGTTTAATTTGTACTATGCAGTGGGGATTTTCTTTTGAATCATGCACAGATCTATATTACTAAGTCTGAATTCCAAATGCTGAAACAGCATTTGTGACATATATAAAAAGCCAACATTCCTATGAATTCAGTTCAGTGTTCATGAATGATTTCTAGGTATGTATGGAGTTATGCTTGCAAGCTTTACCCATTATTGAAAGCCTGTATCATCATCCACATCTCTGATAATTGGAGCATGCTATTTCCAAAGACAGATTTATGTCCTTAGAGATCCTACTGGGGAGGATGCATCTTAGCTAGTAAGGACATCTGCACATACACAGAGTTCAAGAATATCTATAGGTGTTCATTGGAGAGACTTCTTGTGCAAGGCTAGTCAAGTGGATGGGTACTGAATGCCTGGAAGGAATTGCATGTACCTTCAGTTTGATTGTGTTATGTTACAATTAGGATACATTTTGTCATGTATTGTTTTGTTAAAACCTTGATTCTATTTTGAACTAGGCCAAACCAGTCTTTTAGTATTCTTTACCAAGTATTTGAGTAAAATAAAATAAGGATAACATTTTTCTGAATTTTTCCCGAAAGAAAAAAAAAATTCAATCATTTCTCAAGGACAGGATTCACCCTGCTCTTAAAAATGCCCAGTGAAAGGACTTCCTTCATAATATTTGCCTAGGATTTAGTGGAAATATGGATAACAGGGAGGCTGCAGACCTTTATTATATAATAAAAAATAGAAGATTGATACCCACTCCTTGGCCACCTTGTAATGTACAAGGTGGCCTTGTACATTAAGGTATAAGGCTTGAAAGTCACTTCAAAGCTTAGATGATATGAATAGGTTGATGGTGAAAGGAGTTTTTAAATATTTTATGGCATGAAGTAGATATCTTAAGCATATACAAGATTTAAAGATAAACAATTTGTCTTTAAAATTACCCTAACTCCACCACCCAAAAATATATATAAAGACCCCAGTTTTTAGGCCCACCTACTCTGGTGGGGTTCCATCAAAGGGATTTTGAAGGACTCCATAGAGACCTGAGCTACTCTTTTTTGCACATTTTCATAATTAACACTACACTTCACTCACAAGAATTTTCCTGGAATTCTCTTTTCTGAAAATTTTCTAAACCAAGTTCTTCCAACAAACAGAATGAGAAGTAATAGAGGGAAAAAGCAGAAGAACATTTCTCCCCATCAATTCTGGACCCTGAAGACAGACAGGGTGCATATATGTTTCTGCTGCAGGTGTGTGGTGATTTGCCATTGAGGAGAAACTTTCAGCTAAGAGTTGATCAAATTTATTACGAAGAGGAAGCAACTTGAGGAACACAAAAGCTTGCTTTAAAGGAAGCCCTCCCCAGCCTTGAACTGTACACAGTGAAGGAAAGTGCATAATTTCAAGAACATAAAGGGATCTAAGGGGGCAAGAAACAAAAAGCTGTAATTAGAGCCCCCTATCTGTCAATCTGAGGTGATGAAGGAAAAGAAAGTGGGAGGGCAGCTAGCAAGAATTGACTGAAACTGAGCTTTGTTGAGGACGTAAAATTAGCCCACTGAAGAACCTTTGTGCTCACAGAACGTCTGGCAGGGGCATTGTTTTACATATCTCTGTGGTAGAGAGCTTTTTCACAAATTGTAATAAGCAATCACCGAACTTGAACTAATTTTCCTTTTTGGCTAATTAATACCACGAAATTAGAGTTGGTTCCCTCGCAAAGCCCTCTTCACTGCCTGTCAGCACAGCCTTTGTAGCTTTTAAAGGGAACACTCAGCACTGCCTCTCTTAAGAACTGGAAGTCGGAAGCTGAGAAAGCCTGTCAACAGCCAGTCAGTCCAGGAATGCTTCTTTTCAGATGCAATCGTTACATTTCTTAAGTGCCATTCTCAACATTTGATCCAAGGAGGTTGACAATTGATGAGAGTAAAAAAGGAAAAAAACCCAAAACAAAGCAAAAAAACCAAGCCTGTCCTATAATTCTAACAGAAGAGTAATGTATGCAAACTAGCAGATGAACCAATGTTGAAATTAAGTTGGCCAATGAACCACAGCTCTGTTCTGGGTCTAAGAATGAATGCATGATTGGAAGATTGCGGGATGCATCTCTGAAACCCCTCTCAGCCTCATCATATTGAAGGAGATGGCTTAGATTGGAGCTTAGAAAATGTCACAAGTTCCCTAGGCACAATCCAAGCTAAAGAAAATTTAGGGATTCTGGCCCACAAGTCTACCAATCCACTCTGATAGTCACTGGAAGACTAGTTGCTGGTAAGTTGTAGTGGTGGTCAAGATAGCTGAGAGATGGGGCTAGCCAGTTTCTGTGGTGGCATATAGGCTATGGAATTCTTTATCCCAGGGAACTGGACTTGATATTGTATATTTGACTGACACCATCTTACTAGCGCTTCAGTATGATACGCATTGTAATTTTTTGTTCATTTCCATTGCCACCCTTTTCTGTGAATTTACTAGCTACAGCATGGCTTCTAGTTTTTACTTTCCTGTATTTAATGTTTGGTTTTAGGAGATGCATAATGTGAGAATGAACTTGATTTTGCCTTGAAAGACCCTTGACAGCTGAACAGAACATTTCAAGATTCACAGAAGCAGACAGAAGGAATTGATCACACAGGGGGAACTGGTGGTGTTTCAAATGGCATCACTGAAATGTTGCCACCAGAGGCAGAGTTGGGAGGCATAACTCTGGGATTTTTTCTCACAGAAATGCTCTATCGGGGCTGCTGTGCAAAAGAGATCTTGGCCACACTCCAAATAGTTGTAGGTTTTCACAGGGGTGGTGTTTGTCTGTAGAATCTGGGCTGTTTTCCTTCTCTTTGAACAGGAGGGCCTTATGCCACTTCTTTCAGATTTCTTTTGAACTCTCTTCACTTTCCAAAGAGATGGAACACATGGCCCACAAGCTTCTGCTGTGGCAGGATGAATGGCACCTTTCTCTGAACCTCCTTGCTAAAGGAAACCTTTCATGCCCAGAACAAAGAAGACTGGACAATCATCTGAAGGTTGGGGAAACTGTGCCTAAATTTTGGAAGTAGGGCAAGGGGAAGAGGCAGTGATGCTTAGTAGAAGGTCTGTCTTGTATACTGGTGAGGCCAGAATTTCCTGTTTGGGAGGGCAGTTTAGGGGAGGGAGTGGTCTTAATTCTTTAATTCAAGTGAAACCAATTTTAGGGCTTACACTGCAGTTTTCATATATTGCCCAGCTCAAAATGGCAGGACACTCAGCTGCCACTTTAAAGCCATTTTGGCCAGAATTGCCCAAAGCCACACACAGCCCTGCTGAATATTCCTGCTTTGTCCCTAGTTTTGGAAATTCCAGAGGCTGGCTTCTATGGGGCAGAGCATCAAAACATTGTAACCTGATGGGCTCCTTTGTGCATCCTTTGCAAGCAACCCTCAGTCAAACCCATACCATGCTGTAAATCACATCTTTCCTGAGACCATAGAAAAGGGATGCACAAACTTTTGATGACTACGGAGTAGGCAAGAGACAGAGACCACAGGGATTCCAGGAATGCTGCTTTACTGTAGTAGAGTGTAATAACAGAATCTTGTAAGTCTGCCCAAGTGTCTCTCTGCCCCCTCTTACGCTAACAAAATCAAGGTGAGTTTATTTTGAGTTTCTTTCTCACACTTGCTTCAGCCACTGGCCTATGCAAGCACTTCTCCAAGTCCCTCCTTAATGGTTCTTTGATATCTAAGTCATCTCTGAATTCCTTGATAGGCTCACACTTAATAATTGGGAGGCAAGGGCCACAGTAAATGGGATGATGATGTAAAGCAGAGAGGAGAACCTAGGAGTTTTTTCCCTCCATTTTTAGTGAGGGGACACTTTTTGTTTTATTAACTCTGTTTTGCTTCCTTTACAACATTTTTTTTCTACATCTTTCCCCACAGTACTTATGGTGGGAGGCTCTGGGGCCACCAAGGGTGGGTCATCCTGGATGTACAAGCAGGGCCACAACTGGGAGGGGAGCAAGCAGGGCATGTGCCCTGGGTGCCATGCTGGGGGGGTGCCAAAATGAGTGCTGAGGGGGTGCCAAAATGAGCACAGGGGAGGCACCAAAATGGGCACCGAATCCATGTTTGCCCTGGGTGACACAGATCCTAGTTGTGGGCCTGTGTACAAGGCTCTTCAAGTTTGGCCTAGACTCTGATTTGTCATTAGGAGTCATGAGCTGGTTCCTAGCTTATCCCCTGCTCCTTGTATATCGCATAACTTTCAGATATGATTATTTAAACATGTCCCCTTTTACCTTCTGCAAACTCTCTGGCCCTATAATTCCCTTCCCTGGTTGTGTGCCTGACGAATTACAATTGCCTCTTTCTTATCGTACTCATAAACCATCTAGCTGCGCCTCATATAAAACCGCATCATTTGTTTTCTTTGCAATCCAAGATACTCTAAGCATGCATTAAAAATAAACGGGGGCTGTGTTTGTCAAATGTTTCCCCACAGCCATGAGAGTTGCAAGGGGGGAAAAGGGGATTGTTTTCTCTAAAAACAGAGACAACTGTAATTTTTGCAAATTTGTCATAGGTTCCAGCATTTCAATCTTTACTGCCAGGCCAATGTATGATCCACATCACCAATCTTGCTTTATGTCATTTGTCCATTTATCATTTTGAAAACAAGGAAGGATGTACACCGAAAATCAGCACTGCAGCCATAATTCTTGCTATTCACTGATGCTCTGTGATATTAGGGAGACTGATTAAAGTGGGGAGAAGACTTGGTTCTTTCGAAGTTTGGTATGTCCTCACGCTGATGCTTATATCCTATCATCATACATGGGATTGCTCCTTCTCCTGTGGGGGAAAATATCCCATCATGTTTTTTGCTCACCCACCCAGGATGAAGGCATGAGACAAGGGTAAGAATGGGATTAATAAAGTTCCATGTCTTTATTAATTGTAAAGATCTGCAATGAGCTGCCATTTTTGGTGCTGTTGTGGAATGATCTGTTTGGTTCAAAGAGTGTACTGTAATTGATTTCCCAAGAAACATAAAATGACATCATCAAATGGCAATGTTGCAATAAGCAGAAATACCAGTAGACATTATCCAATAATGTTTCATCTTGGTCCAGCAAGGGCAATTTGTGTTCACAATCACAGATCCACATATATAAGTGCACATGAGAGACTTTTTAGAGGATAAACACTGTGTTTTTTCCAGCTGTGTGAATGGAAAGCATTACGTGAAACAGACGAAAGATCAGTGTTTTGAAAAGATCTAGTGACACAAGTCCTCTGGGTGTGGTGAGTGGTTGTACATGAGTGGGACAGGTGGAAGTGAGTGAAGTCAAAGCAGAAAGTGAGTGCATCTGGAGTACGTGCCAAATATTTTTCCAAATCTTTTGGTTTTTTAACAAATTGTTTCTTCTTCCATACATTCCCCTGCTCCTACCTTATCCAGTGTTAAAAACCCCCCTCTAAATTAGCTTATCAAAAATTAGTGGTGACTGAACAATGGAAGGATTTTTATGACCTCAAGGCTGCATGTAAGCTTCCTGTTCAAAGTTACTGATCGTTGCCTTCAAATCTGCTTGTATTCCATTATACCCGTTCTCTGGTGTTGTTTGTGCCATTTTTGATGTTATTATCTGGATCAAAATTAAGTCATGCTTAAAGCAGAGCCACTGAAATAAATAGGTAAAGGCATTTATGGCAAAATAAACCCCCATTCATTTCAGTGGGTCTGTTCAAAGAATGATTACATCTTGATTCAATCCATAACATTTAGTTAAAGTTGGTTTTCATATATTGTTAGCTGCTTTGGAGGTTCCAAAGCATGAAACAGAAATGTGAAATAGGATGGAAAGACAGATTAGAGGATTTCTAGAATAGTGGGGGAAGAGATGGTGAGGTCTGCAGAACAAGGAAAATAGGCAAAGACCTTCACTATACACAACCCCCATCAGAAGTAAATTATGTCAGCTGGCAGAATAAACCTGGGGGCAATGCATTTTGGAGTAATAACTAAGCAATGCAGGAAGATGTGTTTTTCTTGTATAAATTTGACATTATTTCGAAGTGATATTAAAAGACAGGCAACTGTGGCCCCCCACTCAAAGGAACATATATGACTAGATCAACAAGAAATAACTAACAAATTTAAATGGATGTCCCTGAGTTCACCTCTTATGAAAGGTATACTATAATCTACTAAGCATGTTTCATACATAGTTAAAATTTAGAAGAAATTAAGTCTATCTAGATCCTAATAAAATAAATGGAAACAAATTTCAGTTTCAAATACTTAAATCTGATGGAATTTATTAAGTATAAAAATCAGTGACTAGCTAGGGCTAGTGGTTAAAGTTTAAAGTAAATCAACACAATTCAGAAACTGTTAACTGTAAATTGGTGTCTGTGTCTGTGTAAGTGTGGGTGGGTGGGTGAGTCGTGTTTTCTCTCCCCCAAAACCATTCACATCCTGCCCTTTGAGGAACCTTTCTTAAAGGCCAGTGACCATAAACATTCCTGAATAATGATAGCCTTCATTAACAGACCCCTGACAGCTGCATGAAGAAAAATATTTCAAAACTTGAAGTTTTCACATAGCTCCGGGGAATGGAAAAATAAACTTTGTTGGTAGAATAATTTGATTCTGTCCTTGGTGCATCTGCATGACTTAACAATCCACATCCAAGTAAAAGATGCTCCAAAACTGAAACACATTTAGCTGGGTGATAAATGTTTTTTCTTTGTTTTGGAAAGGCTGGTTAAGTGGCACCTCTTTGATATCCTAATTCTGTCAACTTGTCTCAGTGGGGCCTACTTCATATACACTCCCCTCCACAACAGGTGAATCTAAGCTCAAAAGAGTGGTAACTTAGTATGTTACTGGGAGGTATCACAGAACCGAACCAAGGTGAATGGTCTCAGCAGTCTACTGAACGGTTTGCCCACCTATGGAATAAAGTGAGGATGCTTGGATAGCGAGGCAAGGTTTATTCAGCACTCTGGGGCTGCCTTGTTTTTTCCTGGTTTCCCTATTAGCCTGCCAATCCATCAATTTGTTTATCCAACATTCATTAATATACTGTTTCACGTATCAGGGAAAAATACCTTAGCAGCAGTAATAACACCACAAAACAGAGTACATCAAAAATTGATTCAGAATTCCCTAGGAAATGTCTTCTTCCATTATTTCTATGGATAGCACTAGACACATTGTCAGCCATGCCTGTTATTTCATTGGCTAGACATTAAACTGAGAGCAAGCTTACTCTCGCTAATTTGGGGGGCAGGAGAGTGCCTGAATCTTTTGTCTTGCATCTCAGCACCTAAATAATAATAATAACAACAACAGCAACAACTGAAAGCCAAAAATGTAGATTAACAAGGAATTCCCTTGACATGGTGAGCAGAGGGCCACTAATAGGTGGGTCAATGAGACCATTGACTCAAGACATTTTGCTGCCTGAAGCGAAGGACAAATGATCACCTCTCCCAATGTGAATACGAGCCGAGCCTGGCAGTTGACTCTTCCTTTAACCATGGGTGATAGATCTGCATCTTCCAGGCCTATCTAAAGGGTTTAGGTTAGTTTAGAAGTACAGAGCTCTGTCTCCAACATCTTGTGGTATCTACCACAGTTAATCTAACGAAAGGGCTTATTTTTTCCAAAGATTAAGGGTGAAGAGCTGAAGAACAACAGTGAATCAAAGGTATGTGATTAATATAAATGGGTCACTGTGCTATGCCTTCTTTTCTCCTTCTGTTTAGGCTCAATTCCCTTGTCCAAGCATCTGCACCATTAGCCTCCTCCCCTTCTCTCCACCAGGACATCTTTCTTAAATCCAGCTTCTTTGAAGTAAGACAGATTGGGAGAAATGACACAAAATGCCTATATATTCTTAGGCAGTGTTTATAAAATGTGGCTCAAGGGCAAGGAGGAATTTGCCCAAATTGGTTTCTTGTGGCTCTGTATCCACCAGATCATCCCCTTCAACAAAAGGAAGGAGCCCTTTCATTCACAGAGGAGTGAGTTATATATGCTACCCTTCTTCCTTGTTTTGGTAATAATAATGATGAGGGGATAATAGAAAGAATTATTATCTTTATATTGGCACCTCTATTAAAAAATAATCTCAATTCTTAGTTCTGAGAAAGTATATTCCTTTTCATTATAATCAAACTGGGTAGTTTTTTAAAAGTTCATTTAAAAGTTCATAAAAATAGCATTTTCCAAGGATGATGTAATAATTCCACTTCCATGATGCTGTTATTTTACTTTGTTTCCCCAATTGGTTTTAATCTCATACTGAAGAACCGTAATGCTGTAAAAAACAAATATCTGACATTAGCTAAGGATCTGAAAATACAAAAGAACCATTTAATGGAATCCCAGTTGGCTCAGAAAATAACTAAACTCATCTTCTCTTCTACTGATGGTGAGTTTTGTTTTTTGGTTTTTTTTTAAGGAAAAGCAATTAATTATCACTACAGATTACCAGCTCTTGCATTAAGATGTGCAGATCACCATACAAAATTGTCTGTGCCCCCAACTGCCAATTTCAGTGAAACAGATATATTTATTTTATTTTTAGAATGAAATAATTTTTTCAGTGATATAACCAGAAAAGTTATTTTCTGTATAACTAGACTCTTTGCAAGTGCAATATTGGAATATTACAGCTGCTGAGGATTCTTGAAAGAGTCAAAACTTGTGTTTCACCACTGATAATTAATCTTGTACCAAGGTGTTTATGTTTTCACTGTCATCTATATGCATTAGCATGAGGTTCATGTGCAAACCATACATTAAATTACATACTGTATAAATCTTTTCATTAGATACCAGTCCCCTTGTCCTTACTTCTTGAGACTAACCTTTGATCTTCCAGTCAGTAACAAAAATAATTACCATTACTGTCCAACCTGGGTTGATCTATGTAATTCAGAAATAGCTGCACAGCTGGAGACAGATGTTCATGTCTCCATTGCTAAACTCTAGAGAGGCTTGCACTATTATTTATATCACCCTTGTTATGAGTTTATCAGCTTCCATATGCTGCTCTGTAAATGCATGATATATTCTGTGAATTTCAAGAAATAATGACATTGCAGAAGCAGAGGGAAATGAAACAAGAAAAGAGAAAAATTAAAACTTCCCTGACATTTAATTCTGCTTCATGGAGTAGAGTTTTATAGATTAAATGGTAAATTCAGGTGTTAACTTTCATCTATAAAAAAATGTTTCAAGATTATTTCATCGACTAGCACTTGCCTAATTTGACAATTTATCCAAGAAACCTAAAAATAAGAAAATAGGAAATCTCTATTCCTTACAAAGAAATGTTGTCTAAGAGCCCAGGAGAGTATTAAAAGATGCCCAGGAATTTTGGGACAGAAAATTCTAACCAGGATTCTTCCTCCACTCAATATCCTGGAAAAATATTCCCAGTCTTTCCAAGTCCAATATCAGAGCAATTATGAGTGGGGCCAAAACTATCATTGGGTGGCAACTTTATAGTCTCTTCTGCTGATATTCCTTTTCCTTTCCTTTCCTTTCCTTTCCTGGCATTGTATCCATTACTTTTCTAATGGTCTCTCTTCCTCCAAATCAGATGGCAATCTAAATTGACTCAAGTCAATTGGGAGTTACCCCTTAAAGAACAATTAGCTTTGAAATAGTGATACGTACTTTCCTTTAATTTTCTGCATATTTAGTTAGCTCTTTGGGGGATATATTAAGTAGCTCCAATGCTTAATAAGGAGTTGGAAAGTTTAAACTAATTAAAACCGGACTCAGTGCACTGATCTTAGCTGTTGACTTGTAACAAGTTTTTTTTTTACATGATTTATTTTTCTTCAAAATGGAAAGACTCATGAAGCATGTTTTATTAGTTACTGTAAGAAGAATGCCTGGATGCATACAGCATGCAACTCCACTCCCAATAGTGGAGCATGTGAAAATATCCATGCCAATTTTCTCTCCTTTGCAACAGAACAATGATAGCAGTACACCTGAGGAGTGTTTCCCCCTCATCTTTCCTTGTTTAACTCTTGGTCTACTTTTAAGTGGTTAGAACTGTAGAATTTTTCTGATGCCCTAAGCTAAACTTTTGTTCATGTAGGTATGTGACATATCTGTATTCTTTCTGATCAAGATTTCCCCAGTGCAGCACTCCTTTTCTGACAGGAACCAAATCTTTGGCTCCAGCTCTGTATTCAAGTGAATGCAATATTTCTAATCAAGATAATGTTATCCAGGAGAAAAGGCAGAGCAAACAAGCTACTATTTCAGGTTTATTAGGTCATAAAATATAGACTTATATTTCAACAGAACATAATATAATCTTCCATTTCATGTACTTAAAATGGTACACCTTTATTCAAAAATATATTATTTAATGTACCCCAAAATACACTTCAACCTTTATTTAAAATAAATTCAGCTCCAAACAACATAACCTTCCATCTAAGTCCTAAACAAATTCATTTTCTTTCTAAACATTTCCCAAATTAATTTTAAATATTCCGCAAAACAGCAATTTGGAGGAGATACCAGTAGGAATATATGTGCTGCAGTACATAACTGCAGTTTAATTAAGGCTGTGGTAAATTAAGATAAAAATGCCCTCATGTCAAGCTCCATTCCTGGCAACTTCATGGACAAATTAAACAGAGTAAAAAGCAATGCATTTCTTGTGTCTCTCTAAAGCACAAGAGAATAGTATTTCAACAGAGTTAACAAAATTAAAAATATATATAATTGTTTCAGATGTTGTTTAAAAAGAGATAAATTCATTTTTCCAAAATGTCATAACAGCTGAGCACATTATTCTGTGCTTCCCCTATTCCATACCATAGAACTTTTATTAAATAATGCTTAAAGGAGAGAAATACAGTGCAACTCCAAACAAATATGCCCTCCGTTTTCAACCAAGCTCACCTCTATCCAGCAGCAGGTTCCATGGAACTCTGTGGGACTTACTTCTGAGAAGGTATGGATAGAGTGGTACTGTTCATGGAATAAGTCAATGGACCTTTTTCTTAAATTCCATAATGCCCTGTGGAAATTGAGCACACTTCCATTTCATGACCTCTGGCTTAGAGAGGAGGCTGGCTCATATGGTTGTTTTGGTCTTTGAAGGTTGACAAACGTTTTGCAGCAGTGTTAGAGATGATGGACCAGTAACATCTACCTGAGGTAAGAAGGTTGTACTATATTTCCCCCTCCCATCTCCCACTGCAGAAAGTCAGAACCAAATTCTGAGCATAGCAACTGACAGCATCCACAGAGCACCCAAAGCTTCGTGCCTCCAGGAAAAGCTGCAATCCATGAGCCAAGAGAAGGAATATGGCTCCTAGGTTACACTGATTATTCTGGAGCAGTGTTTCTCAACCTTGGCAGCTTTAAGATATGTGGACTTCAACTCCCAGAATTCCCCATGCTGGCTGGGGAATTCTGGGAGTTGAAATCTACGTATCTTAAAGTTGCCCAGGTTAAGAAACACTGTTCTAGAGAAAATAGCTCTAACAATTGTGTGCAATCTTTCAGCCCACTGCATTTAGCTACCATCTGTTTATTTAAACACAGTTCAACTTACTTTATCTAATGGGGCAGAACTTCTAAAAGGAGAATTGTGTTTAGCTAAGCGTTAAAAAAAACTTTTCTCAGTGCTTTTTCTAAATAAATAGCCTGCCAAAGTTTTCATTGGCACAATGTAGCCAAATGTATTCAATTTCCTTTAACAATATAAAATAGTCACAGGAGTTCTGGATTTTCTACCTTGAGAGGAAGGGAGGGAGGTAGGGCAGAGAGAGAATATACAAAGGCTTTATTTTATAAAATGAAATAAATCTCAGTATGATTACTGAAAATTTGCCTTCCATGTTCTACTACATACTAAGATAAACCTATATAATAAAGCATTTGAAATGATGTTCATACAAAAGAAACTATATACCTTTAAATAAATAAAAGCTACTATGTACATTATACTATACATGAAAAGAGATGTGACATAAATGGGATTAAGTCATCTAGTATTCTTATTTTCTCCATGAAAAAAAGAAAAAGAAGACAAAGGGGTATCTTTTGGCTCGACTGTATCTTCTAAAGCTAAACTCTAAATTTCTCATCTTTTTTTTTCCTTTCAATTTTTTCATCTCCCTAAACAAAATGCCACTCTGCAGGGGTTTCTCTTGACATTGTTTATGGTTTTCTTTACTTGACTGTTTGCAACAACCACATTACCTTCCCCAAATGCCTAGAAATGAAGCCACACCTAGAGGGTGGGGGAGGTAGCAAAAAGAGGAGCTGATGGCGGCCTTGTTTGAGGTGTGATTGCCACCCTGCGGGGAGACCCTGAGCCCCAGGATACTGTGGGGATGAACTGATCCTTTTCTTGGAGAAATATTGTGAAATGGCCACTCCAATTTCTCTACCCCCAAAAAGGAAAAATAGTTTAAAAACAACTGGATCACTCTGAGAGTCCACTTTGCGGCACTCTGCTTTACAACCTAATTTTAGTGGCAACCACATGATCGCACCACCATGTTTCTGTACTTTTTCAAAATAACATTGGAACTGTCATCAAAATAGAGGACAGAGATAGCATTCAGTTTTGTTGGAGCACAGCAAGGCTTTGGGACGTGATCAGGGAACATCAAGTGGACCTGAAAGTCAAAGACAACAAGATACAATGTGATTTTACTCATATGACGATCAGTTGTAGACAATACAATGTCAGTCATAGTCATATTGTTAAAACACTTCTGATTTTAATACTTTACCCCAAAAAGTATATCATGCTTTGACCAAGAATATCAACAAACCCCCAGATTTGTCCTGTGGCTACTTAAAGGTTTGGTGCAAGTTAAACTACCAGGTGCTACATCCTACATCATTAAAGGCAAAAAGTGTTATGATGGATAAGACTAAGTGCTAGTCTGTGAAATCATGTGCCCCCACAATCTGCTCATATAGTCATAAATGAAAGAAGATGATAATCTCTTAAATTCTACCATTTTAAATATCCAGGACAGCATAATTGATAAAATCCTAATACTGTGCTAGAAACCTGGGGTCAAATCCAACTCAGCCATGAAGTTAATCATGCAGACAGGAGTAAGTGATTTGTTTCC
The DNA here is from genome assembly GCF_035149785.1 of Candoia aspera. Classification (NCBI taxonomy): domain Eukaryota; kingdom Metazoa; phylum Chordata; class Lepidosauria; order Squamata; family Candoiidae; genus Candoia; species Candoia aspera. The sequence goes on along the minus strand of NC_086153.1, from coordinate 129,178,019 downwards.
TTTTGTTTTGGTGCTTTTGAGACATTCCTGACTCCTGGCAACTGCCTGGACTAATCCCTGCAGTTTTCTTGGCAAGGTTTTTGGGAGTAGCTTGCCATTGCCTCCTTCCTAGGGCTGAGAGAGAGCGACTGGCCCAAAGTCACTGAGCCAGCTTTCATGCCTAAGGCGGGACTAGAACACAACACTCTCTTGGTTTCTAGCCTGGTGCCTTAAACCACTACCCCAAATTTAGCCTGACAATAATTTTTACACTTCTTATTCTTCTTGTGAAAAAGTGGTAGGTGGGATACAAAGACAAACACATAGCTTGTTCTGGGTGGAGGAAACTACTAACATCTGCCTCTTTGTCTCATTGCACATATTAACACACTTTAAACCAGTAGTTCGCAGTAGTTCAATTGTTCTACCCTCCCTTTTTTGGAACACAGCAGCCAAAGTTAACAAAAATGAGAAGGTCCTAGCCAAGCCAGCCCTTCCTATTTCATTTCCACCTAACTCAGTATTTACTTTTACCTGCTGCCTTAGACAGAGCATAATCTAGTGCACAAAACCAGAAAATATGAGGTCTTTTTGGAGCAAGTACATTACTGGGCTCCGTTCATTTCACCAGGAGTGAAGTAAAGCCACAGCACGGATACTTGCTTCTCAGAAGAGGCACTCAGGAGTGCAGAAGGGGAGAACAAGAGAGAGGCCTTGAGTGAAACAGGCTTGGATAACCACGAGGGAGGCAATACTTCCGGACATGACTGGGAAAGGTACTGGGAACTCTGGAGAAGAAAGGAAAGGCGGGGACTTTGTACCTGAAATCAAGTTAGAAATACTATCCTGCACGTGTTGGGTATGCTGGAAAGAAAGAAGGGAACTATAAGAGAAAGGACAAAAGATTATTAAAGCCCAAATAAATATTTCAGCATTAATAGGCTTCGTTTGTTTTGCTAAGATGACTAAAAGCCGTTGTAGCCATTTTTCCAAAAGTGCTATAAGCCAGCACAGGCCATCAGGAAATAGCTTTTACAGAACTGTCACCAAAAAGAGAAGAGAATAAACCAGAAGCCCAAACTAAAAGTTTAACATGAGAATATTTTGATCCTTTAATACATCATAGTTAAAAGAAGATTGAAACGGTTGGAAATATGCGTCTCTGGTTTTATTTGGTGCCACAATCGCTGCTTGTGAAGCAATGTAAAATATGGCTTTCATTTCAGAATTTCTCAGACATTCTCTTCTGGTGATGGAACAGATTAATAAGAATATTTGTCAGGAGTGAGGCAGCCAGAATTTAAAGAAAAATTAATGTGGTTAGTGTACAATTCTTCCCAGCTAATAAATGCCTAAGTGCAGCTCCTTTGCCCTGAAATTCTTCCTCTGCTTAAAATTTAACTGAAGAATTAAATACCACATATACCATACTAAATGTTCATAGCCAGAAGCCATGATTAGCATATTATTAGAAGTTGGTTAATATAATGCCTTACTAAAACTAAGATTAATTGGATTCTTTTCTTTTCTTTTCTTTTTGTATTAGAGTGTAATTCATAATGTAATACTTTAGGTAAGTTCAATCAACTCTACCAGGAATGCCCAAGTTTACAACATCAAGCCTACACTCAGGGCCATGGGTTATACATCTGTACCCTGATTCTGTTGTAGGTAAGAAGGGTGAAAGGAGATGAAATCTATATAAATCTGCTAAACGAATAAAGCTATATAAATATGCTAAACAAATACATCTTTCAGATTGTGGTCAGTTAAGTTGTATATCGGAAGACCTGCAAATCTTACTGGAAACATTTGGGCTAGGCAAATCTTTCTGCAATATACACAATACCTACACAATCAGAGGAAATGCCAGCTTTTCCTAACCAGGTATCCTCCAGCTACAGTATATTGGACTACCTCGCCATAATAGTCAATAAATGTGGTCATACACTGACTGGGAATTATGGGAATGTAACCCCACAAAGCTAGAGGATGCTAATTTGAGAAAAGTTGACAAACTTCCTCAGTTTCTTCTTCCTGAAATGTACTAGCTGCATTTACACCCAGTGTCCTGCCTGTGAATACCCCATGATATATTTGGAAGGCGAGACAATACATTAGTATGGAGGGTGGCAACTGCTCTTGGCATTCCCTTCTAGGATCAATTTAATTGTCTCTCCCAATATAGCTAGTTTGCTGAAATTTACCTGGACTGAGTGAACATCTTTTTAAAGCAATTAATGACAAAAGAAGAAAAGTCACGGCAAAGGTTTTCCTTAGAAAGGAGGAGAATGCTGCCTTTGAGGAGGAATGTGGAGCTGAAGAGGGATTGGGAATCTGATGTGAGTTATTCACATCAACATACACCTACACAGTATTTCCCCTTAAGCCTCCTTTGTCTCATGAAGGTTGTCTCTTTTAAAGTTGGAATGAATTTAAAATCATTTGAACCTGCAACCAAGGGCTGTGAAGCAAGGCCCCAATTTACAGAGCCGATCACTCAGGAGCTTGAAGATGTGATTTCAGCTGCAATTTAAGAACAAGTTACTTATAGACACATTATGTGTAGACATAAGGTCATCTTTTACTGAAACTGTATTGAAACATTTGTTTGTGCGTATATATACATGTGTGAGAATGAAAAACCCTTGTATATAATTTTTGTTGTTGTATTACTTTTTTCCTTTTGTTATCGATTTATTCTTTTTCTCTGTGTTTTATTGAATAAAGAAAGCACAAAAATGGCTCAATCTTTAAAGTGTGTAACACTTCATTACATTTTAAATTAATGTCATGAATTTTGTTTTGTCTTTGCTTTTGTAGTACAAATCAAAGGAAAAAAAATTAAAATAGACTTTAAAATAGATTTAAAATATAGGACAAACTGTAATGCAGATGGAGCACAGTAGATGTATAAACCACCACTACCACACTCCAACTATTATACTGTATCCCCCAAAGTCTGGAAAATCAGTTGTTATAATTCCTATTTTTACAGTAAAAGAGTGGTGATTTGTTAGGATGGGTAGCCCATTGAGAAGTCCCAAACTACGTAAAATTTCTAATTTCCTCATTAAATATGTTTTGATTACTACTATTTCATGATTATGAGTTATCTAGAATACTCAGGAGAACTAGCATGGCAAAAGTGTTTTAAATAAATAAACAAGCATATAATTTTATTTTAGTACTATAATCAGCATCTAGGGATAAATCCATTTTCAGCCTTACTCATTTTACTGCTAATCTTGTGATAAAGGAGCCTGGGGTGTTCCTAGTTAAGAATGAATTGAGTTATACCCAGCTGTGATCAGATTCCTTGATTTACAGACTGGGATTGTGTTCTCCTTTGGAATTTATGTAACTCAAAGACGGATGGTAATATTTAAAATAAATGATAAATAAAACAATTATAAAACATATGAAGAATTTTATCTCTGCCAGAAAAGTTATCCAGTGACATTCACAGTTGCTGAATCCATTTTGAATCAGCCCAAGAGGAATTCATCCAACACAGCAATTCAAGGAACACCTAGAGTACACTATATTTAAATCTGAAGAAAAACTTTTGTAATATAAAGCATGGACTTGTTCAAAATAAAAGCCTGGTAGATTTTAATGTTTGGAAATACTGCTTATCAGAATGACCTTTCGGTTACAGTGAAGTTTCATGCATTGGAAATACATTTATTTGCAGTCCCAACATACCTGGAGTCTTTGAAACCAACTGTCAGGCATGATAAAATAAATGCATCGTAATCAGCTAATCTAGTATGATTATCTCTTGGACTAAGTGAATTGAAATCAAAGGCTTGATCATATAAGAAAGAAGAAAGGTCCCCAAGTCATTTTCTGACTCCTTGGGGGACACTGCTTTCGTGATGTTTTCTTGGCAGACTATAGAGTGGGGTGGTTTGCCATTGCCTTCCCCAGTCACCTTCCCCAGCAAGCTGGGTACTCATTTTACTGACCTCAGAAGGATGGAAGGCTGAGTCAACCCGAGCCGGCTACCCGAGACTCCAGCTTCCGCTGGGATTGAACTCGGGGCGTGGGGAGAGTTTCGGTTGCAATACTGCTGCCTACCACTCTGCACCACACAAGGCTCTTGATCATATAAAGACCTGGATTATTTTTGAATAATAGTTTAACAAATGAGTAATTTGTTGTTCAAATTACATTGTCCCCAAAGACATCCTTTGAATAATTCCAAGCAGAATAAAAAGATTGTTAGGGTTAGGGTAATATGTATATATACACATATATGTACATATGTGCACATATAAGGACAACACAGAGATAGGGGTTTGTGTGTATACTCTGTGTGTGTGTTGTGTGCATGGAGAGAAAGAGAGAGAGAAAGACAGTGTGCTGTAGTAGTTAAGGTGCTGGACTAGTAGCAGGGACACCAGGTTCTGGTCCTCCAGTCAGCATGAAAGCTGGCTTTGAACCAGTCGTTCTCTCATAGCCCTAGACTGGAAAGTTAAAAAAAAAAATTATCTGCCAATGCACACTGGACCAGTCCATAGCCTTCAGTGAAGAGGACTTTATCCTGCAGTGGATTGATTCAGGGCAGGAGAAGCAGTAATGAATTTTTCATATTTAAAGGAAGTGTCTATCCAAACACTGTGCAGGATAAAAAAAAATGGAGTTTGAGAGAGTTTGGCCCCAAAAATATTATAGGAAAACCAAGGAAAAAATAGAAAGTATTTGGATGAATCGAAACTCAATTTGTAAAATTCATAGAAGCTTATCAATGCATCACTGCTTACAGGTGTTATTTCAAAAATACAATACCATACTTGGTTTGTGCTTGAAATGAAATGTTAGTAAAGCATACAATACTTCTAAATATTACTTTTTGTTTGTTTGTTTGTTTGTTATAGCTCCCATGGAAGGAAAAGACATTTTAAAAATAGGACCAAATAGATATTTAAAACGTTCCTCTTTCTGTATGTATAAGAAGCTGTATCTCCTGATAACTGAGTACATTTAAATGAAGCTCCACTGAATCTCTTTGACTGACTGAATGATTGATAAATAGATAATATATATGTATATAATGTAAACATACCAGAGTCTGTACTATGGCATGATTTGTGGCATTCATGTGAGCATTGAGGGGGAATGAACATTCTCCATCACAATAAAATGCAGCATAACCCTCTGGAGCTATAATCCAATCCTAAAAAATAAAAATAAAATGTTTAAATGCAAATTTCCCATCTGGAATCATCCCTCAGTTTTGGGTAAGGGTACAGGACACCTGAAAGATACCTGAAAATTGAAATCCCACATACATTCAGACATATGCTATGATTTTCAGGACTGTATCCTCAGATGTGCTACTGTGCAAGATCTGACATATGTAAAGGTAAAGACTCCCTCAAGTCATTTGTCCATGTGGTTTTCTTGGCACCAATAAGGAAGTGACTTGTCACTGCCTTCATCTGGAATATTTATTCAACATCCCAGTGTAGCCTAAAGCCTTCATATGTTCTGATGGTTCCCCATCCAAGTATTAACCAGATCTGAACCTGTTTTGCTTTTTCAAGATCAGCCCAAGTCAGCAAGGAACTTCCACCTGTTCTGATTCTAACATACATACTTAGCAACAGTTAAGAGTTAGTAGCTGACCTCATACATTACATGTCAGTAAGCTAGGATACATTTTTACTATAGTTTGTTAACTAAACTTCCATTGTCTGGCTTAAACATAATTCAAGCCATAAACCAGAGTATATAAACCAGAATGGCTGGATTCACTTATTGCTCTAAGCCAAAATAGCATAATATGATGAGTGAGCTGAGCCAATGAAAGCCAAGTACTACTGAAGAGCTGTGGAGCACAGAGTAAGGTATGATTTTCAAGAGAAAAGCAGTGGCCAGGGAAGGTAGTTTGGGCTTTCCATTGCCTGTTTGCTGCTTTTCCTCTGCAGCTTCAGCCCCCAAAGAACAAGAAATCTCTGTTCTTGTTCAACATGGTAACCTCTAAACTGCATGATAACCCCCAGACTTTGCTATATTGAAGTGAGAACTGGGTTTGTCAGGAGAAACATAAAGGTAAATGAGTATAGTGAGAACGGGGTATGTAAGTAGGTGAGGCAAGACAGGAAGAAACAGGGTCAAAAATGAATGGGGTGAGGAAAGAACATGGACTGAATACAAAAGTGAGTGATCATTACAAAATAAGCATGTTGAAATGCTTTGGTCCTATAGAGAGACTGAATGAGGATCAAATCGCAAAACAAAAATATGACAGAGGAGTGAATGGATTGAAAAGAAGGGAAGACCATGAAAGCCATGGTTGCATGGAGCTGATGTGATCTTCAAAAGGAAAAGGTAAGAAGTTTCAAGAAGAAAAAAGTAATTTATGAAGTGGTGTATGGGCATGTTGGAAGCATGGATGGCTTGCATCAACCAAAAGAGAGGTATAACATATATTCTGTCATAAATGGTATAAACTAGACGTAATTAGATTTCCTTTTCTTTTCCTTACTCCTTCTTACCCTTTTTCTGCACTTTGCATAACCTTGCCTAACCCAAAGTGTAAGTATGTATATGAGGAGGAGGAGGAGGAGGAGAACGATACTTAAAATAAAATTGAATATTGTCTCTACCTGCCAACCCAGGTCTCGAAAGCTCACATAGAGTTCATGTTTTCTACAGGCTTGTTTCTGTTCACTTGTGTTATAATCTGCAGAAAGAAAAGTACATTGCACAATTACTTATGTTGAACACACATTAAACATACATTATTTGTTCAAGTTTTAAAGATTCATTCTTTCTTTCAGGAGATATTACTGTCTTGCTGTAAAGGATGTTTTGTGCCATCATACTAAATGCTGGAATTGATTCATAAGAGTTTTATCCTATCTGGTTTCTCTTAAACAACTCATCGATTGAATCTATGACCTGTGTCACACCAATCCCACCCATTCCCTTTCCTGGTCATTCCATATGCCTAGTAAGTACAGCTGGTGCAAATGATATAAATACTTGATAGAGTGCAAAATGGCTCAGGTTTTCAGCATTTAATGGGTGGCAATTTTTCAGTAATCTCATGGTCTGACTTGGTTTCCCGCTTACTTTTAAATCAGATGAATTCAGAGAAATATGACAGAGTGGAATACTTCCTTTGTCTCTGCATTGTTCTTATGGAATGTCAATGTTCAGTGATGTAATATACGTTAAATATAAAATTGCTTTCTACACACTGTACATTCTATCTATTGAGTGCCACTTTTTTGTGTCTTCCTTTCTTTTCTCATCTTCCTAAATGTTCAGATTATTTCTACCTTCCCTGTACAGAAGACAGACTGAGAGAAAACATGCCAGATCTGCAGCTGCCAGTTACTTTTTGAAAAATTGAACAATATTCATAGCAGTGGAAAATATTGTTATACACATAGTGCTCACCCAGAAGCCCTTTAAAAACCCTTGTCTCCCCATGAGTCCTTTGTGTATTTCCCCCTCTAAAAATAAAAGTCTCCAGAAATGGCCCAAAGTATCACTTTGCATTTCTCCACAGTCCTAAAAAGACTAAGCACAATTTGAAAACAGATGAGTGTTGTCTAGCTGTGAAAAAAATGTATAGATTCCAGCATACTTAATGTGGAGCTAGGTGTTTAATATCCAATCTCAAGAAAAATGAAATGCATTTGACCACAGGCTTATTCTGAATGCAAAAATACTAAACCAAGTCCATATTCCATCCTTGCATTTCTCCATTTCAGATGGGAGAAGTGTGGGACATCATATTACATTCCATGTAAACGGCTAGGGTGACATTTACTCTACAGAATCTGGTGCCAAAGTTCCAATTTCACTGACTGGGGCTTCAACAAACCATATGCTTATTCTGCTAGGAATCAAAACCTTGGGATATTACGAATGAATAAAGTTTGTACCCAAATAATTTAGGAACTGGAGTTGGCCACTGCCCTCCAGCCCTTTAAATAAATCTTTATGGTACAGAGAGAAGGGGGAAAAGTCTTTGAGGGGAAGAGAAAGAAATCGAATCTGAAATGTGTCAAAATACCCATAGACAATATTTGAGATAGATCAGGAGAAAAGAAGGTTAAAAGAAAAGACATTTGAGTCCGAATATAACATCACAGAATATGTATAGTTTTAATAATGAATTAAATTATACTGTTGGGCTTCAATCATATACACACACTGGAAGTAAAATACATTGAATTATACTATTTCAACGGAGATGTGATTTTTGCTCCATTTTTCAATTAAGAATTTTTTTGGGGGGGTTATTTAATAAACTTGGCTGCAAGCCTGGCAACAATGCAACTTGGAAATAAGCATGGGATTGTCACCCATTGTCTTTGCAGAACATTACTGAGAAGAGAAATAGGCCAGCAGCCACAAGAGTATCTAAGTCTGCTTCCAGCCTTAAACTAGTGAAATTCTACTGACCTGTTTAAATCTAATTGATTTTTATGGCATTTAAGCAATGCAGCATACCTGTGAGCAATTATCTAAACAGGATATTTGAAATTAAGTATTCTTGTGTATGCTCTCTTCTTTGAAAATAAACACTGGATACAGAGTTTCTCCTTTGCATAGACAAAATGGATGATCCAGACAGACCCAGTGTAATGTAATGTTCATTGACTGGAGAAATCCATGTTCAAACATGGAGCTTACTGAGTGAGTTTGGATCAGTCACCCTATTTCATCCCAATGCACCTCATACAGTTTTTATTGCAAGTATAAAATTGGGAGAATCTTCCATGTTTGCCACTTTTAGTTGTTAGAGGAAAGGCAGAATATGAATACAAAGGAAGAGAAGGAGGATCATGTGACCTTTAAAGATCTAAACATACCTATAAAAGTAACTCATCATTCCATCTCTTCAATATAAATTGGTGGGATTTAAAGGCACAACTTCTGCTGATTCATGCCTAGAATTTTCTACAAAGAATCACAAGACCCTAAAGTATTCAAGCCATCTGAGAATAAATGTAGGATATGTGGCTACAACATGTCTATGCGCTTTACCTAAATCATGTGCCTTAAGGCAGTGTTTCTCAACCTTGGCAATTTAAGACTGTGGACTTCAACTCCCAGAATTCCCATGCTGGCTGGAAATTCTGGGAGTTAAGTCCACACGTCTTAAAGTTGCCAAGGTTGAGAAACACTGCCTTAAGGTATCGCATGAAGATACAACCTAGGAAATTAAATTTCTTGCAAGATTGATCTCAGCCTTCCCAGGGAGATCAGACAGGAAACATGAGCAGATGAGCTAATACTATTTTATTGTAACAGTTAATTCTACATTAACAGAATCTTGCAAGTCTGAAAGTACAATTCTTCCACAGTCTCCTTTACAGCCTGAGAAACTAGGGAGGGCTCCTTCTGAGCCTCTTGGCCCATCCACTATCCAGCTGTGGGCTATGCTTTCTCTTATCTGACAGTTCCCTTGGCAGAACCTCTTCACCCCATCTCCCAAGGTCTTTCTCACATACCATTACACTTGGTCCACAAAGACGTGATCAGTTGATTGTAGGAATCTAAACCACTAATTAAAACAACTCTAAGCTAACCATCTAGAAATAGAGCTTCCCTGAAGAATATGACTGCACCCAGAGTCATGTACTCTGACTGCCTCTTCAGTAAGAGAGGGTTCCATAAAACAGGTCACCTGATCACCTTTACCTGCAACACTTGACATTCTTGAAGTATTTTGTGAGCTGCTGGATTTGCTGCGATTCTGATTTTTCTTCTTGTTGTTGGCAGCTCGGACAGATCGAAAAAGGACTTCACTTGCTTTAAAGAATGCAACCATGAACGGTTGTTTTGACTGAGGACCATGCCTGCCTATAAGACCGGCTGCTTTCACATTGATACTACGACCTGCAAAATAAAGAGAGATAAAATTAGCTACCATAACACAAAATCCATTAACCAAATTGATGACATTCTAGATACAGTTTGTGTCCATAGAATAGCATCTTTTGTGGGTATTACAGTACCAGAAGCGTGTCATATCTCTGCTCTAGTTCTACCTTATGGTGATAAAGAAGGTAGCTTAGCAAAAGTTCAGATCATCCTGTTTTTAGAAACTAGTAAATAGAGAATCCTGTATGCCCAAGACACCCCCAAGAGAAATGATAAATGGAGGCAGTGTATATATTTGTATTTCAAGACATAAATAATTCTGGGGCAGTACTCAATTTTTGTCAGGACTCTGAAGTACAGTACAGCTGAGGTTTCAGTCTTTCAAGGAATAATATATAATAGAGGGTGAAATATTACATGATTGACTCTGATTTTACTCCTGGGGGATGCACATATTTCTTTATTATATTTGTTCAGTCGAGACTGAATAGTCACTTTGTCAGATTAGAGACTCTCCTCCAAGGCATGTGTGTGCGGGGGTGTGTGTGGAAGTACAGAGTATCAGAAGAAAAAGTTGAAAAGGGAAAGTCAAAACCAAGATGTTGAAGTTGCATCCATCTGAACTTCGAACAAATAACCCCCTGGCTCTTAACAAAATTTATATTGGCGTCTTGAAGAGTTCTGTGTCTCCCCATATTATGCAGAACCTTTATTCTGCCAGAAAGTGAGACAGCGCCATGTGAAGTTATGCAGCTGTACATGGAGAAGCATTACCGCAGGCCAGGCTTTAAATAGTAATGTAATAGTAAAGCCTCAGTAAAGAAATGCTGAACTGAGCTCTTCTGGGGGCAGCAACTAGCAGTAGAATTCTTCTGATCTATTGTTGGATCGAAGAAAGGAAAGTCTTCAAACTGTTGGACAAAAAAGCCTACGCCTTTTCAACTGAATCATGCTCCTAAGCTCGTTCTCACTACAGAAAGAACTTACTAATAGCTCTAGGAGTAAGACTTACCCAAGTCAGCTCTAGGCTTCCCTTTTTAAAGGCAAACTGACAGTGGCTCTTTGCCAGGGCTTATGTTTTTGAGAAAAACATCTATCATTGGCATCAATGAAAGAGGCAGTTTGATTTGTGGTTGAAGCAGTTTCCATTCTACTTCCACTGTAACAAATGTATTAATTCAGCTCAGACCTCCTTCCTGGCAGCCGTTTCGCAGGGAGGGAGGGAGAGATTAGAAGTCTCAGCCAAATACCATACCTTGAACTGACCCACTTCAGTACATAAACACTTTTACAGTGTGTTTATTCAGATGTAGCACTTTAAATTGGTTTAAGATGTATCCAATGACAGAGAACCCAGCAAAGGTTTTTTTTTTTTTTTAAAAACTGAAAATGAAACTCAGGAGCAGAATAAGTGAGCACATATTCAGACAATTGTTAATTTTGGGGAACAAGGGGAATTGGAATATAAAGGTTTGTGTGAGGGAGTGTATGCTGGATGCTTATACTCTGAATAATTGCATTAATTGAAAACTTTTTTGGTTCAATGATTGTGAAATAGGAGAGATTATCTACAGTATAGCTCAGGGCTGAACTGTGGAGTTCTTGGTGCTCGCTGAGCTTGGCTGTTTGCTTCAGACATTTCCTTACCCAACTGTTGCACTGATGATGTTACCTAGTTGGATGATAGACCTAAGCAGGGACTCCACAGTCATGACATCACATAGCACAATTTATTTGTGAATGAGAGCGTCCTTAACAAAGTTTTTCAAAAGTTTGAAAAAATATTATACAAAGTATTATAAACCAAGCCAGGCCGCAATGGTCCAGAGTTCATTTCAATTTCTAGGCTTTTACTTCAGGCCGTAATGAACAAAATGACGCTTTCTAAATTCTGCTTGACTTACACTACTTCTCCTGGAAACAGCAAAAACATCTCTGTGGGGAAAGCATTTTCCACCAATTGGTTTGTCTTGTTTTTTCAAGGGTTTACTCCATTCCAGGGGCATTTATGGGGAACGAGGGATCTTTGAATCTAGTGAATGTTCCCCTACCAGAGAGTTTCAAGCACAACCTTCTCTAACGTACGCTTCTCCATGTGCATTCTTCCCAAACACAGATATTTTTGTGCAAATTTTGGAGCCAAAAACATTGGATGCTTGTGGACAATCACCAATAGCCACTCATGCTGTGGCAGACTCCCTTTTGGCAGATCACATCACCTCCATCTAAGTGAAATTTATAGAGAAAATCTTTTACATCCCTAGCTGCATCATTGACATACTTTTTGAATACTGCTTTCTTTCCTTTCCTGAGTGAAATAGCCATTTCTTGTACTTCTTTAGATGGACTGGTGATACATCTTTAGAATGCTCCTAAGTGCAGCCATCTTGTCAGTTGCTGATCAAAGGAAGATTTCCACAAAAGACCTGCTTTTTTACTCATAGAAACTAAACCCTAACCCTAATCCAAGGGCTATAGAGTCGCTCCCTTGATCATATATCTGTAAAACATCATTTTCTTCTATTTCTATGTTTTTACCCTTTTTCTTTTCAGTAGTTGAAGCCAAAACTTTTGGCCACTTCCCTCCATTTTTTTTCTTTTGGTGTAAGTTTAATTTTAAAAAATCATAAATGATACACTGCAAGTTCAACACACTTTTCCATACAGAAAACAAGTAGAAAATCACACTGTGATTACTCGGGTTTATCATCATTATTAGTAGTACCATCTTGCGCTGTAGGGATCCATAGGCTAGGGCAGCCTTTCTCAACTTTTTGACCCTGGAGAAACCCTTGAAATATTTTTCAGGCCTTGGGGAACCCGTGCACATTCAGGCTCAAATACAGTATAGGCCAGAAGTCACAAAATTATTGATAGATAGATAGATAGATAGATAGATAGATAGATAGATAGATAGATGCTTATTCTTATGCTTATGCATTAACAGTGTTCTTAAACTAAGAATAAAGAATGAAACTTACCTCTTTAATGTGAAGTTTTCTGAACTAGAAAGATTTTTAAATAAATTGTGATCTCGCAGGGAACCCCTGGTGACCTCTCATGGAAGCCTAGGGTTCCACAGAATCCTGGTTGAGAAACCCTGGACTAGGGGTTGCCTAACACTGCTATAAAAGATCAACATCTTCCTGGCAGACTTCTTAGAAAATAAACATATGAAAAATGTTAAGTACTCTGAATTTACTAAAGTATATATTGTGGATTAAGCAAAACTAAGGAATAAAGAGCTTTCAAACCAATGTGAATTCCCTTTGAAATGATGCTTGGTTTCCTTCAGACTTTAGCAATAGGATAACAGCTAAGATCCCACAAGTTATAGTTTACTTAAGTCCTTGAGATATGTAGAGATACTCTTAACTCCCAAACATCCTTTAAATGTAAAGCAATTTATGTAGCTCTCTATCTTCTGTTTACATGATCTTCTGAAGAGCCAAGATATGCTATTAGGAACAGACTATTTTTACTCCTCACTTTACAATTATATCCAAGGCTTCTATTTTAATTTTGTCTGTGTGTGTGTCTCTGCATGCTGAAATAAATTCCAACAACTGTAGACGAAAGTAAATTCAGAATTACACAAGTCAGAATTATAAACCTTACAGCAAAACTACTAAAGTATTTAATCCAGAATTATTCCATTGATCTCGAAACTCCTCCAAAATTAGCTGTTTCATAATTGAAGCCTCTGCTTATTGATTAAGGCCAGGTTCCAAACAGCTGTGCAACTAGTACCATGCACCCAAAGGAGATCTCTTCTTGTGTTCCAAATGATAGACTCTTGCATGTCGCACAGCAAACATCTTTGAACTCAAGGTTTCTTTCAGAAGCATTTGTGTTTATAAAACTGCTACTCAAAATGTTCAGTTCCCTTCTGATCAAGATCAACTGTTTGGACATACCTACTCTAGGGTTTCAGATCTCACTTTGCACAGTCCAATCAATACTCAAGCTTATTGTGGATTAATCATCTACATTTTTACATGTATTCCTTAGTTGGAAGTGATTACTTATGCCAGAGAATCCAGGCTCCTGTTTAGTACAAGAATCCAAATTAAAGTATTCCTCATTGATAGGGCCCTGATCTAGAACAGGAATGCTGCAACCGCATATATATATGTTTGGGATTCTCCTTTACAAAGAATTAGAAGAACAAACATGACTATAACTATAATTGCACATTTGAGACAGAAGAACAGGAACTACTGATACAATCCATGCCTTCCCATGAGTGAAAAACTCTCCATGTATTGAAAGCAAGAAACATGTAGATGAATGGGAATGGAAAATAGTGAAACACAGTGAAATAGTGAAATTCTATCATTGATACCCAACCCATTTTTAAATCAACCCTATTAATTAAGGCAGTCACTTTAAACTTCTTGCAATTGGAAGAATACCAAAATGATTAATTTTGATTATTAAAAAATGATATATATTTTTTTTAAATCATTTTGTTCTAAAGGAACTACGAACATAGGGTGCATGGTTTTAATTTTCTTTAAATTACATATCCAAGTATTTGCATAGAGGGAAATTGCTTGTCATTTTATTATGCATGTTATATTTTAAGATAATATAAATTTACAAAATATTTAGCTACCCCACCACCACCACACAGTAAAACTAACATTATTAATTTATTTCTACTCTGAAATCTGTATCTTTAATTGAATCTTGTTATATGTGTATATGTCTTGTCCATTTCTCCATAAGGAAAAGAATTTCCAGGGAATTATAAGAAAAACTTCCCATATCAACCTGCAAAGCTTCCATCAGAGATTTAAAAAGATCCTAACTGACAAGTGACCCAGACATTCTTAATCATCTAAATAACTTGCATTTTTGAAAAAGCAAGATCACAGTTTTCACTGAAACATTTTCATAATTTTTCACAGACAGTAATAGGCCTGGAACTGTATAACTTACTGCAGTCAAGTAGTTCAGTAATAAACAGAATTTTATATCTGTAATGACACTGGCATTAAATAAAGCAAGATTAGGAATTAAGAAATCTGTTTCTTCATCCTTGAATACTTTAAATCTCAAATTAATGTCACCTCCTTTACAAAGAAATCAGGTAAATTGTAATCAGACCATTTATAAAATTTTATGATGTAGTTCAGTAATCTGATAAGATTTTATCATTGTTTTTATAGTTTTATGCTTAAATTTTAGCACTAAATAATAAGTACAACATCTAGTTACTTGTGAAATAGTACTCGGAAATGAGGCACTGCCTTGTCTCACACAGTACAATCCCTTCTAATGGAGATAAATTCACTCTTGACTCATTTTTAGGCTTTAATTAAAATGGAAGGCTACCTTTCAAAATAGAAACATTCTAGTAATTAAAAATTCTAGTTTTTTAAAATGCAGAAATGAATGCTTTGGAAATCATTTTGAAGCTGAAACAAACAGACCCCCAACTGCCTTATTCTATCCAGAACTTTCTCTTCTGATCTCATCAGAAGTGATCTAACATTGAAGCAGAAAAACATGGAGGGAAACGTTTATTTATTTACAGGACTTATACGGCTGCCTATCTCTTATAATGATTCTAGGCAGCTGACAACAATCCATAAAAACCAAGATAAAAAGAGAAGTACCCTTCCCCCCAGGCACCAGACCAAACAGCCTCCCAGCTCAACCCCTATCCTAGCCCAGTGCTTGGGGGAAGAGCCAGATCTTCATGGCCCTCCAGAAGGCTAAAAGGGTAGGGATCCCTCAGATCTCAGGTGGGAAGCTAGGGCTGGGGCGGCCACTAAGAAGGTGCACCGCCATGGGTCCATCAGGTGACAACATTTAAGGGAGAAGATCTGGAGTTAGCCCACCCTATCTAACCTAGTAGGACAGGGAGATACCCTCAGGGAGAAGTCATCCTGCAAATAATCTGGCCCTGTGCCATGTAGGGCTTTAAAGGTGGTAACAGCACCTTGAATTGTACCCTGAAAGCATCTGGAGCCAGTGCAGCTCACACAGCAGTGGTGTTACTCAGGTAAACTGCAGGGCACCCAAAACTGTGTGTGTCACTGCATTCTGGACCAGTTGCAGCTTCCAGATGGTCTTCAAGCACAGAAAATGGCACTGAGGCTGTGTGGGCGTTTTCCCGGTAGCTGTCCTTGTCCTCTTGGGTCAGGTGTGTCCTCCAGGGCACCAGGTGCGGCTTATCGCTGCTTATCTGAAGTCCTTCTATTCAGCTGCATATGATTCCATGGGTGTGGGTGCTTTGGGTGCTTGGTTTAAGCGCTGATTTAATTATCTCCTTCCTCTCTCTCTTAATGATCATGATCCACGTTGTGAGGCTCTTTGTGCCTTGCAACGGGGTCATGACAAATGGGCCTTAAGAAGCATTGCTAATAACAAGGCAGTAGGAGACAACGGCATCCCAGCTGAACTGTTCAAAATCTTGCAAGATGATGCTGTCAAGGTAATGCATGCTATATGCCAGCAAATTTGGAAAACACAAGAATGGCCATCAGACTGGAAAAAATCAACTTATATCCCCATACCAAAAAAGGGAAACACTAAAGAATGTTCAAACTATCGAACAGTGGCACTCATTTCACATGCCAGTAAGGTAATGCTCAAGATCCTGCAAGGTAGACTTCAGCAATTCATGGAGCGAGAATTGCCAGATGTACAAGCTGGGTTTAGAAAAGGCAGAGGAACTAGGGACCAAATTGCCAATATCCGCTGGATAATGGAAAAAGCCAGGGAGTTTCAGAAAAACATCTATTTCTGTTTTATTGACTATTCTAAAGCCTTTGACTGTGTGGACCATAACAAACTGTGGCAAGTTCTTAGTGGTATGGGGATACCAAGTCATCTTGTATGCCTCCTGAAGAATCTGTATAACGACCAAGTAGCAACAGTAAGAACAGACCACGGAACAACGGACTGGTTTAAGATTGGAAAAGGAGTACGACAGGGCTGTATACTCTCACCCTCCCTATTCAACTTGTACGCAGAACACATCATGTGATGTGCTGGGCTTGAGGAATCCAAGGCTGGAGTTAAAATTGCTGGAAGAAACATTAACAATCTCAGATATGCAGATGATACCACTTTGATGGCTGAAAGCGAAGAGGAACTGAGGAGCCTTATGATGAAGGGGAAAGAAGAAAGTGCAAAAGCTGGCTTGCAGCTAAACCTAAAAAAACCCAAGATTATGGCAACCAGCTTGATTGATAAATGGCAAATAGAGGGAGAAAATGTAGAAGCAGTGAAAGATTTTGTATTTCTAGGTGCGAGGATTACTGCAGATGCTGACTGCAGTCAGGAAATCAGAAGACGCTTAATCCTTGGGATAAGAGCAATGACCAATCTCGATAAAATAGTTAAGAGCAGAGACATCCCACTGACAACAAAGGTCCGCATAGTTAAAGCAATGGTGTTCCCCGTAGTAACATATGGCTGCAAGAGCTGGACCATAAGGACGGCTGAGAGAAGGAAGATCGATGCTTTTGAACTGTGGTGTTGGAGGAAAATTCTGAGAGTGCCTTGGACTGCAAGAAGATCAAACCAGTCCATACTCCAGGAAATAAAGCCAGACTGCTCACTTGCGGGAATGGTATTAAAACCGAAATACTTTGGCCACATAATGAGAAGACAGGACACCCTGGAGAAGATGCTGATGCTAGGGAGAGTGGAAGGCAAAAGGAAGAGGGGCCAACCAAGGGTGAGGTGAATGGATGATATTCTAGAGGTGACGGACTCGTCCCTGGGGGAGCTGGGGGTGTTGACGACTGACAGAAAGCTCTGGCGTGGGCTGGTCCATGAAGTCACGAAGATTCAGAAGCGACTAAACGAATAAACAACAACAACACCTCCTCACATCCCTGTTTTCCATATGAAATGAGGACTGCAAGAAACCATAGCCCATTTCCAGGCCTGCCTCAAAGTCTCATATATGAAACCATGCTGAGAATTTATTCGCTCTGGGTTTAAAAAGAAGGGCTAATCATAACTATTGCCAAAACTGGATTTTTAAAGAGATGAGGTATTTTTCCTCTCTGAAGTCAGAATTACATTACATTAATTTGACAGAGTTGCTTTGCGGTTTTATCTGTACATGTTGACAATGATATTTTCAAAGCCATGTAAAGTAATCCTTCTGAAAGATTTATGAACATTTCAGAATGCTTTACACATTCCTTCAGTACTGCAGGATATATTATTTAAAACATAAAAGTGCTGCGATCCTTGCCCAAAATGTACTCGTGAAATACTTGAACTAACCTTTCGATATAATATACTTCAACTGTGAATGACGTGTTTTAGGCTTTATTTTGATTCCCATTGGGCTTTGTTGTAATAATCATAAAGATATGACAGCACAGAAAATAAACACAATCCCTTAATAATTATTTTATTAAAGAAGCAAAAAGGGGTGCAATTCTTTGAAACAGATATACTAGTTTCCATAGCTGAAATGTTGCTGTCTCCTGTATTAGAACAGCTCTACCTCATTGTAGTCTTTTATCAAACACACTAAACTTTCTGGTCTATGATATCAAATTAGGTCTCATGTCCCCATAACTCTTTGTTATATGGAGAACAGCATTTGCATTCTGTCCTCTGCATTAAGAAAACCAGCATGTCTTGGGCCATGTCTTTGAATGTTTACACCTGATTTCATATACAGGTGGTCCTCACTTAACAAAAGTAATTGGGACCAGAATTTCCATCGCTAAGCAATGTGGGAAGCTTTGCTTGTGGGAAGCTGGCAGGGAAGGTTACAAATTGACCACATGTGACCACGGGACAGCCGGAAATCCAGGCTGGTTGCTGAGTGCCCAAATCATGATCATGTGACCGTGGGGGCACTGCAATGGCCAGAACTTCAAGGACCAGTTGTAAGTACCACTTGTTCAGCACTGTTGCAAGTTCGAACAGTCCCTGAATGAGTGGTCATTAAATGAGGACCACCTGTACGGAGTCAGACATATATTTAACAGGGCTGGAAAAGTAATTTGCTATGTATAATAAATGAGAAAGATACAATGCCAGATTGGTAGGATATATGAATAGACTCAAACTGGAGGAATTCACACACTGGTAATTTTTAAAAAAAAACAAGATTAATTACTAGTAGGGACAATATAGTATGCAGAAATAGAAATCTAGAAACCAAATAAAACAAACAGAACAGGACATAGATGCCAGACTTAACAATCCACAAATGTCTTAAGGTGGTGCCTTGCACTTAAATCACTGCAGGGTGAGAGGCAACAGGGTAGAAGGAAAACTAAAAACTCATGGTAAGAGCATTCCCTAGGGAAACTGGTACAATTTTGGCTATTTCCCCTCTAGTGACTTATAGTATTTTCATAGCATTACTTAGCCATCATTGAAGTGATATAAAGCCTCATTAATGTTATTTAGACAGATAAATGATTGGAAGAATCTAAAAGATACTGGAAGTCACTTGTGGGAAATGACCATAGAGACAATCTTAACACTGAAATTCTCATGACCATAGATGTAGTTCCTATACTGTGAAACTCTCAGAGCCAAATCTGATCTGACAAACTGGTATCTATAAGTAGATGTAGTCTTCCTTTCATTGTTTGTTTTAAGGCGGGGCAGGAGGGATGACCAAGAGAAGAAGAATTCAGACTGGATCTCTAGGAAGAGTTCAACCTTCTTCCAACCTCATTTTCCCAATGAATGCCCTGCCTTCCATATCCACCCCGGGGAAAATACGCTTTTGCACCCAGGAAAATCATATCAGTAGATGTGAGCTTCTCATTATAAAGGCTACAAGATAATGATTTTTATCAGAAAATAATAGGCACAGCCTAACTCCTGAACAATCACCAAGGTCATAATCAGATTCCATTCCTTGCATTCCTTTAGAAAACATTTGTAAAGATCTCACTGTCTAATTTACTTTGGCCCCTGGCCTTACAAATTAAACCTGGTGCCTACCACTATTAGAAGAAATAAATCTATTATTAATGATTAGATATTAACCTAACATTTTAATGCATTTAATTCTACAGTCTAGGAGGAAATGGAGACATACAAAGTATAACCTAAAATCAGATTTCAATTTTAAAAAGTCATGTTATACATTACAGCATGGGTGCTGAAACAGTGGGAATATATCAAAAGTTCAATAGATATATTCTGCATACGGAAAAATAATACAAGAGGCTTTTTTGGATGGTTTCTACATCTGCATACATTTTAACACTTCCATTCATCAGCTCACCTCTCACCTTCTGTATCAGCTGGAAGTGATGGTTTCTCCTATAAAATCACAACTGCCTTCAGCCTAAAATGTAAACTATAATAGAACCCAGCGGACTACTACAAAGATATATGCAGACATTTAGAAAAGAGAATTAGAAAAAATACGATCCTTTCTTAATTTACCACAGCCCTAGGGAAACAATAAATTATATGATGACAGATTCCAAATGTGTTATGTTGCTCTTTAGACCTACAATTCAATATAAAATGTGGTTTTACCAGAAAATAGCTATATTTCATGCAGAAATGATGCCTATGACACCAAATATCATTTTCAAGGAAAAAATGGATTCCAATATCATGTTGCCTTTTTTTTGCAGTATTTTCATCAAGAAGGAAATGCAAAACTATGATGAGCAGGTATTTTTTCATAGTTATTTCCAATATATTGCTATTTTAAACAATCTTTTTATCCCCTGTCAAACTCATTTAAAATTAAAAAGCACAATCCCCATGGAAATCCATAGGAAATATATTTTAATTCAACAAGAGGATTCAATCCATCCTCACAATCAACCAAATAGAATAAAGTTTGGGGTGCTGGAAGCACTAAAACTGGGAGAAACAATTCCTGCATTTTGTTACTAGCACATTACAAGTTAATTAAAAGTTAAATTAAAGTTGAGCCAGTTTGGTCTGGTGGTTAAGGCAACAGGCTAGAAACCAGGAGACTGAGAGTTCTAGTCCCGCCTTAGACATGAAAGCTGTCTGGGTGACCTTGGGCCAGTCCATTTTTTAATTTATTTTATTTATTTTCTATCCCACCTTTACTAATTTTTTTTATAAATAACTCAAGGTGGTGAACCTACCTAGTACTCCTTCCTCCTCCTATTTTCCCCACAACAACAACCCTGTGAGGTGAGTTGGGCTGAGAGAGAATGACTGGCCCAAGGTCACCTAGCCAGCTTTCATGCCTAAGGCAGGACTAGAACTCTCAGTCTCCTGGTTTCTAGCCTGTTGCCTTAACCACTAGAATACTAATTCTCCTACAGATCTCAGGATCTGCTATAACCCCTAAAGTACAGGATAAAGCACTCACATGATATATAAATAAATGACCATTTAAATGATTAAAACAGCAATAGCCATAATACAGTAAAGATAGACAGACAATTTGATGAGGGCCAATGGCCAGACCATTCTGAATGCCAGAGTGAAACCAAGTAAAAAAACCAAGCAAATTTAACACCACTTCTTCCTTCCAACAATCATTACATTGGCTGCCTAGTCTCATAAGCATTACCATTTCAAACTGCTGGTGAAGACCTTCCAGGCAGCGCATCCAGGGATACCCAGTTATTTGAATAATCTGGTTACAACTCATGTTCCTGCCCACTCAATAATGCAAAAAGGCTTAATATGCTTCTTTTCCCTGGACCTACAAAGCTAGAAGAACAATTCTTATCAGTTGCAATACCCGATATTAGTGTATGGTATGCTAGTACTGAACTTATATATTATATGTACACACACCCCACACATATACACACACATACACCCATGCACATACATACACACACACACCTCCCTCACACACACACACACACGTTTATATTATGTTGTAGTTTTTATTGTTGTCTGCCCGTACTGCACTCAGGTATAAAGTACTACTGCTATTACTTAGTCTGGTTTCCAGGGGAAGAACCAAGTCAGGGTGCAACACAGAGAAGGCCCTCAGTCCAGTCATCATGTGCTCCCAATCACATGGTGCTAAAGAGGTATATCCTGGGAATATCATTTCCTCAAGTATTGGGATCCTAGACTTAAATATCATTACCAAAATCCAGAACTCAACCAGCAGCATATAGGTAGGCAATGCAGTGCCATTTAGGACTGGTGTTACAGGAACTATAAAATAAGTTCCCAACAAAAGCCTTGTGGCCGTATTCTGCACCAGCTGCAGCTCTCCATTGTCTTGTAGGTAGAGGACTTGTCAGTATTCTAACGAGAAGGTTACCAGAGCTTGAGCTACTGTGGCCAGGTCATCTCAATTCAGGAAATGTTGTAGCTGATAGGCCAGTCACAGCTGGCTAAATTTTACCTTGGGCCATTGAGGTTGGTTGGGCCTCATCTGAGAGACATGAATGCAGAAGAGCATTAAGGCTGCACATTTACTCCTTCAAGAGAAATGCAATCCTACTCAAAGTTAGAGACATGGCCAGTGCCATGATCAAGAGCCACTAATCCATACTATTATCTGGATTCCCTCTTAGTTTATTGGTTCTCTTCCAGAACATTATGGTTTCCACTCACTGGCCCCATACTTACATCATCTCATATCTTTTTTCAAATATGTTGATTAGAACTGTATATAGTATTCTAGATGTGGACATGCCATAGTTTTGTAGAATGGTATTACAATATTGACATGTTTATTTCCGTCCCTTTCCAAATGATCCCAAGCATGAAATTTGCCTTTTTCACAGCTGCCATACTCTTAAGTCAATGCCTTCGTCCACTATGATTCCAAGATCTTTTTGCTGGTTAGTTACAGATAGCTCAGACCTGTCCAACCCTCAGGGTGGCTGTCCAACCCTCAGGGTGGCCATCTAACAAACATTTCTGCTAACTTGGGATCTAAAGAACAGTACCTACATGTAAAAGAGGTTTCATAGTACCAGTGTCAATCACCACCATACATTTTCTTCCTGGCACCAAGAAAAGTGAAGCCAAGGTTTCATATACCACTATCACAGATTCTACTTAATGGACATCACTGATAAAAATGTTCACATAGAGAATCCAAAATGTATATGAGTTCTGGGTGGTTTGTGTGCACGTAAACAACAGAATAATTTCAAAAAAGATCCATGTGAAACCTGATACATACATACAACTTACCATCTGCCATCTCTGCACAGAGCTGCAACCCTAAATTATTCTGTGGGTCAATCACCCAGTGGTTGCTGGTCACAGTGATATCAAACACAAGCCAGCCAACATCAAGAGCTTGAGCTTGTCTCGTATCTAATAGGAACAGGTCTGCATCCCTAGTATAGAAAACAATACGTAAATAAAAATGCATGATAATTATGTCATTGGGATTAACTTTGCCAGTAAAACATTGATTCTGGCTCTGTGACAGCAAGGTAGAAATTCTGTATACACATCACTTCACATTTTGGAAAGGAAAGGCAGTGATCCATAAACTAATTAAATTCTAGCACTTCAAATTAATTTCCTCAAAACAATTTTGTGCTGGCATCAATAATCCATGGACACTTTTAATTTTTATTTTTTATTTCTATAGATTTTATCTACTAAATGATTTCATGTCCCACAGTTCCATTCTATGAACATATAAATGTTGCAGATACAATAGAAAATTCCAATGGCTGCATGCCAAGCGTAGACAATAATGTGAAAGCCCATAAGGATCAGGCTTTAGAAGAGACTGATAAGTTTTGAAGTATTTTTTCAAAGTTTGTGGAAACAAAGCTATCTATTAGTTTGTTTTACTGAGGGATTCTATGAAAACCACACCAAAAATCCACCCGTTCTAAATATTTTAAAAGGAAAAATATTTTCCACACTTGTTCAGTAGCTTAAATATTTTAGATATATAGTTCCTAGATCTTTCTGGAAAGGAAATCCAAGATTATTACTTTACCCACTTCTTCATAATGGAATATTTGCATTAAAAATGACTTATGGCGAGGAGCATGGATGTGGCCAATCTCATCTTAAAGTTCATTCATGGCTTAATATCCCAACTCAAACACAAGATCTATATACAGCATGTAGATTAAGAAAGTAAATGTAGCTCTTGGTTCTATAAAAATAAATACAGCCGAGCCATATAGTATATCCCTTGTTGCAGCTAAATTAAACTTGGCTTGTCTTATTCATGTTTCAGGGCAGCAAGTATTTTTCAAAGCTAGTCATGTAAAATTGTGCATGTAATCCCTACATTTGTTCATCTATAATGGTTAACTTAACTAATCATTTACATGATGAAATTGGAAAATTGGATACCTGTGAATTTTCCTTCTGGCAACCTCACTGGACAGCAGTACAACAGATGAGTTGTTCAACCTTCCAACCACTAGGAGAAAAAGACTCCAGGTAGAGGCTGAAAACAGACATGCTGGTATTAGGAACCACTCCTCTGTTCTGAATCCAAACCAATATCCTATTTTCTTTTTCCATGCTTGCCAGGTGGGTGGATACAGTGGCAAAGATAGCTGCAGAGGTTACATAGACTTTGATCTTGGATGACCCGAATTTACACACCGTGTTGATGTTTAGAAGAATAAATGTTCCATGTCAGTTGGATCATTCCCCTATGGACCAGGTAAGCTAGCCACGTGCTCTATTTTACAATCCTGTCTTTAACAGCAGCCCCTATTTGAACAGCTGTCTAGACTAAGCTTTTTAAAGATAAAGAGCTACATTAAGGAAGAACTGAGCAGGGGGTGAATTTATTCATCAGCCATAAACAGTTGAAAGAACAGACACACAAAAAGGAACTTCAGTACAACCTTCCCCACTCTGAGAACACGTATTTTGTTTAAATTAAATAGAATCTTTCTAAATTTGCATCAATACACCTGAATGTTTTATGCAAATCTATATTCTCTTTTGTCTTTCTTTTAATGACATTTCCTTTTTTCGGACAACACATACAGGGTCACCCACAAGTCCAAAGTCCTACCTAAGCAGTGAAACATTGCCATAGCACTGACTTCTTTTTATCAGAATAAGCAGTCTAATAAGCTAGTTTTACTGCTGAGCATGTCCCCTTAAGCCCTGAGTTCCCAACATGGTGCCCACAAGCATCTCCCCTGGTCTCCACCTGCTTTTATGGTCCACTGATTTTATTATCTTTTGTCAAGAAAAAATAAAAGGAATGTGCTGCCGGCACATGTAGTTGGTTATTGTGATGTGCTTTATGTGGGACAGCCTATGGAGGTGGCTCAAAAGCTACAACTGGACCAGAATGTAGCACCTAGCCTGTTGGTGGGACAACTCTGCCATTGCCAAATAATCACCTTTTCAAAATCAATGCATTGGTTCCAGCAAGCTTCAGGGCCCATTTCAAAAAGCAGATTATCACCTGCAGAGCCCTATATGGCATTGCATCAGGATATTTCAGGCCTGGGCAATGCCTATGAGGATTGAATCTGCTTATCTGCTACAAGCATTTCAAGGGGACTTTCCTCCATCCACAAGAAGTATGCAAGCTGTGAGCTAGATGGTAGGCCTTTTCTGTAGTGGTCGTCAAGCTGCAACACCCTTTCCTTGGCATTTTGCCAAGTAGTTAAAACGTTATTCCATCATGCTTTTGACTCTAATTAATTGTTCATGGGTGTGCATTTGAAGGGCGGGAGGATATTTAGTTTAATTATATTGCTTTTATATCATGCTTTGTCATAGACCACCCAGAACCTTTAGATTGGAGTGGATTGCAAAAAATTCCAATAGATAAATGAATACACCCAAGAGGCATCTTCAGAAAATAAAGATTACAGATGGTGGCAGCTTGGTGGCTTGTTTGGAAGTATGTCCACCTACCCAGAAAAATGACAAAGGTAAGCTGGGTAGGTGGGCATACTTCCAGCTAAAGCATCCTGCAGGTTTAGAGAAAATGAGGACCTCACCAGTTTACCTATGGTAACCGGATGTTGTGATTTGCTATGTCCACCAAAGAAACCATTTTGTGAGAGTGTCTGTAGCATGCTCTTGGAATTCCAAATGTACCCACAATATAAAAAGATCGGGGACCTATGATTTAAGGTCATATGCAATGATACCAGAGGCCTGGCTCTGTATCTAGGTTACACCCTTACAGATTACTAATGAGAACTCTTTTTCTTCCATCCAAAAGAGCTCCCAATACTAACCCAGCTCAGTTAAGCATCTATGTTCTAGCCATGCCATCAGTTAGATAGCCTCATTTTCTGAGGGCAAGGAGACTGGGCTGTTAAAAATCTGGCAGCTGCACTTAACTTTATTAGTGTTTATCTTGGTTAGTTTGGTTGGGTGGATGGGGAAAATCTGTGTACCTGTCTAGGTAGGCATGAACGTGTGTTCCTTAGTGGGTTGTGCACACCAAGCCTGTCTGGTTAGTTTTTACTTCAATGTATTGTGTGAACACCGAAAACAGATTAATTCTGAAACCAGTATATATGCATTATGCAAGCATAGTTTGCTTTCAGTGTTTTGCCATCTGTAAGTCAATAGATCTTGGAGTCCATCAGGTCCAGAATGCAAAGAGTTAGACTTTCTATATCCCTTTCCTGTCATCTAGGTGTCCAGATATTTGTACCCTAGACCTGATATTAGTACCTATGGATTTGATTGTGGCAGTGACGCTTGTAAGAAGAACTTAACAGTTTTTCTGTGGGTGATGTTTATAATCAGCTTACTATTTTCAAGCGATTGTACACAATAGGGTGGGTGAGAAAGACTCCTACAGATTTATATATTTCTAAGAGAGAAAGGGAGGGTGAAAGAGAAGCAAGTTTAATCTTGGACTTCTAGCACTACCTGCATCTTGAGTGTAAGAGTGAATCTCTAACCCCTTAATGAAAAAACAAAATCATGCAAAAACTCTTTGAGGTGGAAAAAACCCAACAAAGCACCTGAGGTGGGGAGAAGGAACATCCCATTAGCAGCTGCCCAGTTCTACATCACAAACACCTGGAAAGAGCAGAAAACAAAGATAGGATAGCAACATGATTGAGAGGGAAAAACAATTAAAGGTGACTAACAGCTGGGAGGCAGATGCATGGAAGACCAGAATATAAGGTGATCTACCAACCCACAAACCACACTAAAAACCCCAAAACTCCTTCGAAGTTCTAAGTAGAAACTCTGGCAATCATAAAAAGTGTTTTTGTGCCTTGTTGATAGGAAGTGCTTAGCCAGGATAGGCCCTTTAAATAGCTACTGTGGTTATTATCTACTCCAGCTGCAAGTAAATAAAATACCTGCAGGTTGATGCACTATACTCTACCCAATTCAGAAACTATTTTTCCTTGAAAAATGAGGCATATTTATGGCCTGATACTCCCAGCAACCAGTCTAAAACCTGCCACTTGATTTTATACTTTTTTTCTTGCTCTTCCATATGAAAGGGGGGGGGGGAAAGCTCTCATCAAACAGCGACTAGATTTTGCCAGAAGGCAAATGAAAGTACATACATATGTGGACAGGGGATTCCTAACACACATGCAGGCAAAGACTATATTCAATTCACATGAAAACAATGACAATATCTAAATGACTGAGATGGACTTCTGTCCACTTCAGAAATCTTAAAGGAAAATTCACAGGTAAAACCATTTTTTTCCTCCATCTTATGGCATCATTGGTATACAAAGTAAGCATTTTTATGTCATGGTCTCTTGGTACGATAATCTGCAAAAATACATGCAACAGCTGTATGCAACAACTCAGCTGGCCACCCTGAGTTATTGATCAGTCAGCCCAAACAATACTTTTCAAACCACCTTCAACCATTATTTTTTAACTTCCAAGACACTTTTGTTGGATGGTCTGATTTTCACTTATGTTTAATTCCTCAAGAGAAAAAATAACAAAAAGTGGACCCTGCACCTGCGGGAAAACGCTAGGATGATGATGAAGAAGAAGTTCCTAGACTTGAAGAATTAATTTGAGATACAATTGGAAGAAAAGTCACCTGTTTGGATACTCCTTGATGATCTGATAAATGCTAATCTTAATCGTTTCATTCTCAAATCGACTGTAACTTCGATCCTTGTAAATCCGAAATTCTGCTGCTGTCACTGCTTCTCCATGGGGGATCTGAGTCAAGTCAAATCGGAATTCTTTGTAGTGCCGTCGTTGGTGAGAAAAATCCTTGTCTCTTTCCACTGTGAAAATAAAATGAAATGAAAAGGTTAAAAATTCATATGCCATGTTAATTCAGTACTCTTTACAGGTTTTAAATTAAAATATAAGAGAGGAATAGTTTAAGCAATTAATCCTACCCCCACTTCTGAGTTCACAACATTCAACAAGCCAAAAGTCAGAAGGTCAAAGGGAACAGAGCCTGCATTCAACAATTAAGACTGGAAATGATTCTGCAAAAACAACAACAAAATAGACTATATATTTAAAAGTAATAAAGTTGTGGACTAAAAAATCCCCACAAATTAGAAAAGAATTATGAACTTTGTTTGGTCCAGTTTTCTATATGAGTAGGAATTATTAGCAGATGATCTTGGCATGGATGGTTAGACAGCATTTGAGGAAAAAGAGGAAGAGAAACTGGCCAGGCCTTGGCTGAAGTTGTAATGTATCACATTGACTACATCACAGATGCTTGTTGCTTTCTCATGGTGTGGCATTCACATTCCCAGTTATATTTGCTCTGCAAATGAAACAATATTGAAAATATTGTTTGCACAGATACTTCTGTCTACAGCAGGATGTTCATTAGTCAGAAATATTAGTCATGAACTCCCTGAATTGTTTTGGATAAGTAACTCTTGCAGCATCTGTTATTCATTATAATGGCAGTACTCGTGGCTCATTTACAGGAGGAGTGGTTAACCTGAAGCCCCAGAACCATCTGTGGCCTCAAAGCCTCTTTTTTGCAGCTCCCAGTGCTGACCACTGACCATAATTGCTGGAAATTAGAAGCATAGTTTCTGACCATTGTGAGATGGAAAATACATAAAAACTGTAGTTTACACCCAAAAATAGGCTTAACATAGTTTTAAAATAAAAAAAAAATAAACATTCTGCCCTCCCTGGTATGAATCCTGGCTCTACCCATTCTCTCTCCAAGGGTTATGTCCTTGTTGTTAACACCCTCAGTATTAATCAATCTGGGATTGTGAATACAATGCCTAATTAATGCACATAACACATAACACTTCATAAATGTCACTGCTTCCTATTAAGAGAGATAAAAGGTCTCAGTGTAGCTTATTTAAATCTCTACATTCCCTGCAGAAGCAGGAAAGTAAGCCAAACACTTCTGGGTGATGGAGGTTATTGTAAGCTGACAGAGAACAAAGCACATATGTTTACTGCTTCAAACCAATGAAATGATAGTGTATTTTCACTAAATACTTTGGCTATCTGACAAGCACAGGTCAAAGGTTCCAAGAGTTTTGCCTTGAAATTACTAAGTGCTGTTCAGGTAACTGATAACTGAAAGCAGAGGCTAGAAATATCAAAGGAGGTAGGTGATAGATATGTCACAGATCAATGCAAAGACTCTGGATCTTACACACTCAAAGGGCAGTGGCTCCAGGAATTCCCTACTGTGTAACTGAGAACAGGTAGAGGCATCAGTCATGTATCTATCCCTTTCTTTGTCTTCCATTATTATCCAGGACCTGCTCTTCCCTCATCTCTTGGTTCTTCAGGCATCCTCCAGGAATGCAGAAGAAAGCCTGAACTTCCACAGAGGGTTAGAAAAAGGAGCTCATCAGAACGAAAAAGTGATATGTTTATTTCTTTCAGTATTGATAGTTTTAAAAAGGATGAGCTCTATTATCCATAACACAACATTAACTTGCAAACTAGTAAAGAAACAAGGGGCCACCAAATTGAATCCCATTCCAGAACAGAATTATTTTCTTATTAATCCTTTTAGAATAACCCAGCCACAGTCTCAGGGTTGTACGCCACAATCCCATTCACTCTGACTGCAGCTATTTGCAATGCAAATCTGCCACAGCCCATAGAGGTCAATTTCCTAACTCCTAACTCACCATGACACAGGTTTTACTTATGTTAATTTGAATCATACTGAATTAGCAGAATTAGGATAAACAATAAAAACTTGCTGCCTCCATCTACCTCGTCTGAATCCAACAATCTCTGAAAAGAACATAGATGAGGAAGCAGTGTTTGAATTGTCATTTTAGGATGTGGAGTTTGCTTTTTAGTCACATTTTTATGTTCCAAATAAATGTATGGTCCATAAAAATGAAATCAAAAATGGCTTTTAAAGCAATTGGGAGTTTTGTTAAGTACAGTACTGTATAAACCAAGGGTCTCCGGCTCAAATATCCATGAACGCTGGTATCAAAGTCTCCAGTGAGAAAATAGAGTAACCCAGGATGCCACCAAACATAACTTTATCAAATAAAAAAAAATTCCATTGCAAAACAGAGCCAGAGGCAACATCCTACTCCTAAGCTCAGAGTAGTCCCACACCTCCAGAGAGCTCCACTCATCGAATGTATTTGATGCTGACAACAGTATATCACACCTGCTCCTTCTGTAAGCCAACAGACCTCAGCCACAGTGACATCCTGACACAGGGCAGGAACATAGCCACCCCAGCCCCACCCACCTGGGCCAGCCACTTTCTCCCAATCATCAAACTCTAAATAGGGCAGGCCACAACATGGATTCCAGCCTGATGCACAGCCACCCTATGTCCTGCTCTGCTTCAGTTTAGAATCCCACCTTCCTCCCTGTCCAATGAAGGACCTGCAGTGCCCAACTGAGATTGGCAAGCCACCTCTTCATCTCGTCTGCCAACCTTCCTCGGTAAGGAGCGGTGCGAAAGTTCCCTACAGCACTCTGATCCATTCACTCCAAAGCACCACTGCAGGCTTCAGAAAATGACTTGGAGATTGTGAGTTTAAGACCTCTGGTATAAATTGTTAAAAACTCTTGAGGTTGATTTGACATAGCTTTGTTCTTAGGTGTGGCTTCATCTATCAAGGTCCACATCTGGATCAGAGGGAAAGCAAACAAGGTTGTAGCCCTCTACACTCTTGTAGCATAACAATGGGGCTTGCCAGCAAATGACTCTTCACCCTACCATATGCATTCCTAGCAACATTGGAAAAATATTCTGTCATGGGAGGGCAGCTGTTCATTGAGCAACATTTTTATTAATTGAACAGACAAGGGCCACAAGGGCCAGGGTAGGGCAGGGCCATAATGACATCACTGGAGGAAGTGAGGCAGAATTTTGGACCTAGTCTATCTTCTTCTTTTGCTTCCTTGGTGTCTTAATTCTACCTGCAGCTGGACACAACAGTTTTAGTGTGTTTACTCACAAAATTCAGCAGGAAATTACATTACTCTTATTTGGCTGCTTGCCATGGTTGTGCAATCTTGGGAGGCTCAAGCGGCTACGGTGATGGAAAAATAAGAAACTGAGTAAACCAAAATGTTTCCTATGTCTCCATCCCTAGTTAAGCTTTTCCTTGGAACACTCTTCAAAATAAACACATACAGAACTCAGCTGAATCTTTGTTTTAAAATGATTATTAGTCAGTTACTAGAGTAAAACTAGGAGGGCCTATTAGTAAAATCAACCACCATAAGACGTTTTACATTCAGGACATTTAAAACCTTCCATAATGTTTTTTAACTGGATATTAAAAGTTTTAGCTTTTTGCTTTCCAGAATTATCACTGCTGAAAGTAAATGTATTTTGTTACATGCATCTCTTTTAGAAGTTGTACCACCAAAGCATTGACATTTGTTTAAACCTTAGCCAGCATGTATATTTCTGTTAAGAACTTAGGACAGAAAATAGCTCCTACTGTTTTAAAATACCCAAAGACATGTTAGATAAGTATCTGTTAAGCAAAATGACCCCTTGAACTCTCAGTTCATGTAACTTCATTGTACATTTGATCAGCTACTTAAAACCCGATCCACCGTGGGTAAGCCCTGGGCTTCCCCCCTCAAATAATCCTTGACAGAGGCTTATCTGCAGACCCCGAGCATTATGAAGTCCTGTTTTTTTACCAACTATCTTATCCCAGCAATTGCCTATAATAACTTGTGCTGGTGCTGCCCATGTTTTTAATTTACTTTTCTTATTGTATTTATTCAAAAGAAAGAGAAGCCAAAAGAGGATAGCCCCCAGCAGAAATATTAGACAGAAATTCAGATGCCAGCCTAACATACAAGAGGCCTCCTGATCATTCTTTCAAGAAAACGTGTGTGCATGTATATAAATTAAGAAAGCCATTTCACCTTATAAAATTAAGTAATGCTGGAAGTTAATTTGTAAACATGCACTACTCATTTTATTTATAATTTCTTTATATTTTCCAAATCCTCTAGTGTTCTGCATGCCAAAACAAGCATTACCTTGTAGCAACCTCTTTATTAACTTCTGACAGAAATTTTAGATCTTGAAATTAGGGTCCTATCCCCTCTTGCATCAAAACATGGCCTGGCAACATCTTTTTTCTGTCCTCATGACATTGCCTCCAACTTGTCTCCAGATCACGAGTGACAGCCTTGAGCTGTCCTTAACTGTACCAACACTAAAGTAGTGTTTTTCTCCTTGAGCCAGCAACATCCCAAAGCAATCACAAGGTGTGTAAAATCTGTTAATGCTTTGCCACACATTACATCAGTGGCAAAGTCATGTGACCAAGAGTGGATGGGATCAGAGGTGTGCTTATTGGCCATTTCAGGATGATGCAGGTATGCCTCCTCCCCTCCAAACCCTGGTTAATCTCTCTAGTGTCATTCTACTTCTGTGTTCCTAAAGCAGGGGTCAGCAGCCTTCTTCTGTGTAGGGGCCAGAGGCCATTCCATCATGGCCACCATTTCTCTACCTTCTCTGCCTCATGGCTTGCTCTTGCTAGTGCTGGGCAGAGGACCTGTCGCCAGAATTGCTGCCCAAAGAGGCAGCAAGCACTCTCTCCCTCTCTTGCATGGGCCGCGTGAATATATTTCTTCTGGGGACCATGAACCGGATGAGTTCAGGTGGCAGACCACATCCGTCCCACAAGCTGTAGGTTGCTGACCCCTGTCCTAAAGGGATGGTTAGAGCAGCACATATTAGCAGCCACTCAGCAGCACTGGGCCACTCAGCTGGCAAGACCAGAAGTGCTTTAACTTTATGGTCCTGACCAATTTAACAGAAGGCTGAAACAGGGTATGAAGGACCAGTGCTGTGAAGATTTGGGTCTGTGCAATGGTTCACCAAATAAAGCTTCTTTGGAGTCTGTCCCTTCAGTCTCTCATAGAGCTGGACCTGGAATCAAAAATGAATTGCTCTTTCTCTTTCCTCAGGAGGGGAACAACCTTTAATTAACAGTCATATGATTACTGTTCATTCTCTCCTGCATAAAAATGAACACCAGCCAGCTCTCCCCAAGATGGTGTACACCAGATGTGTTCAATGGGAAATCTGGAAGTTGTAGTGCTTAAAAACACCAGGAGGCATTACATGGGGAAAGGATATTGGTCACAGTCCAAAGATGACTCCTTTGCAAGCTTTGCATGACCTTACTTTATTATTTATTGAAATCTGAAATAACTTTTCTAGTTGGCTCACATCTACAGTCTTACAGCCAGACCTTTCCAGGCCTTAGTATTCAACTGTCTGGCTGTGGGGCCTGAGTTAATTTTGCATTGGATGCATAATTAAATAGAAGCCCTTTGATTGCCTGCTAGTTTCTTAAGTCATAAATGCATACAGATATATGGGATATGTAGCCCACAAAACCTATTTTCCTCCTTCAAAATGGAAAGTCCTCTAAAGAACTGAGCTAACACTACCTTTTCAGTCATGGAAACTTTGGGAAATTAATACCACACAGGTATAGATCAGAATACAGTAAAAGTCTGTTTCAAACTGGGAAGACAAATTTTCCACATTTGCCTCATATCCTGTTAGGAAGGCAGTCCATTCTCTAGTTTCTGATTAGTAAGAGTGTAAAGTGAGTCCATAATTGTCTATAAATTCAAATAAATTGTTCTGCCTGGTAAGAGTGAAAAACAAGAGGAAAATCAAGCTATATTACATTGCTTGGGGCACAGCTGTACTTGACTTTAGTTGTGTTGACAGGAAAAGGGGTGCAATGAAAAGAAACCATTTAACAGCCTACTGCCTCAAAAAAAGTTGCAGAGGAACATGACAGCTCCAAAGAGCTTTGGAATTAGTAAACTACCTCTGACAGTCCCTGGAAAGCTTGCCTTGAAAACTGGCTAGATACAATGAAATCTCAGAAATATTCACTGTTGTCAATTATGTGAAGTTCTTTTTGGAAATACCAATTCCAATCATATTCCTAACTGAGCCCCTTTGAGCTTCTCAGAGCCAAGATCTGCTTTGACTTACATATTTCCTCCAGGAACTTTTGACACCCTCCGGAAGGCTAGGAGCGATGGGGCTAATCTCATCTCTGGGGGCAAGATATTCCAAAGGGTGGGTGCTACTGCAGAGAAGGCCCACCTCCTGGACCCCGCCAGATGGAATTCTCTTATGGATGGGGTCCGTAGCATGCCCTCTCTGCATGATTGGGTGGGACGGGCTGATGATGTGGGGAAGAGGCGGTCCCACAGGTAACCCAGTCCCATGCCATGTAGGGCTTTAAAGTTGATAACCAACATCTTGAATTGGACCTGGAAGCAAACTGGTATCCAATGCAGCTCGCGTAGCAAAGGTGCTATGTGTGCCCTTCTAGGGGCACCAGAAATAGCCCACGCGGCCGCATTCTGGACCAGCTGAAGCTTCTGGATACCCTTCAAGGGTAGCCCCATGTAGAGCGCATTGCAGTAATCTGTAGGGGAGATAACAAGGGCATGAGTGACTGTCTGAAGGGCTTCCCGATCCAGGAAAGGGCATAACTGGTGCACAACACGAAGCTGTGCAAAGGCCCTTCTGGCGATGGCTGCCACCTGCTCTTTGAGCAGGAGCCATGAGTCCATGAGGACCCCCAGGTTACGCACTGGGTTTGTCTGGGGCAGTGCAACCCCATCCAGAACTAAAGATGACAAAGTCCCGGATATGGAGGAACCCTTAACCCACAGCCACTCCATCTTACCAGGGTTCAGCCGAAGCTTGTTGTTCCCCATCCAGACCCCTAGAGCTCCCAGGCACCAAGAGAGGGCAGTCACAGCATCACTTACCTCACCCGGGATGGAGATATACAATTGAGTATCATCGGCATACTGATGATACCTCATCCCGTGGTGACGGATGATCTCACCCAGCAGTTTCATGTAGATGTTGAATAGGAGAGGAGAGAGAACTGAACCCTGTGGCACCCCACAAAGGAGGGGTTGAGGGTCGGATCTCTCACTCCCTATCATGATTGGGACTGGCCCTGGAGGAAGGAGGTGAACCAGCGCAGAACTACACTGCCCACCCCCAACTCCCTGAGCCGACCCAAAAGGATACCACGGTCGATGGTATCGAAAGCTGCTGAAAGGTCAAGAAGTGCAAGGATGGATGCACTACCCCCATCCCGCTCCCACCAGAGATCATCCATAAGTGTGACCAATGCCGTTTCTGTCCCATATCCAGGCCTGAAACCTGACTGAAAGGAGTTTAGATAATCCGTTTCCTCCAGAATCCTCTGGATTTGTAATGCCACCACCTTCTCAACCACTTTCCCCAAAAAGGGGAGGTGGGAGACTGGATGAAAATTATCCAGTACAGTAAGGACCAGCGATGGTTTCTTGAGGAGGGGTTGTACCAGCACCTCCTTAAAGGCAGTTGGAAATACCCCCTCCCTCAAGGATGTATTAACCATCGCCTGGACCCATCCACACGTCACCTCCCAAGCTGCTTTCATCATCCAGGAGGGACATGGGTCTAGATGACAAGTGGTAGCATTTACTGTCCGTAGGATCCTGTCCACTTCCTTGGGTCCAACAGGATCAAACTGTTCCCAGATAACATGGTAAGTATGCTCCCTTGGTATCTCCACAGACCCTGCCTCACGCTTGGAATCTAACGTGGAGTGGATCCGAGCGATTTTGTCTTGTAGATGCTCCGAAAACTCCTCTGCATGGCCCTGTAGGTGGGTCACTGCACCCACCTTCCCCAAAAGGGATTGAGTGATTTTAAATAGGGCCATTGGGCGGCATTCTGTAGACACAATAAGAACGGAGAAGTATTGATGCTTTGCTGCTCTTATCGCCACCAGGTAGGCCTTAATAGCAGCTCTAACCAGTGCAATTTAATTGCATTGTTTTCTACCATTCTTAAATGAGGAGAGAATTTTTAAAATATTGCTGGTGGAGAAAGTGAAAACTAATAATAAGAGTTACTGGAGAGTTAAATTGTTGTCTTGGGGATTTCTTTAGCTTGAGGGGAACCTCTAGGTTCTGGGTTTTTCAGTAAAGTGAAGTAATCAATTAAGTTGTTTTCAATGTTGTTGTTGAAAAGAGGGAGAAGTATTTTTCTAGGGTGATAAAGGACTTTGTCCTGTTTGTTCCTCCATATACTGAAGAATACTCTCAGAGAAAAAAGAATGGCTATGTTTGTTGAGAGAGTAGAGTTCTTATCCTCACTGTGATATAAAATAACATTCTGGTTATTTGGATTCAGAGTTCTACATTTTCCAGTCAGGAACCCTAGCTCAGTTATAGAATAGTTTGTATATAGAAGATTCCTGGGCCTAAACCCTGTCATCTCTAGTTTTCCTGGTTTTGTTTCCTTGAAGATCCAGACAGGCGGTAACGTGAAAAGATTTTTCTCTGGGAAGACCTGAATCTACTCCATCACTTAGGACAGAGAAGGTGGTGAAGGATTGAGAAGGAAAGGACCCGTCAGTGTTCTACCTGTCTACCTGTCCATCACCAATTATGATATCATCATCAACATGCCCCATGGGCACAGGTATATCACACCACAGGTGTAGAGTGCCAGTGGCCCAGCTCCTGAAGCCCTGAAACACTGCTGCCAGTCTGAGTAGGCAAGTCAGGAGTATACAGCCCAACAGCCTGTCCTAATAAAAGGCAGGTATTTTTGTTCCAGATGCATGCCTCTTAGAAGAATTATAATTATACTATAAGGTGACTAATGCTTTTGGAAACCATGACACCTTTCCTCCAAAACGAACAGGAAAGTCCTTTATCACCCTAGAAAAATACTTCTCCCTCTTTGCAACAACAGCATTGAAAACAACTTAATTGATTACTTCACTTTACTGAAAAACCCAGAACCTAGGGTTCCCCTCAAGCTAAAGAAATCCCCAAGACAAAGATTCAACTCTCCAGTAACTCTTGTTATTAGCTTTCACTTTCTCCACCAGCAATATTTTAAAAATTCTCTCCTCATTTAAGAATGGTAGAAAACAATTAAATTAAATTAAATTAAATTAAATTAAATTAAATTAAATTAAATTAAATTAAATTAAATTAAATTAAATTAAATTAAATTAACAGCAGGGGTCAGATGGTCAGGAGATAAAAATAGACTTAAAATGAGGTCAGGACTTTAATGACTGCAGTCTGGTCTATCCTTTCAGTCTTTTCCGACTCTTGGTCACTTTGTGGATCAATGCTCTCCATGCCTTTCTATCTCTTACAGCTTCCTTTAGTTCCATCAAAGTCATTCTAGTGTCCCTTCTGATGGTGTCAAGCCAGTGAGTCCTAGGGCGGCCCCTTCTTCTTTTACCACTGACCGGCCCCAGCATAATTGTCTTTTCGAGTGAGTCGGCTTGAAGTATGACAGTTTTTCTTTGGTGATCTTGGCTTCCAGGGATATTTTTGGTTTCACTCTTGCCTAGGACTTCTTTGTTGGACTGCAACCCTTACAATTGACTTGTAAAAACCCAAGCAGAATAATTATTTAAAGTTAATTTGCTTTAAAAGTTTTCTATGTATGAATGTGTGAAAAAATAAATACCTTATATTATATATTTCTAATTAAATACATTAAGGTTACAACCCTCAATATGTGTAAAATCCCCCAAAACAAATACTCTGTGTAACAATTTTAATGTCCATCCCTTGACTTTGTATTTGTGTTCTTAAACAATAAGCAATAAGCACATCAAAAAGAAAAGCATTCTTATCTCTTAGAAGAATGCTAAAATGAATTTTATTCATACCTACACACATGCACGTACAAGCCTCCACACACACAAAAATCCATACATACACACACACACACACACAGAGGAAGGTTACAAAGTTCACAAACACAAGGCCAGCAATGACATTTTAGGAAATCTCTGCCTTGGAATGAGGGCCAACCACAGCTATGACTGAAAGGTCCTTGTGTCAGCTTTGCCCAGAAATGATCTTGATCATCAGCCAAAAGCAAACACGGCCCCATGACCACCACTCCACCAAAACAAACAAAACAGTTGTCAGGTCTGACAGGTTTTGCCTGCTGTTGTCCTCGGGTATTTTATAGGATTCTTCAGCCTGGATTGTTATTTTAAGAGATGAGCAAATGGGGGAACCCCACAGCCTGGTGAATAAAATATGAACTTTAAGTGCAAGGAGACTCTCATAAATCTGACTCTGAACAAGGGCATTCATTGTTTCAAGTGACCCCCTTTTTCCTTCTCTTCTGATCTCATCTTCTCTTTGTACATCACAGCAACCCTCATCCCTTAACCTGTGGTTTGCAGAGAGCAAGTCCTTGATGGCCAGCGCATTAGTAGCTGCTCTGTGTTCTCCCTGCACACCCACATCCTGGAGTGGGAAAGCATCTTGCTCCAAGCTTCACTGGGCTGGGATGAAAGGATTTGCCTATGGAGCTGCAGTAAGGACCTCCTCGGACACATTTTACCTTTTTAAAAATATTTTATAAAAAGGGGAAAAAAGATAGCTGGCATGAGGCAAAGCTAAGCAGAAGTCCCCAGGTTCATCTCTATTTCTAAAAATGCCTCTGGGTGCCAAACAGGCCCTATAAACTTTTATAGAAAATAAAAATTTCAAGAAACTTAGAGGGTGTCCTGCAGGAAGGAGTGGTGGGTAGGTAGCATTCTGTAAACTGGTGCTTTGCAACTGATTGTGTCCCTCATGGCTGCCATTTTTGAAATGGGGCAGCACCATTTTATTTATTTAATTATTTTCTATCCGGCCTTTATTATTTTTATAAATAACTCAAGGTGGTGAACATACCTAATGCTCCTTCCTCCTCCGATTTTCCCCTCAACAGCAACCCTGTGAGGTGAGTTGGGACTGGCCCAAGGTCACCCAGCTGGCTTTCATGCCAAAGGCAGGATTAGAACTCACCGCCTCCTGGCTTCTAGCCCGTTGCCTTAACCACTAGACCAAATTGCTTCTCCAAATTCCCAGTGGGTATCACCTCCCAAAAGCTGTAGCCTCCTGGTGCAAAACAGTGAAACAGTCAAGTTTAAGTTAGTCATGACTAGCTTGCTCCATTAATTTCAGTGCCAGTATCCTAATGTAAACCTAAATCCAAATCTGTTTACTTAAAGATCAAATAATCATTAGCAATTACAACAATTCCACAAGCTCACTAGTTAAGGGCAGATGTTACAATAACCTAGTAAAAACTCTTTCTGTGACTGTAACGTACCAAAAAGGGGAAGGGGAGAAGAATACTTAACAAGAATAATGATGACAGAAGGATTATTTAAAAAATTACAAAATCAGTTCTATTGGCTGATCTGAGATGTATGTTTGTCAGTGTTAAACTTATAAAAAAAATAGACCTGATAACCACATAAATATTATCACTTCCATTTCCTAATATAACCCTAAACGGCAGTGCGATTTGGATTTGGCTTGTGAGATGTTATTTCAGTAGGGCCATAAAAGGTGGCAGTACCTAACCAGACTCGGTTTAATCTTGCGAAGCCAAACAAGATTCCACCTGCTTAGTACTTGGATGGGAGATTATTATTATTTATTTTCTATCCCACCTTTATTATTTTTATAAATCTGAGACTTTTACGCTAATATGGGAAAATCTAAAAAATATATTACAGAAGAAAGCAATGGCTAATCACTGCCGTACTGTTGACGAGACTACACAGAAGCATCCATGAGTGGAAATTGACTCAACAGAACCTTTACCTTATCTTTGTTCAATTAATTCTGCTTAAAAATCTTGACTTAGCATTTACAGATGAACTAGACTTATGATTACACCATCTGCTAGTTGCTTGTGGATGTGAAGGGAATAGAATAGATTAAACAGCACATACTCTATTTTCATATTATTTTATCCCATTTCAAATGCAGTCACAGAAACAATTTGTGCATGACAATTGAGCAATAAGTAGTCACAATTAAAGTTTGCACTGAAGATACCACAGGTTAAACAGTTATGAGGCCAACACTAAAAAGACCTTACTGCTGTGGTTTGCCACCCTGAATGATTTCACTATCAGGCATAAAACATTATGCTTTCCATACTAATAAGAAAATCAGTCAGTTGAAACTGATCCTTTATCAGTACCCATGAAGTTTTAAATTCTGATCTTCAGATCTGTAACACCGAAGAATCTGGAACTTTGGTGTTAAAAAAAAACTTTTAAGAGTTATGTTGTGTTGTAATTATTTTAATTCCAAAAATGATGGTAATGAAAATATTAAAATGTAGTTTAATTTCCCTCAGACAATCAGCAATAGCTTTTCTTCCAAACATTGTACTCTGAAATGAAATTAGTTGGCAGGTCTGGCAAAAAAAACCCTCCAATCTTTACCAAAAGGCTCCAGGTGTCATCTGCAGCACCAAATATATCTCAAGTGCCAACCCCCCAGAAACACCTTAATCTGTGCCTTTAAAAAATGAATTACAATTAGAATGACTAAACTTGGGCTGCAAATTCCTGAATGTCCACTAGATGGCAGCAAAGAAAAATGTTATTATTTGCTGCCATCTCTTGTAATCTAGATCTGGTAGCCATATTCTCAGTCACTTGGAATCTAGTTTGATGCTTAACCACTAAACTGGCTCTCAGAAGCTGGAAAAGGCAATGCTTAATAAACCTGCCCTCCCCAACATGATACCTTCCAGGCATGTTGCATCATTGCTATTGTCACCACAGTCAACAAGGTTAAGATGAAAGGAATTATAGTTAACCCATCTGGGAGGCACCAACTTGCTGCAAAGGACTAAAGGTATGATATTATATATAAGTAGATGAATCTCTAGGTTCATCTGTTCAGTTATTTCTCAGCTGTCCTTCTTTGTGTGCAAATTGTTTTGAATTTTCTCCATTAAGAATTATTTAACAGGTCTAATTGAAGCTTTTGAAAATAGGTTCAGTGATCTAACCAATG
This sequence comes from Candoia aspera, assembly GCF_035149785.1. Lineage (NCBI taxonomy): Eukaryota > Metazoa > Chordata > Lepidosauria > Squamata > Candoiidae > Candoia > Candoia aspera. The sequence continues at coordinate 129,136,997 of NC_086153.1, read as the reverse complement.
GTTGGCAGGGACAAGCAAAGATGAAGTCAGGAAAAGGGGAGAAAGAACATAAGAAATAACTGCAAAGGTTAATAGAGTCAGAAACCTTGCAAAGCCTGAGCTGATTAACAGCTGCTGAAATCCCTAATTTAAGTTCTAGTTTAGAAGAAAAAGATGATGCTGTGGGAAGACAGAGTTCTTCATAAATTATGAACTTTATAGAAAAGGCAAATAGCAACCAAACATTTACCTCTGCTACTAGAATAGGCGGGGAGTATCGGTTAGTCAGAGAAATTGATTTGTACCAGATTCAGGATGGACAAAATAAGTGCTTCCTCACACAAAAGACCATTAAGTTTTTGAACTCTCAACCACAACGTATCATCATTAGTTTAATTTATTTTTCAATTAAAAAAAATAATCATTTTTTCAACTGTTCTAAACTTGAGCAGCCCTCCTGAACCAGGTACTATATTCTCTCTGTATTTTGGGAACTGTGCACACTTCTGCTCTTCAGATATTTTGCGAAGGGATGAAGTAAATCATCATGTTTAGAGGAAATATATCTAAATATTGGAAATATAAACAAGGATGTTTATATTATCTTCTAACTTTGACTTTCAAATACCAGAGGTACCTGGCTGACTTGTCTAAGCTCACCAAACCATTCCTACATTACTAGTAATTAGATTTAAAATGTGGATTAAGATTTGGCACTTCATTGTTTTTTGGGGGAAATGAGTTCAAAATCACTAGCCATGGTATTTCAAACAAATCAGATGTGGGAGGTTTGGGGAAGTATTCTCTACATGTTCTTAACATCTTTTTAGTTGAATAACTTCATCCTCAAAGGTACATGTATGTTGTTGATGGTTACAACTGGTTTCCACAAATGGAGAAGTAATAGTGTTTATTTGCTCTTCAATGTAAGTACAAAGAAAGAGCAATTCTATGAAATTTGGGTGAGACAGTCCGTGACAGAAGAATGGCCACGTATAAGATTGGCTGAGTTCGTATCAGCCACAACATAAGGTGTGGGTGCCAGCTTCTTTCCTTCACACCACTTGATTTCTTATCTATTGCTGGTGATCTTCCAGGAATAAGGGGACTTTGCATTCTGTAAGTCCAAGATCTCCTATAATCCTTTCCTAACATATCCTTTCCGATCCCCCCAAAATCTTGGAATGCCAACAGGTGGACAAAGAAAGGCAGAGGCCAGTGGCCCTTGGGATAAATTGTGCCCTTGGCCTCATTGCGAAAAATTACTTTAACAGTTGTGTGTGTCTGACAGATGAACACAATTGGAACTCATTTGTGGACAGATGGTTTATGTTTATTTCTTATATAAACAATCATTCCTCGGTACAGCATTTCTCAAGTCAACACAGATCTTTTTTTGCATTTTTGTATGATTTTGCATAATTGATAATTGTCTTAACTGGTGATATTATTCAGGTTTGGTTAGAATATATTGTGTTTCCTGTCTTTAAGTTAGGTTAAACCTGATTTAAGTTGGTTTAAAAATGCAATTCTCTTGAGGGGGAAGAAAGAAATACTATCCATGCAATCACACAATTTAAGAGACTTGAAGGCAGTGCTAGTACACCAAGGTTTTGGAGGGTCCTCTTTTTCTAGGCATCACTGCCTGTTCCTTGGCTTTTCTCTCACTTCATTCTTGCCATAGTTGGAACCCTTGGAGAGGGGAGGCTAAGAGACAGAAAGAGGTCGGAGATACAAGACTAGAAGTTCCAAACAACCACAGGAGGGCCCCTACCGTGGCTTTACACTTTGGCAGGGGTGCACCGATGCCTCTTTCTAATGCGGGCCGTGGGAGGCAGTGATAATGATGATAATGGCTATATATGGAAGAGCATTTCCTACAGCCCAAAGAGCTCAAAGTTTTAGTTGCAATCTTTAGCTTTGAAGTTAGAAGAATCACCAGGAGAGCAAGAAGAAGAATTATACCTCCATAATGAAGAGCCATTTTTCATGTTTTATCTTGCCTTCCACAATAGCCAATAATCAGCAGCTGCCTTCTTGTTCATAACGGCCATGGATAGCTGTCACAGAATCCTTTGTATAGGAATAGGCATGCTGCTGGGGAATATTGCACACCACATGGTTCTCCAGGAAACAAAAAGTCGCATCAATCAAAGGATCATTATAGATTACTTTAATTGCTACCCATGGTTGCTATGAGGTTTTGTTTTCCTAGTAAAGCATGTATTGTATGTAACCCACAGCTTCCCACCCAAAGACTATGTTTAGTCTGAAAAGGCAACTTCTAATGGAAACAACAAGCAGAATTTTATCTGTCTACCTCCCAATGACAAAATTATTAACTGTGCATATTTTCATATGTATGCACCCACAGAAAAACACACTTATGTCCCTTCACATACACTCCTGATGATCTGCTTACATAAGATTCTCTCAGATTATTGGGCATTTCTGTCAGGTTTTTTGTTTCTTTCTCCCTCCTTTTCTGAGAAAAATATGTAGATGCCAAGTCTATTTCAAATCCAGGAGAAGAAAACAGAAAATAATTGTTTTCAAAATATTGTTAGATAATATATTTAAAAAGTAATATATTAAATATTTTAATATATTTAAAAAGAGAATAATGTTTTAACTCTAGATAACACTGTCAGGGAGGGAGGGAGGGAGGAATAACTATATATTACCTATATCCTGCACCAAATTTTCAAATCATACCAATCTATCACTTTGGGCTACTATATATTATTTTATGCAAATACATAAATAAGGGCAAAATCTGAAGGAAGTCTGAGGGAGGGCTGCAAGAGACCAGAAGACAAACAAAGGCTTACACTGCAGTGGCCAATCACTTCCTTTTCCAAAAAAGCCTCCGGGGTCTATGTAAGGCCTAGAGTCAATAATAGAAATACTTGTAAACGTGATGCTCAAAACTGCTACTTTCTTGAGAGCATAGTCGCTTCCCATTCATGTTTTCAATTAAAATTAACTGTTGAAAAAATAAAAGCAGGAAAAGCAGAGAGCCCTTCTGGATAGTAAAGAACTTACCAAGAAGTACACTGTGGCCCTCAAAGGATTTAGATACAGGTAGTCCTCGACTTATGACCATTCGTTTAGCAACTGTTCAAAGTTATGATGGCACTGGGAAAAGTGACTTATGACCAGTCCTTGCTCTTACAACCATCACAGCATCCCTGCAGTCTCATGATCAAAATTCAGGTGCTTGGCAAACGGCTCGCACTTACAATGGTTGCAGCATTCCAGGGTCACATGATCACTATTTCAACCTTCCCAGCTGGCTTCTAACAAGCAAAGTCAGTGGGTGAAGCCAGATTCACTTAATGACCATGGTGATTTGCTTAACAACCGTGGCAAAAAAGGTCATAAAATCGTGTGTAACTCACTTACAAAGGTCCAAATTGTGGTCGTAAGTAAAAGAGCTGTGTTGTTCTAAAATGTGGTACCAGAAGCTCTAGGAAGTGGCCCTCACTTTATATAAAATGAAACTAAGATGAATTTAACTGCTCTATTTTTCAGTAAGGAAAACCCACACACCTTTTATTGGACCTGTAAACCAAAAAGGAATACTTCTGTATTTTTAATTATTTCATGTTCCCTTCTATAAAATCTAGCATTAACTGCCAGAATAATATACTAAGCGTTTGTGATGTGGTAGCCTGTAATTATTTCAGCACTGTTCATAGTTACTGGAGGTCTGTGCAAGTCCAACTTAAATGACTAAAGCTTAGAGAAAAACTCTGTGTACCGCTCTCAAAACTGAGTGTACCACTCTCATGCTGGCATTATGAATGAAAATAAATAATTGGTCATCTTTAAATTCTCTAAACAATTGTACAATCATATGATATTTCATTATTTCTCCATGGAAAAGAATCTGAATCTCCCATCATCCACCTACATCTCACTTCAGGTTTATCTAAGTGGGTTTACTCTTAGCAAAACAAGAGGACTATATTTAAATTAAATTCAATCAGATTTGAACTTTCTCAGTAGCACAGATTAAAATATCTTCCTACCCAGTAACAGTTGATTACCAACAACAACAGACTGAAGACTTGGTATGCCATTTCTGCAGTTCAAGTTAAAAGGCAAGTATACACAAATACATACTTAAACAAATAATCCATCTATCCATCTGTCTGTCTATCTAAATAGGATTTGTGGAACAATTACATTTCCTTCAATCAAGCAAAAACCACTGAAAATCAGTAATTGATGTAAATTCCAGTTAATAGCAAAAGTAGATCTTTGAAAATATTGTAGTTGGTTCATTTACAAAAAGATCCTCCATTTGTTGACTGATTTCTTATATCTGTTGATTGGAGCATTTGGGACAAATCTTTTTTGAAGCTTTCATACACCATTGGTGAAAGCTGCCAGAACAATGTTATGCATGTATCTATCTTTGCAGAATAACCTGGATGTCTGTTTAGAAAAATGAAAATATATTCCTACCATTTAAATTGTTATCTATTCTGTTATCTATCAATCTATCTATCTATCTAGCCGCCCATCTCACTTGCATGTCACTCTGGGCAGCATACACAATTAAAACACAACTAACAATTATAACCTTCAACCATTATAACCAATTAAAAAACAATTAAAAGCTACAGTTAAAAAGTACAACATTGCAAGTTAGAGAATGGGGGGAACTGGACAGGAAAGGCAGGAACAAAAAGCTTGAAAAGGACATGAGCAGAGCTGGGCAGGAAAAAAAGCAAAGCATGTTCACTATGAATTTATTCTTCATACCAGAATTATCTCTTAGTAAATGTTTTTAATAAAGATTATAATGTCAGTGGAAAAGGAAGATGAAAAGATGAGGTGATACTGCCATATATTAGAAAGCTAACTATGGAGAAAACAGCAAAATGGCTTATGCTTCGTTCTTTAGAAGAAAAACAGGGATAGTGTTCTAAGATAATAGAAGACAAACCAAAACTTTAATTTTGTATGACTTCATTTTCCTTTTCATCAGTGGATCTGTTTTTAATAGCCTCTCAGGCATTTTAAATTTTATTAGCAAAGCAAGCAAACATTATCAGAAGTTATTCCGCCAGCATAATTATTATGACAGGAACAATCATGTTTTCTCCAGAGGACTTTTTTTTTTCTGCCTTAAATTCACATGTCCCTCAAGGATGAAACTTTATTACCTCAAGCTCCCAGCAAACTGCATTTCTAGGACTTAACACTTCCAATTTGTTATTTTTAGCATATGAGTTTTTAAATCATTACAGTTTGGCAGATGCAATGATTTATGTAAATTCTTTATCATCTCAGGGGGGATTAATGTACTGTAATTTGATAATGGCCCTCCACTTTAACAGTCAGGACTACTTCCAAAAGAGAGCAACGTGATTGCAGATGATGGATTGTGTAAACCTCCACCAATTTCCACAATATGACCACCAATTTCCATGATATTCCATTCATTTATCATTACCATTTTTTCTGTACAGTACTTTAATTATAATTGCCATTGATTGTCAGATGTAGAATACAACGTGGTTATTCACTGACACGATATTTTATGTACTTTAATCGCATTAAAATTTCTGTTACTTTCACCAAAAATATTTATCTAGCCTTAACGAAGAGTTTGTAGCAGTGAGGGTGCTTAATGCCCTGAAATACTGCATAACTACAAAGAAAATGAGAAGTGATGTAAGTTTAATCTACTTTGAAAGATAAAACATCAATTTAATAGTGCATAAAAACCAGATAAAGCTGGACCATTTGCTTGACAAGCTTTTCATTTCAATGATGTCTGCATATTTCAAAAGCTAGAAAAGTCAGGGCTCAATATAGAACACGCATTCTGATGTTCCTTAACACAGCAGATACAAGCATCTATTAATACAATTTATGTAAGCTTAGTAGGCTGGGAAAAAATGATCTTATAGGAAATTGAATTGTCATCAAGGGCAACGTTGAATGCACATGAATGGGAATCCGATTTGTTTATAAAAGTTAAACCACTGAAGACTTGAAGAGCAGTCATCTGCTTAATAATGAATTTACTGAATCTGTTTTTAAACCAATAGAGACCAGTTATGTTGAGAATTTAAAGCTGATAGGTGTTAAGCAAAGGGTCCATCAATTTACCTTAAATACAGATCTCTATTAAAATGCCTATATCTAAGTATGCATTCAATATGGCTGATTCTTTATATAGTGATTTCAATTTAGTTCTGGTTGTAGGACACATTAAATCATTTCAACGATAAAGTAAAGGTAAGAGTAAAGGGGAAACATCTGCATTTGCTTTTCAGAAATGCAATGCTTGTAAATCACTCTATATTTATGGATACTTTTCTCTAAGTTTTGAAAAGTATTTTGTGCTAAAAATAATTAGCAAAATATGACTATTTCTGACTGCTAAACTTCTGTTGCATGTTGGTTCTAAATAGTAATTATTAACAGCTAAGAATTGTACTAACCTACCATAGTTATTACCAGCTTAGATGATACATGTCACTTAAATATATTTTAAGGTCTTCTGCTGATGCTTAAAACTCTTATAGAAAATATTTCTAGGAGGGGAGCAGGAGAGGGATTAGTTACACTATATATGATGGTTTACTTTTCAGTGAAATCTTTGGCAAATATGTGCCAAAAAGTTGAACAGACACTGCATGCTCCAATCCAGCATGGATTATGGATTTTTCCCTCCAATGTGAAATTCGTAAGTCTAGGTACATAAATATTTTGACAGCATCCATAAAATTATCACTTCTGTTAAAAGATAAATCTCTGGCACCTTCTTGTATTATGGAATAGGCTATAATCATATTCCCCTCTAAATCATCATAATGTTTAAAATAAATAGAAAGCTTCTATTCTAATGATTTTAATCTTCACATTTTTAAAAAAATATGTGGGAAAGAGACATTATTTAAAACTAACAAAATGAAACCCAGTGATCCTTAACAGAATCTATGATCAAACTTTACAAATATCAGAATTGCAAATAAAAAATAGCAAACAGAAAACAATGCATTATTTGGAAATTTCATTTCAGAAAGGAAAAGCAGCAATATCTGAGATGTATTTTAAAATCCCTTAAAGGCCACCAGTTCAGATGCATGCTTGTTAGGGAACATATTTCAGTGCATTCCACAAGCACTCTACCCAAATCAACATGCAAATGATGATTACTTGTGAGAAACAGGGTAAAAATGAAAGATACCTCTCAAACTGGTTGAATGTCTAATTCTATCATCTCATCCTTGAAGCACATGCAGTTACTAATTATCCTCTATGATCCTGTTCAAATCTGCAAAGTGGACAATGTATACCAGTGTCCTTAAATGATTTTTTAAAATGGTTCTTGGGCCAAAGCTATCACTTAAATTACATCAGTGAAAGAAGGAAAACCAAAGTCAGAAAAGTTACTGAAACTGACTTTGTACTAAAAGTAACAGAAACCTCCCCCTATCCAGTACTACCCTACTTAGTAGCTGCTTTACCATTAGCCCAACTCCATCTTGTATTAGTAGTACATCTTCCAGGGACCAGTTTTTGCCTCTAAAAGAAAGAGGTTCTAGTGCTCCTACTCTGTCAAACCCAGAGCAGATTTCAAACAAAGGAAAACAGAATAAAACCAGGAACATACCTAAATTGACAAAGCTCATGACCATATCTGCATCATTCAGAAAGTTGGTGTCATGCAGGCTAGCTAAGGTGGGACTCCGCGTAGGCAGTGAACTTGTGCGTGATACGTATATTCTTCGGGAGTATCCATTTGGAGATGCCAAGTAGCCCTTCCTTAGCCCTTTGCTCTCTCCACTTGGGGATGATCCCCTCACCAAATATTCCAACTCTTCGGGATCTTCTTCATTTGTCATTGCATTGTAGAGGTCCAGCATGAAGAGGGGTGCTGAGGAAGCTTGTTTTCCAAGTGAAAATGGCCTGGGTCTATGAGGTAAACCCAGAATGGAAAGAATTTCTCTCTGGATCTCTCGCCTCTCATGGTTCCGCAATCTCCGATAAATAAAACTGGAGTGGACGTGGTTGTCCCCCATGCTTGCGTTAGCATAACCCATTAAAAGCCAGTAATTCCAGAGCAAGCTCAGCAGAGCTTTGAGCAGAGTTTGGTCCATTTTTAAAAAAATAAAATGCACAATTAGCTTTGAAAAATGATTTATTTTCCTTTTCCTGGTCTCTTATAACGTCTGGTGTTCCCAGTACCAAGGAAAGTTAAAATAAAAAATAAATAAATGAATGAACTGTGAATTACCTATTCTTCATATCAGTGTTGCCATTTCTGCACCTCCCATCTTGGTTATCTTCTTCCACTTCTTCCTTAAGTAGGATGGGACGTGTCGGGCTGTATGCAGTTCTATGAAAGCTGAAATTCAGACTTCCAGTTTTCTACCGTTGTTACTGTTTTTCCTGCACTGGTGGAACAGATGCCCAGAAGCTGGTCAGTTGATGCAGGCATTCCTATTCAAGACCTTGAAATGACCAGACCTGGGGATACTGTTGTATGAAAGGAGAGAGAATCTTCTGTCAGACTGCCATTATCAGCAGAGTCCCTTCCAATCCTGCTCTGGTTCCTAATCCCCAACTAGATAACTCTTCTCCCACCTTGCAGTCCCTTCCTGAATCCCAGCTTTCTGTCTTCGGCTACTGCTTGGTGATGGTGCAATTTCAATCTGGTGGTGGTTTGGTTTTGTTTTGTTTTTTAGTACCCAGCTGAGCCTATTAACATTTTTAATGTCCAGCCCATCTGAAACATGCACACCAGGCTTAAAAGGCCTTCCTCTGAATTCACCCAGGAATATTTTGAAAAAAAGCACCCCCCTTCTCAAAATCCATCCAGTCTTTTTCAGTTCCTTAAAAGTGATTTTCACCTCTACGAGTCAAAAATAGAGCAGCTCCCTTCAAGACAGATCTGAAAGCTAATGTAAGCACAACCCTGCTGGGAGAGAAGAGGCTTCTCATTGTAATTTGAAACTGGCAAAGTAAGGGGGGGAAATGAATTAACCCTTCTTCTGCCACACAGTTACTCCCTCCCCCCAGCATATAGTCCTCTAACAGGATGGGGGAATGACCTCTCCAAAATAATTACGTCAACAGGTTGATCTTAAAATTAGCATGCAGTTCAAGTGAACGGTTGCAAAGTCGATCAAACATAGAGGTTGTTTGAATTATACTAGTTTGCAGAACATGTTCAACTATATCCTCCCTCACCCTTTTTAAATATGACCACTTGCAGCCCAGGTTAAATACTTTAACATTCCACTGAGATCGGCAGATGAGGGCCGGGAGGCTTTTATGACATACTCTTTAATTTGGAAGGGCCCCATCCAACTGCAGTTTAGCACTTCAGAGTCACACGGGTTTCCAGCAGAGACCTAAAAAGCAGGCTTATCTTTCCAGTTAAAGGAGCATGACCAAGGCTACAATTCTGGAGCCAGCTGCCTAAGGAAGACCCAGTTGAAATGGACTGGGTGCTTCTCTACCAAAAGTGTGAATGCTGTTTTTCACTTATTTAACCCCCAAATCTAGACTGAAAACAGCATTAATTTACAAAATAGTAGAAGCGATGTGGTGGATTTTTCACAAACCCTTAGAATGTTTTCTTCTTTCATCTTCCTGTTTGGTCTTCTTGATATATTACATTTAGTAACTCTTGGTCTGCTGCAGGGATTGATAAAAAAAAACTGCACATACTTGTGATATATTTTGGTTCATTTTTCTTTCAAGGCAGTCATGAGTCACTGTCAGTGCAATCAACCTCAGTCTCCTGAGAAGAATGCAAGAATTTGGATTGGACAAATACTTCTTTTGGTAAAATGAAAAATAGTAGGTCCACCAGTGGCACCACTGTGGAGGTCTCACTGATCTCAACATCCTAGCCAAGAGTATAACCTTCTTGCCTTGAAAAGGGATGGGGCTTGTTTGTTTTATTGTTTGTTTGTCTTTGGGGTTTGTCTTTTTAAATTAGTGCTGCACTAATCAATGGAAATCATGACTCAATATTTCAGTAATCAAGTGATGAACCTTCATTTATGAGTTCAGCCTTTCATTTTATAGTACATTTCCCCTTTTACCACACTATCAACACAAAAGTACATCCCTTATTTTATCAAATAGGAAATACCAAAGGGGCATCAGTGATTGATTAATTAATTAAATGAGGACATTGCTGTATCTGGGAAATAGATTCTCAATAGATTCATTTCCTCCCACTCCAGCCACTTAAATAGTATCAATCCACACACAATCGTTATACTTGGATTTTATTTATTATTATTTATAAATGAGTCTATTGGCCAATGTATACATAAAGTAATACTCAAGTTGGGTAATATTAGCTGACAAGGAAGCACAACTGTGCCAGAACAAACTAAAAACAACTAGAAAATATTCTTTTGGATAAAAAAGTCACATCTGTAGCACACTAAAGAAAGAGCTAACTTAGGAAGTAGTTTCACTGTTTGAAAACTACTACAGAAACATGTAATATGTCTTATGAACTCACCCACCCAACCCCTGAAGAAAATGAGAAACCCAAAGGCCCAATAAGTCATCAAGCCCCTAAGCAGATTTAAAGAAATGTGCCTGGTTTCTGATATCTGAAATATACAGCTTGAGGTACCTATAATAAAAAAGGTTTTGCCTCATGGATGTCAACAATTGAGACGTTTATCCCATGCTTTGAAAATAAGCGTAACAAAATTTAACCTGTGACAAAATCTAAAAGATTACCTACAAATGCTTATCCATTTATGCTTTTTCTTGGGTGTTATAGCCACATTAAGGTCACATCTGGACTGGAGCCAACAAATTAATCAAAACATAATAACAGCCCTGCTGGATTAGATCTGAACTACATCCATCCCAGAACCTTCCTTCCAACAGTGGCCAACCAAGAGCTTTTGAGATGCCCACAGATAGAACCCAAGCTCTCAGAAATTGGTTTAAGAGATTTTCCATTTAGCTACCATGGCCACGTAAGGCAAGATAAATATAGCAACGCAGGACAAGAAATTGTTCTTATGGAACTAACTCAACTACTTGATATTTATCAAAATCAATTTTCCCATAGTTAGCTTCACTTGGCCCAATCCCTATTGTTTTTACTGACTTTGCAGGTACCAGAAGAAAAGTTATGGTGGTCTATTCCTGAACAATATATGTGGTACATTATTTACATAAATCGTATCCTCTCATCATTCATATTCTCCTAATATGGATGGTTTACCTAATAGAATTCTTCTGAAATCTAGATGGATTCTTCTCAGATCCAAGTATATTCTGTTGAAAGAGACCTGAGTATCATATGACATGGTCAAGGAACCTATGGCTCTCCATATGCTGTTGGAGAAAACTTCCATCATGCTGACAGCCATCAGACTGGCTGGCCCTTGTGGAAGTTGGCAACCAACAAATCCAGAGAGCAGTGTACATATGGACCTAAAATGAACACTCATGTCAGTGCTAAGTTTCTGAATTACACCACTGTGGACTAGATCAGCCCTTTAATGAGAGAGCAACATTTCAGGTGTGATATACTGTAAATTGCTATGAATTATCCAATAAAATCATGCTATAAATTATAAATGATACTTCGATGCAGCAGATAGGTGCTTAGATGCATTAAAGCAGCTAAAAAGACCTACAGTTCAGTCCAACCCATTTAGAAATAGGTCTCACTGATTTAAACCAGACTTACATATTATTAAAATTGTCCTGATTTAAATGCTTATCAAAATTATTCCAGCTGTGTAAGGCAGAGAAATTAAAGCAGACCCAGGCAATTAGATACATCAGTGGCCCAGAAATTTCTGTTTTTGGCAGAAGACCTGCATCCTGCAAGAGGTAAAAAGCTTGATTTCTGCTAATGCTTTGTTGCCGCCTTGTTTTTGAGAAAGATCACAAAGAAAGGCCATTTGCAGTGAAATGACAACTCTTTAGAGACAAAAACAAGAGCACACCAGGAATAAACATTTCCAGGGTCTGAGGCAGCACGGAGAAAAGTTGTATTGAGCCAGGGGGTCAACCATGCTCTGCTCAGGCAGAAACTGATGTGAAAGCAGTTTCCTGGGAGAACTGAACTCCTCATAAAGAAAATTGCTTTGGAAAATATGCAACAAAGACTACAAAATCATGTAGCTCTTTAAAGACGAAGAAATTGGTCTTAGGTTTCTATGGGCTCCAGTCCATTTTATCAGGCACACAACTGAGGAGGTGGGTTGTGCTTTGTAGGCACTTGTGCTGCAATAAACAGAAAACAACACTTTGGGGCTTTGGTTGTGGTTTTAGCAGACTCACACAACTACAGTACTCTTCTGGAATCTGAGAATGTGCAAATACTTCTCATTCTTCATTCCAGTAAAGAATCACAGAAAAAGCCTCTGCTTTTCTTGGATAGAAAGGCAGTTTCTAAACCAGAATACAGGTGGTCCTCAGTTAACCACCACTCGTTCAGTGACCTTTCAAACTTACGACAGCACAGAACGAGTGGCACTTACGACTGGTCCTCAAAGTTCTGGCCTTTGCAGCACCCCCACAGTCACGTGATCACGATCCAGGAACTCTGCAACCAGCCTGGATTTCCAGCTATCACAGTGTTCTGCAGTCATGTGATCACAATCTGCTACCTTCCCTGCCAGCTTTCCACAAGCAGAGTCAGTGGGGAAGCTGGCAGGAAGTCAGAAGGTGCAGTCACGTGAGGTCCTCAACCTGTGGTGATTCACTTAACAATGGTAACCAGGGACTGCCAGAACTGCCGTCACTAAGTGGCATGGTCAGGTGACGTTGCACTTTACTACCGCATTGTTTAGCAATGGCAATTCCATTCCCAATTACTGTCGTTAAGCAAGGACCACCTGTATATGTCTTTCATTCAGGTAGATCCCAGCATCTTTTTTGTTTTTAGAAATTGATAGTCTAATTGCATGGAGTTGGTGGGCTGTGATGGGCTGCATCCACGTTATGCAAGTAAATGTCCCTTTCCTCCCTCCAGCCCTATAACCCTTTGACCAGGCCCCAAAAATTCTGCTGTAGGGAGAGAATTTATTCCACCTCTCGCATTAGTGAGCAGAGAATACTGCATATGACCCAAGGAAATAAGGATGATGTAATGAATGGGAGTGCTTTTTAACAAGTCAGTTTTTAAGGTAGATTTTGATCTGTTTGCCTAGCTTGATATAAGGACTTGTTGGTATGGTGGCATTATTTTTAATAATTTCATCATCACTCTTAAGACAATGAGAATGTGAATACCATAAGATATATTTTAATCAGTCTCTTAAATCTGGAAGTAGCATATTACAAAAAAGAAATAACACTGCACAGTAGAACTTTAAATGAGCATATATTTAGTGTATTAATTTAACAATAATAATAATTGTTTGAATTGTATGCTTCATTTTCCTAATAGCATACCATGTATATTTTAGGTTTCTAGTGACAATTCCTTCATTTCATTCAATATATTGTCTTTTCTGTAGTACAAGGCAGAACTGTATTCACGGACAGCAGTAAGGCAGAAGTGTAATTGCTGAGCATAAAGTACTTTTCTCTGCATCGTGTTAACTTTCCATTTTTAAAATGTAAAGAATGAAATAGAATAAAATTGGGTGGGACACATAGCCAGTAGTTGCCAAGGGAGGTGACTCTGGGGATGTTAATGCCTGTGGGTGCCATTGTTGAAAACACTGGAGTTGACCTTGTAACTTTTCATTTGCTTTAAATTAGAGTTGTGTAATTTTTTCTAAACAGAAAAAGAAACACATAAAGTGAATGGGTCAAGAGGGTGGAGGAGGTCATGTCTGGATGGATTTGAGGAGGCCCTCAAAACTAAAGAGGTTTTACAGCTGAATTCTGGAGGGGTTTTCTGGGCCACATACAACCCTGCAGCATCAGTTTGCGTACCTCTAACATAGTGCACCTGAGCTTACAGGCATACTGCAGTTTCAGCCAGTTGTTTTAATTATTTTTTAGAATCATCATCTTTCAACCCCTCCCCAAAATTATTTTTAAAATATGAGCACACGTGTCATACGTGAGTGTACACACACAACCACATGGAGAGGAGAAATATAAACATTTAAGAATTCATGTTCTATACAATACTTCACTCCAAGAGGACATTTGCATACATGAGGACAATATCTTAGGGGGGAAATATTATTAATATATAAAAGGATAACCTATCAGGTGTATATTGCCAATAAATGGTGACCAGGTTCCCCCCCCCCCCCTCTTCTCCAAAGCTCTTGTTTTGTCTGGGTTTTTTTGGCTGAAGCAGTTCTGTTCACAACTGATCCCACAAAAGATGTACTTCAGCTTTCCATCGCTTTGCAAGAACAAAGCTAGCAACTATCAGTGAGTAATCAGATGGATGGGTTTCTTCTAGTTGGGAGCGCTGTCTTTTCTTGACCTGCCTGCCCACAGGATGCAGCCTTAGGGCAAAAGTAAAAAGACTTTCTTAACTAGGCTGCACAATCCTGTTTTTCTGGATCTAGTAGCATTGCAAATGCTAATTTAGTATAATCCCCACATGCTCATTCCCTCCTCAAATACAACAGAATAGTTGTAATGTGAGAAAAAACTTGTGGGGGGAAAAATCACCCTCACTTGTTCACAGAGGATATGGTTTTCAGAAACATAATAAATCTTGGAGAGAAAAAAGTCACAAGGCTTTGTCTTCATTATTTCTTATTCCATTTTCCCCCTCTGCCTCTCGCAATTAAGGACACAATCCATCACCATACCACTGTGATTTGCAAGTCTATCTACCTAAAGAGACTTTGGTAATCCTTCTTGGTTTAAAACAAGGCTCTGAGTAGCACAGGAATTGCACAGTGGCAAATGTAAAACATTTGGCTGCAGAACACAGTTGCAAGTCACTCTCTTAAACGCTGATACTTGCTTTAGCCAATAAAGCATTTCACAGAGCTCCCAAGTACAAAATAGCGCCTGTTAAACTCATTATTTGGGGGCAGTGCTGTTTCTTTAGCCATATCAATTTGGTCCGTTGCTGTCTTTATTTCTCTTTCGAAGAGTCATTTCCTGGTTTTCTGATCAGGTCAAGGCTTTAATGCGGTCTGCCAGGCAATAGAGCCAGTTTGGTCCAGTGGTTAAGAAACCAGGAGGCTGAGAGTTCTAGTCCTACCTTAGCCATGAAAGCCGGCTGGGTGACCTTGGGCCAGTCCCTCTCTCTCAGCCCAACTCACCTCACAGGGTTGTTGTTGTGGGGAAAATAGGAGGAGGAAGGAGTATTAGGTATGTTCGCCGCCTTGAGTTATTTATAAAAATAGTAAAGGCAGGATAGAAAATAAATAAAGCAATAGAGAAAGAAAACATTGGAGCTGTTCTTTTAATTCTGCCTGAAAAGTCCTCATGATTTAATTGTCTTGTGCAATAAATGTACATGATCAACGCAGAAGATATTCTTCTATTTTGAACATTTCAGCATTCATCCATACACACAAACTGATGCATACACACAACTTACTACCTTTACTGGGAACTAGTTTTTATAGTATTTTCATTTCGACCTGGCATATTTGCCCATGCAAATTATAAGTGCCGTGATTCGGCTTGGGTTGGAGCCAAAAACCCAGTGAAAGGATCATTTACCCACCCATAGAGCTAGATTGAGGATTTTGCACTCCATGAAAAACAACCCAGCAATTAAGGATAGAATTAAATTATTAAAACAGTGTGTAGTCTTTGGTTTGTGTGTATGTATGTTTCTGGTTAGTCATTTGTAGACTGGTCTGTAAATGTGTGTAGGTTTAATACATTCTCAGGTTTCTATGCACAACTTAAAATTCAGTAACAAACCCTAAGATCTAATGCAGCATTGAGTTCAAGAATGCTCAATCAAAACAAAAGGTGCAACCATTCTATTACCGTAGTTCTTTTTACAGTGGCTTTACAAGTGGAGGGGTATGAAATTCATGAATGAGACAGAGCAAGTACCCATCGTTAAATGTGGGCTTTATCTGTGCCACATAAAACCCTTAAAACAGATTTGTCCCATTCAAGCAAATGAGAACTAGAATACATACAGGATGGCATGTTACTTTATATCAGGGTTTCTCAACCAGGGTTCCGTGGCAGCCTAGGGTCCCACGAGAGGTCACTAGGGGTTCCCTGGGAGATCACAATTTATTTTAAAAATTATTTCAAAGATGGGCAACTTCACAACAAAGAGGTAAGTTTCATTCTTTATTTTTAGTTTAAGAACACTGTTAATGCATATATACAGGCCTACACATGAAAGGAATATAATAATTTTGTAACTTCTTGCCTATAGTTGAGCCTGAATGTGCAGGGGTTTCCCAAGGCCTGAAAAATATTGAAGGGTTCCTCCAGGGTCAAAAAGTTGAGAAAGGCTGTGTTATATAGTGAGGCTAATCTAGGCCCCACTAAACTGGCTGGATATAAATTTCATCTTTCCACGCACTGTCCAAAGTAACTAGTTACTCTGCGGCTTGTTGCTGACACTGAAAGCTGGGATGCCCTTATTTACTAATTTTGCTACCTTATTTATTTCTTTATACTGAAATTCATATGGATCTTGAAAGCTGTGGCATACCCCAAATCTATATATTTAAGCAAACATGGTTCCCTTAATTTAATATTGTTTTTCTCCCAAGCTTCACTCCAATACCCTTGTAAAAAACAGTTACATTATAAATTGCCTTTAAAATGGCCGATATAATGGAAATGGTGACAGACTTTACTATGGCAGTACTGGCAGGCGCCAGTGTAATTACAGACTTCTCAAAACATATTACAGGCTCTGCAGCAGAGAGACCCAGCATCTTGAATTTTAATTCAGAAACCTGGATTTTGTTTGTCATAATTGACTGTTACGCTTTTCATAAAAAGAAAATCTTGCCTTCAGAAGCCATTCCAGCTTGAACAACTAATTAAGCACTTTGTCAGCACATTATCGGCGATCTTTTGCCTGATATTTTCCTTACTGGAATGTCACATTACTGTATTTTCTCCATGACAGCTTGAAGAGACAATAGATAGGATAAGTGATCTAAGCCATGGCAAAAGTGTGCTGCATCCCTCAGATATGACTCTTTTCTGGTAGCAGCCACCATACAGAAGACTTAATGTCATACCAAACACATACCTGTATGTTCCACCAGAAGCCAAGGCAGCTGTTTCAAGATTTTTAAAAAATCCATGCTGTGTTTCTCTAGAATTGAGAATAGTAAATTCTCTTTCTCTTGTCCCTCAAATCTCTAAAGGGTTCGAGGACCACCTAGGGCAGATTTGAGGTTGTGTTTGTGTATACTGTATGTGGGGAGGTCTGGAGGGGACAGCAAAATGAAAACCAATTATACAAGCAGGAGTCTGATCATATAATCTTGAATGTAATACATAATTTGATAGGTTTGCTTGGGTAATAGCAGCTGGAACAAAAGTTGATCCCAAATGGCAAAACCCATGAAGCATTATACTAAATTTTAGCTATCATCACCTTCTCTCACAAAATTAATGCCAGTCAAATTTTGAAGCTAAAAAATGATTTGTTTGCATTCTGTTTGTCTAATAGAATACAAAGTATGTTTATTTTATGATGTCAAAGCACTTCCATCACATTCTCTTTTTGCTTAGGAGTGAACGCATGCCCTTTCAGAACAATTTCAATCAGTATGCAGTATTAAACACATACACACATTCACACAGAGTTATATCTTACATTCAGATTGAATGAAAATCCCTGGAATGTGGAAAAATATTAAGTTTGGAGGAACACTCTATGTTTAATTGTTAGTAACAATGTATGAGAAGCTGTCACCTTTTGGTTTTATATATTATTTGCATGGATTGATTGTACTCTGCATTTCATGTAGTGTTTAATTCAAAAGTGACATTTCCTTCCAAGGACATTATCTAATCCAGAGGATGTATTAAAGTTTCAGTGGCTGTTCAGAAACAAAAAAAGATTCCCACAAAACAATTTTATGGAATACCTTACTTGAGACAGATTAAGCTTCTTAATGTGGACAGGCTAAATGCACTTAAATCTTTGCCAGAAAAAGTGTTTTGTTAAATGGGGGTCCATTATTTCATTTATTCATTTATCTACAGCCTTCTATTCCAAGTACGTTCTCATATGTTGAAGCCATGAAATTTATTACATCTTTGGAAGTAGAGAATGAAGCATGCCCTCATACTACAGCACTTATGATACATAGGTCGTGTTAAACCCAAAATTGTTCAGTTCTCTTCAAACAGAACCTAGTCACATTTCCTAATTTGCCAGTGTGGCTCACATCAAATCTAAAAATCCAAGGTTTTATGGAAATAATTCAGGCTATAACAACTATATGAAGTAATAAAAAAAAATCTGTGGGATGTAAAATTGAGGTCAAATCTTAGTGACCTACTTCATCTTTATTCCTGCAACCTTATTAACAGGTTGCATTAAAAGTAAACAAGCAGATTTCTTTTAACTTTTCCATTTCCAGAAATGTTCTAAATGTTTGGTGCCTCTGAGACATGTTTACCTGGGTCATTTACCCAAGAAAAATAATTTCAGCACATTTCTTTTTTTAAACTATTGAAACTATTGTATATTACCCTGGAGTAGCTATAATCTTCTGCTAAGCTTATACCAGTGACAAAAATATGGTTGTTGCCTTGTACTGTACAAGTCTCTTTAATCCTGCTGAAGCTAATAGTAATAAAATGTCTTAAAGCACCCGCTGAAAACTTAGATTTGCTGCCATACACTCAGCAGGGAACCAAAGATCTGCTAAAAGTGAAAGCCTATATTCTCTCACCTGGAAGAACATCATATGGAATTCAGTGGGGCTTCTTTGTAAGCATATTTAAGATTGCACCACTGGCTGCACATTGAGGTAATATGAGAAATAGCAGTGTATGCATTGGGAATGGAAAATGTTAATGTTGCTGAACAGTTAATAATACTGCCTACCAAACCAAAAGTTAGATAGAGTTTTTCTAGTCTAAGCATGAACTCATTGGCTCTTGCTTCCAAGGTAGCATGTTTAGAATCAGCCTCCAGAAATACTGTATATATCTAATCTTCTCTGAGAGAAAATAGGATTTTAGGTGAGATTTCACATGTCGAAATGACTCACTCATTCAGTTCCTGATAGATGATGCAATCTAAGTGAAAGAGCACAACTAAGGGGAGGAACTGAGTTGGAGAAGGGAAGACTGGAAGAGCAGAGGAGGCAAGTGGATGAGGACATAAATGCAAAGTCAGGAGGAGAGGGTGGAGTACCTCCATGGAGATTTTTGGAAAGCCAAGATTGCAATGAGGCAGCTGGTTTGGAGGCTGGCAATGAAAACAGAGTTCCTTCCTTCCTTCCTTCCTCAATGAGGAAGGACTATTTAATTACCACTTATTGCAAGCTGTCACAAAACCTTTGCTCAACACAAAGCTGTTCTGAAAAAATGGGTAGGGTACAGTTGAACCATAGTGTCTCAAACATATCTGGATTTTCTTTGGAAGAAATTGTGCATTGGTTGAGCTAGTGTGATTCGGTAACTATACAGTAAGATGAACTGGGAATCTTGACTCTGCCATGAATTCACTAAGTGGCCTTAGATGGGCCACTCTCTTTCCACCCAGTTTCCATTCCTTCTTCCATTTGCAATTTAGTGGCTTGTCCAATAGCTATTTTTAAAGGATGACAATTAGATAGATTTCTGGGCTGCAGCAATCTGGATGACTGCTAAATAACACAAGAAAGTTGGAGTCTTCTGTATCTATCTGCTGTTATCTAGTGGTCTTCTAGATTTTTACAGCCCTGATCTAGTATGTCTACTGTTAGGACAGGGATGAGTGAGAGGGCCCTTCAGGGATGTTACTAAACTGTAAGTTCCAACATACCCCCTATTACCTAAGCAGTCTGGGACTGAAGGAGCTGTAATTCAGCAGTGCCTTGAGGTCAAAAATTCCACATCCTTGAAAAAGATAATGCAGGTGAAAATCTTTGAATTCTTGAAAGTGCAACAAATGTCTTTAGCATTTTTTAAGAAAGCCATTACCTTTCTAATACATATAGCATTTTCACATGATTCTGCAGGACTATCTGTTGCCCCTTATCACATCTCTAGTAGTATTACTATCAGCTAATGAAACTCTAAGGAGTCCAAAATGAAAAGAGGTTCTTTCATCATAGCTGTAGATATTTATGCCTCTGATCCTCACTGAAGAAGTGGCAGTTAATATTATATGCTCTGAAGTTGCACTGGTGGCAGAGTTTTGCTACAAAGGCATCCACTCCATGAACAGTCAGAACCCAGACAAAGACTTAGCTATTTCCAAGAAGAAAGTGAAGAACTATCCCTATTTTCCATATTCAAAAGTATAAGTATCATTTTTGGAAGAACTAGGGGAACCAGATCCAGGGCTTTGGGGCCATATTCAGCCCTGGGAACTGGCTGTGTATGTCTACTATATACTTTATTATGCAGCAGTCTGGTCTAGTGGTTAAGATGCTGAGCTAGAAAGCCGGCTGGGTGACCTTGGGCCAGTCGCGCACTCTCAGCCCAACTCACCTCACACCTTGCTGTTGTGGGGAAAATAGGAGGAGGAAGGAGTATTAGGTATACCACCTTGAGTTATTTATAAAAAATAATAAAGGCAGGATAAAGAAAGAAAGAAAGAAATTTTAGGATCAGTTGGTTCAGGATCAAACTACCTATTTCACAGGGAAATCTGTGACAAAATTTTAGTGCTTTTGCATGGATACCTGAACAGCTGTTGAACAGAGAATGTATACTATTAGTTTTTACAATATTTGTATCATCTAATTGGAAAGAGGGATGACCAAAATCCTACAAGAGCAAAGGAAAGGTAAATATAAAGTAAACAAGGCAAAATGTATTGAGCAGAGGTGAAGAAGCCTACAGCCATTATAGTTCAATAAAACAATAAACCAAAGAAAACATTGAGGAAGGGAGGACAGATCTTTGCTGAAAAAATTAGGCCTGTTTTTCATTGCCCAGAGGAGAAAGAAAATAGGTAACTCATAAAAATAATTCTGTGAACTATTTATGGAAATAATGCCCACTTTTTCTGCCTATTCCCAGCAGCAGAAGGCAGTGAAAATTCAAAAGATTTATGCTAAGCTAAATGGTTCATAAAAAACTAATTGCAAGTACCATCCCCTTCTAGTGTGCATCCTGCTCAGAATGTATATGTATACTGTGTATATGTGTGTCTGCGTGTGTATATATTTTACAACAGTAGTCTGCCCCTTGGTTTGAAAATATCCCAGGAAAAGGGAAAATGATGCTTCTGGGTTATTGATCATTAGTACACTCTGAAGTCTTTACAGCAGCAATGGAATACTCATGAACCACAAATGCCTTTACTTTTTCAGCTTCTAGAAATGTTGCGAGCTTCCCCACCAATGGAAAGGCTTGTCACATCTAAATAATCTCTCTCCCTGCAAATCCCAGAACACCAAGTTGACCCACTCATGACATCATTGCCCTGTCTCCTGAAGTGGTTAGTGTCTAACAAAAAGGAAAGGCTTCCAACCCCTTTGTTCAGGTGTGGACCAGAGCCAAAGAAGTCAAACGCCATGTGCGGAAATACCCAGTCACATTGTTCTCCTAGTTCTTAACTCATGTTTTCAGTACACGGCAATCAAAGCAAGACTTCATGCAGAGATAGTTTGACCAACCATATACCAATAGCAGTAGCTGTCATTCTGGCTCCAGGCAATGTTATCTATTCTGCAAATTCATTGCAACAGCCCACACAGTATCTGACAGCAGGAGAATATGTAGCATCCCCATAAGCATCTGAAATAATTTTGCTAGACAGTACTTGGCTACTTCTCTGGTGTTACAGAACTACGGTTTCCAGCATTACCGCCACTAAGGCTTTAAGCTATGCTTGGTTGGATTTGGCATCTGTCTTCTGCTGCTGGAACTCCAGCTGGCTGCTTTGCAATGTTATTACCCAGAGCAACTCAAAAACGAAGAGAAACCTCAACACCAATGTACATGGAGTATTGAAAAACAGTCACACAAAAACCTCAGATCATTCGTTCCAGACATAAACAGACTAGAGATTGGAAAGCCAGAGGTTATATCCCGCTTGGCAGTTTAGAAATAGATCTATCTCCACAGGCAGACTGGCTAACCTGCGGAGATTATAGGCCTCCATGACTTTGGCTATAACCAGTAGTAGTTTGTTTGTTCACAGCTATGGCCATTTTTTTAAAATCACATATCCTCTGAATCTAAACCAGGATTCACTTCAGCTAGCACAGGGTATCAGGTTGCTCATCTGCATTTGCATGTTCTCTGGAAAGACTCCATATTTGTCATGGGATCTCTGACTTCCTTAGCTGAATTCGATAGGCAATTTCAGAATAGATGCTTCCAGAAAGGAGATTCAGATACATCCCCAAATCAACTTTGTTTAGTCCCCAAATAAAGATACAGGAAACCTGCATTATTGCCATTGTTTTCAGAGCTGCTGCCATGACAGCTTGTCTATTTAGACAGATTGGATTTAAAACACAACAGATGGCTACAATTACATGCTTGGAACCTTTTTGTGTCTAGAATAACTGAAGAAAGCACAATAAAAGAAACACATTTTTTCCAACTAAATCGTCTACAGTTTTAATGTATGTTAAATCCAAGAAAGTCATGAATGAAGCATAACATACCATTTTTGGAGATATATTACAGATAATCAGCAATTTGGTGATACATGCAGTTTGATGTGAATGTTAATATTTAGTGATTTGGTTAAAAAACGCTAAATGATGATTTCTAAAATAATGATTCCCAACTTGTGGTCTGGAGATCATTGGTGATTCTATGTGCCTGGTGTAGGAACCCAAACAAAAAACTTTTTTATATAGTCATTCTTGAGAGATAGCCAAATAACACAAGATTTTGGTATTCTTGCTCAAATTCTCTCAAAACCTTTGACAAAAACAACAAATTTACATAAATTTGGCTATCTTGTGGGATTTCAGCCATTTAACTTTCTTTCTTTTTTCTTTCTTTCATTCATTTTCATTCATTCATTTGGGCCCTGTGGACACCATCCAAGGTGGCACACATTGCCAATCCTTGATTTATGTGGCAGTCCTCAAAAATATTAGGTGATTATAGTAATGGTCTGCAGAAAGGAAAGTTGGGAATTACTGTTCTAAAAGAATAATTTAATCAAGAATATTGTTCAGTTTTATTGATACTCTTTGCTTTCCACAAGAGACACAAGGCTTTGATTGTTCTTCAGTCAGATCTGCTATTTTTTCTATTTTGAGAATAGGAGACAAAAGACTGATATTTTTACTCTGCTCTTAAGCCTTTTTATCCTGCAATCAATTTGCATCTAACAGAGACTAATCTCATTTCTATTCAGGTAGGTAGCAGAACCTAGCTGCCTTGGTTAATATCAAAAAGAAGATGGGAGATCTCAGGTTGAAGGATAAATTGGGAAAATAAAAAAACATCCAAAGCAACAGCAAAGGTGAACATTTTGGTACTATTGCCAATAAAATTATGTAGACTGTCCACAAAGACACCAGGAATCAAAAAATTCTCTGCTGTGAATATTCACACTGGGACGTCTGCAGAAATAAAAGATTTCACTACACCCTTTGGGCAAAAATTTGCTTGCATCTAATCTAAAAAAGAGGTACAGGGAATTTAAAAGCTGGGCCATGATTTGACATATTTTTGTTATCCTACTAAATGTATTGTCCTCCTGCATTTTCTTTTTGTTGTTTAATTAACTTTGAAGAGTTAAAAACAAATTAGGATTCCTAAAAATAATTTAGCCTCTTCTGGCATAACTTCTGCAAAAAGACTGTTTCTCATGTCAGTGGGATTGGTGTCCCCATGCTTTAGGATTGGAGTGGGCATACATTTTGGACAAAACCTGAAAAACACACCCAAACTGCCTTCTTTGGAGGAGCAGACTCCTTCCAAAAGGACTTGGATCTTTTTCAGAAGGGTCTAAAGGGAAGTAGACTGTTCCCAAAGCAAAAAGCTGCTTCAGTTCTACCTGGATGCTAGGTTTTTGGGTTTTTTTGCAAGTCCTCACATGTTACATTTTCCCCAAGGAGATATAATAGGTGAACTCATTTTGTGATGGACATCACTACCTTCCAATGTGTCCTTTTCTAGGACTCACCAATCAGTGTTTCCAGGAGTGATTTTAGACTAATAATATTGCTGCCTTGAGTTATTTATAAAAATAATAAAGGCAGGATAAAATTAAACAAATAATACCAAAAACACATCAGAGTTTTCCATTGTCTTGCTAGACCTATCTCTTATAGGTATGAATGTTAAAATAATTTGTGGACAAGTTGAATTTGGATTAGGATTTTCTTTTTTTGCTTGTGTAATAGAAATGTATTCATCCCATTCCAGAGGATTGTTTTCTCAAAATTATTTCCTAAAATCCAGACCTTTGCTCCTAATGAATTATTTTTTCCTATTTTTTACATTTGTCATTAAAAATTATGTCAGTCACTGCCCCTCAACTTCCTACCCACCCTGGACCTCTTCCTTATATCCAAGTTGTCCACCAGTTCTTCAGCTGGCTAAAAACTTTATTAACATAAATTTTTATGCCTCCACTGATGGTCTCCACCTTCCCTCAAGAAAGATGCCAGTTGTCCTTATTTACAGTGTATGAAGCACATTAAGAGCAGGGATTGGTGGATTCCCCTGGCTTTGTATCCATCCCCTCCCACCAATATCATAATCCAGTAATCACTCTCATTAAAGTGTGATGGGGCTGGGAGGGAGGAGGCAGGTTTTGACAGGTGGCTAGACTGACAGGTTTAGCTTTCTGTTCAATTTTTACTGTTTTTGTGCAAGGGTTTTATGCAGATGCATAACTGCTGTCAAGCTCCTTTTGGACTAGGACTAGAGCTGAAGAAGTTCTGCAAGCGCAGGAACAAATTTGTATGCAAATTTCACTCCTTTCTACTTGTTCTGTTCTATTGTATTGCATTGCATAAGCTTAAGAGTACAAAAGATTGAAGAATAAAGATACAAGAGGCAGAATGAAAAACAGAACAATTTCACTCAATTCTTAAACATGTTTTCTTGTCACATTAAAAAGGATAGAAGCTTTGGAATCTTTAAAGCTAAGTCCCACAATTCTGTCTTGAATCTAAACTGTAGAAGATGGTCACATTCAATCCCTAGACTGAAGTATCTTGGTATCTGAAGCACAGAGTTTGATTCCAAAACAGGTTTCTTCCCCCCACCCCACCCCCACCCCCCGTATTTTCACTGTAGGGAAAGCTGAGCAAAGACTGGATTCTGCTTCTTCCTCCAACTAAGTCATAATGAATTTACCTTAGCTTGCTCAAGCACTTCGGGAAAAGAGATTAGTTTTTTTAATTTAGCCAGCTAACTTGCATGCTATTCCTGGAAACTGCTCTAAGCTTTTCAGTTCCTCTAATTAAGTCTAAATGTCTATGGATACTATCACCTGAGACTATTAAATCTACTGACTTGGCAGATATTACGTGTCTCCGCAGACACCATTCATTTTAGTTTTATATTCTCCCCAGTGGTTGATTACTTATTAGCAAGAGGACCTTTGGGTATTGAATAAAGTTCTGAACTTATTCCAGCATTATCAGGAGTCATTAACAAACAAGGGATATGGTTTCGGTTCCCTTTGTTCTGCTCTTAAGTTAAACCAGTAAGCATACACTTGATTTATTGGCTTGGCTTTTAAGAAAACACCTCAGTTTGTTAAGTTCCTTCAGTTTTAGCCCCCAAAAAGAGAGTTGCATTTTTCTCTAATAGTCAGAAGAAAATCAGATGGCAATTCCATGCAACCCATCCTCCATCACCAGCTCCATCTCATACTATGGTTTCCTAAATGGCCGTGACATGGAAGGAAATGCTACTAGGATGAAACGTTAAATATGATCAAGATCAAATCTAAACTATTATTGATAAAGAATTAGGGAGGGGATTTCCCCCCTTCTTATATTTCTAGTCATAAGTTTTTATTCTAGGCTGCAGAATTTTAGTACCAGCTTATTGGTTTTATATACCAAATATATGTAAACAATTCAATGGGACCATTACCAGTCACAGTGGGCCAAATGTACAAATAATCTTTGTTTATTTAAAAGAGAGGCAATTGCTTGCTTTTTGATACTATTGCAATATTTCTCCATGCAATTTTGCTTTCATCCAGTCCAGATAGAAATAATCTGTAGCTCATAGACAGTAGCATTTCTGGCCCACCTAGCTTTAATATTTTTAGAAGTTTTAGTTAATAAAAAGACAAGGAAGTTGGTATGCTGAAAAACAAAATGGCAACCCAAGGATCATCTTTATTTCCAAGAATGCCTCTCAGCCTTCTGTGTGCCCCATAATCAGTCTTAAGAAATACAAATGGTGATTTGTTTGGAAGTGTGTGCCAAACTTGTTTGCTGGGTTGTAGAGGACCTCCTGGTGAGCTTTGAGAGGGCTGGGTAGAACATGCCGATAAATAACAAGCTCGCTAATTTGCTTGGATAAATCGTGGTGTTTTTTTGGTCAGATTGACTATATCCTCTATAGCAGCCTTTTGTGATCACTGCCATAAATACCTTCAAATTCCAAGTGTAGCATCAATTTTAAAAGGTAGCCAATGTGAAAGTAAGATATTGTTGTAAATTTGCTATTAATATCTCATTGTAAGCATTTTATATTTAAGCATGACCAACTGATTTGAATATGGAATTTGATAGGGATCCAGGTAATATCGATTTGCGAGTATTCTGGTTTACTCATTGCTTCTTTCAGGTTTTTTTAAATAATTAAAAACAAAGCAGTTAAGGTTAAAAAGATGTAATCATGTCTTTAAAAAAAATCTTCTCATGGCAACAATGTCTGGGAGGGAGGGAGATTAAAAAAAAAAAGTCAAGATGATGGTTATGGTCCTGCAGTCAGAGCCCCGCCCATTTGTACATGCATTTGATGTCAACACACGTCCAAAAGGGGATGAGCATCTCCTGATGGAAGGGTCATGGAATTGTGCCCAGGCTTCAACTACTGCAAGGAGAAAACAAAATCAGGTCAGGGTCCTTTTCCTAAAGTTCTTTTGTGCTCCTTTTTAAGAATTCCCTAAACCAATGATATCAGCACATATATATCAGGGGAGTGATATTTCAGTGCAGGAGCTCTGATGGGTGGCAACATGAAGTATAAGAATCTGTGTCAGGTGCATGATACTCTCTTCCTGGACATATATTAGCAATTCAGCTTCTCTGATTTTCCTCTTGGTATGGTTTTGGATTTGCATTGAACAAAAATAGCCCATCATCTTGAGTCTGTTAGTATCATTGCTCTGCAGAGGGGAAATTGTCCCTCCATGCGTGTAACATGGTGTTTCAGTCCATTCTGGCATTTTGCCTCTTTGTTACATGGTAGAAATAGAACTGACTGGATTTTATTTTTCCCACCAGCCATCGATTTGCGCAGTTCCTCTTTGGAAGTTTTAGACATCCTTCTGGCTTTCTAATTATTTGCCTGAAAAAACATTCTTTTTTCTTTCACACATAAATACAAAATCATGTCATTTTCCATTGGCAATTTGGTATTCAACTTGGCGTTTTCAAGAAGTGACACCAACAGATTGAGGTGCTTGGAGGATCAGGCTAAACAGGAGAAATGAATGGAGTGGGGCTGTTTAGTTTCCCTTTTTCCATTTTCCTTAGGGGGGTGGGAACGTGTTTGCCAAAATACATTTAAATTCAATAATGTTAATTGATTAAAAATTTAAAGTCATTAGAGTCCAGTGGAGATGGCATAATAACGTTACATGACTAAAAATTTAAGCTCTCATCAGTAATAAATACATGATACACTAATACTGATCTTGGGTTTGCCAGCATTGAAAATAGCATATAGCTCAAGAAACTAGTACATCTGTGATATACAACATGAAATGACAATAATTAAAGACTATTGTATTAAATATGATCAATAGTGTATTGTTTAGATGTTTTACATACATGATTAGAAATCAATAAAAATTATTTGCCATGCCTTAGAATAAACCATTACAGTATGTATTCTCAAAAGCCAGTTCCACTGAGTTCAACTGGATTTACTTCCTGTTAAGTTCATATAGGATTTTACTTTTAATCAGTGTGACTGACTGGAATTTTAAAAAAAAAGTATACCAAACTCCAGTTCCAGTCCTAAGCGTTTTCTGCCATCTAGTGATAGCTTTGTTGTAGATTTAATCATATTTTTCTCTCTCAATTGTTTCTGTTGTTTCAGAGATCCAATTATTTTCCTTGAAAGCAGAAACAAACAACAAACCACCTATTATTCTGCGGGCATAACTGTTAAGTATCATAACATAATGGCTACTATGGCTTTTTAATTCCTGGTAGACATCTAGACAGAAAACTAGTGATAGGGGGAACCAATATGCTTCGGATACAAGAGCCAGTGATTATGCACATATCAAAGGTCATAAAGGGATCATTCACAAAAAACAGATAACGTTAGCTATAAGACGAAAGCATTTTTAATACCTTCACATTGGTGAAGGGACCTGGATCTGATTTACCCTCAGTAATAGGGATTCTCATTTGCTTCAATTCCTCCATGCCTGTACAACTGTACCTGCACAATGTGTCATGGGTACTGATGGTGAGCAGGAGGGGGCCCCTATTCAGTGGGGAAAATGCATGTGTAGTACTGAGGAGTTAAGCAGCCATTCAAAGAGACACAGATCAGACCCGCCTTAAACTTCGGGGTTTATCTGTCTGGGTTTTTCCCATGCTTCTTCAGTTTGTTAGGATTATCTGTCTAATGTAGCAGTAATAAAGCACTAGAGACCTATTCCTTGTCTCAGCGTGGTTCCTGGCTGTTAGGACACAATGTCCCTTGTATGCATTTTGTTGAGCCCACATGAGTTGATACATGGTTAGCCAACATGTGGATGCTGGGTGTTGTCCTACCCCTGCCTTGATGAATTTAATGAGGACATGGAGAGGAAAATCTGAAAAAAGTTGTGGTCCTATTGACATCAACATAAGAAGATTCCCATTTGTGGGGCATATAATCAAAGTGAAAACTATTTTCTCCATGAATTCTGAATACCACTGTATATAGCCTGATACTCACCATAAATACTGAATTTTAACTTATATAATCCCCAATCAGTATGACTAATAACTGGAGATTATGGGACTTGAAGTCAAACTCATCTGGATGGCAGAAGGTTTGGGAAGGCTGTGCTATGGTATTAAGGGCTATGAAGGTATATTTTTAGCCTGAACCTAAATAAAATAGGATTTTGAGAGTAATCAGCTCACGTAATGCCTATTTAAGTTTGGTGTTAAGACAGCCAATCACAAGACTTTATTCCACAATAGTCCATTCATACTCCAAAGGTACTTCCTGCTGGTCTGTTGGCCATATGCTGAACTCTATCTGAAGCAGAGATAAAGATCAGACAAGCTCTCGAAATGAATGTTGACAAATGTCCATCTTGTCACTAATGTATAAATCATAGCAGTTTTTCCTCTGGAGAAGTCAGATTTCAAACAACTAGTTGAGGTTAATAGCAGGTGAATAGTCTGCCAGCCAATGCAGGACATATCTTGTTACTATCTTACTCTGAAAATAGGCAGCTGATATTGAAATGGCAACCAGTTAAGGAAATGCAGATCAAAAGAAATCATCTCCGTTTCACTATAGACATTAGTTTTCTGCTTATCCTAACATGAAGAATTTTGTATGCATTTTCCCCTACTTTAACTATTTCCTTAGAAACTATCTATTTTGAAAAACACATGCAAATTTTTCACTGATGTGATTCTTTGCTACATTAATTTACCAGATGCCACTTTTTACAACATAAATGTCTTCAATATAAGCACTTTCTTCTGGGCTGGCTAGGGATGAGACCTGTGGCCCTCCAACCTGTGCTAAATCAAGATTTCTCTTAACAGTGTTTTATTTAACAAACCAGTATGGCCTGCTTCACTCACCAAGCAATCCACAGTTTGGATTTATAACCCTCTTATTAATATAATAACTGGAAAACGATACTGATAAGATTTGCTTTCTTCTGGAAGATTTTGATATACAGTGAAATCTTGCCTTAATAATAATAATTTATTAAATGTATATGCTGCCCGACTCCCAGTGACTCTGGGCAGTTTACAATTGTTAAAATATTTAAAAAACAGAACAATACAACAAACATGAAAATAACACAAAACAAAGGAAAAACGGTGACAAAGAAAATAAAGCCAGAGGGGAACAGAAAACATTACCCAAAGGACATACATTGCAATGGAATTTGGTCTATTGCTAGGGAAGGCTGGAAAATCAAGGTTTCCCTGTATCTACAAGCCTTGTTTACATTAGCAGCCCAAAAAATTAGAGTATTAGATGAAATGACTGTAAACTAAATTGATGATCCATTGTTTAAAAGTTTTACCCTATGGAATTGCATTTTTTTTAATGGGAAAATTTATGGCACTGGTCTGAACAACAAATTAAATGATGAGAGGGGTTTTTTTTGTAGTTATTTTTTTAAAAAAAAACACTATCCTGGTAACTAATTACAGTTTTAGATAACTGTATTCAGAAAGCATTTGACACTTTATATACTAGGGGGCAATGTTTTCCTTAGGATACTTAGCAAAATGAAAATTTCATAGGCAAATGATTCTTGCTTGGATAACTAAGGGAATCCAAACCTGCAGTTACAAAGACCGCACCCACTGCCCATGCTGTAGAGTCTGCTGTACACCGTGTCTCCTCCCACTCTGCTCCCCACCCTCATTTGACAACTTTCTGGGATTCAAGAGTCAGTCACAGGAAACGTCTGTTCTTCAAGGCTGTCATCACCTGCATTTGCAATTTGCCTATGTTGTGAAATGCCATTGCAAAGCAGAGAACGCTGCTTCGGATACAGCATCATATTGTTGCTTTGGGCTGAAAGAAGTAGGCTGCACTCCCACAGAAGGAGGTTTCTGCCTCCTAACTCCTGATGCAGTGGTGGGCGGCTGTGGTCCACGAAAGATGCCTGAATGTTCAATTCAGGTCACAGGGAGTTGGAAGACAATGGGGGTTTGTCACCATGGAGAGAGAGTTTGTGTTTGTGTGTATGTATGTATTTCTCACATTTATATAGCCACCCATCTCACAGAGCATGCCTCTAGGTGGCATACAGTCAAAAGCTTGGAAGCTTCTGAAGGTTTTTAGTGCATTTAGGTATATTTTTTTATCAGTCTCCTCTTGTGTAGATTCCCCTCACCCTGTCATGAGGATGTTTTGCATAATAATTGACAAATGTTCACAAATACATATGCCAGAATATATGGTGTGCAGGAGAGGAGGAATGCTAGCAATTTGTTTTCTACTCTTTTTATTAAGGTGGGTAAGAGATGTTTTAGTAAGATGGGTAAGAGACTGAGCAGAACCTGAGGGGGTAGGACAAGGAACTAATTTATTGGTCAATATAAAAAATGAGTATTGCTTAACTAGTAGTTGTCTATGCTCAGCTATTGGCTCAAAAGAACAAACCCTGATGGCTGATGGTGCTAGGCTCAAAATAATAAAGTCATGGCCATGTTCACAGTATCTTCATATCTGAATACACCTATAGTAGTCAAAAGTGCCTGGATCAATCTCCAGTGGATTTATCGAGATTGGGAAATTTCTTCCCATATGTGAACTCTTGACTTCTTAAATATTGAATCAACCGTAGGATTTTCTGAAAGGAACTAGAGGAGAGGATAAAACTGATAGTTGTGAAAGTGCCTGTTCATAATTTAAAATATTCACAAATTTCCAATACCAATCAAATCAAATCTTTATTACAGTCACAGACCAGCACAGAGATACCAATCAACATTTCTCAAAGGATGAAAAATTGTGGGCCATACTATAAAGCCATGTAGGAGTAGACATAAGGTTGGGCAATCACTGACTTCCCTGATGGAGCTGGCCTTCATTCCCACCAATGGCTGATGGTGAAAGATGCTGGAAATTATGATCTAGCTATATCTGGAGCCCCAGGTTGCCTATCCTCAATACTGAAGAAGGAACCCAATGCGCAGTTCTTCAGATTATGCCAGTCTCACGTGCATTCTTACTTTATTTTCACAAACTGTCCTTTTATATACAGAGATCATTATTTGAAATGCTGGCTGTTTTATGAGACAACGTGTCAGTTACAGAAACCATTTTCAGCCATGCCGTAAGCAAAGGAGAACTCCAGCAAACACAAAGTGTGGCTAATTCTAATGGCAGTAGATGGCAATGTTGACGTTAAGCATAAGGAAGACAACAGCAGTAAAAGAACAATTTCCTTTCTTTCTTTCTTTCTTTTTAAAAAGGAAACACTGGCCTGAAACACCACACAGCTGCAAGTGCAATTGTTGCCAGTATTTTCTATATAATCGTTTATCTGCCGTTTACAATTATATGAAGGGTTATTTTATTTAAACATAGGGCTTTGGTGAAAACTAACTTACTTAATTTTCAGATTAGCT
Organism: Candoia aspera; assembly: GCF_035149785.1. Lineage (NCBI taxonomy): Eukaryota > Metazoa > Chordata > Lepidosauria > Squamata > Candoiidae > Candoia > Candoia aspera. Next base: position 129,104,502 of record NC_086153.1, on the reverse strand, counting down.
GAAACTTTAATTGTGGAATTTACTTTTATTTTAAATCTGGGGCAACACATGTTCTTTGTTACTGCATTAAGACCAAAAACACTCATCCAGGCAAACTTGGGAGGAAACAAGACTTGTTAGCACAATTGTCTGGAACATCTTCTGTGTGAATCCCATTGAAACAAATGCAAGGTTGTGCAACAAGATGCTTCTGGCCATAATCCACCTGGACAGTCTCTGGTCTTTGAAATTAATTGGAGGCAGTCAGGCACCAGATCAATTAATTTTGTTGGTTTTTTTCCTAGGAAAATGCCTGATGGTTTCTGCTGATTTTTGCTCTTTATTTTCTTTCCTTTTGGGGGATGTAACAAATTGTGGTTCAGGGCAGGGACAGACGACACGGCGCCTTCCTGATATTGTGGACTACAAGTCCCACAATGGGTTCCCACTGGCCATGCTGGAGAGCACCAGGCTGTCTACGTTTCTATCACATGAACTGGAAGAAGCCTTTTGCACACCGCCCTCCCTTCCTCTTACTGTTCCTTCTTCCCTCAGGTGTTCGGTTTAATGAGTAACCATAGTTTACCATCACACCTCAGCTAACCGGCTAACTTTTTCTTCAAATCAGGATAGCAAGAATCGATTCTTCAAATCAGGACAGCAGTTTAATCCTTATTTATAATCTTGATCTGAAGAGTACAAACTATAACTTCCCAGTTCATGTTTCGCAACTAACCAAAGTAACCCAGAACTTAATTCAATAACTTAGGCCAAATGCAGAAGGGAAGGGAAAGGAATGCACAAGCAGAGAACTAGCTCCTGTTATTTTTCTGGCTCAGAAATGTTATGTCTGAAGTATGCCCTTGTCATCTGAGCTGGAAAAGAGAAATCTATCAGTTTATTTTTAAATGTAAAGAGAGATAATAAAGTGATGGCATGCAAGCAACTTCAGTGCAGCATTTGGTAATGGGGAAGAGCAACCCTTGTAAGCAGGTGCAAAGAGATCAGCCATTTTTTTTCTAATGAACTCCAGCAAGCTCAGATTTGTTATGGCTGCTGTCTAATCATCCTCATTAGCAGCAGCCCTCAGACTTAACATCTTGTGGAGCATTCTTTCAAGAGGTTAATTTTTTAATTTTGATCCAGGGAGAAACAGAAACAATGGGAGGAAGGGATACTTGGGGGAAAAAGATACAGCTATTTCAGCTGCACATTTCAGTGGAAGCTGGAGCGCTGCCAAAGACTTTTTTCTAGGTGAGTTTTGAGGAAGGTTTTGAATGCTGCGAACAGTAAGTTGGAGGCCAAGTGCAAACCTACATGGAGAGGAAGGGAGAAACTATACTGTTTTGAAGGAGCAGGAAATCAGTGGACTGCTAAGGGTGTTAGAACAGAGAGAGCAATCATCACCAACAGGGATATTTCAAGAGATAAGAATGATGAAAAAGTCAAGGATCTATTTTGTGTTATGTTCCAATGTATCTTCCACCTTTCCCAAAGTAGGGCAGACAAAAGACTTCTGCCCTTACATCTATAATGTACATCATGTACATTGTCTAATAATGTAATCTACGTCATGGAGAAAATCTATGTGATAGCTAAGAGTTGACACCAACTTGATGGCACATAATAATCATTATATCTGTGCCCTTCTATTGCTAAAGAAAATTGCTTTGAGTAGCCAAATCTGAACCCTAGTGATTCAGTTGCCTGGCTGAGCCTCGATGTCAAGCCTCGATTTCACAAAATTGCCAGTTGGTGCATTGTAGCATTGTAGCTTTTTTTTTTTTTAACTAACCTTTGATGAGAGAAAGCCACCAAATCTTTAACAACTATTTGCCAGCAACAATAGTGCAGATGTGCATAGCAGCTCAACATTCATCACTGTGAAGGAACCTATTTGTATATTGGAACCATCTGCAATATATACTTCAATATAACTGTTACAATATTGTAAAGATTAAATTGGTTTGGAACATTTCTGCTTTCTCATCAACCACACTCAGTAAGTAAAAGTGCTGGGTCATCCTAAGTATTATTTAGAGAACAGCAGGTACAGTCCGAATTTTTTTTTTAAAGTACACGAGATTGGGAATTAATCTTTCCAAGTATGAAGTACTCTCTTTTCATGCAACATAATGCATTATTTAGTTAAACCATTTCATCCATCTCTTCCATGATATTGTTTTTTTTTTCTCTTGTGCCACTGTTTTTCCATTTATTAAAACAAAAAAGCCTTTCTTCAAAGCATGTCTCTTACATTTCTATCCATACTCAACTTAGAGTGACAATGTTCCTTATATTTGCTGTATTAATTATTTATGAATGAGTTCAGGGCACAGTGCTATTCTTGAGAATACTGTTTAGGACCCGCACAGACATCCAGTAGAAGGCATGATGATGTTACCTGCATTGAGATGTCACCATGCAATGATATGTCTGAACTAATTACCAAGATATTTCTACAAAGATTGTAGAACCTTGAACACCTTGAACTTTGAACCTTCATTGTTGAATACCCAATGCTGAAGAGATTAGTATTAAACATAGATACATTCAGGAACGCAGGAGGGATGAGAAGTAGACTTTCTAAAGATATATACATTTTATTATGCTCTTGTCCATTTCCTAAAGAAATGGAATTCTGAGTCCTTAAAAAATATATCTCCTGGAAATAAAGGAATATAGCATTCAATTATTTAAATTAGCATTACATCTTCTCTAGATTATAAATTTATTCAGACAAATATTTCAGTTCCAGTCTACCTAAAATTCTGAAGTGCATTCTAGAATCTTAAATTTTAGACATAAATAGTACATTTTTATTTCTATGAAATTATTGAACCCTTCACATATTGGTGTGATCCTCCTGGATGTATCCAAATGATGCCTCTCATCAAAAGATATTTCTGTACCAGATACAGCTTATCAGAAATGGTGGATGTCAGGTTTGGTTCCATCTGGAAATATGTCTTCTTCAAATACAGTCTGGGAATTTACTGGGGCAGAATTGTGGGAGTGTCACTGAGCTGTTGCTGAATAATTTTTCATGATAAGAGTAGGAATGTTCTGGGCAAATGTTCTACTGATTAGTATATGTAGGTTTGGCTATTTGGTTTGATCTAGCAGTTTCCATAAATGAAACTGGTTGGGAATAGTACAGATAAAATCATCTAAATAAGGCAGGCAGTGCTAGTTGGTTAATTCCAAGAAAACTTCTACATGATTTCTTCAGTAAAGTAAGAATGAATTTTCAATTTTGCATTCAAACCCTCTGTTATGTATTATGTTACCTTTTCCTTTGCAGATGTCAAGAAGTTTTACAGTCTAAGCTACATCCATTTGGATGCAAAATTGGATGATATTTATTTATTTATAGTTCTTACAGAGGTAGATGAAGATAGGACAGTGATAAATATGCTTGAGGTCCATGCATTTGGTATGCTTTCAAATGAAAAATAATTCTGAAGCTTGAATTCAAATCTTTAAAACTCTGGGTTTTCAAGATTCTGTCTGTTTGCTTATTACACCAAAACCTCAAGGGCAAGGCCCTTTTGGTTCAATTACCACTTCTTTCTCCATAGCACAGTACTGTAACACTAAGCATTATTGTGTTTTCCAGTTTCACTGAGAACTTGATACAGAACCACCATAGAGTATTATTCAAAGCATGGAGCTTAAAATTTCCAGAGGGTCAAGTCTGCAAATTACCTTTCAACTGCCAAACTTTTTCTGAGTTGACTATTATAGCAATGATACTTTCTAATTAACAGGAGGTCTTACCTAATTAAACTAGAAGTCCAGTCAAAATTTATCTTGATACAAACTGTAAGACTACAATCATGGCTTATTAACAGAGGTTTTCACTTTTCCTTTCTTTGTTTACAGCAAAGACTGTCATGTTTTAACATTAAGCAGAAAAGTAACTTTCCAAAAGCAAGGCCCCTAGCAACAACATGCCTTTTATTAGCCAAGACATATGGTGCTTCTATTAGTACAGAGGTTGTCCCTCAAGATCAGCTGCATACAGAAGCTGCTTAACTTTCTTTCAGCTGCATGACTTTTATTTTCAGTTCAATCCTTTATTCAAATAATTTGGCAGAGTATGAGATGATTCCTGGAATTTAATATTCCTGGAACAATATATATTAAAGCATCTTTTTATCAATATGTTTGAACAATTAGGAAGAAAAGAAACCACAGAGAAAGTTAATATGTCAAAATGAAATAGAAGAGGGATGAACCCATCCAAGAGAACTTTGTAGACTATTCCACAGAGGCAATATGCCATGAAATTTGGAGGCCTATGTTCTGACTGAAATCCATGTGGTTGCATATCATGCATTTAATCTTGTCCAAAATGTTCTTTCTGCCTGGCACATACTAATGACCTACTCAGTGCTTAACAAGGCTCAGACCCCTGGCACTGAGGGAATTCCTGGTCAGGATCTGATGAGTCTTCATTGTCACTTATAAAGGGTGGTTTGTACTGGGAATCTGTAAGCAGACTCAGAGGCTCCAAATGCCCACACATATGCAAAGCATAAATCAAGTTGTGTTACATACCCTTATGTAGAGCCACAAAGCCAACAGAGAGAAAAACTCTTACTTCTACCAGAAAGGACACAGATAAGTAATGGCCTTAGGAGCCAAGGTCCCCGTGAAGTTTAACAATTAAAAAAGAACTTGGATCCCCACCGCCACCACAGAGACACACACATTGTAGGGACATTGTGATTTATCAGATATATATTCCTACTGTTCCTCAAGATGACATTCAAAGTATTCTTTAATTCCCTTAACAATAGCCCTATTAATTAAATTAGGTTGTAACTTGGTTCTGTTAAAATCCAATCCACTTTCCTTGTACCACAACTTGCCTCAATAGTAGAATAATAATTTTGGTAGACTTGTTCCCTTGTTCCTCTTGATATAAGTCATTGGTATTACTAGCACACTAAAAATCTCTGGGCAAGATTAACACATCTTGGACCATGATTAACACATCTTGGACCATGAGAGCCAGTTTGGTCTAGTGGTTAAGGCAACAGGCTAAAAACTGGGAGACTGAGTTCTAGTCCCGCCTTTGGCATGAAAGCCGGCTGGGTGACCTTGGGCCAGTCCCTCTCTCTCAGCCCAACTCACCTCACAGGGTTGCTGTTGTGGGGAAAATAGGAGGAGGAACGAGTATTAGGAATGTTTGCCACCTTGAGTTATTTATAAAAATAATAAAGGCGGGATAGAAACTAAAATAAATAAAATATATGAAGTATGATATCTCAGTCATTTGATTTTGTTCACTTATGGCTTTGAATTTAAATAGCACATTCAAAATAACCCATGTTGTTTACCATAACCTTCTGCTATGTGGTTGCTTCATCATAATGTTTTGCTAGCCAGTTTAAATGCATGAAGAAGCAAAGCACGAATACCTGCTATCCCTACTCACTGTTGCTTTTATGGGTCTTGCTTGCTTTGGCTAGAATGATGAGATGATGTCAGGTTCTGACCAGGCACCAGAAGGGGCAGTCCATCCTACAAGAATTTCTAACTGCATAATAGGCCCGCCTACTAGACCACTGTTTCTCAAGGCTGGCTGGGGAATTCTAGGAGTTGAAGTCCACACACCTTAAAGTAGCCAAAGTTGAGAAACACTGTTGTTGTTTATTCGTTTAGTCGCTTCCGACTCTTTGTGACTTCATGGACCAGCCCACGCCAGAGCTTCCTGTCAGTCGTCAACACCCCCAGCTCCCCCAGGGACGAGTCCGTCACCTCTAGAATATCATCCATCCACCTTGCCCTTGCTTGGCCCCTCTTCCTTTTGCCCTCCACTCTTCCTAGCATCAGCATCTTCTCCAGGGTATCCTGTCTTCTCATTATGTGGCCAAAGTATTTCAGTTTTGCCTTTAATATCATTCCCTCAAGTGAGCAGTCTGGCTTTATTTCCTGGAGGATGGACTGGTTTGATCTTCTTGCAGTCCAAGGCACTCTCAGAATTTTCCTCCAACACCACAGTTCAAAAGCATCGATCTTCCTTCTCTCAGCCGTCCTTATGATCCAGCTCTCGCAGCCATATGTTACTACGGGGAACACCATTGCTTTAACTATGCGGACCTTTGTTGTCAGTGGGATGTCTCTGCTCTTAACTATTTTATTGAGATTTGTCATTGCTCTTCTCCCAAGGATTAAGCGTCTTCTGATTTCCTGACTGCAGTCAGCATCTGCAGTAATCTTCACACCTAGGAATACAAAGTCTTTCCCTGCTTCTACATTTTCTCCCTCTATTTGCCAGTTATCAATCAAGCTGGTTGCCATAATCTTGGTTTTTTTGAGGTTTAGCTGCAAGCCAGCTTTTCCACTTTCTTCTTTCCCCTTCATCATAAGGCTCCTCAGTTCCTCTTTGCTTTCAGCCATCAAAGTGGTATCATCTGCATATCTGAGATTGTTAATGTTTCTTCCAGCAATTTTAACTCCAGCCTTGGATTCCTCAAGCCCAGCATGTCGCATGATGTGTTCTGCATACAAGTTGAATAGGGAGGGTGAGAGTATACAGCCCTGCCATACTCCTTTCCCAATCTTAAACCAATCCGTTGTTCCGTGGTCTGTTCTTATTGTTGCTACTTGGTTGTTATACAGATTCTTCAGGAGCAATACAAGATGGCTTGGTATCCCCATACCACTAAGAACTTGCCACAGTTTGTTATGGTCCACACAGTCAAAGGCTTTAAAATAGTCAATAAAACAGAAATAGATGTTTTTCTGAAACTCCCTGGCTTTTTCCATTATCCATCGGATATTGGCAATTTGGTCTCTAGTTCCTCTGCCTTTTCTAAACCCAGCTTGTACATCTGGCAATTCTCGCTCCATGAATTGCTGAAGTCTACCTTGCAGGATCTTGAGCATTACCTTACTGGCATGTGAAATGAGTGCCACTGTTCGATAGTTTGAACATTCGTTAGTGTTTCCCTTTTTTGGCATGGGGATATAAGTTGATTTTTTCCAGTTTGATGGCCATTCTTGTGTTTTCCAAATTTGCTGGCATATAGCATGCATTACCTTGACAGCATCATCTTGCAAGATTTTGAACAGTTCAGCTGGGATGCCGTCATCTCCTGCTGCCTTGTTATTAGCAATGCTTCTTAAGGCCCATTCAACCTCACTCTTCAGGATGTCTGGCTCTAGCTCACTGACCACACCGTCAAAGCTATACCCGATATTGTTATCCTTCCTATACAGGTCTTCTGTATATTCTTGCCACCTTTTCTTGATCTCTTCTTCTTCTGTTAGGTCCTTGCCATCTTTGTTTTTGATCATACCCATTTTGGCCTGGAATTTACCTCCGATGTTTCTAATTTTCTGGAAGAGGTCTCTTGTCCTTCCTATTCTATTGTCTTCTTCCGCTTCCACGCACTGCTTGTTTAAAAATAATTCCTTATCTCTTCTGGCTAACCTCTGGAATTTTGCATTCAATTGGGCAATAGCCCCTATCACTGTTGCTTTTTGCTTTCCTTCTTTCTTGGGCTACTTCTAGTGTCTCAGCAGACAGCCATTTTGCCTTCTTGGTTTTCTCTTTCTTTGGGATGTATTTTGTTGCCGCCTCCTGAACAATGTTGCCAACTTCTGTCCATAGTTCTTCCGGGACCCTATCTACTAAGTCCAGTCCCTTAAATCTATTCTTCACCTCCACTGCATATTCCTTAGGAATATTAGTGAGCTCATATCTAGCTGATCTGTGGGTCTTCCCTAATCTCTTTAGTCTGATCCTAAATCGTGCAATAAGCAGTTCGTGATCTGAACTACAGTCAGCTCCAGGTCTTGTTTTTACCGACTATATAGATGTCCGCCACCTTTGGCTGCAAAGGATGTAGTCAATCTGATTTCGGTGTTGTCCATGTGGTGAAGTCCATGTATAAAGCCGTCTCTTAGGTTGTTGGAAGAGAGTGTTTGTTATGCAGAGTGAGTTGTCTTGGCAAAATTCTATCAGCCTATGTCCTGCTTCATTTTGTTCTCCCAGGCCATGCTTACCTGTAGTTGCCCACCTTAGCATTCCAGTCTCCCATGATGAAAATAACATCTCTTTTAGGTGTGTTGTCCAGTAGGTGCTGCAGATCCTCATAGAACTGCTCTACTTCAGCTTCTTCAGCATCTGTGGTTGGGGTGTATATTTGGATCACTGTGATGTTAGATGACTTGCCCTGAATTCAAATTGAGATCATTCTATCGTTTTTTGGATTGTATCCAAGCACTGCTTTAGCCACTTTACTATTAATTATGAAGGCTACTTCATTTCTTCTGTGGTCCTCTTGTCCACAGTAGTAGATCTGGTGGTCATCTGATGTGAAGTGGCCCGTTCCAGTCCATTTCAGTTCACTGACACCCAACATGTCTATCTTTAATCTTGACATCTCACCAACAACCACATCCAATTTGCCCTGGCTCATAGATTTTACATTCCAGGTTCCAATGGTGTGTTGATCCTTAGAACATCGGATTCGCCGTTCACCACCAGCACCGTCGGCCGCTAGCCATCCTTTCGGCTTTGAGCTAGCTGCGTCATCACGTCTGGGGCTAGTTGAACTCATCCTCTGTTCCTCCCCAGTAGCATTTTGACCATCTTCCGACCTGGGGGTCTCATCTTCCGATGGTATACCGACATATCTCTGGTTGTACTGATCCATTTAGTTTTCACGGCAAGAATACTGGGGTGGATTGCCATTACCTTCCCCAGGGATTGCATTTAGTCTAACCTCTCTGTCATGACCTTCCCGTCTTGGGTGGCCCTTCACGGTTTAGCTCATGGCATCACTGAGGTGCTCAAGCTCCAGCACCACAACAAGGTAACAATCCTTTGCTGAAGGAGAAACACTGTACTAGACTATTTCATGAAATCTGCTGATGGCATTTTCGCTACAGATGTCATTGTAAAATTGTATGTCTTCTGCCTTTTTCATTATAAAAAGTATTGAAGTTTTTAATCTACTTGATCTCAAAACCATTTTGTGAATTGGTCTGATGAATGGGATAGAGAAAAAGAATATAATATTTATATTAATTACATTTATATAGTGATTATAAAAATTATTAGTAAAAGGAAATATAACAGGCAGTTTTATTGTAAACCACTCAGAGTCACTCTTCAAGTGAGATGGGGAGTGACAAAAGTCAAACTATAAATAAATAAATAAATAAAGCAGCCTGTGTGATAATGGTTAATACATTTTAATGTAATATAATAATTATAAATATAAGGCATTTATTAACCATTCTCAAGCTGACTATTATATTTACTTCTAGTAATAATTTTTTTGGAATGCACTGCTCAGAACTACCAATTTTGTGCCTGCTTTTTTCTTAGTTTTCACAGTGAAGGATATAACAGCTAAGTAAGAGATTTGCAATATTACATTTTTAAAAAAAATACAATTATAGCTAACATGAATTTTGTAGCACTGATTGATATAAAAAGAAATTTAACAGTCTGGGCAAAAATATGTTCCAAAACCTTATTAATGAAGCATAACTGTATATAAACATTACTTTTACAAAGAAATATTCAGGTATGTTGTATAGCTAGCTGTGGATTTTATTCCTATTTATTCATAATTTGAGGGCCTCCTTATTATTTATTTTTATTTATTTAATTACATTTATGTCACTACCCACTCCCAACCCTGAGCCGCAAAACTACACTGCCCACCCCCCAACCCCCGCCAGAGATCATCCATAAGTGCGACCAATGTGGTCTCCATCCCATAACCTGGCCTGAAACCTGATTGAAAGGGGTCCAGATAATCCATTTCCTCCAGAATTCTCTGGAGCTGCAATGCGACCACTTTCTCAACCACCTTTCCCCAAAAGGGAAGGTGGGAGACAGGGCGAAAATTGCCCAGTATAGTAGGGTCCAGGGATGGCTTCTTGAGGAGGGGGTATACCAGCACCTCCTTAAAGGCAGCCAGAAATACCCACTCCCTCAAGGATGCATTATCCATCACCTGGACCCAACCACAAGTCACTTCCTGGGCTGATTTTATCAGCCAGGAAGGGCATGGGTCAAGCTGACATGTGGTTGCATTCACAGTCCGGAGAATCCTGTCCACTTCCTCAGGCCCAACAGGATCAAATCGTTCCCAAATAACAGGGTAAGTACATTCCCCTGGCATCTCCCCAGATTCCACTTCATGCTTAGAGTCAAACTTAGAATGGATCTGAGTGATTTTATCCTGCAGATGCTGTGAAAACTCTTCCGAATGGCCCTGTATGTAGGTCCCTGAATCTACCTGACCCAGAAGAGATTGAGCAATCTTAAACAGGGCTTTTGAGCGGCATTCTGCGGATGCAATAAGAGCGGAGAAATACTCACGTTTCACCACTCTTACCGCCACAAGATGTCATGAGTACTGATGATGAGCAGGAGGTGGCCCTTATCCAGGGGGGAAAATGCATGCATAGTTTAGAGACTTTGAGCTGTCATTCAAACAAACCCAGAACAGACCCGCCTTGAGTTTTGTGGTTTATCTGTCTGGGTTTTCCCATGCTTCTTCAGTTTGGTAGGATTTTCTGTCTACAATAGCAGTAATAAGCACTAGAGACTTTCTCCTCGTCTCAGCGTGGTCTTTGCTTAGTCAGGACACACAGTAGGCCTTAATAGCAGCTCTAGCTTGTGTTCAGTCAGATTCAATCTTCGTCTTCCTCTAACGGCGCTCCAGACATCTCTTAACCCTCTTCAAAACCCTCAGCTCCTTCGTAAACCATGGGGAGTGACAGGTCGAATGAGGCAAGAGAGGTCACACAGGCATGATCTTGTCCAAGGCCCCAGCCACGGCCCTATTCCAGGCCGTGGCTAGGACCTCCGCTGGACCGTGCAGCAGGTCCTCAGGAATAACCCCCAGCTCCCTCTGAAACCCTACTGGGTCCATCAGTCACTGGGGGCGGACCAATCGAATGGGTCCTGCCTCCCTGCAGAGCAGGTTGGCACAATAGAATCTCAGGGTCACCAGGACGTGGTCTGACCATGGCAATGGGGACAGATCTAACTCTCCTCTCAGATCACATTGCCACTGCTCTGACAAGAAAACCAAGTCTGGGGTGTGACCACTGTCTCAAGTTGGGTCCCAAATAATCTGGGACAGGCCCATGGCTGCCAGGGTAGCCATGAACTCCTGAGCCATCTCCGAGGCACGTCCCAGGGATGGCAGATTGAAGTCCCCCAGAACCATAAGCCTGGGGAGCTCCACCACCAACCCCGAGACAGCCTCCAGCAGCTCAGGCAGGGAGGTTGCTATGCAGCAGGGAGGCTGGTACAGTAGCAACACCCCCAACCGTTCTCGGGATCCCAGCTTGAAAAACAAGGTCTCACAACCAGCCACTTGCAGAGCAGGGCTCCTGAAGGCCTCTAAAGATTGTCTGATAACAACTGCCACCCCTCCTCCCCTGCCCTCATGTCTCAGCTGGTGCCACACATGAAACCCAGCCAGGCACATCTCAGAGAGGGCTACTCCCCCTTCTGAGCCCAGCCAGGTCTTGGTGATACACACCAGGTCTGCCCCCTCCTCTGTGATTAAATCACATATGAGGGGGGCCTTGTTGTTCACTGACCTGGCATTAAGGAGCAGCAGCCGAAGACCAGGGCTCACAAGGATCTGCCGTCCAGGGCCTGGGTATGACCGTGGAGGGCCGGAACACGCCACCGATAATAAACACTGGGGGCATATTCCCCGAAGATGGCCTGCCCTCCGGGTCCCGTCATAACATCTCTGGCCCATCACCACCTCAATCAGATAGCCCGCCCCACAGCCCCCAGAGTTTCCTAGTCCAGTAGCCTCCACTCCCGGACCTCCGGAACTCCTGGGCTTAACCAAGGGTCCCTTTCCCCAAGCATCCATCTTCTCACACAACATCCACCTTGGGCAGTGGCAATTCCCCCCCAGTGCACCAGCTTCTGCTCTCGGCGCTGTTGGGTCACCACTGCCATCCATACCCTTACTGTGCCCCACCTCAACCTCTCTCACTTGTAGAGGTGGGACACACCAGCCACTCCTAGCCACCACCTGTCTCTCACTCAGGGGTGGGTAGACTTCCACACCAAGAGCCAATCCTAACCTCCTCCCTTGCCTCTCACCCACAGGGGGAGTAGCACACTCATACTCACACCAAGGGACCCTAACCCTCTGCCACCTAATACAATGGGAATGGGCAATCCTCCCCTTTCCTCCCCAAATCCCTTAAGATCTTAAAAACCAGGGGATTTCTCCCAAAGCCACTTCACCCCCCAGTCCTTCACACTTCCCCCCCAAGTTCATCACCACCCCAGGCCTCAGTCCATTGCGATGATATCTACTTTGCTGTCCGGCCGGTCTTCCTTCTTTTCTCCCAGTCCCTCTGCCTCAAGCAAAAGGCATGACAGCCTCAAAGGCTGCTGCCCCTCACTGAGGACCACTGGACCCTCCCGGAGCCCATTGTCGCCGCAAACCTGGCGCACTCCATCTCTCTGCTGACTCCTTGGTGACCCTGAAGTTGCCCAGAATCTCCATGGCTGTAAAGTTGCACTCATCATCACTGGCACAAGCTTCAACCTGTCATCCTCCACCACCTCACTGAAGCCGCCAGCCGCCAGCCGCCAGTCTATCACAGGGGCTGCCCAGTCCGTCACAAGGCACCACCCGGCCCATCCACGGGTATCCAGGGGCCACCGGGGGATCACAGGGGGTTGTCAGGATCTACTGGGGTCCTCCAGGGTCCATGGGAGGTCTGCCCGAGCTCACTCAGGTATGCCGCTACTGCCAAAGACCTCTGCTGCCGCAGCCCGCCACTTCATTCGAAGGGGGGATTCCGCTCATCTCCAGTTCCAACCCAATTTAAATTGGGTGTCCTACCAATCCCCCCTCAGTCCCCTCAGCTGGCCTAGGAGCCAAAAAGCCAAAGGCAGGGTTTATGGGGGCTCGCAGAGGCTGAATTCACCCCCCTAGAGAGCTGTGGTCAGCATCTTCTTCACCGCGGTCGCCATCTTGGATTTTTTTTTGTTAGCCAAAGTTCTGTATACTTCAGAGTCTACTGATTTTGATTAATTTATAATATCCCTTATCTATGGTCACCCTCACCTAAAGTGCCTAGAAGACTCAGCCAGGGCAGTAGGGAGTGGGCAACCTATCTATACATAAACACACTGATCCTTCCTTCTCCCAGTTCCTTGGCCAAACAACTCTAGGGATGGCACAATGTGAAAAGTTCCCTCCTTAACCACAAACACTGAACTGGGTCAAGTTTTAGTTAGATCAGTTATGTTGCTATCTAGATGAGCAACTTAAAACCTATTGATTTAAATGGACACTTACCAAGTATGGTTTTAATTCAACCCAATGAAACTTGGAGACATCAGGTAGGAAATCCCTAGGAAATAATTCGTGGTCATCAGTGTGGATTGAAACCATATTGCCTTCAAAGCTTGAGTTACTACTAGATCAATACCGAGAAACAGATCATTTATTTAGTCAAAGTATGGGGGGATATTTTCAAGCTTTTTCCCAGGCTATCAGCATTTTTATTTCTGAGAGAACAGATGCAGGCAAGATTCTATTGAACAGCCAAGTAAAAATAAATATGTTACTGGCTTCCACTATTCTAAGCAGTAGTTGCAAAGGCTTATTATACTAGTTTTCAAAGCATTGGATAGTTAACTGGAAATAGGCCACATTGAACAGAATAGAACTAATTTCCAAATATGACTGTGCTATAAACAGTGTCTGCCTTATTCTGCACCATATTTATGGCTCAGTAAGTTCAAAACCTTTGTGTTTGTTCTGATCTGCTCTTAGTGTTTGTATTGCAGAGGGAAGATCCTTGCATCTGAGAAATAAATTGTAATTACCTTTCCCCCAATTACAAATCCCTTTCCCACTGTCTCTAAAATGGTGATAAAATTAGCGGGTTTTGGTAACAATCACTAAATTATTGTCTGCAAATTGTTTGCATTCTTAAATATTATGCAAGTCCTATTAATACAGCTGTAAATAATTAATAGTGTAATTATAATATAACATTTTCAAGTGAAGTCACTATCCTACTTAGGTTCATCTCCCTAAAGTAAGCACAATGAGAACAAATTATTCCACATGGAGATTGGAAATGGAGTTAATAATCTTTATGGTGAACCAATTTTTGTTTTGCTTCTGTAAAGATAGTTCATGGAATAATTCCATGGAATAATATTCCTCCTGGAATAATTGTTGCTCCTAGCCAAAGAGTGAACAAATTTCCTCCGCAGAACACTTGGAAGCTTCTGTATTCCACAGGTCCACATCAAGCATAAAATACAGCAGTATCCTCCAAGTTGCACTTTAAAATGTTGAAGAGAACATCTTTAAGAAATACATTCGTTTTTCCCCTTTTGCATCGTTGCAGTACATAAATCCTTTCTAGCCGAAGCCTTAAGCAGTCTAGGTGCTGAAGCCACTTCACATTTTAGGTCTAAAGGTCAGTGAGCCAAACTCTTGTCTAATTGCATTAGGCACATCAAAGGGCATCATAGCATCTAGTATATGCCTTCTTTTTCTTTTGTTTTTAGTTATCTAAACAAATGCACACCCAGTGATGAATTCCAGCTACAATCAGACATGACCTCTACTCTGTCCAGGAAGAAAACCTGATTTGCAAATCTGGACACACAAAAGAGACATTTCTTTGCTTGCTGCTTCCTGACCCCATTTTCCTTTAAATCTGCCTTGTTCATAGGCACCTGCAGGGGCAGAAAGGTATAGCAAGTGACATAACCTATGTTGCAACATTGCAACACAAACTCTGTTATATATTTCTATGTAATGTCACAATGTAGGTATGAAGGGAACTTATGTCATGACATCACAATTGTTGGGGAAACAAGTAGTTTCTTCCAAGGAAAAATCAAACACTCTAGCAAGGGTTAAGCTGATTTTACTTTGACAAAGATCATACTTCTCCACAAGGGAAAAAGACATTTGAGAGAAAACATGGATAGAATATATATGACTCCTGTATAGATATTCATTGAGCTAATTTTCCTGTATATGAATTGCTAAGGAAGGTGCATCATGGTCATGCACACATTTGTTTATCTAGACCAGCCTTTCTCAACCTTTGACCCTGGAGGAACCTTGAAATATTTTTCAGGCCTCAGGGAACCCCTGCACATTCAGGCTCAAATATAGGCCAGAAGTTACAAAATTACTATATTCATTTCATGGGTAGGCCTGTATATATACACTAACAGTGTTCTTAAACTAAAAATAAAGAATGAAACGTACCTCTTTAATGTGAAGTTGCCTGAATTTGAAATTATTTTTTAAATAAATTGTGATCTAACTGAGAACCCCTAGTGACCTCTCACAGAACCCTAGGGTTCCATGGAACCATGGTTGAGAAACCCTAGAAATCTAGAAGATTCTTTGCACCTGCTGACTGCATAAACCTTTCTACCTTGAAAGCAGATAAGAACTGGTTTTCATCAGCTTGAACTATGGTGGTCATGCCAACTCTCTAGGTTCAGCTGCAGTTAACTCTGGGATGTCTCTTCAAGGTCACCTCACTTAGCAATCTCCTGCTGCTCTCTGCAGAATTTCCTTTCTTCATATTTTCCCTTTTTAGCCAAACCCCCTCCACACAACGCAAGTGTCATCTATGGCATTGCTGGAATTCATAACAGTCACAAGTGGTAAAGCATGTTGCAAATTTCAAACTATTGCATAAACATTTTTCCTGTTTTTCATGAAAATATAATGGGAAATGTGGGAAAGCCAATTACATTAGTACTTTAGACTAGGTAGATCTGCTTCACAACACCACAATCAATTCACAATTGGAATCATTTTCTCTTATAGATATATTGAAACTAATGTGTAAAATGCATTTTAATTTGTCAACACCTCATTCTCAAAGCCCCAAAGCCATTCTAATTTGTTCAAATGTTTGTTTTAAGTATTTTTATGGAAGTACATTCTGTTACACATTCAGAAATTGTAAAGGATTCAAATATTTCTTTTGGCAACCTTCTTCTCATTTCAGTATTTCTTTACCTGACATACTGGCAATACAGCTGGAACTCATGTTTTGCTGTGCGCATGGAAGAAAAATTATATTGCAGCTTCACTGGCTTGAGTCTTGTATAAGGAAAGGCTTACTTCTTTTATAAAATTCAGCTTAGTATCAGAGACACCCACCCACCAATCTAAAATATCAAAGACATAACTCTAAAAAGATGAGGACTCTCACTCCCATTCTGGAAGTGTATGAAGTCTAAAAACATGGCCCATCTCTTTCTAGAATTCATGTGGTTGAAGATGTGTCATTACTTGTTGTCCTACCTGCTTTGTGGGCTGGTTTGTCTCAATTAAATGGTTGCGTAAGAAAGACAAGACTGCAAGTTACTTAAAGATTATGAATTTGTTCTGCATAAGGACCATTAGAGTGATCCACTAGAAAGGAGATTGTTTGGTGAAGACTTGCCTGTTTCAACAAATCTTGGGACAAGGCTGTTATGACTACCCCGGATGAGCAATTTTTTAATAGTGTTTTTGGAGATGTTTGATTCCCAGTGCACATTAGGCTGATTCCCAGGGCACATTACAGTATACACTGTATATAAAGTTTATACTGTATGTTTTTGGCTTTAATTTTCGACTGTTATATATTTGCTTTAACCTAAATTGTAGATTTGAGGATACACATGCCATTCAGAGTCAGTAAATCGGAGCAGCCTATATGCCCTGTAAGTAAGCAAGCAAATAAATATACTGTTCTGTTATTGTTGATTTATTGACAATACTTGTTGATTTTGTCATTATATTGTTAATCATTTATGACTGAAATATCCTACCTCTGCCATTCAAACAAATGAAGAAACAGATATTTTACATATTTCACCAAGCAAGGATGACAGGTTTGAATTATCAAACTAGGAAAGCAATTTTAAGCCATGCTGGTTTGTAGAATAGATTAAGAGAGAGTGAGTTTATTTCTTTGTAGATTTTCATGGAATTACACTTTTAATAATGTGCTTATCTGCCACGGAGATTAATAGATTTAACTTTGGTTGGAATGTATCCCTGAAGCACCTATAGAATAATATTAAACATGCCATATTTGTGCATTAATTGTATTTGAACCACCTAGTATTAAAAATATCTTGAAACCCACAATTTGATTATTTGCTGTTGATGCCATTTAAATGTTCCCCCCAAAGTCCAAAAATAATGGACATAAATAGAATGTTTAATTGTTTTGCATTTATTCTGATCTATTTAATGGATGCCTGGTTTTATCATTAGAGAACACACAGAGTTTATAGGATTAAACATTCTATACAAACTGAAATCTAGTAACACCAATGGCAACAGCAATAATAATATGAGTAACTTTGAAAGGTACAAATTGGTAGCTTCATTTTTAAAAAAGAAACAGAAAAGCTGGCCTCTTTTGTGGAAATATACCTTCTATCAATTCATATTCCCCCCAAATCTTCCATTATCTACCCTCCTATAGAATAGTCTTACACAGAAAGCCCTCTGCCAGGCCAAAAAAAAAAACTAAATGTGAAGAAGGAAAGGACAGATCTACAGTATGTACTCGGTACTCTGTGTACTCTGTGTGTATGTTAATTATTCTGTATCACACAAAACTCAGTTTAGCAATCCATATTTAGTTGCAATTTATAGAGCCTAAAAATAAAACATAAATTGGAATATCTATAGATAGCAAGCTCCGCAACTGAACTCTTCTTTGTAGGCCTTTATTTAATTAGATTATTAAAAAGGGTTTGAATATACTTTGTTTTAGATTATTATAATAGAAGTGATGGAAATAGAGTGTGTTTCTCTAGGATTATCCCCCATACCACTTTCTGCTTTTTGTAGAGTGACTCTTGCAATTAAGCTGCACTCTAGTGGCCACAATCAACTTCTTGTTTTTCCAAAAGCTCTTTCAGAATTTGATGACCACCTCCAGCTTCCATGTGTCTTTTCTCAGATAGACAACTGAACTTTGCTGATCATGAAAAGCTTTATTCTGCTTTATCCATTTGTTACTGACAATGACAAAGGCTGCTGAAGGCCAAATAACACATTACACCAATCAGACTTAAACACAAGCTTCAGCTGCCCCCTTTTAGTGCAGGAAGGAAGCAGCTGGAGATCTCCGCTTAGTGAAATGGTCCTGAATGGAGCTCGCCTAAGTTTTGTTTGGACTCAGATCCAGATCAAAAGCATATCCTGAAATGAGTTTCTGTTTCTGACTTTCTTAATAAAAGAAGCCAATTTCAGCACTCTTTTAAAAAAGTTATCCTAATATCTGACTTTATATATCTAGGTTAAAAAGGTTTCCCAACCTGTTAAGTATTAGAAAATTATTCTCTGTGTGCATAGCACTGCCTTTATACAGCCTTTATTCTTTAATCTTGGGTTTTTATCCTGAAATCCCATTTCTCTAGTGGCACATCCTCTCAAGTGAGCATGCCAGCTATTGCGGCATAGAAAGAATCCAAGCTGATTCAGAGGCTGTCAAGATTTCTAACACATCTAATCCATCAATCCCTAATCTCAGGAAGCAGCAGTCAAGGAATTAGTGGATGATATTTTTCTACTTAACAGATAAGCCAAATGCAACATAACTAGCTTTTTGTCACTGCCAAGGCATGTATGTTTATTACTTATTACTTACGATTTTTAAAATTAAAGAATTGTTATCAATGTACTGATCTTCTCGAGTAATCCTTGTACAGCATTAACAGAAACAAACAAAACAAAATAAAACCTCAACCCTCCAGGATCTTTGGGCAATCTGCCCTGAAAGAAGTGTCTTTCCCAATTCCCAGAGTGGACACCAGGGTAATTATGGACATGGGAGCTAGAATGATAAGTAAGAATATCTACTCTACCTGCTTCCTCTTCTTATGTCTTGCTGATGCCCAAAGACATGCCCTGCTGGTTCCCTTGTTGTCTTCCATTGAAAACAGAGCCAAATGTAAACTGTGAAGGATCCAGCTTGGTTTCCTTTCTTGGCAGCCCTTGACAGGTAGGCCCCTTCTTGCTCTGTGTCCTTCTTACAATTATCATATCTTGTAGCTTGTTCAGTTGAATTATCTTTTTAAAAACTTCCTCCTTTATCAATAACTGAGGTCCATATAATAGTAACTAGCTTGGCAAGAATTAGTTATTGATTTGCCAAAGAAAGTTAATATTTGAAGGAAAGAATTTGGATTACTTAGATCTAAGTACTTTTGATTGCAGCTCTCTGTTACAAACTATTTGGCCACTATTATTAGGGATGTTATCTCCTTGGCTTATTTTCAAAGCAACAAAGTTTCCATTTTTCCAACATGGAATACAAGAGATATTTAAAGTTCTTTCCAAACATGCAAAATTCCTTGACAAAATTTAATTCAGCCTTCCCCAAAGCAGGGCCAATACTCTTCATTGGATTACAACTCTCATAATTTTGGGCCAGAATTCCACTAACACAACAGGGCTGGTCTAAATTCTGCAATTGTAAGAAGAAATATGCTTGTTTGCTGCTTGCCAAGACATGACTGGCCATTGTCTGCCTACAACTGTCTGCTGAATTGATTTAACAGGAGGCACAGTGTAATACTGTATAACACTGATGCCATAGCCTTATCAGAACAGGCTCCTAACATTATCAATTGCTACAAGGAAAAGTCATTTCATTTTGTTTGATGTGGTATTTAAATATATCTTCATTAAAGGATCCATTTTTATAAATCAGATGCAGTAAGATATTAACTATTTTTTTCTTTTGTATAAATAAAGATTTCACAAATTTATTGGTTGTTTGGGACTCCTTTACACTTTTACATATATGCTCATAATATTGCTTATGCTTCATGAAAAAGAAAAAAATATAAGAATTAAAGAAGAAAATCTGGGAAGGAAAAATTATGTATCTTTTCAGTACATATGCAAGGTGGTCACACCAGAATAATACAAAGCTTTTATAAGCGTTAAAGGGAAATTTAATTTCCTTTATGCAGATGAAACAGAATATTCATGATGTATATAAAGCAAAGGTTCTGAAAACAAGGTAAAAGATCTGGCAATTTGTTTGCAACTGCACTGAAACAATTACAAACAAGGTAGAGCAATTGCAGACACTCAGAGTGAAATATACAATAATCTTTACTCAATAAATCAATATTTTTAAATGGTTACTCTCAACAATATACACAACAAATTAATGTTTATATAATATAGGACTTTCTAAAGTTATGTATGATTAAGCTGCCTAATTAGCTTGATTTTTTTTGTGTCCCCAAAAAAATCTTGATTAAATCTGTGAAAACAGGCAAAGC
The DNA here is from genome assembly GCF_035149785.1 of Candoia aspera. Classification (NCBI taxonomy): domain Eukaryota; kingdom Metazoa; phylum Chordata; class Lepidosauria; order Squamata; family Candoiidae; genus Candoia; species Candoia aspera. The sequence continues at coordinate 129,084,197 of NC_086153.1, read as the reverse complement.
TCCTAATTTGGATCAATATCCAAAAATGTATATTTCATTTTTTGTTCCTGTACTGCTGGAGGTTTATAAATAAATGATGCCTACACAACTGTAATTTTGAAGATTGATGAAAACTCTGCCAATTGTTCAAATTTCCTTTTAAGCTTTGATACAAAAAATATTGACAGCAATCTTGACATACAGGCAACAATTTTACCATGAATCATCCATCCCACACAGTGTAGTTTTATAAAAAGTCACCACACTTCTGATAATGTTAGAATATTAATTGATATTCTGGGTATACATTTAAAAATTGAAATCAGTAGATGTGGTTTCAATAAATATGAAAAAGGACTTCTATATGGTATACTGGATATTTCTGGAAGTTCGATTGCCTAAAATTACTAATATTAATTATTTGTAAGCACTCTGGCATAAGAGTTTATTTAGCAATATTATTTTGTATCCTGCCTATTCATGAGACTCAATTAGAATAACCTATATTAATAAAGCAATGGTTATGAGACTTAAAGAATATCGTACAAGTTTCTTATGAACTTAAAATTAGACCAATTCAACAAAACATTCTCCTTCACATTATTATACACCCCAGGGTTTCTTTTAAAAGACTAACTATTAGTTTCAGTATGTTGAAAGCATAAAATGTATGAGAGGATCTCACGTATGATATAGGTGTATTATTACTGCATAGTTTTGGTTTGATATCCATAAGTATTATTATTATTATTATTATTATTATTATTATTATTATTATTATATTTTTATCCTGTCTTTTATATATTTTTGGTCAACTCAAGGCAGCAAACATACCTAATACTCCTGCCTCCTATTGTCCCCACAACAACAACCCTGTGAGGTGGGTTGGGCTGAGAGACAGTGACTGGCCCAAAGTCACCCAGTGGCTTTCATGCCTAAGGGAGGCCAGGAACTCACAGTCTCCTGGTATCAGGGCCATCATCTTTACCACTACAAAAATGTCTGTCTGTCTGTCTGTCTGTCTGTCTGTCTCTGTATCTATCTAATCTACTCAAAAAAAAATTATTGACTGCATGTGTTATCATGACTGGAAAATTCTTTTCCTGTAATCAAAATCTGAAAAATATAATTAGAATCCTAAAGACAAGTTGATAGGATTTGATGTGATAGTTTCACATGTTGTTCCTTCAATTTTTCTTCCCATTAGAGGAACATTAAGTTGGTCTGAACATACTGTTCCTTTTCTACTGACCTTGTCCAAATTCTGAGGCAACGCTGAGCACATCATCACTGAAGCCTCACAGTTTTCATCATAATCATCAACTCCATCTGGAGTTGTGGAAGTTTAAATATCACCCCCAAACTGAGGATGTGTAGGCAGCTCAACAGTTCATTTTGCTCTACTGCCTGCTTCAGCAGGACATTTTTCTCTGAGATATTTTCTCAAGACTAAAAACAAAACAAGACCCTGAAGAACATTTTTCCAGGCTTGGTGGGGAAGAACAAGGATTGTCCTTCCTTACTACCAATGTACAAGAGGGCAGAGGATCCAAGGGATCTCTTAGTTAAATCTTTTAGAAGTTTGGTTCACCTACAGTAGCTTCTTCTCTTTGCTGGAGTTTCCTGGAATGGGATCCTGTGGCATACAATATAATGCACCACATCCAAGAAGAGCAACTAATATTATAGCCAATGAATCTGTATTGACCACCGCAATCCAGTTGGCATGGATAAAAGAATTTTGTGTGCAGACTGACAAGCAGACTAATCACAGTGAGCTCCTGTTTTCCTCTTACTGGTCATGTTTTTGATTATCTGAAAAGCCTCTGTTGGATGACTTTGAGCCAAGGCACCAGCAGTTGACAAGAATACTTCAAATGGACTTGGCTTTGGTCAAATTTGCCTGAATTTTCACTGCTGTGGCTGCAATAGTATCTAGGATAATCCCAGTTCCAGATATCTGGGCAGATGTTGTTACACCTTTCATTCTCATTTTCTTTAAGCCTAAAGGAGTTAATTGTTGCATGCTGGGGGGGGGGGGGTTTCTTCTGATGTTTTTAAGGAAATCAAGGATGACTACTAGTTTGGTTCATTCCTATATTTAGCTCATGGTGACATTTGGGTAAACAGGAAATGCTATTGTGATTATCTATTGGAACAAGTTGTACATATTTGTAAATTCATGATAAAGGATTTAGTTTTCTAAATTTCTGAAGTGAAAGCACAGCATTTAAAATATATGGCCCCAAATTAAGTTTTTACAAATTTCTCTTTAGTTTGACTTATGTTAATTAATTGTAATATAAGATTTACGTTAACTTTGTTAGCCAATTTATACACTTAACTCAATAGAAGGTCAAAATTTATACTGTGTCAATCCTTCCTCCCTCCCTCCCTCCCTCCCTCCCTCCCTCCCTTCCTGCTTTCTTTCTTTCTTTCTTTCTTTCTTTCTGATAAAGGTAAAAGAAAGCATATAAAAGATTATACCTAAAAAGAGGCTTATCTTGCTTAATATTTCTTGGTTGAATGTTTTCGGTCTCACTTGCACTTCTAAGACGGTATTTTTAAAACTTCTTAGCTAGTGGAGTTTAGATTTAGTGAGAAGAAAACTGGAAGCTGGCCTTGCTAGGATTCCTGGCCTGAGCAGATTGATCTGGGAGTAGACCTCATTGATTTCAAATGGTTTCCTTGGCTCCAGTAGTGTCTTTTCCTTGACCAGAATAACATGAAGACTAGGCAGCTGATGCCTATGCATTGATTTGGATGTTCACTGCATTTTATTTCAGTGAAAATTATTTCCAAGTAAATTTGTACAGAACTGGAGCCTTCAAACCATTACCAACTTTCTCAGGTGCAAGCTGGTTTAATGGGCCTTCCAAGCATGCTTGCCTATTACTGTTCCCTAGACACTGCAATTGTCCATAAAGGCAATCTGAACATAAAAACACCAGAATACAACTCAGGTAAGAATTACAGCATCTAATTACATTATAGATCTGCTTGATTTCTTCATCTTTCACCTTCCCTTTTTATGGTATGCCTTTTAAATGATAAACCAGTAAGTTTCGAATTTTAAGGTTATTCCTGACTCTGGACAGTCTTTTGGTGTAGAATTACCATGTCTGGGCTGAAAATTCCAGATGGCCACAAGAAGGCAGAAAAGGGTTAAGAATTTGAGTATTTCTTAGCTGCCTTCTAGGGGCCAGTGGGATTCCCACAATCCAGATAATGACAGCTCCACTAAAGAACAGGATTTATAAACATAGTTAATTGGCCTTTTGTGTGTGTGTGCGCGTGCCTTTGAGTCAGTTTTTGACTCCTGGCAACTGCCTGGCCAAGTCCTTGCAGCTTTCTTGGGAAGAGTTTCAGAAGTGGTCTGCCATTGCCTTCCTCCAAGGGCTGAGAGAGAGGGGCTGGCCCAAGGTCACCCAGCTGCCTTTGTGCCTCAGGCAGGACTAGAACTCATGGTCTCCCAGTTTCTAGCCTGGTGCCTTAACTACTAGAACAGAGTGGCCATATACTGAGAATAATATCTTAATCAATCCTAAGTACTACATTTACCTATCCAAGAACTAAATATTACAGTGGATTGCTCTTGTCTGTTAAGTGTGACATAATAACAATCAAATTTCCATTTTGTTTCATCATCTCTTAATAGGAGAAGTCGTAAGAGAAAACCAGTCAGAGGCTATGACAGGTCTTTGGGGGTAAATAATTCGTATTCCTCAATTACAACCAAGGGTACATTATTTAAAGTATAGGGATCACTCCATTCAGTGATCATAATTAGTGCCAAAGCATTTTGTTTTGCTGCCATCTGCTGGCTATTACATTTTAAGGAAAGGAAGGCATTCATAGCTAGTACTGTATATACAGTATTTTATTTCAGATAGGGGGAATAAACCCCAGAACTTAAACATTTTGAACAACTAACACCTTTCAAGCAACCATATTAGTGGGGGGGGGGGAAATTAAAGGAAAACATGTCATTTCCTGATGATAAAATAAAAGTTTCAGTTTATTAAACTAATCCTGGAGATAGGCAAATTAAAGCTGCTAACTACCATGCCTGTTATTAGATTTAAACCTTTGCTTCTCAAGTCTTAATTGAATGCCTTAACCACTAAACCACATTGGCTCTAAAGTTGTATTTTACCATCTTTTTACTGTAGTCCACATCTAATTACAGACTAAAAACCTAACCAAAAAACAACTTGAATCCATAGAGATTCTGCCTGCTGGTGTACACAGTAGTTGGGTTTGCAATTCCTTTGCTCTTGGTCTACCACAGCCTCCTTCCTTTATCTCTGCTCAGCCTTACATACTCAAATCTCTAGACCATGTTCCAAACCCCAAAATGCATATCTAACACAATTTTGAGATTAGAATCTGGTCAGATGAGGGTTGAGGTTAGAGCATGGTTATTAATCTTTAATTACTAACTTAAATGCCATTATTTTCCAGTTGGGCTGATTCCAGCCCTTTTCTCAGATGAATTTGAGTCCTTTCGGTCTTTTCTGGTCACTAACCAATCTATTTATCATCTATACTATATCTATATCATCTATATCATCTATATCATTTATATCTATCATCTATCTATCTATCATCTATCTATCTATCATCTATCTATCTCAAATCTCTAGACCAGCTTTCCCCAATCTGTTGAACTTCAGATGTTTTTGACTAGAATTCCAATCAGCCCTAGCCATCATGACCAATGATTGGTGGGGATGGGAGTTGTATTCCAAAGTAAATCTGCAAAGATTCAGGTGAGAGTAGGTTGAATGGGCCATTTGCAGTTCTTCTAAAATGTCCTGGTTTTCCCCTAAGATGTCCTTTCTTTGCCCTTCTTCTCAAAGGCCTCTGCCTCCTACTCCCACTCCCTCTCCCTTGTATTTCTCCAGAGATATACACTTCAATTGCCTAATGGTGTCGGAACAGATATATGTGCATGAAGGTCTTTATAAGAAATGTTTTGCAGACCCAAATGAAATGTCTACCTATATGCCTTAAATATTTACTGAACCATATCCAGAGATTCTCTCATGTGTAACTAATTCTCATGTGTAACTAATACTTGCTCTAGGGGACATAGAAGAATCTCAGTTTCTAGAAAGCAAGGTCACTAAACAAGCCAACCATAGATCAGCAGAGAAGATCAAGGTTGAAACTTTTCTTTTTCTTCTTTTTTCCTTCTTGTTCCAGCCCAGATTAATCTCCATCTTCTGGGAACTGACAACCAGAGAAGTTTTACATGGGAATATGGCTAATGAAGTTAGAAGGGGAGATTCCAAGCAACATGGGCAGTGAGGGAAGCATCATTGTGATGTGCTAGATGTGTGCAAGGTTTGTCTTCCCACCTACACCAGCTGCAAATGCAATTTTAATGGAAGAGAAAATGAATAGGTGTAAGGAAGTCTTATACCCTAACCTATCAGAGAATGTGAGAATTTTCCGGGCAGGACAGCTGAAGTTCTCCAGGAAGGGCAGAGAAAACACCACCAGAGAAGGAAAAAACCCCTTGGCAGAGGCAAAGACATGGAAGCAACTGACCAAAAAAAACCAAGAGGGTCACTGCTGGTGGAGTGCAGAACCAATACCAGGCTCTCCCTTAGAGGATGATCCATAGCCATTCTCTAGAGCAAATCTTGCAAAAAACATTGTGGAGATGCTTGGGCTCCCGTGGATTGAGAAAAGCAAGCATATTGTGGTGATGAGCAATTCCCTGAGGTGATCGTGTGCAGGCCCAATATGACATAATGGGAGGTGTTTTGTTTCCCAGGTGCCCAGATCCAGGATGTGATGGAGCACACTATTCAAACCCACCAACTACCCTTTCTTGATTTATATGGGGACAAATGATATGGCTAGAAGAAACCTTGAAAGAATCTCCAGAAACTGTTAGTTCTTGGACAGGAAGATGAAGAAACTGGGAACATGAGTAATTTTTCATCAATCCTTGAGAGTCATGGCACAAGAAAACAAGACCCTGGAAGTCATGGCTACATAGATGGTTTGCTCAGAAGCATTTATATTCTATGACAATGGGTTATGCTTTCTTTACTGAAGAGATGGCCTATATCTTATGAAGACTGGGAAGTACTTGGCAGATAGTGCACCAGCCCCATGAGGGGAGAATTAAACTAGTTTGAAAAGGGGAGGATGGTTAAAAAAAAAAAATCTAAGTATGTAGCCAAAAACTGGGACCATGAAAACAGAACACAAAGGGGAAAGCAGGAAGCCACTGTGGGAACTCAGAATTTCAAAGGAAACTACAACAAGAGGGGTTTGTAGGTGATGTCATTCAAAGCCCCAGATGTTTCTATAACATGGGAATTTACCAGGGAGAACTAGAGGTTCTAACTCAGGAAGGCAAATACGATTTGATTGGCATCACTGAAATGGTGGCATGATCCTTACGATTGATTGACACATATCCCTGGAAGGCTACAATTTATTCAAAAGGAACAGACTGAATAGAAAAGGTGAGAATATTGCACTGCATGAAAACAAAATTTGTATTTGTACTGAAAATCAGGAATCAGAGCACAGAAATCCTTCTGAAAATGTTTGGCTAGAAATAAAAAAAAAGAAATAAAAATGATACCACTGTGAGACTTCAGATGAGCTGGCAAAAGATACAGATGAGGTCTTTCTGGATCAGTGATCAATCTTTCAAAGAATCATGAAATAATGTTAATTGGAGATTTCAATTATCCTAACATCTCCTGTAAATCTCACCCTGCCAAGCAGTGAGAGGTCCATCAAACTATTGTTGAGTTCATTTCTCAGAAGATGGAAGAAAGAACAAAGGGGTCTGCTAATCTGGACCTAATCCTTGCAGAGAGTAATTGTTGAAAAAATGAAGGTGATTGATGCCTTGGGAGAAAGTGATTATGTTATCCTTGAATTTGTGATATGTAGAGGAGTAGGAACTGAGAAGAGTCCGGCCTGCATACAATACCATGATGGGGGGGGGGGGCTAAAGTGGGGTCATATTGATTAAAGCAGTGTTGCAGTGTCATGATGCACACACACACCTATTTTCTACATGTCTTGTTGACATTGCATACATGCTCCAAAGGGGTGAAACTTTGGGCATGCCATTACAATGCAGCATTCATTGTTGTAATGAAAGCATAAGATCCTGCAGATGTTGCTTCCCGCACAGTAGATTTCAGAAGACTGGATTTTGAAGAATTCCAGGGGAAGGGCCAATGACTTTAATCCTGCAGGAGAAAAGTGTCCAGGAATGATGGTAAATCCTACAAAATGAGATACTGAAAGTACATTCACAAGCAATTCCTACAAGAAAGAAAAATGGGAGAAATCTAAAGAGACCGGAGTAAATATACTCAAAGTTCTCTAAATTACTGAAGAGAAAAAGATATAGGAAACAGGAGGGGAACATAACCAAAGAAGAATAAGAGGTTGTCTCCAAAAACTGTAGGAACTGTGTCAGGAGGTAGAGAGAGTATGGCCTTGAAGAAAGAACGGTTACTGAGGCAACAATTGGATAAACCAGGCTTTACAAAAATGCTTCATACAGCATCCCCTCCCCCCAAATTCTCATGAGGATAAAAGAGGGAGGAGGGGAAGCACATCCAAACTTGCAAGGTTCTGTTACTATAGCTGTTCTAATAAAAGTAACTTTAGGCCCACACAGCAGCTTTCTTAGTCTGGTCTAACTTACAGGGCTGACACAGAAAGACTAGCTCAGAATCAGGTAAAATTCCATGAACAACAAAAAAGGGTTATTTGGGTACATCAGAATCAGAACTCAAAGATATCTGAGGTCCCAGAAGACTAAAAGAGAACACCTATTGCCTCATCTTCAAGAAGGGGAGACCTACCATCTAAATGTCTATACAGGGCAAGAACCTTGAAGAGAATATTACACAATAGGTTTGTGAGTACTTGGATAGCCTGCTACAATTAACACTGTAGCAAAATCATGCCAGACTAACCTTACCTTCTTTCGTGGTAGATACAGCAGCTCAGTAGATGAGGAAAATGCTACAAGTATAGCTTACCTACAAAGTATAGCTTACCTGGACCCACAAAGACATTGATGGAGTTTCTCATGATGTTCTCCTTAAGGAAATGGTGAATATGAGCTACATGATTCTACTGTGAGGTGGATGCATAAGTGAATGAATGACCACACCCAGAGAATGCCATTAATGACTCCAACATGGAGCGAAGTATTGAGTGGAGTGCCACGGGGCCCCATCCTGGGCCTTGTACTGTTCCTCATTTTTATCAGTGATTTGGATAAAGGAGTTGAGGGAACACTTTCCAAGTTTGTAGATGATACAAAACTGGAAGAAGTAACCAATATTTTAAACAAGAGAAAAGATTCAAAAAGCCCTAGACAGACTTGAGCAGTATGCTAAAATGAACAGGATGGAATTTAACAAGAAGAAATGTTATACTCTGTTATCTAGGTAAGAAAAAAGTAAGGCACAAATATAGTATTGGGCAGATCTGGCCTGGCATTAGTATATGTGAGAAGGATCTTGGTCCTCTTGTTGACTACAAGTTAAACATAAACCAGAAGTGTGATGCAGCTGCTAAAAAGGCAAAAGCTTTCTTCAAATGCATTAACAGGTGCACAGAGTCCAGAACACAGGAAATAATTGTTCTACTCTACTTTGCTCTGGTCAGACCTTATTTGGAATACTGTATCCAGTTCTCCACAGCACCATTCAAAAAGGACAGTGACAAATTGAAGCAAGCTGCCAAGATGGTGAGGGCTCAGGAAACCCTATGAAGAAAAATTAAAGGATATTGGTATGTTTAGCATACAGAAGAAATTACTGTGGGGAGATAAGATGGCAGGCTTCAAATAACTGATGTGTTGTTACATGGAAGAGGCAGTGGGCTTATTCTCTATTGCCCCAGAAGGCAAGATCAGAACCAATGAGTTAAAACCAAAAAGAGCAGGCTGACAGTACAAACTGTCAGTCAGTGGAACAGGCGGCCACATGAATTGATGCATTCTGCTTCCCTGGAGGTCTTCAAACAATGGCTGGATTGTCATCATGATCTAGCAGATCCAACAATGAGCAGGGGGTTGGACTACATGACCTTTAAAGCCCTCCCAATGCCACAGTTCTATGAAATGCAAATAAGGCACCAATAAAATTACTTTTATTACCAGAAACTCAACAAAAATTTATTTAACCTTGAATGTCAAGCATATTACAAATGACAGAAAAACCAGCAACCGTAGCTAGTTAATAGCATTTTATGTAAATGCAGTTAACAGAAAATCTTTACATTAATATTTAAAATCAATTCAAGTGCCGATGGAAATTGTACAACTGAGTTGATTACAATGCAAGTACGCTTCTTGAATTCAAATGAACAATGAAAAGAAGTACCATTGCAGAGACTGTAATTATGAGGATGCATCAAGGGTCCCTTGTAAACTTTTGGTCTGACATTTGCAATCCTATAGCAAAAATGGAAACACAAAGTTCTATAACCAGGCTGAAAAGATTAAATAAATTTATCCTTTACTCTGTGAAGATTTGCTTTTTAACAAAAAAATCTTTGCCAGACTATAGTTAGAAATCAAAATTTTAAATGCACTCTAGTTTATTTTAGAAGCTTCCAGAAATGTTTTTACTTGTGGATAGAAACGTATAATTGAATATTTTGCATAAATTCATTAAGGACAGCATGGCTAATAATAAATTGTATCAAATTGCCCAATGATAAATTAAACATTTACAAACAGATAGTTCATGTCTTTCTCAATATGAAAGACAAAAAAATTGGGGGAATTCACAAACACGTGAAATAACAACTAGCCATGTTCTATTAAAATTAAGATGCCGTATACGTCAGCTGAATATAAAATCCTTCACAGTGATTTTCACCTGATTACCAAGTACAGAGGGCCCAATCCAGATTTCAGCAGAGTCATTAAGTTGCCAGGGGACTTCAAAAAGAAGCAAGTGTTGCTGGGCAAACATGATAATTAAACTAAACTTGCTGAGATCAGCCTGAATACAGATAGTGAGCCATGTTTGAAAAATGGTGCTGATTTAAGGTAATGAGGATAAACTGCTGTTGCTATTTTCAGTGATAACTCAATTCAACTGGATTGGAGCCCCAAATCCCGTATGTTGAATATGGGAATTTTTACCATATTATTTTACATCACCAGAGGTACTTTAGTTCCTAGGAATGTGAATTATTGCCAGTTATCTTCCTGAGTCTTGAAAGATCATCAAAGGCAAGCACCAGGGCTAATCTGCCATTTATACATCTCAGATTAATAGTTTGGTCCCTTTCTAAATGGATTTCTTCCTACAATTGCACTAAAGCATAGAGATGGGTCACAAATTCCAGGCTGTCCAGTTTGTCCTGAAATTCCAGGACTTCCACGTTCTCCATCTTTCCCAGGCTCCCCACGTCCTCCAGGATGTCCTTCTTTACCTATCCCAGGTGGGCCTTCAGGACCTAAAAAAATGTGGAATATATAGATGAAGAACATTTAGCATCCATACAATATTATAGCTGGGTAAAGGTTTGTAGCCTGAATTATCCGAACTAGATAATTCAAACCTTTAAACATTTAAAAAGTTAAGATCTGAAGTTGAGGACTTGAACAGGACTTGAATTTTGCAGTAATACAAGCATTTATACCAGCTGCCAGGATTCTCCTGAAATGCTTCAGCCAGCCAACCTTGAAAGTGGCATTCCCTGGTTGTTCTGGAATAAATTCTTTGACTTGCCTGTCAGTCAGCGTTGCTATCAGTTGGGGTACAACCCTAGCAAGTTACCTATTTCCACTATGTAGAAAGATTGAAGAAGGTTTGAGTGGTAGGACAGGAGCAAAGCTGCCTCTCGTTGTGGTGTTAAATTGCGCTGGAGTTTATTTATCAATACACTGTTAGTAGATTGCTAGTTTAACACCACATACTGGTATTCTGGAAGATTCATCTTTAAAATAACACATTTCAAGTGAAAGCTGACAACTTCAGTTGTTAATAGCTCTTACCAAAAGGAAGTCTTACAGCAGTGATGAGCATCCTGGTGCCTTCTAGAAAATCTGGACTGCAATTAACACAGACTTTTGCCATTGCTCATGCTAAATGTAGCTGAGGGGATCTAAAGTCCAGAGGGTACCAGATTGCCTACTCATGTCTTACAGCTTCAGAGCAAAAGAGCCAAATTACAAGGAAAGTCATTGTTACAATTATACCATTACAACACCCGTCCTCAGCCTTTGACTTTCAGGGGATCATGTCCTAATTCAATTCTTTTTAGCCTTCCAATCTAAGAAATCAAATTGTCTTCCCTGAATAAAATAACAATTTCAAACCATGCCCCCAATAGCAACTGCTGCAGAAAAGTTCCATTAAACCCAATTAAACTACAGATAGTCCTCAAGCTGTTATGGTAATTGGGATTGGAATTTCTGTCATTAAGCAATGCGGTCATTAGGCAAAACATCACGTGACCATATTGCTTAATGATGGCAATCCCAGCACTCCCCATTGCCCCTGTTAACCAAATCCCACCGGTTGTTAGGCGAGGATCTGCTCCGATCCAAGCCATTCCCACCTTGGTCTCCCCTAGCCCCAAGACTCGGTAAGGAAAGGGATCATCTCCTTTGCCTCCAATTGCAGGGGCACTAGAACTCCCCCCACCTTTCTGGTTCCCCCCCCCCCCACCTCTGCCCTTTTGGCCACCCTGCACAGCAGCACACCTCAGCAGCAGCAACAGTGCTGGTGGCACTGGGGCTGAACTAGAGGTCCTGGGCCTTCAGCAGTCTCAGCCAGCTGGCACCATCCCCGGGCCTCAACTTTAGCACCTATGCGAGGCAGCTGCTGGCTGCACCAGGCCTTCTTCCCGAGGCCACTCACACTGCTTCCAAATAGCGCACCCTGTTCTCGCGATGCTTCAGAAAGCTTCTGAGGCCTTCCGAAGCACCACAAGAACGGCATATGCTATTTGGAGAATGGCACAAATGGTCTCAGGAAGAAAGCCCGGCGTGGCTCATCAGCAGCTGGAGGAAGATGGCTATGGTCAGCTGGGTGCAGCATGGCCAGCAGAGCACAGGGTTGTGGGGGCAGCTGGGGCTTTGCACTCTGGCTGGCCACGGTGTGAGGCTTGAGGCGGCAATCCTTGGCGGCAGTGCTGGGCCTGAAGTAGAAGCCTGGGGGCATTGGAGGCCAGCTGAGATTGCTGAAGCCTCTACATCAGCCCCAGGCCTCTACCTCAGCCCAAGCGCCACTGATGAGAAGTGTCACTGTGCAGGGCAGCCAAAAGGGCAGAGATGGGGGGGAGATAAGCAGGGGGAGTTAAAGTGCCCCGCGGTCGCAAGTGCAGGAAGACTGCCAAGTGCCCAAATTCTGATCATGTGACCGTGGGGGTGCTGCAATGGCTGTAACTTTGAGGACCCAGCATAAGTACCATTTGCTCAGTACTGCTGTAACTTCAAATGGTCACTGAACGAATAGTCGTAACTTGACGACTACCTGTATGCAGAAGTCAGTTAATGGTTGTATTTATCATTAAAACCAACAGAAAGCTTCCCAAACAATACCTGGAGGTCCAGGAGGGCCTTGAATCCCAGGGACTCCAATACCTTGGTTTCCTTTAGCTCCATTTTTTCCTGGTGGTCCTACAAGGTAAGAAACATAATAAATATAGGAGGTCAGTAAGTCTCAAACAGTGTATATTAAGAAGGATTTCTACACTAAATTACTATACAATGTCCTGGCTGCATCTTGCATAGGCAGCTCCTACTAGACGTTTGCAGATGGAGTGTTGCACAGCATAATTCTTCATTTCTACAGTATTTAATCACTTGCAATTCATGCATCTGCAGCCTCAGAAGAAACAGACCTAAATAACTCTGTGCATCATGGTTTAACTGACCATATGGCTCAATTAAAGATTTGCTTAAAATAATCTGATAGTTCATGACAATATCACAAAAATCCACGCACCACAAAGAAAACCCTGCACTAGAAATGCACAGAAGGAAGGCAAGAAGAATTATGACACAAGTCTTTGGTACGTGTAGCTGGAATTGAAAGATGGAGATCAAGTTTTCAAAATAGATTATTACAATGATAAACAGTTGTAAATAAAATGGCAACTATCTGATAGCTCAGCTTTAGTGACAAATTGCTGATGTGGTTTAGCTGTTGCCAGTGGATAGCAGTTTATATTAATCTCTAAGTACTGTTGGTTAAATAAGGGATAGTAAGATTAAGTGTCAATCCTTTAAGATGCTCAGTCCAGAAGACACATTTGGCATATTGTATGACATCTCCACTTGACTGAAAAACTGAGCCATTTACAGATACAGTTAAAGAAAGTAACTCTTCCAGTATCTGTCTCATCACAGTAAACTACTAAGTAATAATCAGCCCCGGATTTAATGGTGTATTCCACTAGATGCATGAACAATGCATTATGGGTGTAAAATATAGGGCCTAAAATTACTTTATGGCAAACACTGACTATAAAATTATCCCCAGTTGTACTGCTTTCTCTGGAAGAATTGTGGTATTCAGTATTTTGTTTTTGGAGAAGGGTTTTAAGTAGATAGGAGGTTTCACATAAATATCCAACGAAGTAAACTGATACAGCTGAGGTATTTTTTCCCCAATAAAAACCAATGCATAAAGCTAAATTCAGATTAGGCAGGAAACATGTCAGCATCAATTATAAAATGCACATAGAATAGCAGAACTAGCAACCAGAAGTATTTGTATGGGAGCGCATGATATAAATCAACACACACAACATGCCACTGTCTTATAAGCTGGCTCATCTAACCACCTCTATACCAACTGTTAAAGAATTATTAATAACAAAACAATCTTCTAGAATCTAATACCACCCTTTACTTTAATGGGGCTTTCTTTGAAGAAGCCAGTTAAGCTAATTTTAGATCTGAGAGTAATTTTTAAGAAATTTTAACTTCCATTCTTGCATCAAATGTTGCAGTTACATAAGGACAGCATCAGTACAATGGGCACTCCTCTGTGTGTTATCCTTTTGATTTGCTATGAACACTGCTGTTTGTTGCTACAGGTTTTTTGCTGCTAATTATTGCAGCTGCAGTTCAGAAGCTTTGTACAGTTTATAAGTATCTTTTCAGGTGCATTAGCCATCTATTCATCAGACATTTTCCACATAATTGCCCTTTCTTGGCTCATGACAACCCTCAAGGAAAAATGGCAGTTTTCCCAGACTCCCAGCTTAAAGCACATGAATGTCCACTCCATTTCTTAAGCAGGCAGAATAACAACTTTTTAAATGGGGAGTTTGTGAATCAACCTGCTCCCAAGGCCTACATTTTCTCTTAGAAGACTGCCAGTATAAACTTGTACCATTTAGTCAAACAATTCTGCATGTAAGATTGGACAATGGCTTTAGCAATGATAAGAAAATGACTTTAACAGCACAGGCTCATAGATATGGGTATTACAAAGAGAGAAAAGAGCACAGCCTTTTTGAACCCTTAGGGTCTGCAAACCAATTAGAAGGTGGATGGTTCTTAGGGGGATTTTGAGGGAAGAAAGATGTTCTGAGTAGACAGTCAAGAAAGCTCCCAAGAGCAGTTGCTTCAGAACTGCCATGACAAAGACTGTGGCCTATTGCTACTTCCAAGCCCAGAATTCAGATAGGCTTTATAAACAGATCATCTAATTCCTGGACTCCTTTGTCTCTACTTGCTTATTTAAGAGCTTTCCTTCCTCATTTTTTTCTTTTACACTCACTTCTTTCAGGCAATGGGAGGGCAGGGGACTGATGTGACATGTGGTCACCCTATTTTTTAGCCCAGCATTTCCCTACCACGGGTCACTGAAGCAATCAGGAAGTCAAGCCAGGAATCTGTCCTAGGGATTCAAATAATGGAGAAAACCTCCAAGTGAGATTCAGACTATGGTACAACTTGATCAGTGTACACGCTCTCTCATATTCTCTCTCTCTCTCTCAAGTCCCAATGAAATCTTCACTTTTGCACTCATTTGCATACAAATAAACTGCTTCAATTCTTTATTGTAATCCTTTGTAAATAGTAATAAATGTCACTTGGATTAACGTTTCAGCTCCATGTGAGTCTGGATCAGTTCCTATCATTACCTACCCCCTGACAACACATTACCTCCAAAAAGCAAGGAGAAGGGAATACTATAAGCAATTTTACCCATCCCTTGTATTTTTAAGATTCCCCTTGCATAAAATTACCAGCAGGCTCTGTCCCTCAGAAGAAGCAATTACTTTTGCTAAGAAATCATTAAAATATACATATTTTTCCTTTAAAAAAATATTCAGACATGAAGGTGCATAGCACAGAAAACTATTTTGGTGAGGAGGAATTTGGCAGACTTCATCCATGTATAAAAGATCAGGATGGAATAGTGGTAATACATCCAGAGAGTAATGAATTGGAGAAAGTTCCTTTAATTCTATTCCTGTTCAGAACAGATTAGAAATAGAAATGGGTTTGTAATTCATACAATTACCTTTTGCACCACGAGGTCCAAGATGCCCAGGAACTCCTGCCATACCTGGAATGCCATCATTTCCTGGCAAACCAGGAAAACCTCGAGGGCCTTGTGGACCAATCGGGCCTGGTGGACCAGGAGGTCCAGAAATGGTCTCATGAGATTGGCAATGATCACAGTGCTGCAACCTTCTATCCCGAAGTATAGTAGGCAACTGGGCTAAGAAGAATTCAGACAACAATATTTAGACCGAACCTGAACATCTCACTATCAAGGCATAAATTCTACTGAGGTCAAAGTCTTGGGGTTAAATGTAGATCTAGCTCAGCTAAGCAATTTAAAGTTCTTCAACTCTGGCAAGAAAGCTTTATGTTCAGCTCATTTTACCCCACAATATATTTTCCACAATCCTTTGCTCACTGTTGAAAAACTAGGGCCAGTAAGCCATGAACTGGGAGCAAGACACACTTTAGGCACCTCTGTGCCTGGAAATTTTCCCACCATTTTGCCCTCTAAACTCCCCATCTGTGCTCCCACAAGGATCCTCAACAATTCCCACTGAGTTGGCCAGCACTTCTTCCAATAGGCAGGCCAAAAGATGCTTCATCTATTTCTTTTGAACTTTATCTCTGCACATTTTTGTCCACAGCAAGATAGCGAACCAAAGAAATGTGGGGAAGCAGCAAAGCCACCACTCAAATCAGTCAGAAAATATCAGGGCACTGGGTGAATGAGCAGCCACTGTACACAGTACTATGCTTCGATAACAACCCCAACCATCCAGCATGATGGGAAAATAGCATTCTTTACACAACTTTATTTCCGATATTTGCTTTAAAGTGGTAAAATAGTAAAACAGGGTGATTGTGAACTGGTGGCTCTAATCAATTTATTCCAAAGATGGGGAAACAATTCATTTACAAATGGGAAATCAGTGATAAGCTTAGTTATTAATTTTAAAAACAGAAGTATGTCAATTGGGAGTGTAATTCATCAGTTCAGATATGAGTAGGATGGGTATCATTAGGCTGCATACTTGTAGACTGGAGAGGAAAATAAAGTGATGTATAAGTTGATTTATGACAATATTAAGCAGTTATTTTAACTGGTTGTAGCTTGTTTTTTTTAAGTGTAGAACAAACGATCCTATTGATTACGTAGTTATGTCTTTTTTATGAATGGCCATGCCCTATGGCAACCATTTCTTAGGGTGCCCTTGATCCCAAAACAGACCGTCTTGCCTGCCTCTAGCGTAAATCAATTCTGTTGACTGGGGACTCACTTCTCAGCACTTCTGCACAAACTTGCCGAATAAATTCTTCTGAAAAACCTCTTCCCTGCATTGAACAGAGGTATTTTAGAAAGTTGATACACATTGATTTTACAATGAAACGAACTGCAGTAAAAAAAAAAATCAGCTGATGTACGCACAGGTTTTCCATCTGATCCAGGTATTCCTGGAAACCCCCTCTCTCCTTGTATTCCCTGTGGGCCTGGGGAACCCATCAAGCCATTCACTCCCGGTTCCCCTTTGTAGCCATGGATGCCACGGAAGCCGGGATTTCCTTTCTCACCTGTCTAAAATCCACAAAAATAGCAATAGTAAGCAAGAGTGGAATTTGCTATGAGTGTCTTAACATTCTCAGCATGGTGAGTAAGGTGGCCATTTTACAAATAAAGAACGACACAACTCATTTTTATGAGTCAGTCTTATTGCTGCTACACTCTTAATGTTAATATTTATGCTTTACCAAAATCCTCCCATTGGAGTAGATGTACACCAAAGATGCAAAATTAAAGTCCAATGCAAACATAATCCTTTCTTCATTCCCTCTTTTCATGATAAACAGTTGGGATACTGCTTAGATTGTTATGAAAATGGGAAAATATTAAATTCCAGAGTCATAGGTGATATAAAAGAGAGAAGTAAGATGAACTGTATTTAGTTTCAAGATAGTTAACTCAGGAGAAATCGGAAACCATCTTTCGTTTCTTCACTTTTATAGTCGCTTCTTTGTTCTTTGGCTATCTTTTCTTGCTTTTCTATATTTTTTATATTGTACTGTAACTATATGTCTTGAAATTGAATACAGTTCTTAATATTAAAAAAAATGAATAAATCAGCCTTTCCCTGATAATTGCCACCTCGATGTTTGGGAGTTGGAGGTTTGGTTGGGAACTCTGGGGAAGAATGTACTGTTTGATATGCAAACATAGGGGTCAACATTTTGAAGCCAGATGACCTCAGTGCTTCTTCTTACAAGAGGTCAACATGGGTGCAATCTGATGCAGCTTTTGAGTGCACTTCAGTTCATGCACTTCAACAGCTCCAATATAAAGTTAAGCCTATGCTGGAAAGACAGTCAGGAACTACGTATTTTTTCTAAATAGAAAGCCAAATCCACCTCAACTGCAATGGAACAAACACTTGGGTAGACTGTTTTGTTTTACTGTTTGAATGTGATTAGTACCACATAATCCTGTTTTAACTTCCTTGCCAAACGGAATAATTCAAAGCCACAGACGAATCTGCAGATCTAAGATGGTCCTTAACAAACTGAAGTCACTTCTCTGATAAGGTGTTCCCTCCTCCTGACTTCTGCCACTCTTAGATAATATCATGTTACACTAAAATAACAATCTAAAAGGCAGTTACAAACATTATACATTGTGATATCATTCTGGCATGGACCGTTCTTTCCTCTTGGCTATGTATCTGCTAGGGTAGAACACTTAAAGCAGCTTTTTGAACTTCTGAGATTCTGACAAAGGGTTAACTGCGAAAAAAAGAAAAGCCTGAAAAACTTAGCAAGACTCAGAGCATGGCATCCTTCTGAAAGCCATTAACCTGCTATTCATGACCTTTACTGCCAACCCTCACTGTTTGACTCAGATGGTTAAAAAATGGATAAAAATGCTAATCTTGTGATTGGAAAAACTCTCCTCATATTCAAATAATATAATATAGACTACAAGAAAAAAACCACATAAACTAATTATACGGTATAAATTTCATAACATAAAATGGTAGCTTTAAAATGCACGTTAGGCATTCACCAAGAAAGTATGTATACAGTTTTGGTCTAGAACTGGAGAGACTGCTTCTCCACTGTGAAGGTCACTGGGTCATCTTGGCCAAATCTTTTTCTAATATCCAAATCTACCAACTGGGTTATAAGAATAAAATAAGGAAAGGGAAGGAAAAGATGATCCTGTGCTTCTTGGGAAGACTCAAATCCAATAACTAAAGTTGAATGCGAACTGAGATTTTTTTTAAAAAATGAAAAAGCCATAATGTCAAAACTATAACCATTAGAATACAGCAAATGTTTCCTGCTGAAAGACATACTTCTTTTTCTCCAAAATCAAAGGAAGGAAAAGGTTGATTTTGTATATTCAGTTATCATAAATAATAATCTCTTTGACTTGTATTTGTATCAGATGATGGTGAAGTAAGCCAGAACTATTAGCAAAATTAACAATTGCTTTGGGTGCATATGCCATGGCCTGCTTAACTATGGTTGGTTGAAAAGCCAACTGATGTAATTTCCCACCATTAAGTTAGGAAATATATGAACACTCTAGCTAAAACCATATATGAGATAGATCACAGTTTAAAATAAGATAGAGGAAGCATTCAGAGCATGGCTTTGCCAGCAGTAACCATAGGAGGTGTCTGTATTTTCTTCCATATAATATAGTCATGCATTGTATCTGTGCGCATGTACAATTTCTAACAGCTAATCATAATATGTACATGAATTTCCTTTGTGTGTGAGAGAGAGAATCTAATCAGGGTGGGCACATAGGTGTTTCGGCTCTCCTGTTGTGCCTGTGTGTTTGTGTGTCTGTCTGCTCTGACAAGCACAGGGGGGATTGTGAATGCTCTGCTCTGTGTCATGTGATATGATAGAGGAGGGCTTAGAGTGGATCAGGTAGCAACATTTGAGTCACTGCCCAAGTGTCTCTTTCATAAAGATGCAGTGCGGAATTTTTTCTCTGCAGCCTCTGTTTGGATTCAGCCCATTTTTGAACCTGATCTTTCTTTTGCCCCCTTCTCTCCCCACATCAGATTTGATCCCGCCCTGTTCAGTTTTCAGAGAGTTATCCTGCTGACAAACATCCAGAGACTCAACCCTCTTTATATGATTTCCTTTGTAAAACATAAAAAAAAAACCCACCCAGCCCTGACACATGTGCCACTTCTCCTCTTCATCAAAGGCAAAGTGGGAATAGACACAGCTGCTTTAAAGACTTGTCAACAACTGCTTCTTCTGTGCAAAAGCATCTTTTTGCACACAGGTAACACACATACAGAAACACATATGTACACACCCTGATTAGTCCTTGGGGAGAAATAGCATATACATAAAAGCATCTTTGTGCATGAGAATCCAAAGAGTTGCACAGTCCTGGATGGAACCAAATTCTAAACTTATTGTTCTCTGTTAACCAACACACAGCGAAGCTTGATTGGTGATTGGATGCTGTATTCAAAATCCAACAAAGTAGTCAACATCTCATAAGGAAAAATTTCAAAGTGAGATATTTCATTAACTTTTTGCTTTTTGGATTAACATTAAATTGAAAAAGAAACATGCTTAAATTTACAATGTAGTTGAAGCAAAGTAAAACCAGTTATTTAGCATTGTTCTCACTTTCTAAGAAGCATTAATGGGGTAGGTGGCAACATCTGACTGACCTTGTATAAGCTTGACAGTCAGGCAGAATAAGGCCTGGCTAGTTCTTGCATAGCTCCATCCAAGAAAATACTAAAGCTGTAGGCTAAACTGGGAAGTGAAAAAGCATCCCAGAAGGCAAAGGTAAATCTCTTCTTTGTAACCCAAGAAAATTACATAGATGGGTCCATGAGGTTAACCAGGAGTCAAGATCAAACTGAAAGAGACTAATTTAATGGAACCTTCTTGACAGGCTGGAGTTACAGTTCCCAGAATTCCCAGTTAGCATGTTGGCCATTGGCTATGCTAGTTGGGAATTCTAGGGAAGGTTGTACTAATATAACATACCACATGCCTGATACTTGAGTTTGACTGGTATTTGATTCTAAAACTAGTATTTGAGTTCTAAGTTTAAGTTTCTATCATATTAAGCGAAATCAAACTGACAAATGTACATAATGCAACATAAAATCCATGCTCAAACTAGCAGTTAAAATGCACAGACAAGCAGAAAAAAATTGAGTATAAAAATAAAAAAAAACACATACCTCTCCTTTATCTCCTTTTAATCCCATAGCTCCCTTTTGGAATCAAAATCGTAGAACACATTATGAGTTATTGTGAAAATGTATTATTATAACATGGTTAAATTCCCTTGCATTAAAATGTATGGTTTTAAAAAAAGCCACCAGGTTGCCAAGCAACTACAGTTACAAACTATTTTTTTCATACTGACATCTAACATCTTGAAATATTTTTTTTCCAGCAAGGAAAAATTCACTCTGCAAGATTAAAATGGGAAAAAAATACTAGTTTAGAAATAAACATATAGGGTTGGATCCAAAACTCCTCTTAGGAAAATTCGGCTAATAAA
Organism: Candoia aspera; assembly: GCF_035149785.1. NCBI lineage: Eukaryota > Metazoa > Chordata > Lepidosauria > Squamata > Candoiidae > Candoia > Candoia aspera. The sequence goes on along the minus strand of NC_086153.1, from coordinate 129,063,174 downwards.
ATATTCTCACTTACTGGATGCAAGGGGGCAAGAAATTGTAGCTGATTCCTCCTCCTCTCTGCAGTCACAGAAAAGATGCTCCAGAAATGGTGAGAACCTTAGAATAAAGTGGGACTAGGGTCTCCAATTTAGTTCCCATGGAGAATGTGCCCACTGGTCCAGTCAGGCACCCTGCCTTATCACCTTTTTTTTTTAAATCTTTTAATTAAAAATAAAAGAATGGGGAGCCATGAAAAAAGGGGCAGGCTCTACCATCATCTTTCTTTTCAAAAATAAAGGTCTCATATTGATAAAACATAGAAGTGGTAAACTTCTTTGTTTACTGTAGTCAGCAGCAAGCAAATGCGCCTAGGTGCCCCAAAGGTAAGCTGGGTCTCGCAGAGAATGTCCTGGGGAGGGAATGAGGTCTGTCTATAAGTGTTGCAGGAGAGGAGCACACCAGTTTATCCTGTGGTAAAAATAGGCATGTTGTGATTGGCCGCCTTCATCATGGCAACCATGTATGAGAATCCAAATACATGCTGTCAATGTTCTTAACATGCCCATCAACCCAAATTAGTTCTAGTCTCTGGTGTGGGAAATTAACCAGAGGCTTTAGAAGAATTGCCAAAATCAATCCATGACAAGCCATATTTGAGGATAAAAGAATGGAAATAACATTTATCAGTAGATATGTGCTCTAAGAAAGTGTGGAAAACAACAAGGACTTAATAATATCTGGAGAATAAATTTGATATATAAATATAAATAAAATCTCTCTCTCTCCTTCTCACCTTATGGCCTGGAGTACCTGCCCTGCCTCCTTCACCCTTATGACCCTTAAAAAAAGAAACCAAATCCGTTACTGATATGAAATGGGATACCACACACATGCACACAGGTTGGATCCTAACAGACTTATTCCATTTATCTCACTATACCTGCCTTAAGGATGACTACATGTGGACTTCATGGATTGCTTGCATCATTAAATTCCAGTATTTACATTCCAAATGTGTAATTGATATTGTCCAAACTGCAATATATTGTTTTATATCACATTTATATTGATTCAAACAATACACACACCATACCAGATATTTATAAACCTGAGGCAAAAAAAAAAATGTAAATGACAGGAGAATTAAACAGATATTGACTTTAAGGAATATTTAAACCAAATGTGTAAAAGCAAAGCTTCAAAAATGTCAGAAAAGACATCTGAAGAGATTTTCCAAAAGTGTAACATCAGATAGGACTTTCAATAGATTATATACAGTACATACGCATTCAAGAAACAAACCATGGTGGTTTGGATGACTGAAAAAGGGCCTTAATTATTTTGATATAATTTGTGGATGTGCCATGCTTCGATATATCCTGTTAATATTTCATTGTGTTGAAATCTTAATAAAATACAGTGCTAACATGTCATATTAAGCCTAGATGATGCCTAAATAGCAAAAATGCCGATTTGTGCCAATTGGATCCTCCAACAAGTACTCTTAGCTAACAAGCTGATCGTGGCTTGTCTATCCCTACAAGATCATACTTATGATCCTGGGACAGTGGCTTGTTCTGTCTAGCACAGGCTAGAGAACGAAACCTAAAACAAACCATGGCTTCTCTGAAAATAAAGCTCAGTTTCATGTGTTATACAAACTTTCACAGCTCACATTCTTTACATCAAGCAAGCAATATTCCTAAATATTTCACTACTAAAAAGACAGCGTACCTGGATGCCTTTTTCACCCTGATTTCCTTTCTCTCCCTGAAAAGTAAAAATCTATTTCTTGTTAAACTGTCATTTATAACAGTATTGGTGAATAAACTAGAACAAATATGAAACTATTAGTCATATTTGTAGACAAGTCTTGTACATATGGAAGGATTTTTCCCTGACAGTGTGAAATACATTTGTACAAGGCAACGTGCAATCTCTCAAACAATCATCTTAAGAACCATGCTAGTATATGGCATTATACAATTTCTTTTTTAATTTCTCATCTTGGAATTAATGACTAGAAAAAAATGTCAAAGTGGTAAATACAATATTTCACTTCTTCTTAATACATAATATATTCATGGCCTGTGGAGAAATGGAAATGAGAAAAATATGGTGGAGGGGTGCAAATATAATAGAAAGGTCTAATTTGCACCCTCTACCACCGTATTTTTTTCATATCCATCTCTCCACAGACCCTGTATCATATGGCCTTGTGAAGAGAAGTATATGACAAGCCTTGTCATATCTCTCTCTCAAACTTATTATAGGAAACAAGCTGTTACAGGAATCTTTTAAATGTAATTTTCTATGTTAGAGCTTTCAGTGGCCTTCAATACCATCAGCCATGGTATCCTTCTCAACCGCCTATGAGGACTGTGGATCAGAGACTCTGTTTGGTCCTGTCTCATCCTGAGATGGGGTCCACTTGATGGTCATGAGGCAAGAGAAATGTTGACCTTAGCCATTCAATATAAGGTGGTCCAGGGCATAGTTGTCCTCACACCTGGGTAGTCCTCATGTCACGATGGCAATTTGGACCAGAATTTCCATCACTAAGCGATGAGGTCGTAAAATG